>NW_028270185.1:22066586-22701237 GCF_037043375.1 Chiloscyllium plagiosum
CTGGTATGCTGCTGATGTACCACAGTAGGATACACTGCAACATGTCAAGTCCTCTTTAACAATAGCAGAAAAGCCTGCAGTTTTAACAAAGAGGATTGATGGGGGCAGAGTGGTAGATATGATCTATATGGACTTCAGTTAGGCGTTCGACAAGGTTCCCCATGGGAGACTGATTAGCAAGTTAGATCTCACGGAATACAGGAAGAACTAGCCATTTGGATACAGAACTGGCTCAAAGGTAGAAGACAGAGGGTGGAGGTGGAGGGTTGTTTTTCAGACCGGAGGCCTGTTACCAGTAGAGTGCCACAGGGATCGCTGCTGGGTCCAGTACTTTTCGTCATTTATATAAATGATTTGGATGCGAACATAAGAGGTATAGTTTATAAGTTTGCAGATGACACCAACATTGGAGGTGTGGTGGAAACCGAAGAGGGTTACCTCAGATTACAACAGGATCTTAATCAGATGGGCTGAGAAGTGGCAGATGGAGTTTAATTTCGATAAATGCAAGGTACTGCATTTTGGGAAAGCAAATCTTAGCAGGACTTATACACTTAATGGTAAGGTCCTAGGGAATGTTGCTGAATAAAGAGACCTTGGAGTGCAGGTTCATATCTCCTTGAAAGTGGAGTCGCAGGTAGATAGGATAGTGAAGACGGCGTTTGGTATGCTTTCCTTTACTGGTCAGAGTTCTGAGTACAGGAGTTGGGAGGTCATGTTGCGGCTGTACAGGTGTTTGGTTAGGCCACTGTTGGAATATTGCGTGCAATTCTGGTCTCCTTCCTATCGGAAAGCTGTTGTGAAACTTGAAAGGGTTCAGAAAAGATTTACAAGGATGTTGCCAGGGTTGAAGGATTTGAGCTACAGGGAGAGGCTGAACAGGTTGGGGCTATTTTCCCTGGAGCATCAGAGACTGAGGGGTGACCTTATAGAGGTTTACAAAATTGAGGGGCATGGATAGGATAAATAGACAAAGTCTTTTCCCTGGGGTCAGGGAGTTCAGATCTAGAGGACGTAGGTTTAGGGTGAGAGGGGAAAGATATAAAAGAGACCTAAGGGACAACCTTTTCACACAGAGGGTGGTACGTGTATGGAATGAGCTGCCAGAGGAATTGGTGGAGGCTGGTACAATTGCAGCATTTAAAAGGCATTTAGATGGGTATATGAATAGGAAGGGTTTAGAGGGATATAGGCCAGGTGCTGGCAGATGGGACTAGATTGGGTGGTATATCTGGTTGGCATGGACGGGTTAGACCGAAGGGTCTGTTTCTGTGCTGTACGTCTCTATGACTGTAAGGGCAGAAGCAGCAGGTACATGGGAATGCCCACCTCCTAACCTTGCCTCCAGGACTGTCACTGTGCGGCTTGGACAAAACCACATTCATTACTTGAACTACAGAAGCTCTAAAAGAAAGCCTCCCCACCACTTTCTGTCAGGCAAGTAGGACCGAGCAGTACCTGCATTCAATTAACCTTACTTAGGGGCTGCACTTGGACTATGAGAGATCGGGAAGGGAGAATGTTTGCAAGGTGAATGATGGTATTGCTGCTGTGTGGAACTCTTCCAGCTATATGTAAAGTTCATTATTTGGGGCACTTGAGCTGTTTGTAACTTTTCTTCTCTGGATTTTGCAGTTTTCAATATCAAACTTCACTGCTGCGGGTATGTGCTGAAGGCTGACTGTTTTGTGCAGCTTTAAGTTTTTAACTTGGTTATGGTATCATTAGAAACCTGCCTCCAGTTTTAAAAAAAATCATGTATACAGAGATTTATTGATCCAGTATGCATTGTCCTCCATCAGTGTTAACTAGCCTCTGCCAGTCCACTATGAAAGTGCTAAGCTTCGCTATTGCACTTTCTGTTGTTGCAGTGAGACTCGGGAGGTTTGTCTGCAGCTAATACATTTTATCCAGTATATGATATAGAATTCATTATGATGCTATACTAGTTATGTTAATGAATGATGTTCCTCCTTAGGAGCGCTCTACGGCAGCCATGACCATCTGTGAGATTTCTCTTGCGTTGATAGACTCCTGTATTGTATGGTGGATATCCTTTTTGCTCGCATTTCCTCCCATGAGTTTCTTACTAGCTTCTGATAAGTATTGTCATTCAAACACTGTAATGGTGACTGGTGAAAATCTGTTCAATTATTTCTGTTCCTAAATGTGCAATCTGATCTTCTGGCCAGAAGTGGTAATTAATCTAAGAGGTGTGATTGCCTTCTGAAACACTGTAGTAATTCCCCCTGTCCCTGATGTGTCGCAGTGTTTGAAACTCAGGCTCCAGCTCATCATCTTTGAGGTAGAGTTCCTCAAGCAACCAACACTTGCTACAAATGTGATCTGTGAACTACAGTGAGACCACCATCTCCCATGTCATGCAGTTCCAATGCATCGCCTTGTGTGGTATCTGAATTTTAATTACTTATTTTGATTTTCAAACATTTCATACTAGTTTTTAGTTTGTAGCCTGTAAATATTTTCCATCTTTACCTTCAGTCTGAAAGTAATTTTTTATAGTCATATATAGAGCTATCACTGGCCAGTGAACTTGAGTTTACCCGTGAACTCATCCTGTTGTGCTGGACCCCGGATCCTAGACTTCCCTTTATCCTATTGAAAGAGACCTTTGAAGCAATGAGCCAAAAAAGCCCGATCAAAACGAACCTCTCACCCTCTGTACTGAATTCCCATGCTGCTTCCAAATCCCCCGAGCGATATACTCACCCTAGCTGTGTCTCGTTTTAGATGTGATCTGTCTTTCCTGAGCATGATCCACCTCCATGCTTTCGACACTCCCAGGTGACCCTTCCTCTCAAGGAGGCAGGGTGGAACCAGCTGAAATGTTTGGAGGAATATGAGCCAAATGCAGGCTAGTGGGATTGTGCTTTAATTTGGGAACATCATTGACATGGACTAGATGGACTAAAGGGTCTGTTTCCATGCTGTATGACTGTAAGTGGAATCCCAGTTACACTGTAGAAACTCAAAGTGCAGGGACTTCCACAATTCACTCAATAAAGCTTTACTCAAAAGGCTAATATTTAACTTCACATCTTGGGGACGGATTGCAAAATGACTTTGTGATTGATGTGTGTGTTGGGACTGGGAATGGAGGGATGGTGTCATTGTCACATGGGAGATGATGAGATGTCAGTGTTGCACTTAGAGGAGGTGTGGGTACTGTTAGTGTTGTACACTTGTGAGGTGAGGTGAGGTGACTGCATGACATGAGGATGAATGGAGTGCTGCAAAGGGGATTAAAGTTTCAAATTTCTAGCAGTGGCATCTGTTCAAAAGATCTATGCAAATTGGTGAATTTTGTTTCTGTGAAATGATGAGGTGCATTTGAATTTGAGCTGGCTTCAAAGGAAACAGGAAACAGATTAAATAAGTTGAGTGGAGAGAATGGTAGGTGAAATTTAATCAGTAATTGTAAAATGGAATAATCAGGGTTGAAGTGAACTGAATAAATCTGCAACATCGTTGTAGTCAACAGAATGCTAATTTTTATTTTAGAGACCTTGCAGCCAAAAATGGGTCTTTTGACTGACTAGTCCTAGCTATGCTTATCCTCCACTAGAGCTAATCACTTGATTTAATCCTATCAGTGTAGCCCTAATCACTTCAACTGTACTCGACCCTAACCATATCACATGTTTTACTTAGTGTCTGGAAAAGGAAGTTAAAAACAGTTAAGTACAATAGAGGAAGTCCTATAGATCACCTTGAATATTGCATATATTTGTATTCCTCAAATGATAGCAGTAAATCATAGAGGGGGTGTGCAAGATATTTGCAGCAGAGTAGCAGCAGTATGTATTATCTACAAGATGCGCTGCAGATATTCACCAGGGCTCCTTAAATAGCACCTTCCCAAAACACAACTGCTATCATCTGGAAAGGCAAGGACAGCAGATATGAGAATGTCACCACCTGCATGCCACCCTCCGACTCTCTCACCATTCCAATTTGGAAATCTGTCACCGTCCCTTCAGCATCACTGGGTCAAAATCTTGGAGCTCCCTCCCTCATGGCATTGAAGACCAGATGGGTTGTCGTAGTTCATCAGAGACAGCTCAAAAAAAATGAACCTAACTTCAGCTTTCAAAGAGCAAAATCTGTGACAGTACTGCAGAATGGTCTTGTGTCTTATTGGGGTCGGGAGTGTGGTGCTGGAAAAGCACAGCAGGTCAGGCAGCGTCCGGGGAGCGGGACAGTTGATGTTTCGGGCAAGAGCCCTTCGTTCCTTCATGCCTGTGTTTTTCAAGCATCACACTCTCAACTCTGATCTCCGGCATCTGCAGTCCTCACTTTCTCCTTGTGTCTTATTGGCACTGACGCACAAGGTTCCAGCACAACATTGCTGAATCAGTAGTGACAGCACCAGAATTTGACAAATGCAGTGAAATATTGAGACCACTTTGCTTTCAGAATGGCTGCTCCTGAAGAGGGATGGGATTCTTGCCTGCTGTGTGCAATATGTGTTGTGTTTGCCCCAGCTTCTGTATACCCCATGTACCTTTCTGTTTGTGAGAATGAATCAGGATGATGAAGTGCTGCTGGCTGCCATTCCCCTTGCTCTGCTTGACTCTTCAGCCTACTGGTGAATTTCCTGTTGTTGCCTGATCGTCATGTTGAGCCTGCTAGAGAAAAAAATAATTTTGTTGGCTTTTTTCCAAAGAATTTAGTACTCTTTCTAAAAAAATCTTAAATGTCAATGCCCAAAAATGGCTTCCAGCATTAAGAATTTATCTTCTGTAAATCCAACAATCTAACTAGAGACCTTTTTCAGACAATATTGAGTTTTTTCAAACCTTGATTTGAAGGCAGCCTTTATTAGTCAGTGTGTTGAGTATAGGAGTTGGGGTGTCACGTTGCGGCTGTGCAAGACATTAGATAGGCCACTTTTGATCTCCTTGCTGTAGAGAAGATGTTAAATTTGAAAGGGTGCAGAAAAGATTTCCAAGGATGTTGCTGGGTTTGGAGGGTTTGAGCTATAGGGAGAGGCTGAACAGGCTGGGGCTGTTTTCCCTGGAGCGTTGGAGGCTGAGGAGTGACCTTATAGAGGTTTATAAAATCATAAGGGGCATGGATAGGATAAATAGACGAAGTCTGTTCCCTGGGGTGGGGGAGTCCAGAACTAGAGGGGATAGGTTCAAAGTGAGAGGAGGAAAAATTTAAAAAGAACCTAAGGGGCAACTTTTTAACACCGAGGGTGATGCATGTATGGAGCATACTGCCAGAAAATGCTGGTACAATTAAGACATTTAAAAGGCATCTGGATGGGTGCATAAATAGGAAGGATTTGGAGGGATTAAGGGCCAAATGCTGGCAAGTAGGACTGGATTAATTTAGGATGCCTGATGGGCATAGGCGAGTTGGACCGAAAGGTCTGTTTCTGTGATGTACAAGTTTTTGACTCAGTGACTTATCGCTTCCAATTGTCAAAGATTTGAAGGGTGCTATTAAAGGGGCACATATTACTTAGTACTGTTTAAGTTATTAGCTGTTCCATCCAACAAAACTTGTATTTTCTTCATGATGTTGGGTTTCAAGCCTAGCCTTAACAGTCTGAAGCAATTTTCCATGGAAATTGTGACAAGCCACCGCAGATCAATGTGGGGTTCAGTCATATTACTCAGTTTGCAGTGGCAGCTTCAAGGCACTGCTGTTGGCTGCTAGACTGAGAAAATCCATCTTTAATCTTAAGCTTGGTATATTCAAATGATTGAACGGTAGACAGTGTATCTTGAATAAATTTTGCAGATTCAGAGATTGAAGACCAAAGCAGCTTAGGCTTCTGTTGTTTGCCATTAAGACACTTAGCCAGAATGGTGGAATGTAAAGTATTAATGTTGACTGCCCTGCAGCTAAGGCGGATAATGAGGGGAGGCAAGCAAGTTTCTCAGAGATTCGAGTGACAAGGAGATTCCGTGGGAGTCATCCCACACCCAGGGGCTGTTCAGAGCATTTTGTTCAACTTCTTGGTCCTTAAAAAAAAAATTAAGTCAAAATGGGTCTGAGTATTCCTTTCATTTACTTAGGGCAAACAGAAATAGTACTTAAACATTAAGACATCCAAAAGTCCAAGAAAGCACTTTCTTTGTACTCGTCCTTTTGGTATTGGTTAAACTATGTTGTGAAATATTCCCAGCAAAGAGGGCTTCGTAAAGGTCACACTGTACATTGGTGGGTGCCTTGCGTCATTTTGGCGAATCTGGGAAAAACGGTGAGATTTTTGAGTTTCACTTCGATTAACCTCACTCACTGTTCAGAAATTAGGAAGCAAGCTTTCAGAGAAACACTGCTGTGGGAAAGAGACCTGTTTGTTTATTATGCACTCCTACACCAGTCTCTCCCACCAGATCGAGCTGCAGTAATGCCACTTTATGTTAAATGCTGTGATTTACATCAATATCTAATTATGGTAAATCAGTGTTTTCAGAATAATGATTTGTGGGTCAAATGTCCCACTTTTTAGTGGAATCCCCTACACTTGCCTTTTGTTTTTTAAGATTACAGTTCAGGAATTACCACCACTTAATGTGATGGAATCTTTCCTTTACCTTTTCTCTCTCACTCCATTTATGGTCCTGGTGTTTTGAAAATAGCGTAAGTCACCAAGTTTTAAAAAAAAAATCCTCTCAGCTTCCCGGATTCCCAGAGTAACGAGTTCATACTTACACTGAATTGGTTTTCAACTCCGAACTTTCCAGACCTTTCCCTACAATGAGCCTTTCACAAATGAGTGCTCTTCATGAATGGATACGCCATGTTCGGTTGCGAGCTGGTTATATTCTCTTCACAAACATTTTGCTGTAACTCAGATGAGGGACCCACCCAACCAAAAAAAACGTGGAATTTCATTGAGAAAAAGATTATTTTCCTTGACCATCCACACATTTTTGTGAGCCTGTCACAGACGATGAAGCAACTGAAACTCCGCAGAAGTCTGGTGAAACTCTCGTTGTACCGACACTTCACCAATACTTTAATCTTTGCTGTTTTTGGTAAGTCTTCCATTCTTACACAATATTAAATAGTGGGTGTTTGGGAGTGGTGACGAGCAATGTTTGCAAGGTGTGAAAATAGCTTGCTTGAAATGCAGATTTCCACCTCCATGCTCTATTATCTTCAGCAGTTGTGCAGTTCTTTTAATCAATATTGGAAATTACAGGCAACTTGGTTCTCATTATGAATCAAGCTTTGACCTAATGTTCTAGTTAGTATTTAAGAAATCGGGAGTTGTGTCTCCAAGATAGCTGTCAACACAAAGCTAGCTGAGAGTGTATATTGTGAGGGCATGTTTTGCAAAGAGATATAAATTAGTTAGAGTTGACAACAAGGTGACAAGTGGAGGTATAATCTCGAAACCTGCAGTTATTCACTTTGGCTATAATAGTTGAAAAGCAGACTATTTTTAAAAAGCATGAAATTTCTCATTGTTGCTTAGAGACCTGAGTGTACTTTGACATGGCAGATAAAGCTACTGAGAATTTGGATGGTTATGGCATGTTTAACTTTACTGCAAGGTTCTGGACTACAAGAGCAAGGAAGCCTTGCAGCAATTATATATGGTTTTGGTGAGACCACACGATGGATTTACTGTGTGTAGCTGTGGTCTCCAAACCTACAAATGTACTCTGCTTGAAGGCAGGGTAAGTTCACGAGGTTGATTCCTGGGACAATAAGGTTGTCTTATGATGAGAGACTAAGGGCAGTGCTGTGGAGTTTAGAAGAAAGAGGGAATTTAATTGAATCATGCAGAGTTTTTCAGGGGCTTGTTAGAGCAGACACTGATTATTTCCTCTGGGGAAACATAATCTCAAGATAAGGATCTAATATTTAGGACTGCAGTTGGAAGTTGGAGATGGTTGTGGATGCTCTGTTGTTGAGTATATGATGGCAGAGAGAGATTTTTTGATCTGTAAAAATTAGAGATATGGGGACTGAAATTGTAGCATCAGCAGTAATTGTGTCTGGTGCAGCAGGTTGGAGAAGCCATGCAACCTATTCAAATTCGCTTAGTTTTGCACTGCATGGCACAGATATGCATCTTAGCTTGATCCCCAATCTCTGCAAATATCAGTGATGTGACTCAATGATCTAATTTGACATTTAGTGGCCTTGGCTTGGAAGAGGCAGATTCAGCCACAGTTCCATTTCTGAATGCCATGGAGGGATTCCAGCTGGATAGTTTGTAACCCCTATCTTGACTTTGGCTGCAATACCTGCTTGCAGGAAGATCCTTGCTAGCTCTCACCACCCTTTATTAGTTTACTCAGATGAGCCTTGTGATTGAGCTCAAAGAGGCCTGTCTTTACCCCAGAGTACTTGCATTGAGGAGAGATGATGAGCACGCCAGTTACATTTCTCATATTCCAGCATATTATTGTGTTACTTGTGATTGTTTTAAATTGACCCCAAAGCAGTCAAATTTGGTGCACAATTTTCCCTCAAAAAGTTGTAACCTGTGTTATGCAGAAGTTTTATAGGTTTGTGGGGTTTTAGTATTAGGACTCTCAGATAAGGTAAAAGAGTAGAATTACATCGTCAACCTGCAGTTTATAACATATTCATACGTTGCCAGGTGAGATTCCAGACTTAAAGGCCCATTACAGCTTATTTTAGAATGGGGATTAAAATGTTGCCCCAAACCCTGTGCATACTGCAAGTTCAGCAGACTGGCTCAGAGAGAACAGAAGTCTCGTCCAAACTGTTACTCATAAATATGTTTGAGAGTAAATCCTTCTCCAACAGCATCACGGTTTTGTTTTCCGCTTGTTTACCAGGCTTCTGGTAGATTTGGAGAATGAGGCTTCATTTCTGGCAGTGTTAGCGCTCGCTCTCAGTCTTGGAGCGTAGATATCATTGGTAGAGGGATGTAACAGATAAGCCACCTGCCCAGTAATTTGGGAAATAGTTTGTGAGCCATTGAGTCCTTGACAAGGACGCCTTGAGGATCCCAACATTTCGGATGGGGGTTAGAAAGGCAGAAAGTGATGTACAAGATTTGTGTGTGGGTTTTTCCTAGGGTCATTCGTGTCTTCAGAAACATTTTCAAGTCGAAATTTTGATCTCCCATTTCTTCTTTGTCTTTTCTTTGGCTTGTTGTAAATGGAAAGTTTGCTTTAATGGTAACTGCATCACAGGTGTTTGTGTTCTTTCCTCAGCTTCAGTGATTTTTATTATCTGGGTGACTATGACATTCAGGTTTCCAGCCTGTCAGTTGGTGAGTAAATATCTCGTTGCACTGTTTGTGTAGTTAGTGTCAGCTTCCCTTGTGTTTCTGACTGATTGTTCTCCAGTAAGGGCAGGAAGCCTATTTATAAGGCTCCATGAATTATTACCAGTGAATATTTGCTAATGATGCATCAGGCCACTGCAGCCAACTTAATAAAGGATCATGCTTCAACACCATTTAGCCAACAATAGAACTTATGTAATATCTTCCGATCTGTTTTTCCTGACCCCACTGCTTTTCTGTGAAGGTATCATCAGTCCTCAGAAGGGTTTCAGTTCTACTAGTTTATCAGACACATTCAATTGGTGGTACAGGCTCTTCTGATCTGAACGTCATGGGTTCAAACCCACTTGATGGTTTAAACACATGATCCAAGTTGACACTTTCGAGGTGGTGCTGAAGATGATCTCTGTTTAATGGAGGTGGCGTCCACAAGTTTTAAACGTTTGCAACAAAAACTTCCAGCTCGGCGAACAGAACCACAGTCAAATCCTAATCACTTTCTGTATTAAATCTAAAAAAGACCACATTTTGTTGAAACTTTCCTTGCATTCATCAGGGCAGCCTGCAAGAATTATCAAAGTAAAGGGAATTATTATGATTTTGTCATAACGTTTGTTGAATAACCCTGAGTGTGCAAAGAAGTCTGCTGCCAATCAGTTTTGAACTGCCAGTTGACTCTGCAGCATGAACTGGAAGCACCATATATTAATGCACAGATCTATGTTCTTTACAGGGAGAAGGAATGTGCATGCATTCTGCTTGTTTCAAAACAGGTAACAGGAATTTGCAGGCTTATTTCTCAGGCAGTATTCTAACCAGTCGAGAGTCAAACTGCCTGATTTGAAATCCAAACAAAATCTGACAGTCAACAGTTGACGTATATTAATTGATGCATTCTTATGGCAATCCTTCTACTTAATCAGTCCACGTGCCAACGAAGTGGCACTCTGTTCTCTTAAGTATAAATGTTGGCTTTCTCCTTCACTGGTATTCTTGCAAATTGCCCTGATCGTGCAAAATTAAAAGTGGGATAGTTCTTACTGTACGATAACTATTCCAGCAAAACAAAGTGAGCCAAACTGCAGAGGCACCAACACATCCATAATCTTCTAGGATTATCCGATGAGTGAGTCAGAGGTTAGGCAAATTTGCCTTAGCCAATCAGAGATAATGTGCTTCGTTTAAAATTAACTGTTATAATTGTCTGGTGCATTCATCATGACAATGTATCTGCCAATTGGAGTTTGCTGATTTACTGTTTTGATTCCTCTTTGGTATTCATGCAAAATATCCTGATGAGTGCATGACTAAAAGCTTTGACCCACTGTCTTTTATCAGCAAATCTTAAAATAAATTAACTGGCTGTGCTTTGTTTGCACGTGGCACTTGAGGCAGGATGCCCATTGCACTTACCAAGTCTTTGTCATGACCTGTCTGAGTCTTGCAGTGCACTCCGTAAACAAGGCTTTATTTGTTTTTGGACCCAGGATTGGAGGGAGCAGTGGATAGAGGATGCATTCTGGCGGTTTCTTTTCTCCGTTTTACTGCTTGTCATAATGTTCTTGTGGAGGCCGTCTACAAATAACCAGAGGTATGCTCCCTGTTATCCATTGTGCAAGGTCTTGTCACTAGCGCATTGAGTATCTGTACTCCGGGGGGAAAACAAGACCACACAAATATTGATACGGTTTAACGGGAGATTTAAAAACCTTGCGTGACATTCTGAATTTATTCCCCCCCCCCCCCCCCCCCCAGGTTTGCATCAATCTCCACCCTTGATCTACACTGTACCAGAAACAAATTCATATTGGAATCAAAATCTGCACAGATTAGAGTTCCTTCACAGTTTAACTGCAAACTGTATAAAGACTTCAATCACTGTTTGAACTGACACCCTTTCGAATGCACCCAACCAAGTTTTTAAGCTGCCTTCTTCAGTTAGCGATGCATCTCATGACGTTATGGAGGTTTGCAGCATGAAACAGGCTCTTCAGTCCAACCTGTCCATGCCGCCCAGGTTTTTTTTCAATTTGCCTGCGTTTGGTCCATATCCCTCCATACCTATCCCATCCATGTACCTGTCCAAATGTTTCTTAAATAACAAAATGGTACTCGCCTCCTCCACTACCCTGTCAGCCCATTCCAGATACTCACCACCCTCTGGGTTAAAAAATTGCCCCACAGGACATTTTTGTATCTCTTTCCTCTCACCTTAAACCTGTGCCGTCTAGTTTTAGACCCCTTTACCATGGGGGAGAAACTGTTGGCTATCTACCTTATCTATGCTTCTAATGATTTTGCAGATCTCTATAAGGTCATCCCTCAGTCTCTTAGGCTCCAGGTGAAAATGTCCCAGCCTATCCAGCTCTCCCCATAACTCAAACCTTCTCGTCCAGGTAGCGTCCTGGTAAATCTTTTCTGCACTTTTTCTAGTTTGATAATATCCTTTCTATAGTGAGGTGACCAGGACGGCACACAGTACTCCAAATGTGGCCTTGTCAATGCTCTGATCAGCGTTTGCAGAGGACATTTACCAGAATGTTACCATCGTTAAAGGATTTGGTTCACTGGAGAAAAGAGACATTGGGGTAATCCTTAAAACCAGAAAGTTTGCATGGAAATCTAATTGAGGGATTTGAAATACTGAAACTAAAACCAAAACTGTTTCCCCTGACAAGGGTCGAACCAGAGTACAGATTTAAGGGAAAAGGTCACTGGAGGGAGATGTCCTGAATGTGCTGCTTGAAAGTTTGATGGAAGCAGTTTAAGTGATAACTCCATCAAAGTATTTTGGATAAACACTTGGAAAGAAATAATTTGCAGAGCTTTTAGGAGAAAACAGGGAGGAAGAGTCGATTGGTTTGCTGTTTGTGAGCTGATGCAGATATGCTGAGTCCAGTCTTCCATGCTGTGATTTTCTGTACGTGTGAAGTTACAGGTTTCCGTGATATTGCCATCCTTTATTGTTTTGCAGATATTCTTATTCTCCATTGGTAGATGAAGTTGATGATGAAGAGGAAGAGGAACAGTTGATCAGTGAGGCTTTTGGTGAGTTTGGCTGTTAATACGTCAAGGCACACAGGATAAATCTATAGTTACTCATTTTCCTTTCATGGCCTTGGTGTCTCAAAGCACCAAAGACCAATGCTGTAATTGATGTAGTTTCTTTTGTAGAGTTGGGAATCATAATATCTTGAGGTCACAAAAGATGCTGTATAAATGCTGCTGTTACCTTTCTTTAATTTTCTCTTACATTCTTAAAAATTAATGAAATCCGAGGGACTCGCCTAGGAAATAACAATATTATGCTAAGTCCTGTTAATTTTGTAACGTCGTCCTTTCTAACTTGGACCAAAATTGGAAAGTCTGTCTACAGTCTAGCCAAGTCGGTAGGATACAATTCCATGATTATGACTACAGAAACCACTATCACTGTCCCTGGATATATCCTGTCCCAACAGCAGGGCAGGCTCACCAGAGGTAACCGAACAATGGTATACAGTCAGGAATGACCCTGGATGTCCTCAACATTTGCTCTGGACCCCACAACGTCTTACGTCTTCAGGTCAAACATGGGTAAGACAACATACTGTCACATGCTGTTGCTCTGCACCCCTTTCCAAAGTTGATGAATTAATACTCCTCTACGTTGAACACCCTTTGGAGACATCTTTGAGGAGGAAAGGTCACAGAATGTACTTTGGGTGGGGGACTTCAGTATTCATCTCCAAGTTGGCCCAACTGATCAAGCTGTTTGAGTCTGAAAGAACCTATCTGCTAGACCTGGCCTATGGCAGGTGATGAGCGAAGTGTATTCTTGATCTCATCCTCACCAGACTACGTAGCAGATCCAACTATCGTGAGAGTGCTAGTGAAAGTGATCATTACACAATCTTTGTCACGATAAAGTACTGCCTTCACAATGATAATGCATCATGTTGTATTGCATTATCACTATGCTAAATGGGACGGACTTCAAACAGATTTGACAACTCAAAACGGAGCATCCACGATGCAGTGCAAGTCATAAGAACTTGCAACCTCACAACCCAGCAGATCACTGTTCTGCCGTTACCACGAAGCTGGGAGATCAGCTCTGGTTGAATGAAGGGAACAGGTGGGCATATCAAGAGCAGCAGCAAGCATTCCTAAAACTGAGGCAAGCTGGGGAAACTACAGCACTGCAAAGGCTAAGGTCCCTGAAAGCATAATATGAAAGGCTTTGTACTTAACAACTGTTTGTGCCCCTTATTAAACTGTTCCATCATCTTGATTTAGACCTGTGTCACCATTCCTTCCCTATCCATGTGTCAAAATCTTGCATCTCCCTTGCATCATTCCAACAATGTGGAAAATTGTTCAGGTGTGTCCTTTCTGCAAAAATACAGGACAAATCCAAAGTGGCCAGTGTTACGGACCAGGCTAGATTCCTCAAAACATTTCAAGAATGTAACCCAGACCCTAACTTTGCTCGTTGTTTTCAGCAGGTGTAGAGTGGATATTCCAGGAGAGATGCAGCTGGACCAACCACTTAGTTTCAAACAAAACAGAATTTATTGACAAGATTACTGAATGAAACCAACAAAAGAGAACTGAATAACTTAAACTGTCTGAAAACCCAGCAGATCATCCCAACTTAATGATGCTGTTCCAAATACTTGCAACAATCCCCATAAACCCCCCTGGGCACAAAAAGTTAAATCAAACATGGTCTTGAAGGAGAGATGTGAGAGAGAGAGTACCAACATAGATCTTCTTCTTTCGGTCCAGCAGCCTCAGAACACTACTGTGCTAAAACCAGAGAAAAGCTGAGCTGGGAGAAGTGGCCGCTCCCCTTTCATTGTACAAATGTGTTTTTTTTTAACTTGAAAGCCTTCTACCTAGTATCTGTTAGCTATGATCAAATTAGCTCTTAAACCCTTCACAGACTCCGAAAAGTCTAAGTTGTCTTTTATTACCTCCCTGAAAGAAACCAAAGGGCAATGTAACCTTGTTTAAAGGAGCAGCATCATCTCAACCAGTACTGCCCTCAAGTCTAATCGATCATCAGTAAAGTCACAGAAGAAGTATTTAGATTAGATTAGATTAGATTACTTAGTGTGGCTCAGGCCCTTCCGCCCAACAAGTCCACACTGATGCCTCTGAAGAGCAACCACCCAGACCCATTCTCCTACATTTACTACTTCACCTAACACTGCAGGCAATTTAGCATGGCCAATTCACCCTTACCTGCACATTTTTTGGACTGTGGGAGGAAACTGGAGAACTCGGAGGAAACCCACGCAGACACGGGGAGAATGTGCAAACTCCACACAGACAGTCGCCTGAGGCGGGAATTGAACTCGGGTCTCTGACGCTGTGAAGCCGCAGTGCTAACCACTGAGCCACCATGCCACCCAGGTAATCACTAATGCAGTGGCAATTGCAGAGAAATAAACTACTTCCAGACATTCTGAGGAAGGGTCACTCTGATTTCCATCAACAGATGCTGCCAGACCTGTTGAGCTTTTCAAGCAACATCTGTTTCTGACATTCAGTTTGTGTTCTGCGAGGGTCATTGGGCTCTTTACCTCATTACAGCCTTGATTCAAATGCAGACAAAAGATAAATTCCAGTGTAGAGGGGCCAGTCATGACCCTGTCAGCAAGACTGCATTTGACTGAATGTGGCATCAAGGGCCCTAGCAGAGCGAGAGTCAGTAGGAATCTAGGGAAAATTGTTCACGAGTTGAAATCCTATCGAGGACAAAGGACAATGATTGTGGCTATTGGAGGTCATTCATTTTAGTAGAAGGACTGCAGGAGTTGCTCAGGGTGTGTTCTTTTTTAATTCATTCAGAGGATGTGGACATTGCTGCCCAGGCCAGCATTTACTGCCAAGCCCTAGGGGGGCAATAAAAAGTCAACCACTGGGTCAGCAGTAACAGGTAAAACAGATAAGGGCAGCGGAATTTCTTCACTACAGTGAACTGGAGTAGTGAATCAAGTGGGTTTTTCCAACAATCAGCAACAGTTTCATGGTCATTATTAGACTGTTAGTTCCAGATTTTTCTTGAATTCAGTTTCCACTGACTGCCATGGTGGGATTTGAACTTGGGTTCTCAGAAACATTGCCTTGGTCTCTGGATTGTCTTACAATAGTGAGAACACTTGAATTGTTCATTACCAGTGAAGTACTTTTTGGACATTAAGGGCTTGGAAAGGGTTCTAGGGTGTATGTCTTTAATTTTCAATCATGGTGTGTCCATGAAATGCAATGCCTAACAAATAACCCTCACTGCCAGTTACTAATGAGATTGCTAAGCAATTACATGTTTGAAATGATTTGCTCACGACTGTTGGTTTACCCAAGAGGGACAACAGTTCATAAATTTAAGCTGTTGAGTATGGTTTCTGCATTGCGTACAACACATTACTCTGCGTTCACTATCTTCAATTCTTTGGCACCATTAATGCTTTAATTATTTCTTCTATCTTCAGAGGGAATGAAGATAAGACCCATAAAATCAGAGTCTAATGGCACAGTCAAACCCAACAAAATGGTGAGTGAGTTTTCATTGTTGCTACCCAGTGCAAAAAACTTTTGCTTTATCAGCTTGACCTTTGCTGTTGGTGTTCTCCCTTTGAGACAACTTCAGACTTTAACACTGCTTGCTTGTAACTCAAGGGGGGAAAAAAAAACATGGTTAGTCCATTTTAACTATATGAAATCTTGGGACCACTATTCTGAGAATTGGTGACAACAGCATCATGTTGAATCTGTGCATGTGTCCACCAGTCTCTGTGAGCTTAATGTTTCCAATTGAGTGTAAAAGGAATCAATCTGCACAGTTTCTGTGGGTGAATGCAAAACAGTGAGTGTGCTCCTGATATTCCACCATTTGGGGGCAAGACTTCCTCTGTTCACTATGCATTAGCGAGGTAAATGTGGGGTTAAAAAGAAATGTTCTTTATTTTCTTATTTTGAAATAAATTAAAATGCTAATTCAAACACAGACATTCTTAGGATTTCTTAGAAAATAAGATTCAGCCAAAATCTTCCTGTGCTGCCTGTAATGCTTTTAATATGCAGTTCTGGAGCATGCCTCATCTGCCCTCTCCATCATCAAACACTTAAGTCTATTTGTGACAATATACCATTATTGATCCAGCTTTTCCACGTTGATAATTCAAACCTGTATTAGTGTAAATAGGCTCAGTGGCTACACAGGTACAGCCATTCCTGAACTTTAAGAAGGCACTGTTACTTTTGCAAGATTGAAGATGATGGTTTGGTGCTTATTAGGCTGGCCAGCTTACAAATAGCTGAAGCCAGGGAGCTGTGAAAAAAGCATAGGGGAGCAAACAGTCTGTTCAGTTGGGCCTATTTGTTGCTCTGGGTACCTTCACATCCTGGATCTTGGTGTTACTCCCTGCAACCTGCCACACTACAGAGACTAGCATCCGTACAGAAATGTCAATCAGATGGAAAATAGCTACCAGTTCAATTTCCATGTTAAAACACAACATTGGATTATCAAGTAAAATAAAACCAAGAGCTACTGATGCTGGAAATCTGAAAGAAAAACAGGTTGCTGGAGAAACAGCAGGTCTGGCAACATAGTTCAGTAAGGCATTCGACAAAGTTCTGCATGGTAGACTGGTTAGCAAAGTTACAGCAGTGGAATCTAGGGAGAGCTAGCCATTTGAATACAAAATTGGCTTGAAGGTATTATGGAGTGTTGCTTTTCAAACTGGAGGCCTGTCCCCAGTGATGTGCCTCAAGGATTGATGCTGGGTCCACTGCTTTTTGTCATTTATATAAACGATTTGGATGTGAACATAGTATGTATAGTTAGTAAGTTTGCAGATGACCACAAAATTGGTGGTGTAGTGGACAGTGAAGAAGGGTATCTCAGAGTACAATTGGACATTGATCAAATGGGCCAAGGAGTGGCAGACGGAGTTTAATTTAGGTAAATGAGAGGTGTTGCATTTTGGAAAGGCAAATCAGGGTAGGATTTTTATACGAAATGGTCAAGTCATTGGGCATTCTGCTGAACTGAAAGGCCTTGGGATGCAGGTTCATAGTTCCTAGAGGTGGCGTTGCAGGTGAACAGGCTAGTGAAGAAAGTGTTTGTCTTTATTGGTTAGTACATTGAGGATAGGAGTTGGACGTCATGTTGCAGCTGTACAGGATATTGGTTAGGCCATTTTAGGAGCAGAGTTCAATTCTGGTCTCCCTGCTATAGGAAAGATGTTGTTAAACTTAAAAGGGTACGGAAGCGATTTACAAACATGTTGCTGGGACAGTGGAGTGTTTGAGCTATAGAGAGTGGCTGAACATGCTGGGACTATATTCCCTGGAGAGGTGGATGCTGAAGGGTGACCTTTATAGAGGTTTATAAAATTATGAGGCACATAGAAAGAATAAATAGGCAAGGTCTTTTTCCCAGGATAGCGGAGTCCAAAAGTAGAGGGTATAGGTTTTTAATGAGAGGGAAGAGATTTAAAAGGGACCTGAGGGGCAAAGTTTTCACTCACACGGTGGTGCGAGTATGGAATGATCTGGCAGAGGAAGTGGTGGATACAATTACAGCATTTTAAAAGGCATCTGGATGGGTATATGAATAGGAAGGGTTTAGAGGGATATGAGTTAAATGCTGGGCGAGATTAATTTCGGATATCCGGTCGGAATGGACGAGTTGGGCCAAAGAGTTCTCTCCATGCTCTCCAACTCTGTCTGAGGAGAGAGCAGAGTTGAAGTTTCGGATTCAGTGAAGTGTTCTGAAGCCTCCAACTATATCTGTTTTTGGAGTATCAGATGGTGTCCTGGATTGGAGAGGAATTTCTTGGGGTTTTCTCTGTATTGCCAGACTTAGGAAGACGCGTGATTTTGAAAATGGTGGAGAGAATGTATACATAAACTATCCGAGCTATGTAGAACGTGCTGGCTGAGCTGAAAGACCTTTTTGTTGTTGTAGCCAAACCGATGTAATTGGTGAGCTAATGGGAAGTAAAGATTGCTGACCCCTGTGCTGTAACATGAATATTTGGAATTTTGCAGGATGAAGACCTCAAGTGGGTCGAAGAGAATATCCCAGCCTCACTGACTGATGTGTAAGTCTCTCGAAGCTGATATCCCCACTCCTCCCCAACTGTCCCACCTCTGGTGTTTTGCGATTTCAGAGGGTTACCCATGTTTCTGCAGTTAATCTTTTGAGTCCAATATGACTGTTCAGAACAGCTTAGTTTCTTCAGCCTGTTCTGGAAACATAGTTGAGTCCCACCATAGCAGATTTCAGTTCAATAAAATCTGGAATTAAAAGCTGGCTGTTAGAAAGCTAATGCCAACTCTCTAACCTCTGATAATTGTCGTAGAAATCAATCTGGTTTTACTGATGTCTGTTTAGGGAAGGAAATCTGCCGTCCTCACTTGGTCTGAACTGCGTGTGACTCCAGAGCCACAGCAATATGGTAGACTCCTAACTCTGTGAGAGGGCCTGACCAGTTGAAGGGTGGGCATCAAATACCAATCCCTGCAATCTTTGGAAGAATAAAGAGGAAACATAAATCAAGGCTGACCCACAAAAGTCGCACAGAGGGAGCATTCTGGGGTGTCTGGTCTGAGATGTTAAACCAGGATCCTGTTTGCCACTGTGGGTGTTCTCCTTGATATTTATCTCTCAACCCAACTCATCGCTGATTGTTGGAGTTAAGATTGTGTGTAGTGTTCCCAGTATTACACTACTGATTACACTCGGAAAAATACTTAATTAATTAGCTAGGAATCTGAGGTCATAAAAGGCGTTATATAAATGCGTTGCTTTTACCGTGGCCAGCTATAAGGAGGTCTGAGTCCAAAGAATGGTTTTATTGCTGTTTCTTCATATGAATTTTAAATTTACAGACTCTCCTGCCTGGTTTAGTGGTAATGTACTCATTTTAAACTGACCCTACAGATTGAGCAGTGCCTATTACAGCATCGTGTGCACACTGGTTCTAACCAGTGTAGATCTCAGCTGTATAGACACGAAGGCCTCTGGTTTTAATGCTAATTTTTGTACAGTTGTCTGATCTCAATGTTGTTGAGATGTCGGCATAGATCTCTGTATCCTTGGATATGGAGAAGAAAAATTAACCAAGTGTTCTAGTCCAGGTTGCTGAACAGTACAGAAGATGCATGTATATGAACAGGATTGGGCTCGACTGTGATGCCAACCACAGTCAAATAGCCTGCATTGTTCTGTCCAAAATGGGCATTTAGTACTTTGTCGTGATGCTCCACTGTGCCCATGCCTTTACAACACCATCTGAAATGCTGGATGTTATTCAGGTTGTAACTTCCTAGGTTGACAGACATTATACATTTCGACCAAATTTCCATGAAGACAAAGGAAAGAGTTCTCCACTTTAACAAGGGATTGATTAGTCTGTTATTTCTCTACAACTAGATTGTGGAAAAGGTGGCTTGTGGGCCAGAATGTAGTGCACAGAGATTGTGTCTCTAGCCCCAGAGACTTGGTCGAGAGTGTGCTGCTGGAAAAGCACAGCAAGCCAGGCAGCATCCGAGAAGCAAGAGAATCAACGATCAGGAAGGGCTTATCCTGAAGCGTCGATTCTCCTGCTCCTCGGATGCTGCCTGACCTGCTGTACTTTCCCAGCAGCACACTCTCGACTCTGATCTCCAGCATCTGCAGTCCTCACTTTCTCCCAGAGAGTTGGTCCATGATATGCAGAAGAATGGACAAGAAAGTAGATTTGAATACTGCTGGAGAGTTGCTTCTCCAATCACAGGCTGCTGGCTCCCTGCATTTGCCAATGACGCGCTCCTTTAGCAGTCAGCGCGGAGCCTAAGATAGCAGACTGTTTTGGGCAGTGATAAGGAGCAGGACTGACAGCACCAATGTCTGTCTGGGCCAGCTTGGGCAAGGTGGACTGACAATACATCCCAGTGTCCAGTGCAGTGAAAGAATCAAGCTGTGCAGACCCCGAGGTGGAGAACGGGAGTGAACAAGTTGAGGCAGGACAGTAAGTTCGGGACGGCTGGTTTAGTGAGAGTTTGGGAGGAGTGATGGACTGCAGGATGGGGGGAGCCTGGGACATGTGGTGGAGAGAGAGAGGGGACGCGGGGCGTGTGTAGTGGAGGAAGGGTGCACGGGGCGTGTGTGGTGGAGGGGAGGGTGCACGGGCGTGTGTGGTGGAGGGGGGTGCACGGGGCGTGTGGGGTGGAGGGGGGGTGCTCGGGGCGTGTGTGGTGGGGGGGGGTGCTCGGGGCGTGTGTGGTGGAGGGGGGGTGCTCGGGGCGTGTGTGGTGGAGGGGGGTGCTCGGGGCGTGTGTGGTGGAGGGGGATGAACCGGGCGTGTGCGGTGGATGGGGGGGACACGGGGCGTGTGCAGTGGATGGGCGGGACACGGGGCGTGTGCAGTGGATGGGCGGGACACGGGGCGTGTGCAGTGGATGGGCGGGACACGGGGCGTGTGCAGTGGATGGGCGGGACACGGGGCGTGTGCGGTGGAGGGGGGGGGGACACGGGGCGTGTGCGGTGGAGAGGGGGGTACACGGGGCGTGTGTGGTGGAGGGGGGGTGAACCGGGCGTGTGCGGTGGATGGGGGGGACACGGGGCGTGTGCGGTGGAGGGGGGGGGGACACGGGGCGTGTGCGGTGGAGAGGGGGGTACACGGGGCGTGTGCGGTGGAGAGGGGGGTACACGGGGCGTGTGCGGTGGAGAGGGGGGTACACGGGGCGTGTGCGGTGGAGAGGGGGGTACACGGGGCGTGTGCGGTGGAGGGGGGGGGAGACACGGGGCGTGTGCGGTGGAGAGGGGGGAGACGCGGGGCGTGTGCGGTGGGGGGAGGGACACGGGGCGTGTGTGCTGGAGGGAGGGGCACGAGGGCGTGTGTGCTGGAGGGAGGGGCACGAGGGCGTGTGTGCTGGAGGGGGGGCACGAGGGCGTGTGTGCTGGAGGGGGGGCACGGGGGCGTGTGCGCTGGGGGGGCAAGGGGGCGTGTGCTGGGGTGGGCACGTGGGCGTGTGCGCTGGGGGGGCAAGGGGGCGTGTGCTGGGGTGGGCACGGGGCGTGTGCGCTGGAGGGGGGGCACGGGGGCGTGTACGCTGTAGGGAGGGGCACGGGGGCGTGTGGGCTGGGGGGGCACGGGGCATGTGCGCTGGAGGGGGGGCACGGGGCGTGTGCGCTGGAGGGGGGGCACGGGGCGTGTGCGCTGGAGGGGGGGGCACGGGGCGTGTGCGCTGGGGGGGGCACGGGGCGTGTGCGCTGGAGGGGGGGGCACGGGGCGTGTGCGCTGGAGGGGGGGGCACGGGGCGTGTGTGCTGGAGGGGGGGGCACGGGGCGTGTGCGCTGGGGGGGGCACGGGGCCGTGTGCGCTGGAGGGGGGGGGCACGGGGCGTGTGCGCTGGAGGGGGGGGCACGGGGCGTGTGCGCTGGGGGGGGCACGGGGCCGTGTGCGCTGGAGGGGGGGGGCACGGGGCGTGTGCGCTGGAGGGGGGGGCACGGGGTGTGTGCGCTGGGGGGGCACGGGGCGTGTGCGCTGGAGGGGGAAAACGGGGCATGTGCGCTGGGGGGGAGCACGGGGCGTCTGCAGTGGAGAGAAAGTGGGGGGGACACGAGGCGTGTGCGGTGGAGAGAAAGTGGGGGGGTACACGGGGCGTGTGCGGTGGAGACAGTGTGGGGGACACGGGGCGTGTGCGGTTGAGGGGGGGCACACGGGGCGTGTGCGGTGGAGAGGGGGGTACACGGGGCGTGTGCGGTGGAGAGGGGGGGGTACACGGGGCGTGTGCGGTGGAGAGGGGGGGTACACGGGGCGTGTGCGGTGGAGAGGGGGGGTACACGGGGCGTGTGCGGTGGAGAGGGGGGGTACACGGGGCGTGTGCGGTGGAGAGGGGGGTGCACGGGGCCGTGTGCGCTGGAGGGGGGGGGCACAGGGCGTGTGCGCTGGAGGGGGGGGCACGGGGCGTGTGCGCTGGGGGGGGGGCACGGGGTGTGTGCGCTGGGGGGGCACGGGGCGTGTGCGATGGAGGGGGAAAACGGGGCATGTGCGCTGGGGGGGAGCACGGGGCGTCTGCAGTGGAGAGAAAGTGGGGGGGACACGGGGCGTGTGCGGTGGAGAGAATGTGGGGGGGTACACGGGGCGTGTGCGGTGGAGACAGTGTGGGGGACACGGGGCGTGTGCGGTTGAGGGGGGGCACACGGGGCGTGTGCGCTGGGGGGGGAAACGGGGCATGTGCGCTGGGGGGGAGCACGGGGCGTCTGCAGTGGAGAGAAAGTGGGGGGGACACCGGGCGTGTGCGGTGGAGAGAAAGTGGGGGGGTACACGGGGCGTGTGCGGTGGAGACAGTGTGGGGGACACGGGGCGTGTGCGGTTGAGGGGGGGCACACGGGGCGTGTGCGCTGGGGGGGGAAACGGGGCATGTGCGCTGGGGGGGAGCACGGGGCGTGTGCGGTGGAGAGAAAGTGGGGGGGTACACGGGGCGTGTGCGGTGGAGACAGTGTGGGGGACACGGGGCGTGTGCGGTGGAGAGGAGGGGTACACGGGGCGTGTGCGGTGGAGAGGGGGGGTACACGGGGCGTGTGCGGTGGAGAGGGGGGTACACGGGGCGTGTGCGGTGGAGAGGGGGGTACACGGGGCGTGTGCGGTGGAGCGGGGGGGTACACGGGGCGTGTGCGGTGGAGAGGGGGGGTACACGGGGCGTGTGCGGTGGAGAGGGGGGGTACACGGGGCGTGTGCGGTGGAGAGGGGGGTACACGGGGCGTGTGCGGTGGTGAGGGGGGTACACGGGGCGTGTGCGGTGGAGAGGGGGGACCACGGGGCGTGTGCGGTGGAGAGGGGGGACCACGTGGCGTGCGCGGTGGGGGGGGGGAACACGGGGCGTGGGGGGTGGGGAACACGGGGAGCGGTGGGGTGGGAACGTGGGGGGTGGTGGGGGGGGAACGTGGGGTGTGGGGAACACGGGGCGTGCGCGGTGGGGGGGAACACGGGGCGTGCGCGGTGGAGGGGGAACACGGGGCGTCTGTGGTGGAGAGAGAGTGGGGAGGACACAGGGCATGTGCGGTGGAGGGGGGGGGGCGGTCACGCGGGGCATGTGCGGTGGAGAGAGGGGGGGGCGGTCACGCGGGGCGTGTGCGGTGGAGAGAGGGGGGGCGGTCACGCGGGGCGTGTGCGGTGGAGAGGGGGGGGGCGGTCACGCGGGGCGTGTGCGGTGGAGAGAGGGGGGGGGGCGGTCACGCGGGGCGTGTGCGGTGGAGAGAGGGGGGTTGGTTGGGTATGCTCCTTAGACCTCACCGGGTTGTATTCGGGTTATGTCCTACTTTGCCAACTATTGATGATTGTTGAACAGAGACTCATCAATTTTTCTTCTTAACTTTGCTTCTTTATTTTTTCCCTCTTATCTTGTTTTCCAGTGCATTGCCAACCCTGCTGGATTCTGATGAGGTAAAATATCGCTTCTGTTGCCTGCTTTACTTTTAACCATAATTGAAACAGAAATGGCTGGAAATGCTCAGCATCTGTGAGAGAAATGAGTTAACGTTTCAGGTGGAGTGACCCTTCCTCAGAACAGACTTGGCCTGGAACAGTTATCTTTAACTGTTCCATGTTGAACTCTGCTAATGCTTCAGCACGAGATGAAGTGCCAGGAGATCCTGTTGCTAACAACTGAATGTGATTGAGCCCAATTGATACCAGCCTCTTGGCCTACATTCTAATCAGGGTAGAGTTGGTGGGTCTTAGCTGAGGTATGGGTAGGAGTGATATCACTAGAATTCCACAGCAATGGATAACCAGCCATGAACTAATGTCATTCCTGGGCAGAACTAATGTCATTCCTGGGCAAAACTACAGCATTCAAGCCTCTCTACAGTGGAAACCGAGTGCAGCTTAGTGGTTGCTGTCCATTTATCATCTTTCACCTGAAGTAGCAAGGTGTGGCTAGGAGTTTGGGATAATCCCTTATGTGGGTTAGGGGGGAAAAAAATGTTTTAACATGTCGAAAACACAAGGAGGTAGAGTTTAAGTTTTCCTCAACAGGCAGTCTGGCTGCCAATTACACCCATTTCGGTAGGTGTTTCTTTCCCCCTTTTGTGTTTGATGAATGTCGCTTGTTTTGCCAAATGCAAAAAGCCGTTGCAAATAATGCAGTTGAGCAGCGTTGAAAACGTTGGTTGTTTCTGTTCAATTTTGATTTGAGAAAACAAAGTCATTGATCATATTTGAATTTGTAATTTAGTGTGGTCTGATTGATGCACCCAAATCTATTATATCAGTGCCTCAGTCATGTATCTGTCAATAATCAAATCTTAAATGAGAAAAATGGTGTAAAGATATACAGAAATGTTTATTTCAAGTACAGATTTTTATCAAATTAATATTTCAGAGCTTTTAAAATATTCTTTTGGTATAATTGCTCAAAAGAGTAAAGCTTAATGTTTAGCTACTCCTTGGAAGCCTGTGTGCAACGACATTTGGCGGAAAATCCCAACAATGATTCTTTTGATATCCAGGTGTGCTCCATTTTGAGGTTGTGCTCACAGTGCAGAAAGTTTAGAAATGTGATGTGCGCTTAAAATTCCATTATCCATTGAGCAGTTTGTGCTGATTTTGGACTAAGGCAGACTCCGCAGTGGCTAACTAAACATTTGCAATTTTAATTCTAGTGATTCATTCAATTTTCTTTTGTCCTGTTTCAGGAAATAATGACGACCAAGTTTGAAATCTCCAAAATGGAATAACTGCAAATTGTTACAGGCAAAGCTTTACTTTTGAAATCCAAATCTTCTTCTGCAACAGATTTAACTTTTGGCTATTTTTATTTAAAAGAAAATGAAAGAACATCTGAAATGTTCTTTGTGGCTTTTTGAAAAGGCATGAAAACATCATTTTTCATTTTGGAGCCATTCAGCTAATCCGTTTTATGAAACTTTTTTTTTTAAGAGCTGCTTTTACTTTCACTCCATTCCTCCGAAACTCGGTTTAAATTTGATGAAATACCACCAGCAGAATTCTTTGGAGTCAAGGTGTTCTGTGCATGGGAGTGTGATGGACCGAGCTGGGCAAAGTAATTGTGGTGCCAGTGAAACCAGCCTGTGCATTGGAAACTATGTACCACCTGTATGTGAAGGTGGTTGGGCTGAATTCTTAGTTATGGTACGTCCATGCCTGTCTATATACAAATAGCTTTTTGTTCATAACTTAAGACCAATATTAAAAAGGAACAAAGCCAATAATTTCAGCAATATTTAAGAGTGCTAGAAAGGGTAGGTGCACAATACCCTCTATCCTTGTCGATCATGCATCTTTCTGGGATGTGCTTGCCACTCACTGTTGGGGTCTGTAACCGAAAACCTATTTGCAAACGGTTTGCAAAGTGTGCATTTTTGCCCAAAGTAGTGGCTGACCTCTGACCCAAGCCCATGATTACTTAACGGTTCAACTTGTGTGGCCTTCAAAAGGACACTTCTGCACCTTAACGGCATAATGTACGTGTTCTAACATGCTGCTGTCCTTCAAAACAAAAGCCCACCTGAGTCACGTCAGGTGAGTTCTAGGTTGACCGATACACGTTTAACTCAGTAATATGTCAGAGAAACCATTATTGTGAACTCTGAAATGTATACTGGCGTTTCATCCTCAGGATGCTCTGAGTCTCTAACAAGCTATGCATTACTCACGTGTTAATGATAACTCCCCATCTTGGGTGTTTTTCCTGATGAAAGTTCATGGCTGACAGCAGTGACTGTGAGACTCTTGCCAACAAACATTACAGTGTAGTATCTCTGCATGTGATTTATTTTAGGCCTGTTCTTGGGGGCTTTCTCTGAATGTTACAGGAGCAGATCACATAGCTCATACTAAACACTCCTGTCCTCCCCACTGATGGCTGTTGGGAAACATCTGACCAAGTAAGTTAGGAACTTTTTCCCAACTGCCCTGGAAATCTAGACACAACTGCTCGATTTGTGCTTTGATTTTTTTTCCCCACTCTCTCCAATGCTGTTGCAGCAGCACATCAGCTTGAGATGTTTCTGGATGGTCACCAGTCTCTGGTCACTTCTGTCAAGTGTATGAATGTGTGCCCTGGCTTTAACAGCAATGTTCCTGGTGAAATAGCCAGTGAACACTACCTAAGCTGCTTTTGAGGTGAAATACCTCAGTCAAAGCCGACATTTCATATTAAATTTACTTTTCCAAATATTTCAAGTGGGTGTCATCTTTGTTTTCCTCCCTGTTGCTCTAAATTGAGGGTTATTTCATTGAACTTCTCGACAGCAGCAGAACTTTCATCTGTAACTTTACCATGGAAAGATTCATTGCGCAGTTTTCCTTCAGTTGTTCTCGGATCAGTTTTTTGCATGAGTTTAAATAGGCCATGTTTTTCCCAGTACAAGTTAGGGTGAGGAGGATAGATTCAGGCCTCTGATGCCTTATTTGTGCGTTGTTTTCCTCAAAACTTGAGTTCCAAAGCCTGTCCCTTGTAGGGAATTGCATTATGCGTTGACTTATTTCACGATTTTATTAACACGTCGTTTGAGTTGTAGTTTATCCTTAGTCAGCAACAAGAAAACGGTTGATGCATCTGTTACTGGCTGGCAGCAATGCGTTGTAAACTGGTCATAGAGAGGTCGCAAGTACAGCCACTGTGTAATCTGAAGCCCAAACTAAAGGTGTGAATTCCTAAGTGTGACTGTCCAGTACAAGCCGAGACTGATTCCAGATTGCACAGAGTGCAGTTACACCCACAAAGATGTGCATGTGAACTGCTTACTGACTTCACATCAGATAAACACAGCATTGGTATTGAAAGGTATTGTCAGCAGATTTGTACTGTTTCTGTGAAGAATCAATAAATCATTTCATAAAATTGTGTCTTTAATGAAACAACTATTGTGGCTATATTTGGTGTTGCTATTTTGAGGTAAATGAAGCACTGACTACTTTGGGCCTGTTATGCCTGTTCTGTGCAGCTGTCGCTAAAATGCATCAATTTTCATCTGTCTCCTTATCTGATGTGTATAACAGCATTATGCTGTTGAGGGCAGAAATTCATTATTATACAATTACATTTTTGTAAAACGATATGCTTAAAAGGTACACTTCCAGCCAGGTTTCCATAGACTTAGGGCAGGAGTCCTGAATAGGTGCAGTTCAGATTTCACAGTCACCTTGCTGTAAGCACTTGCCAGCAATATCTGCTTAATGGTGATCTCACTGGACTAATAATCCGGAGGCCTGGGCTAGTCATTCAGAGGCCCAGACTAAGATGTACAGCATGAAAACAGATCCTATGACTATGGATTTGTATCTCACTCAGCAACTGCTGGAATGTACATTTGAATAATAAATTTGTAATGGAAAGCTCGTCTCAGTGATGGTGACCATGAAACCATCAGCAATTGATGTAAAAACCCACCAGATCGATACTATCCTTGGGGAAGGTCCAGTAAAGGGCCGAGCAAGCATTGCTAGGTTAGAAATGAGTAATAAATGATGGCCGTACCATCAATACCTACATCCCCTGAAAGAATGATAAAAAGGCAAAGATTTTAGATTCCTGTCGTCTGTGGGAGATACTCGCTCAGGTGTCCATGTTGGAACAATGTTGTTTCCAGATCCTGGGAGTCTTGCCAGATGATTCAAACTGTACAATGAAACAAAACTGCAGATGATGGCCATCTGAAACACTGATGTGCTCAAGAAACTTGGCCGGTCTGACAGCATCTGTGGAGAGAGAAACAGAATGAATGTTTCAAATCCTGTGACCTTTCATCAGAACATTCACAGGACTTGAAATGTTAACTCTCTCTCTCTCTCTCCCCACAGATGGAGCCAGACCTGAGTTTCTCCAGCACTTTGTTTTTTTGTGTTAAATGAGCTGTCTTTGACATTGAGACAGGACAGCAAGCTTCCAAATTTGGGAGGGTCAGGGGGCAGATCTGGTGACCTGGATGTTAGACTTCAAGTGCAGTCTCAAGCCCCTGAACTTGCATTTCGATCAGTGCGATGGTACAGTACTATGTTTTTGTAACATGACTGCAAATTGATTACTTCACTTGGGGCCAGCTCAGCAACTGATCAGAAACTATTCACTTGCAGTTGTATTGCAGAGACATCCTGGGTAACTGTGGTCACAAGCCATCACATGGTAACCTTTCTGATACTGTTGACCATTGTGTCCTGGACACCTTTTAGTTCCAAGGATGTAAAATGGATCTTTTCACTTCTCTCTCTATCATCTGCCCCGCCCTTTCCACCTTCATCTTCATGCTTTTTTCCACCATCCCTTCAGTCACTGCATTCTGATAATCCACACAATTTCTGTTTCACTTTAAGTGCTAGGGTACTGAGTGGTATAGCACCATTTCATCCAAATCTCTCTGAATGCAAGTTTTCTTCAAGCACATCTACATTCTTAACAGGCTTTGATTATATTGACATGCAATGGGTCTGTAGTGTTTATTTTCTGTACTATTTATGGGACTGTAATATTTGGAAGTTTTCCTGGGCAAGGGCCAAAGCTTCTACAAACAAATACCCACGGAGCAGGGTGTCTCGAATTTGGAGATTGTAGTTGGGGGAGGGAGTGTGCAAGTGTGGCTGCAGGTGATAAATTGTTCCACGTGTCCATTTGTGGAACTGGAAGCCTCGAGGTTAAACCTCCTGTGTTTGGATGTGTGTTTAAATTCAATCACAGCTGTACTGAGGGGAGATTCTTTTATGTCCAATCCTTTTGGAAACCAACTGACCATAACCTGACTGCGTCCTGCAGGGTAGGAGACCCTGAGGCTCTTGAACAGCCGCTAAGTCATGTGTTTGTGTTCCAGCAAAATAAACTGCAGCTGGATGTCTCACTGAATAGAGACAGACTAGCATTGTACGTAATTATTGTTGGATGGGCTATTCTGTAAATACTTAACCGTGGAATGGGTTCAACAAGTTTTCTTCTGGTATTTCAGGATGTTGGGAATGAAGTTTATGGGGATATGTTTACATTTGAGGTGAGGGCTTTTGGTGGTGAGACTGAAACTTGTCAGTTCAGGCTCTGTGTATTGAGTACATCATAACCTGAGCCAAACTAAGCCCCCCCCCCCCCCCCCCTCCCCCACACACATGCACACACCCCCCAGGATCCCCTGTAGTAATAAGCTTGAGCTCCATCAACTGCACCAGTCTCATTGAACCCTCACATTCCCCCATCTGCAGTTATCATCAGTATCACCCATCCCATGGCCTGAGCTGGCTGTTCAGCATCAAAGATGGGACGCCCTGTGCTATAGGTTTGTACTCATTGAGACCTTGATTGAGATTCAATAACACTCTTAAAGTCACCTAATGTGAAACCTTCATCCCATTCTAGGATTTAGATGGATGAGAGGGGATCATATAGAAACGTATAAAATTATGAAAGGGATAGATAAGATATAGACAGATAAATTGTTTCTGCTGGTGAAACCAGAACTAGGGGACATGGCCTCCAGATTAGATTCCTTACAGTGTGGAAATAGGCCCTTCGGTCCAACAAGTCCACACCGACCCCTGGAGAGTAAGCCACGCAGACCCATTTCCCTCTGCCTAATGCATCTAACACTACAGGCAATTTAGCATAGCCAATTCACCTGACCCGCACACCTTTGGACTGTGGGAGAAAACCGGAGCACCCGGAGGAAACCCATGCAGAGACACGGGGAGAATGTGCAAACTTCACACAGACAGTTGCCCAAGGCTGGAATTGAACCTGGGCTAACCACTGTGCCACCCCTTAGGGGGAGTAGATTTAGGACAGAGATGAGGAGGAACCGTTTTCCCCAGCGAGTAGTAAATCTATGGAATTCTCTGCCCAGGGAAACAGTAGAGGCAGCCTCATTAAATATATTCAAGACACAGTTGGATGGGTTTTTGCATGGTAGGGAAATTAAAGGTTATGGGGATAATGCAGGTAGGAGGAGCTGAGATGATGGATAGATCAGCCATGATCTTAATGAATGACAGAGCAAGCTCGACGGGCCAAATGGCCTACTCCTGCTTCTATTGCGATGATAGTGTCTCAAACCAACTTTCTCACCATGAAGTGGATGTTTCATAAGGTGCTGGAGTTTGAGGATGAGGGTGTAATTGAGAGGTGGAGTTGAGGTTCAGTGATGATGTGGACGTTTGTGGAAGGCATGAATTTTTGGGGCAGGAGGGGGAGTTGATTCCAGGTAGCTGGGTCAGATGAGGTCAGTGCCATTGTTTCATTCTTACATGTGACTTGTCCTTTACCTAGATAACAGGATTGGTGATGCTTGTGAAAATGACTTTGATAATGATGCTGTCTTTGACCAGTTTGATGTCTGTCCTGAGAGTGCAGAGGTCACTCTTACTAATTTCCGAGCCTATCAGACTGTCATTCTGGATCCTGAGGGTGATTCACAGATTGACCCAAATTGGGTAGTCCTCAACCAGGTGAATTTATTTTTACCGCATCTCTTTATTTGTATTAATTCTCAGTCCCTCTTGCATGTTTCCTTCAAATCTCTTTCTCTAACCTGTTAAAGCCAAGTCAATAGAAAACCTTTATCAGATCTCAGTCAAGACACCGCACAATGTAGGGCCCTACAAACTATAGGAGGTGCATTAAAGCAGCAAAGAGAGTTCAGTACAGATGTACTGAGGCGTGGGATGGCACGGTGGCTAGCACTGCTGCCTCACAGCACCAGGGAAATGGGTTTGATTCCAGCCTCGGGCGACTGTGGTGTTTGCACGTTCTCCCCATGTCTGCGTGGGTTTCCTCTGGGTGCTCCGGTTTCCTCCCACGGTCCAAAGATGCACAGGTCAAGTGAATTTGCCGTGCTAAATTGGCAATAGTGTAGGTTATTAGTCGGGGTAAACGTCTGGCTGGGTTACTGTTTGGAGGCTCAGTGTGGACTTGGGCTGAAGGACCTGTTTCCACACTGTCGGGATTCTAATCCTAATTAGTGTGGACTATATTGGAACCTAGGTCCTTGGTAAAAAGAGAATGGTTCACTAGTACTAGTTTCAAAGAAGAAGTGCACTCCATCATGTGCCTAGTTTCCTGCTGTTGCTTCCTTGTATTTTGCACCAATTGATGACCAAGAAGCTGGGTAGGTGTCTGCCCTTCTCTGGAGACTGCACTCCATCCTGCACTTGGGTTGGCTTGCTCACTGAGATCACTGATTACTCTTCTGTGTGAGACATGAAAGCTCCATCCATTCACTGACTGCAGGAAGATCCATGATTTTGATCAGTTTGTGCAACTGCTTTCCCATTTACTGGAATCTTTTGAGTTCTAGAACTGATCTGTATGCCAAAGGTTGTGTTGCAGACAGATAGCTTTTACTGTGTTATCTCACAGGAGTAGATGTCAAAGACTGCAGTGCAGGCCGCACTATTGGCCTGCATTGCTGTTGAGTTCATAAGTGTAAATGCAGCTGACCAGCACTTGGATGGCCTGCTTGGTTAGTCTGGAGTCACTTCTGACACCCCCACCCCCAGTTCCCAAACCACAACCACCAAGTCGCTCCCAGTATGTGTAAGATGGGGTGTGAGGCTTGCATTATCCTGAGGATGTGGAGGAGTGTGTGACTGACAGGTCTGAATCCATTTGATAAGAGATTGATAGATGTCTGATGGGAGTGGAGTGAATAGAGCAACTTATGAGCCTGGTTAGTGTAGTTGTAGGCTATGATATTAAGCAGTACATTCATGACCTTGACTAGTTGTGAAAGGCTGTTGACCTCCTTGCACCACTGCATTGAAGCTTGACCCCAGCTTTGACCTTCACAGCTATCTGTGACCCCTGCCTTTTGAGCGATAGTGTGGAGGGCCAGGTTACCTGCAGTTGTCCATCCTGCCAACTCTTTGGATGCAGCATCCAGAAACCCTGGATTCCACTGTTCAGTGCAGTGCCATTCTTTACTATGTCTGGTCACATTCACTTGCTGTATAACTGCAAGTACCTGCTCCCAGTGCACAATCCTCTTTAAGCTGCTCTGGATAGTTTAATTGGTTATGAGCACAGGCTTTGGCTTTGACTCTCATTCTCTATTACTATACTAGTTTCTGTGTTTCACGATTATCATTGTTTCTGAAAAGGGCTTTTTTTTATCATTCTGGCAATCTAGTGACCTCCTGAGCGAAAATGCCTGAAGTGGATATTGAATATCCTGCCAATGATCACCCAAACTTGAGTGTGGCCACTTGGATGAGACACTTAAAGGATCCTACAGTGATGTGAGGAATGGTGGAAAAAGAGCTATTTATTTGGTTGGTGTCACTGGTTGGTAACATTTACAGTCAGAAGATTGAGGGCTCACATTCGATTTCAGAGAGACACAAAATGAGAACACCTCCACGAAGAATTGGTGCTACGCTGTAATGAGAGAAACATCATCCTTCAAATGAGATAATGACCTCAATTCCTGTCTGTTCGGGTGGATCTAAAGGTTTCCATTGGACTTAATCTGGTTGTTACAGAACCACCTCAGCTGCCATTTGCTATATCAGTGAATGCTCTGCTCTTTAAGGTATCTTGAGTTTGTACCTATTTTCTGATCAACTTGTTCAGCAAAGTAATGACACACCTCTGGAACCCATGGGACTTGAATCAGGGACACTACCACTGTGTCACATGATCCCAATCTTGAGGTTGGAAATTGAGTGAAATAATAGGTGGCTCAGTGGTTAGCACTGTTTCCTGCACTGATTCACAGCACCAAGGTCCCAGGTTCGATTCCAGCCTTGGGCGACTGTGGAGTTTGCACATTCTCCCCGTGTCTGCGTGGGTTTCCTCTGGGTGTTTCAGTTTCCTCCCACAGTCCAAAGATGTGCAGGTCAGGTAAATTGGCCATGCAAAATTGCCCGTAGTGTTAGGTGCATTAGTCAGAGGGAGATGAGTCTGGGTGGGTTACTCTTTGGAGGGTCAGTGTGGACTTGTTGGGCTGAAGGGCCTGTTTCCACACTGCAGGTAATCTAACCTAAAATGCAAATCATTCTGTAACTCTGCTTAACATGTAGGCCCTCAGAAAGAGTATTTGTGGAGTGGATTTCTCTGACATCGGATTATTTTCTGACTGGTTTCTTCGAGTGATTAAAACTAGATTTTAGAAAGAAATACATGCAAATTCTTAGGGGGTGTGAGGAGTAGATAGAGAGAAATGTTTCCCCTTGAGAGATTACATAAGAACTGCGTCCCTGGTTACTAAAGAGCAGGAGATGATTTGAGGACATTTACTTTCACCCAGGATGGTGAGAATGTAGAACTCGCTGATTATAAGCATGCTGGACGTGGGAACCACCAGATATTTGAAAGCTGTTTAGATGAGAATTTGAAACTCTATAGCATGTAAGGCTACAGGCTCGAACATGGGATTAGAATAGATGAGCAGTGTTGACACCAATGAGCCAAAGCATCTCTTTCTGTGTTAGAAAATTTCTATGACTAAGATACGGGGGTAAGCCATCTTTCCCCAGTGGCCTGCCTGAAATGGGCATCTGCAGATTAAAGTGACCAGTTTGCAGCTCTGGGCAGCTCTGTCTGTCTCTCTCTGATGATGCTGGCAGTCCTGTTCTGTAAGAGGTTGATATTTTTAAAATTACCTTTGTTGATATAAATCACTTCAAACCTGCTAGAGAGAGACAGCAGCCCTGGGCCAGGAATCAAGTCCAAATAATAACAACCAAAAGTAGTAACTGAGTGAATGAAACATTTTACCAACTTCCTTACAGTAGTTAAATAGATATTGCATCCCCAGACAGCAGTGGAATGTTTTGTCTGGCCAGGAAAACCAGTTGGAAATGGCACATTTTGTGCAGCTATAAACACTTCCACCAGAGTCTCTATAAAAAAAACTCAGCATCCATAGCTCTGGCTTCATTACGCAGCATGGCTTTAGGTAAGGAGCAAGCAGTATAACAACAGAGGTGTGGATTTTTAATTTCAGCTTAAATTGCAATATTTGAATGTGGTGGGTAAAAAGTACAACTTATTGCATGGTTGGATGTATGTTGCAATAGTGTAAGACATGGCTGGGTTTAAGTTGCATCAACTCAGAGGAAATGTGGGTGTAAATTGCAATAATTTAGTGCAAATTTGTGAGGTTGTGCTGTCAATTCTCATTGAATTGGAGTTGTGACTTTGCTCCGAAAGCTAAAACGGAACGTTTTCACCGAGGAGGTAACTCAGTATCTGCTGAATTATCCTCAGTGCTGGGAGCTGAAGTTTTACACTGGCCCCTATGGTGTTTCAACTCTGCAGAATGAGCAAATCCTGATACTTCGGCCAGTTAGCAATAATTACTGAGACAGCAAGGAGCTTTGCAGCTGTACTTTGGTGGAGGTGATGTGGGACTGGTTAATGAGGGTTAAAATTGAATGAGCAATCTGCTGGGAATATAATGTGATAACAATCTGCCAGACTGGGAGATGAATATTTCCAGGACAACCTGCCTTTATTATTCCTGATCTAATTCGAGTGGATGGAAACTGATTTTTCTCATTTATCAGGATCACAGTTACACCCTGGACTGGGATCAGCACAGTCACAGACAACAAAACCCATTGCTCCCTGTCTTCTCTGTGGAGATTTCAGAGGGAAATGATTAAAGCAAGGAAGTGGAGCAAAGAAACTTCAAATTCCTTTAACTTTAGAAAATTTAGTACAAACCCCTACCTAATGCTTTTGAAAAGTGTTATGATTTCAGTTGTGTTGACATCAGGAATCTTTGAGGTCAACTTGAGAGGACAGACAGCATCACCAACAGCACCCCATCAGCACTGACCCTCCAACAGAGCGGCACTCCCTCAGCAGTGATCCTCCGACAGAGCGGCACTCCCTCAGCACTGACCCTCTGACAGAGGGGCACTCCCTCAGCCCTGACCCTCCAACAGAGCGGCACTCCCTCAGCACTGACCCTCCGACAGAGCGGCACTCCCTCGGCACTGACCCTCCGACAGTGCGGCACTCTTTCAGCCCTGACCCTCCGACAGAGCGGCACTCCCTCAGCACTGACCCTCCGACAGAGCGGCACTCCCTCAGCACTGACCCTCCGACAGAGCGGCACTCCCTCAGCACTGACCCTCCGACAGAGCGGCACTCCCTCAGCCCTGACCCTCCAACAGAGCGGCACTCCCTCAGCACTGACCCTCCGACAGAGCGGCACTCCCTCAGCAGTGACCCTCCGACAGAGCGGCACTCCCTCAGCAGTGACCCTCCGACAGAGCGGCACTCCCTCAGCCCTGACCCTCCGACAGAGCGGCAGTCTTTCAGCCCTGACCCTCCGACAGAGCGGCACTCCCTCAGCAGTGACCCTCCGACAGAGCGGCACTCCCTCAGCACTGACCCTCCGACAGAGCGGCACTCCCTCAGCACTGACCCTCCGACAGAGCGGCACCTCCTCAGCACTGACCCTCCGACAGAGCGGTACTCCCTCAGCACTGACCCTCCGACAGAGCGGCACTCCCTCAGCACTGACCCTCCGACAGAGCGGCACTCCCTCAGCACTGACCCTCCGACAGAGCGGCACTCCCTCAGCAGTGACCCTCCGACAGAGCGGCACTCCCTCAGCAGTGACCTTCCGACAGAGCGGTACTCCTTCAGCCCTGACCCTCCGACAGAGCGGCACTCCCTCAGCACTGACCCTCCGACAGAGCGGCACTCCCTCAGCAGTGACCCTCCGACAGAGCGGCACTCCCTCAGCACTGACCCTCCGACAGAGCGGTACTCCTTCAGCCCTGACCCTCCGACAGAGCGGCACTCCCTCAGCACTGACCCTCCGACAGAGCGGCACTCCCTCAGCACTGACCCTCCGACAGAGCGGCACTCCCTCAGCTCTGACCCTCCGACAGTGCGGCACTCCCTCAGCACTGACCCTCCGACAGTGTGCCACTCCCTCAGCACTGACCCTCCGACAGTGCGGCACTCCCTCAGCACTGACCCTCCGACAGTGCGCCACTCTCTCAGCACTGACCCTCCGACAGAGCGCCACTCTCTCAACACTGACCCTCCGACAGTGCGGCACTCCCTCAGCACTGACCCTCCGACAGTGCGGCACTCCCTCATCACTGACCCTCCGACAGAGCGCCACTCTCTCAGCACTGACCCTCCGACAGAGCGGCACTCCCTCAGCACTGACCCTCCGACAGAGCGGCACTCCCTCAGCACTGACCCTCCGACAGTGCGGCACTCCCTCAGCACTGACCCTCCGACAGTGCGGCACTCCCTCAGCACTGACCCTCCGACAGTGCGCCACTCTCTCAGCACTGACCCTCCGACAGAGCGCCACTCTCTCAACACTGACCCTCCGACAGTGCGGCACTCCCTCAGCACTGACCCTCCGACAGTGCGGCACTCCCTCATCACTGACCCTCCGACAGAGCGCCACTCTCTCAGCACTGACCCTCCGACAGAGCGCCACTCTCTCAACACTGACCCTCCGACAGTGCGGCACTCCCTCAGTACTGGCCCTCTGACCTTGCCACACTCCCAAAATACTGGAGCTCCGACAGAGCTGCACTCCCTCAGTACTGGCCTCTGATGGAGCCGCACACCCAAAATACTGACCTCCGATGGTGCAGCGCTCCCTCAGCACTGACCCTCCAACAGAGCCGCACTGCCTCAGCGCTGACCCTCTGACAGTGCAGCACTCCCTCAGCACTGACCCTCTAACAGAACTGCGCTCCTTCAGTGCTGACCCTCTGACAGAGATGTATTCCTTATTATTGCACTGAAACAACAGGTAGGATTATGTTGAAATGTGGAGACCAGGGAAACATTCCTGAAGTAGAGCTTATGCTCAAAACGTTGACTCTCCCGCTGCTCGGATGCTGCCTGGCCGGCTGTGCCTGTCCAGCACCCCAGTTTTGACATATCTTGAAATGTGGAGACCGGGGTGAGTACAGAGCCTTTTGGTTCAGTGACGCTGATATGGGGAATGCATGATTTTTAACTCTAACCTTAGGCACAAGTACAACTAGCTGTCTGGACTGTCCTCCCTGCATCTTCCTACATCTCTCATATTGTTCCTTTAAGATGCCCTGAAAAGCAACCAGCTTCTGCTTACTTAGTAAGTAACTGAGCTGTAAATGATAACAAGGCTGAACATCATCTTGGGAGTTGAGAAAATTGGAGCTGGGACTGTGTCTGGGTCCTGAGCCAATTCCTGGAGGCTAAATTAGAAATTTTGACCTTGGAGAGTCCACTGTCATCATCAGCGGGAGGTCAGAGGTCCGCCAGGTCAAGGAGCAGCGAGTTGCTGTGAAGGGTAAGTAACTGAGAGGGGCCATTGACAGGAAAGTGCCCCCTCAGCCACGTTCTTAACAAGGTAAATACGCCATGGATTCGTGGGTGAGAGTAAGACTCAGCCTCATGCCTAGGTGGGTCTGTCCGGAGTACTGGCCTGCTACTGGTGCGTGTGTCTCATGGCAGTCAGACCTTACATCTAAGCACTGGTATGACAGTAATGTTATCCAGAACCTTCTGGTTAATGTTCTGGGGAAATGGGTGGCACGGTAGCATAGTGGCAGGGAGCTAGGTGCAATTCTAGCCGTGTGTGTGTGTGTGTGTGTGTGTGTGTATAGTTCACACGTTCTCTATGGGTTTCTGCTGGGTCCTCTCGTTTCTTCCCATAGTCTGAATACGTGCAGGTGAGGTGGCTTCATGGCCTCGTAGTATCCAGGGCTCTGCAGGCTGGGTGGGTGAGCACAGTAGAAACCCTGTGTAGCATTGCAGGGATGGACGTGATGCTGTTTGGAGGATCAGTGCAGATTCGATGGGCCGAATGGCCTCTTGCTGCACTGTGGGTATTGGTTAAAATAAAACATCTGGAATAAATGGTGACTGTGTAGCCACTGTCAATTGTCATTTAAAGAAAAACCATCAAGTTCACTGATGACCTTTTTAGGGAAGGAAATCTGCCATCTTTATCTGGTCTGGCCTACATGTGACTTCAGACCCATGTGAATGCAGTTGCCTCTTAGCCGCCCTCTGGAGAAAGACAATAAGTGCTGGCCTGGTCAGTGTTCCCCAACCTAATGAATGAAATTAGAAAATCTGAAGGCTCTCTTCATAAACTTCATGGGCTGTGCAGCCCTCCCTATCGGGCCTATCCCGAAAGGAGCTGGAGAGGGAAATCAGAGACTCTCTGTGAAGTTGGTCTACCTTGAGATCTTTAAAGATCTATCATTGCCCTTTCTGAGGTACCTGCTCGTTTGTTCTACATGGAGAAACGATGAAGAGAATATTCCAGAAATAGATTAAAGGTTCAGATTAGATTCCCTACAGTGTGGAAACAGGTCCTTCATCCCAACAAGTCCATACCGACCCTCTGAAGAGTAACCCACCCTGACTAATGCACCTAACAACTATGGACAATTTAGCATGGCCCATTCACTTTACCTGCACATCTTTGGAATGTGGGAGGAAACCGGAGCACCCGGAAGAAACCCACGCAGACACAGGGAGAACGTGCAAACTCCACACGGACAGTTGCCTGAGGGTGGAATCAAAGTGGGGACCCTGGTGCTATGTGGCAACAGTACTAACCACTGAGCCACCGTGCCGCCCCTTAATACTTTAATATCTCAGATGTGAAAGCAGAAGGAATCATTAGTAGGTTTGTGAAGGAGGTAAGGAAGGAGGAACAGCTCTCAGAGTCAGTGAGCCAAACGATGTGATCTAATACAGAAACAAAACACCGCAGATGCCAGAAATCTGAATTAAGAACAGTAAGGGCTGGAAGTTTTCAGCTAGGTAGGCAGCCTCTGTGGAAAGAGAAACACGATAGTCCTAACCTGCTCTGCCTGCCAACCTGTCACGGATCTCGAGCATTTCCTGTTTCTATGACCAATCGGGTAATTGACAAATGAATAAGAAGTGAAGAAAATTATTTTCTATGCAGGTTTTTCTCTATTCTAATTAGAAAGAAACAAGTTTCTACACGCTAAAAGTTTCAAGGGGTCTGGACAGAGTATGGAGTTTGAGAGAGGGAATCAAGCCAGGATTTTCTTGAATGGCAGAGTAGACTTGATGGACCACTGCCTGCTTCTAGTTTCTATGTTACTGTAACTCCCAAAGTGGATAAGATTAGATTCCCTACAGTGTGGAAATAGGCCCTTTGGCCCAACAAGTCCACAATGACCCTCCGAAGAGCAACCCACCCAGACCCATTCCCCTTTGACTAATGGACCTAACACTATGGGCAATTTAGCATAGCCAATTCACCTAACCTGCACATCTTTGGACTGTGGGAGGAAACCGGGGCACCCGGAGGAAACCCACACAGACACAGGGAGAACGTGCAAACTCCAACCAAACAGTTGCCCAAGGCGGGAATTGAACCCGGGTCTCTGGCGCTGTGAGGCAGCAGTGCTAACTGCTGAGCCACCATGCCGCCCTTCACAGTTTCCCACGTTACATTCTGGCTGTTGTAATCTGGAACACTGTCCCTGAAAGAACAGTGGGAGCATCCTGTGGCCTTTCAAACGAAAATCCAATAAATACATGAAGCAGAAAGCAGTAGGGTCATGGGAAGAGAGCAGGGAAGCGGGATTGATCCTCCACCAAAGCTAACACAAGTGCAGTGGGCTGAATGGCCTATCATTCCACAATTTTACTCCATCAGTGTGGTGAAATTGGCTCCAGTCTGTCTGGATTGGGAGAATGAGATCCCCACTTTCCAAAGATAATGGGTAATATTGTATTGACCGTGGAATTCAGCAGCAGGCTCAGCTTCTGATGGCTGCTGCAATCATCTAGTCTGTCTTTATCCTGGCAACATGTTGGAGAATGGCTCTATTAAAGGGACTTGCTGCTTGTGAAGGAGGTGCTGTGTTTCAAGTGGCAGTGGAGCTTTGAACCAACACAGTGGGGGTTGTACTGATGTTTGAATACTATTGACCAGGGACCCAGTGCGTTTTGGTAGTTACAAGGATGTGTCTGCAGTAAATTCATTCCTGATTTGTATTGTAAAGCATTATTTTGCTTCCGGCCTTTTGTTAGAAAAGCCTTGGATTGTGGTCAGACCACTTTGGGCAGTAGGATATACAAATTCCCAGATTGTATCTATTGGAGTGTTTTGACAATGGCTGTTTGACAAATGCAGCTTTGTGTTTTGTAAAATCAAGGGCTACTTGTTTGGAGCATTTTGACAGCCCAGTTTGTATATTTATTTTAGGTTTTGATGACTTTTTGCTCTTCCTTTAGAACAAAGATAAACCCAGACATATCCAGAAGGTCTGAGGTTTAATTTCTGTTGTGTGTCAACACTGGCAAGATGCCCCACAGATTATAAGGGGAGGAATGTTGGTTAAAAGATAATATCAGATAAGCCTGACTAATAATCCGATACACCCTGGGCATCCATCTTGGCTGAAAAATGTTCCCTTACTGGTTTGAAATCTGATTCAATGTTTGCTCACGTATCTTGTCAACACCAGCTAACTGAATGAATTGATTCGTTTAAAATGTCCAAACTGGCTGAAAGAAAGCTGCAAGTTTGAGGAATGGAATGAGTAAAGAGTTTAGTGATTTAGACCATGAGCAGACGTAGGCAGTTCGGCCCCTCAACTCTGCTCTGCTGTTAAATGTGACCATCTGCTCATCCTCAATTCCTCTTTCCTGCTTTATTCCCTCTATCCCTTGATTCCCTTGCTGATTAAATATGCCTTGAATATGCATAAAACTCAGCCTTGACAGCTCTCTGTCATTCCACAGATTCACTAACCTCAGAGAGAAAAGAATTACTCTTTGTCTTTCTCTTATTTTGTAGTTATACCCTCTGGTCCTAGACTTTTTCATAATGGGTAACAAGCTCTCCATATCTACTCTGTTAAGTGCCCTGAAGAATCTTACATGTTTCAATAAGGTCTCCTCTCATTCCCTTAAACTCCAATGAGCAGAGCTTGGGCTAATTTCCCAGGAGTGTCAGAGTTTGAGGGGTAACCTTCATAGAGGTTTATAAAACCATGAGGGACAAGGATAGGATGAATAGCCAAAGCCTTTTTCCCAGGTTAGGGGAGTCCAGAGCTAGAGGGCGTAGATTTAAGGTGAGTGGGAAAGACATAAAAGGGACCTAAGGGGCAACTTTTTCACGTAGACCGTGTGTGTATGTGTGTGTGTATATGTGTGTGTGTGTGGAATGAGCTGGTTGGGGGGGAAACCTACTTCAGTATCAACCCACTCCAACCCCTTCAAACTGTGCATGCTTCAAGTGGAGTTTAAAAGTAGGGAGATTATGCTGCAGCTGTATAGGGTGTTGGTAAGATTAGATTAGATTCCCTACACTATGGAACAGGCTCTTCGGCCCACTGAAGAGTAACTCAACCAGACCCATTCCCCACATTTACCCCTGACTAATGCACCTAACACTACGGGCAATTTAGCATGGCCAATTCACCTAACCTGCACATCTTTGGATTGTGGGAGGAAACCGGAGCACCCGGAGGAAACCCATGTAGACCCGGGGAGAATGTGCAAACTCCACACAGACAGTCACTTGAGGCTGGAATCAAACCTGGGTTTCTGGCATTGTGAGGCAGCAGTGCTAACCACTGAGCCAGCATGCCACCCCAACTGGAGTAGTGTGAACAGTTTTGGTCTCCTTACCTGAGAAAGGATGTGGAAGGGGTGCAGAGGAGGTTCACCAGGTTGATTCCAGAGTTGAGAGGGTTGGCTTATGAGGAGAGATTGAGCAGACTGGGAATATGCTCATTGGAATTCAGAAGAAAGTGGTGGATCTTGTAGAAACATAAAATTATGAAAGGGAATAGATAACAGAAAAACAGGGAGGTTGTTTCCACTCATGGGTGAAATTCAGAGTAGGGGGCATGGCCTCAAAATAAGGGGAGCAGATTTGGGACTTCTTCCCCCGAAGGGTTATGAGTCTGTGGAATTCCCTGCCCAGTGAAACAGTCGCAGCTTCCTTGTTGAATGTTCTTAAGGCAAAGATAGATTTTTGAAACAGTAAAGAAATTAAAAGTTATGGGGAGCAGGCGGGTAATTGGAGATGAAGCCACAAAAAGATCAGTCATGAAGAGCAGGCTTGGTGGTGCCAGATGACCTACTCCTGCTCCTAATTCTTACATTCTTATGTAATAGAAACCCAAATTGTCTCAGCCTCTCATCCCAGAGGCCAATCAAGTGAACCTTCACTGTACTGCCATCCAAGCATATCCTTCACTGAGTATGGAGACCAGAGTGGACATAGTACTTTAAATTTGGTCTCACTGATGACCAGTGTAATTTCAGCAAGTCCTCCTTATGTGCACACTCCAGTCCTCAAGATAAAGATGTCCATTTTTTTTCTAATGTCTTACTGACCCTGCAAGCTTACTCTGTTCCTTCTACCAATGCACCATCTGAACATCAATGTTTACAAGTATCATGTCTAAAGTATCATTCACAGCTCAGAGAGAGTGTCCTCACCTTGTGTACTACCCCAGAACAAGACAAACAACAGTATAGCACAGCACAGGAACAGGCCCTTCGGCCCACCAAGACTGGACTGACATATGCCTTTCATAATACAAAACCTTTTGCTTATACACGGTTCATCGTCCTCTATTCCTGTTTATTCATGTATCTTCAAAATACCTCTTCAGTGTTGCTATTGTCTCTGGAAGTGCATTCCAGGCACTTACCATTCTCTGTGTATAAAGACATGCCTTTCACATCTCCTTTCAACTTTCCCCTTTTTGTCTTAAGCCTATGTCCCCTAGTAATTTTCTTCTTTGGGAAAAAGACTTTGACTCTCCATTCTATCCATTCCTTGTGTAGTTTTGTAAACTTCTTTCAGGGGCCACCCCTCATTATTCAATGGTCAAGAGAAAGCAAACTAAGTTTGTCCAATCTCTCCTCCAAACCAGGCACCCTCCAAGCCGAGCACCCTCCAAACCAGGCACCCTCCAAACCGGGCACCCTCCAAGCTGGGCACCATCCTGGTAAACTGTTCATATTCCCTGTGTAAAGCTTCCACATCCTTCTAGGGGTGTGGTGACCAGAACTGTACACAATATTTCAAATATGGCCTAATTAAAATTTGCAACATAACCTGCCAATTTTTACACTCTGACCAATGAAGGCAAGCGTGCCATATGCCGCCTTGACTGCCTTACCTGCTTGCCACTTTCAGGGAACTGCAGACCTGCGTGCCTAGATCCCACTGTGTGTTGATGCTACTAACGGTTCTGCTATTCACTGTATATGCTCCTCCTGATCTTCAAAAATGTATCACCTCGCACTTGTCTGGATTAAATTTCATCTGCCATTTCTCTGTCCAAGTCTCCAACCTATATATATATTTCTTGATGAAGGGCCTTTGCCCAAAACGCCAATTTTCCTGCTCCTCGGATGCTGCCTGACCTGTTGTGCTTTTCCAGCACCACTCTAATCTTGACTCTAATCTCCAGCATCTGCAGTACCCACTTCTGCCTGCATATATCCTATCTATATTCTTCTCATTGTCTGCAACTCCCCTAATCTTTGCGTCATCTGCAAATTTACAGGCCACTTATACTCTCTTTCAAATCATTTATCTATGACAAAGGGGTCCCAGCACAGATCCCTGCAGAAAACCACTGGTCACAGAGCTCCAGTCAGTAAAACATCCTTCCACCCCTACTCTCTGTTTTCTGTGACAGAGCCAGTTGTGTCTCCACCTTACCAGCTCACTGTGGATTCCATAGCATTTGAGCACCAAGTCTAGGTTGCTTCTCCTGTATTGAGGACCCGTGATTCCTCATCTGCCCAGTGAGGCATGAAACATTATTTAAAGAGCAGCTAAAGTTCTCCCTGGTAGCTTAACCTCTATTTATCCCTTAGACCATGACACTAAAATGTTATCTGATCATCACTGTATCTACTTTTTATGAAACTTGTACAAATTGGCAGCAGAATTTCCTTTATTGAAATAGTAACTACACTTCAAAAGTATTTTACTGGGCCCTAGATTTGTGAAAAGGAAGGCAAGGGCGAAATGATTGTATTGCCAGACCAGTAATCCAGAACGTAGACCAGTAATCCAGAACATAGACCAGTAATCCAGAACGTAGTCCAGTAATCCAGAACGTAGACCAGTAATCCAGAATGTAGTCCAGTAATCCAGAACGTAGACCAGTAATCCAGAACGTAGTCCAGTAATCCAGAATGTAGACCAGTAATCCAGAATGTAGACCAGTAATCCAGAACGTAGTCCAGTAATCCAGAACGTAGACCAGTAATCCAGAACGTAGTCCAGTAATCCAGAACGTAGACCAGCAATCCAGAATGTAGACCAGTAATCCAGAACGTAGTCCAGTAATCCAGAACGTAGACCAGTAATCCAGAACGTAGACCAGTAATCCAGAACGTAGTCCAGTAATCCAGAACGTAGTCCAGTAATCCAGAACGTAGACCAGTAATCCAGAACGTAGTCCAGTAATCCAGAACGTAGACCAGTAATCCAGAACGTAGACCAGCAATCCAGAACGTAGACCAGTAATCCAGAACGTAGTGTGGCAGTGACTTAAATCCAGATTTTGAGTTCAAATGCTAGTGCAGCTGGTGAAATTAACAGTAGTATTTTATTCCAAATTTAATCATCTGGTTTGCAAATATTCTTCAAGGGAATTAACCCTTGTGGGCGGCACGGTGGCCCAGTGGTTAGCACTGCTGCCTCACAGCGCCTGTAGACCTGGGTTCAATTCCCGACTCAGGCGACTGACTGTGTGGAGTTTGCACATTCTCCCCGTGTCTGCGTGGGTTTCCTCCGGGTGCTCCGGTTTCCTCCCACAGTCCAAAAGATGTGCGGGTCAGGTGAATTGGCCATGCTAAATTGCCGGTAGTGTTAGGTTAAAGGGGTGGATGTAGGGGTATGGGTGGGTTGCGCTTCGGCGGGTCGGTGTGGACTTGTTGGGCCGAAGGGCCTGTTTCCACACTGTAAGTAATCTAATCTAATCTAATCTAACCACCCATACCTAGTCTAGCCCACGTGTGACTCCAGACCCACAGCCGTGGTTGACTTTTAAACTCTCACTGTGTGGAGTTTGCGTGTTCTCCCCGTGTCTGCGTGGGTTTCCCCCGGGTGCTCCGGTTCACATGTCTCATTTTACTTCTAGATACTCACATTTGTTGAGGCAGAATTTTTTAAAAATTCATTCACGGGATGAAGACACCACTGGACAGGCAGCATTTATTATCCAGAGGGCAGGTAAGAGTCAACAACATTGAAGTCAGATGTAGGCCAGACCAGGATGGTAGCCTCCTTCCCTAAAGGGGAAGGAGGCTACCATCAGAAAAACCAGATGGGCTTTTCTGACAAGAAACAATGGATTCGTGGCCACCATTAGACTTGTAGTTCCAGACTTTTACTGAATTCAAATTTCATTATCTGCCATGGTGGGATTAGAATCCAGGTCACCAGAATATTACCTTGGTCTCTGGATTAACAGTTCAGCGATAATACCACTGGGACATCGTCTCACCTTAAAGGGTCAGACTGACATTAAAATGAGAGCAAAACTGTACATTACATTTTACTATATATGACTATAAAATGGTGAGAGGAGACAAACAGAGAAGGTTCAGGGAAAAGTTTTATTTGGATGTGAGGGCAGTATTTATTTTTCATCCATAATTACCCTCAAGAAGGTAGAAAGTGATAGTTCGCCATCACTTCTTGAACCACAATACTCCGTGTGACACAAATACACCAGTAGTAGCAGTTTGACAACTGATTAACTCCGTACACCTTTTCATAGAATCTCTACAGCATGGGAGCAGGTCATTTTGCCCATCAGGTCCACACCAACTGTCTGAAGAGCATCCCACCCCCACCCCCATCCTAACCTTGTACCCTGTCATTTCCCATAATGCACTTAGCCTGCACATCCCTGGACACTATGGGCAATGTGGCATGGCCAATCCACCCTAACCTGCGCATCTGTGGACTGTGGGAGGAATCCGGAGCACCCGGGGGAAACCCACGCAGACACGGGGAGAACACGCAAACTCCACACAATGAGAGTTTAAAAGTCAACCACGGCTGTGGGTCTGGAGTCACACGTGGGCCAGACTAGGTATGGGTGGTTAATTCCCTTGAAGAATATTAGCGAATCAGATGAGTAAATTTGGAATAAAATACTACTGTGAATTTCACCAGTTACAATGGGATTTGAACCAATGTCTGGAGTGAATTCACTGCCACACTATGTTCTGGATTACTGGTCTGGGGGTACGATCATTTCACCACTGTCTCGGACCCAGTTAAGTATTTTTGAAATGTCATTACTATTTCAATAAAGGAAATTCTTGCTGCCAATTTGTACAAGTTGCAACTACAATTCCTTTTTAAATAATCGAGCTGCAAGCCAGGTCTGTCTACAATCTCAAACATGCAAAGAAAACACAATGGCCTCACTCAGTGTTTACTTAACAGCACAACCATCTGACTGACTTAAAGGGAACCAGGCTAGGGAGTAGGCTAATATGGTCTGTACTGCCTAGCGCAGTGTCAGTGTGGTAAGCCTGGGGAGGGGCAAGATTGATAGTTTCATCTGTTTTATTGTGGGTAATGTTACTGGAGTCCCACATCTGGGTGCCATTATTGTCAAACTATTTCTTCACAAAGTATAGAGGCTCAACTGTACATCGCTGAGTCAAAGCCTGTGCAATTCAGTTCAATTCTAAAGTATTGTCCTTCATTGGAACCAGATTGTGCTAAAGGCTATGACATGATGGAGCACCCCACCGCCAAACACAAAAACATTGCCAGTGAAACCAAAGAGAATATTGGGGATGCCAAAGTAAACAATGATGCCAAAGAGAATGGAGAAGGAAATGCCAGTGAGGGCAAAGTGACCAGTGGCACCAAAGAAAATCCCAGTGATGCCAAGGAGAGTACCAACGGAACTCCCAGTGATACCACTGAGAACGATGCTTCCCATTGTGATGCCAAAGAAAAGACCAGCAAAAGAGATAAGAAGGTAAAGAAAGCTCTGTTTTGATACAAGCTGCCTGTGCTGTCTCACCCCCACCCCCACCCTCACAAACACAAAAGGCTATCTGAGCAAGGGAGCCACACACTTATCCTCTGCTCCAGTGCCCAGTTTTCCCTGTGGCTTTACATGTGAATGACAACACATTATTCAGATCTGACCATCTGAGCCCAGACTGACCTTCACCCAGCGTCCACGTGTTCAGTGAGAGGCTAGGGAAACAGACTCATAGACATTTTTAGCACAGAAGGAGGCCATTCAAACCATCGTTCCTGCACCATTCGCCAACGGTCTCATTATATTAATTCTATTTTCGAAGGCCTGTAGTTCTCAGGGCTATACTAACCAAGTGAATAAATACTGCTGATGTGTGGACCTGAGTTTCTGACTGGACCACCCTTTCAGGCAGTGAGTCCCAGACTCCTATCATCCTCCAGGTGAAAAAAATGTCTCAACTCTTCCCTTAACCTTCTCCTTCTTACCTGAACCCCTTGGATATTGGCTTCTAGAGACAGCATGGAAACAGATCCTTCGGTCCAACCCATCCATGCCGACCAGTTATCTTAAAGTATTTTTAGTCCCATTTGCTAGCGCTTTGCCTGTCTTCCTCCAAGACTTTCCACGGTGGCTCAGTGGTTAGCACTGCTGCCTCACATCACCAGGGATCTGGGTTCAATCCCAGCCTCAGGTGACTGTCTGTGTGGAGTTTGCACATTCTCCCCGTGTCTGCGTGGGTTTACTCCGGTTTCCTCTCACAGTCCAAAGACGTGCAGGTTAAGTGAATTGGCCAAGCTGAATTGCCTAGTGTTGGGTGCATTAGTCAGGAGTAAATGTAGGGAGGGGTGGGTTATTCTTTAGAGAGTTGGTGTGGACTTGTTGGGCCGAATGGCCTGTTTCCACACTGTAGAGAATCTGATCTATTCATATATCCATTTAGATGCTGTAATTATAGCAGCCTCTACCACTTCCTCTGGCAGCTCATTCCAAACACGCACCACCCTCTGCATAAAAACATTGCCCCTTAGGTCCCTTTTATATTTTTCCCCTCTCACCTTAAACCTATGCCCTCTAGTTCTGGACTCCCCCACCCCAGGGAAGAGACTTTGTCTATTTACCCTGTCCATGCCCCTCATGATTTTATAAACCTCTATACACTCCAGGGAAAACAGCCCCAGCCTATTCAGCCTCTCCCTGTAGCTCAAATCCTCCAACCCTGGCAACATCCTTGTAAATCTTTTCTGAACCCTTTCAAGTTTCACAAGATCCTTCTGATAGGAAGGAGACTAGAATTGCACACAGTATTCCAAAAGCGGCCTAACCAATGTCCTGTACAGCCGCAGCATGACCACTCAACTCCTATACTCAATGCTCTGACCAACTTATAGAAAAGGTGTCTTACTGTCCACCGTTATCTCTGCACCTCATAATCTTTTGCACCTCCATCAGATGTTCTCTCTATCTTTGCCACAGTCTATCTAATCTCCACTGAGACACTCCTGCCCAGGCAGCAATCCAGGTAAATCCCCTCTACACCCTGTCCGGTGACTCACATCCTTGACCGAACCACCATTTTATACAGTTCCAGCATAAACTCCCAGCTCTTGTATTCTGTCCTCGGCTAATAAAGGCAAGTACCCCACATCCTTTCAGAATTACCTTATTTACCTGCCCCGGTACCATAGGGATCTGTAGATATGTACAGCAAGGTTACTCTGACCTTCAGCACTTCCCAGTATTCTCTCAGTCACTGTGTAATACCTGGTCTAGTTAGCCCTCCCAGGTGCACTACCTCACACTTTCTGGGTGGAATTCTGTTTGCCACTGCTCTGCCTACCTGACCAGTCCATCGATATTCCCCTGTAGTTTGAGGCTATTCTCATTATTTACAGGCCGAAGGGCATGTTTCCATTCTGTAGGTAATCTAATCTAAATATCATCCTGCCCCTCATTATTATAGTTGATTCCTGATCAATATTCTGAAAATATTCAGAATTTCCCCACTCTCATCTGAATGTCAGTAACCAGGAATGGTGTACAGCCGATCCTGCCATGTCCCAGTCATAGCAACGGTACCATACTCTTATGGGTCTATCTGTGCCTTTCATATCTGTTTCATTCTTTGGGTTATTTGCATTAAAATATTGCATTGCTAAACTCCTTCATCCTTAGATTTCCTCTGCCTTTCAGACTCACTGTCATGGAGAAAGTGAGGTCTGCAGATGCTGGAGATCAAAGTTGAAACTTTATTGCTGGAACAGCACAGCAGGTCAGGCAGCATCCAGGGAACAGGAGATTCGACGTTTCGGGCACAGGCCGAAGAAGGGCCTGTGCCCTTTCCTGAAGAAGGGCCTGTGCCCGAAACGTCGAGACTCACTGTCATGTAATTCCTAATCCCGTTTCAGCTGCTCTCCCTTCTGAACTCCTTGTCACAATTCCATCCCCTGTGAGTATAATTCACCTCTACCCCAACAGCACTAGTAGGCCTCACTGTGTGAATGTTGGCCAAATTAGGCTGTCCAAATTGTTCAGGTCCTGCCTCAGCCGGAAACGGCCCCAATACCTCAAGAATCTAAAGCCCTTCCTCCTGCACTATCTCTCCAGGCACACATTCATCAGCTCTGAACTTCTATTGTCAGCTTGTGTTTTTGAATTTGAGAATTGGCCCCCGTTTGTTGGTATGTGCTATTTTGTATTTTAAAGATCTTCCAGCCCAATCTTTGGATTGTTAAAGTGAAGATATTATTTATCCTGGCTGTGGGGTCATGATCTGACTCCAGTATGTACACACACACACACACAGACGCACACACATAGACACACAGATAGACACAAACACACACAGACACAGACACACATACAGACAGACGCACAGACACAGACACTGACATGCACAGACACTCACACGCACACACAGACACACACACACACATACAGACACAGATATGCACAGACACACACACATGCACACACACACAGACATGCACACACACACACACATGCACATACAGACACAGATATGCATAGACACACACACATGCACACACACACACATGCACAGACACACACACACACACAGACACAGATATGCACAGACACACACGCGCACACACACACATGCACAGACACACACACGCACACAAACTATTTCATTCTGACCCCGAGATATCTCCACGCCCCTTAACCGAAATGGTTAGAAGCTGAAACTCTGGTTGAGCATCTCCCACTTCAGTTGTAATTGGAGGCCTTGAGATGACTAACATTCACACTATCTGTCTGGCTGAGCTAAGGTAAAGATCAAAAAGCCAGAAGTAAATGTAGGACCCTTTGACTGCATATTCCAGACCAGTGTTAAGACAGTGGGGGCTGGATTGCCAACAGAATAAATCGCCCACTCCCACCCAACAATAGTCCAAAAGCTAGAAACATGAGCGATAGATGATTGATTATCCCCCAACAACCCCAACCTGCTGGGAAACAGGAGCAGTCACTCAGCTCATGACTTCAAAGTCAGGAAGATTGAGCAGGGTGCTACTGTGAAGTGACAGTCAAGTTAGAGAGAGTAGCTCGTCAGTCACCTGCTACATGGAGGGACATTTTAATAAATCTAATAACTATTCGGGCCATTGTAAATGGCTGCAGTGGGTCCTCAGAGTAACTCTGTCCTGACTTTCTTTAACAGCAGGGAGGAGATGGCCACTCACCCAGCTCCAGCTCCAGTAGCAGCTCTTCTGACAGTGAAGGTGAAGGAAAGGCAAGTGTCGAATAATCCTTGTCCTCTTTGTGACCAGTTTCTGCATGTTATACATCCAACAAATCCGAGGCTGACACTGCAGTGCAGGAACGAAGGAGTGCTGCATTGTTGGAGGTGCCTTCTTTCAGAAAGGGCATTGAACTGAAAGTGTGTGTGTGTATGTGAGTGAGAGAGAGAGAGAGCAGGCAGTCTCACATGGCCAGTAGCTATAGTTGCGCTGGCATAGCTCAAGGATCTTTACCTTTTACATTGTCCAATGTGAGAACTTGTGATGGTCAAATTAAAGGGATAGATTGAAGAAATTGGGACTGTTCCCTTTGGAGGGAAGAAGGCTGAGAGGAGATTTGATTGAAGCTTTCAAACCATGAGCAGGCTGGATAGAGTGAAGCTGTGTCCGTTTATAAAAGAAACGAGTGCAAGGGCATAGATTTGTAAAGTGATGTGCAAACAAAGCAGGGTTAATGTGAGAAAATACATTTTCACACAGAGAGTAGTTAGAGTATGGAAGACACTGTTTGGAAATGTGGTGGAGGCAGGTTCAATCGAGGCATTCAAGAGGGCCACTGGATGGTTTTCGGACAGTAATAGTGTGCAGGATGGGGGAAAAGGCAGGAGATTGACTCTAAATGATAGAGCTGATGCATGCATGATGGGCCAAATGGCCTCCATCTGCATCACAATAATACTGCGAATCTGTGAAATTTAGTTGCAATACCCTCAGTCCCTTCATTCACCTCATTAATATTCTGAACCATGAAATAGTTTACGTTTGAGTAGTACAGACATTGATATATTATCATTGTCATATCAATATTCACTTTAGTTTTATTTTGTCTGACCAAAACATACAGTGCAAGTTGAACTGGTGGAGAGATGATCTGGTGGTGTTATCACTGGGACCTTAATCCAGGGACCCAGGTTCAAATCCCACTATGCTCGATGTGAAAAAAGCCTGGTGTTAAAACTCTAATGATGACCATGAATCAATTGTTGGAAAAACCCATGTGGTTTACTAATGCCTTTAGGGAAGGAAACTGCCATCTTTATGTGGTCTGGCCTCCATGTGACTCCAGACTGACAGCAATGTGGTTGACTCTTAACTGCCCTCTGGGCAATTAGGGACAGGGCAATAAATGTTGGCCTGGCCAGTGACACCCTCATCCCATGAATTAATTTAAAAAAACTAAAGTTCCAAGAAACAGGTAATCTGGAGTTAAAATCTGCAGAGATTTTCTGAAAAGAAACCAAATGTTGGAAAGTGATTGCCTGAGTCTTTCCACTGATTGTGAAATAAACTGTTTTATTAAACGATAAATTAGCTGTGCTCAGTTCAGCAGGGACCAGGGGCCAAATGATAGTTGTGTTTGTGATTTGTCTTGATGGAGTGGGCACCCTTCTGTTATAAAGCATAGAACATAGGACATTACAGTACAGGCCCTTCGGCCCTCGATGTTGCACCGACCTGCAAAATTAATCCGATGCCCATCTAATCTACACTGTTCCATTACTATCGATATGTAAGTCCAATGCCCGTTTACGTGCCCTTCTCTTCATTTAATTAATGACGGGTCCTCATTTTGGTTTCATTTCATTAACAGCTCAGATGTGGAGAGAGAAAGAAAAAAGTGAAGCAAGTTAAAGGGACCAAGGGAGAGAGCGACAAAGGGGAATGCAAGCACTAACAGCAGCGAAGAACCTGGAGGAAATGTTTAAAAATGATTTTGCTATTTTCTCTTGGCACCTTTATATTTTAGATTAATCTTTGCCCGCTTGGTTCGAGGTCCTCTACTTCTGTTCACTGTCCTTGACCAGCCTGAGGAGAACTGTTCAGAATGTACACAGAGTCATTCAGGAACTTGCACATCAGTTCATTCTAGAATTATGAGCAGATGAGTTAGGGGCTCAGAGTTGGCCATTCAGCCTCTCGTGCATGCTATGCTGTTTGATGAGATCACGGCTGGTAGTGGCCTCGCATCCATTTTTCTGCCTGGCCCAGTACCAGTTCTCTCCTTCATTAGGGAGGATCTCTACCTCTGGGCTCGAAACGATAAATGGTACTGCCTCCATCACACTCTGGGCAAGAGAGTTCCACATCGTCTTCATCCACTGAGGGAAAATAATCTCTTCAATCCTCCTTTGAAAGGAAGACCTCTTATCGTTTAAGCAGTGTCTCCTGTTTATGGCCTTTCTGACCAGATCCTCTCACTCTATTCTGGAGCTTAATTCATTGACCTGCAGCTGCCTGGGCCCTAAACCCAGGAACTCTCTCCCCAAATCCCTCTAATTTTTTTCTTTAAAATGCTTCCATGACCAGGTTTCCCCAACGTCCTATTGCAGAATTTGTTTGTTTAAGAACACCCCTGTGAAGCGAAATGACTTTTTTCATTGTAAGCAGAGATACATTTATATTGTATGTTGCCATTGTAAGTCTTGAGACAGAATGCTGTTGTATTAAAGAGATGTCAGATCTGATTTAGCGTTGGTAAATTCTTCAGTCACACACTGGGTTTAACTAGTAAAATGTATGATCCAACTATGACTATCCCTATTGAAATGCCAATCTGTACCATCACCAACGGCACCAAAAGAAATTTCCTCTGATTTAAAATAACGAACATTTTCCTGATGGCACCTGTCTTTTAAATGGAAAATTCTTCTGACAAAATGGTTTATAATCCCAACTGATGTTACTATTGGACAAATCCAATCCCAGGTTGAAATCTGGCTTGATAGATCATTTTTTTCACTTGGTATGGTGGACTTTCACTGAAACATAAGAACAATGTATTTGATTTAAACAATAAATGAGGGGTTTATTCCACAAAAAAAAGATAATAAAGCAAGAATCAAGCTGTTTACATATAACACATTGGAAAAATTTCAAAACATACGGCACAACACATTCCCATCAATTCCAATGCTGTCACTTTGTAGATCAAATTCCAGAAAGAGTTTCCTTTTCTATCTATGGTTTTGATTTAGTTGTTTCTTTCAATTCCTGATTTAGACAGCTTGATAGCCTTTTCCTTGATTATTTTCACAATTGAGTTTAAACCTTTTCGGATTCAAATACCCACTTAAGGATTCTAACCAAACACTCCAGTCTGGAATTTTCAAACTGAAGGCCTTACATCAGAAATCTTATTTCTTAACCCTTACCTCCTTTCACCAGGAGAAACTGCTTTTGCATCTCACCCCAGCCTGGTAGCTGTAAGAAACACTTTCCAATCTGTGGGATTTTCTGAAGCAAAAATGACTTCTTGTTTCTTCTAAACCAAAAGCAACTCATAATTTTAAAGGATTCACATTATCAATCTGTCACTTGATCTCTGACTTACTGGTTTAAAATTATACCTCCAAAACAAAACTGATAAGTTAATTATTAAGCCCCTTCATATGCAGACCAAAACCCACATACCACTGGTTCAAAATCCAAACTCTCAAAAATAAATGATATTTATATCTATATAATTGAAACACCTTACATTGCAACAAATTTTATCAAAATGTAGAGAAGAGGAAGAAGCCCAAAGATTAGGGGGGGTGGGGGTGGGGGCGGGGGGGGGGGGGGGGGGGTACATTTTGGAATATTGTGTTCAGCTTCAGCTGAACAGCTTGGAAGGGTGACCTTAGAGATTATTTGCCTGTCACCATGGTGATACCGAGAGGGTGGGCTTGAGCTGTGAAGGGAGGTATGGAGTACTGGCCCTGCTCACAAGACTTTTAATGGCTGGCCCAGAAGGAAGCCATTTGATCCTTTGGACTTCTGTCTCTTTGAAGAAATGTCCGATTGGTCTCTAGCTTGGCATTTCTTCCATTCCTATATTGATCAGATTCTCTTTTGATAGTTACGATTGAATCCTCTTCTGTCACCTATTCAAGCAGTGGGCTCCAGATCCTCCATAACCTGCCGTGTTAAAGAAGAATAAATTCTCAGCATGCCTTCAGGATTTACCAAGACATTAACTTCAAAAAAGGGGAAAGATATAAAAGGGTCATCGAGGGTGGTGCATGTGGGGAATGAGCAGCCAGGGGAGGTGGTGGAGGCTGGTACAATTACAACATTTAAAAGGCATCTGAACGGGTATATGAATAGAAAAGGTTTACAGGGGCAATGACAGAAATTATTGGAAAAGCTCAGCAGGTCTGACTACATCTGTGAAGAGAAATCAGAGATAACATTTTGGGTCCCGTGATCCTTCCTCAGCATCTGCTCAGCAATAACTTGCCCAGTGATGCCCAGTTTGGGCTCCCCCAGGGCCACTCAGCTCCTGACCTCATTCCAGCCTTGATTCAAACATGGACAAAAGAGCTGAATTCCAGAGGGGAGGTGAGAGTGACAGCCCTTGATATCCAGGTCACATTTGACTGAGTGTGGCATCAAAATGCTGTAGCAAAACCGGTATTGGGGCAAACACCCCGCGGGCATAAAGAAAGGTGGTTATTGGAGGTCAGTCAGCTCAGCTCCAGGACATCTCTGCAGGAGCTCCTCAGGGGAGTGTCCTAGGCCCAACCATCTTCAGCTGCTTCATCAATGACCTTTCCTCCATCAGAAGGTCAGAATTGGGGATATTCACTGATGATTGCACAATGTTCAGCACCATTCGCGACTCCTCAGACACTGAAGCTGTCCATGTTCAAATGCAACAGGATCTGGACAATGTCCAAGCTTGGGCTGACATTCACTGACATTGCAGAAGAGGAAGTGTTGGAGGTCTTAGAAAACATGAAGGTGGATAAATCTCTAGGATCTGATCAAGTCTATCCCAGGACGCTGTGGGAAGCCAGAGAGAAAGTTGTGGGGCCCCGAGCAGAAATAGCTATATCACCAAAGGTGCTGAGGGACTGGAGGGTGACTGATGTTGTATCTTTATTTAAGAAAGACTGTAAGGAGACACCTGGGAACTATAGACTTGAGTGTGACTTTGGTGGTGGGTAAGTTGTTAGAAGGGATTCCAAGGGGCAGAATGTATATCCATTTGGAGAGGCAAGGACTAATTAGGGATAGTCAGCATGGCTTTGTGCATGGGAAATCATGTCTCACTAACTTGACTGAGATTTTTTAGTGAAGTAATCAGAAAGATTCATGAAGGCAGAGCAATTGAAATTGTTTACTTGGACTTTAGTAAAGCCTTTGTTAAGGTTCGCATGGTAGACTCATTAGTAAGTTAGATCACATGGGTTTCAGGGTAAGCTTGCCAATTGGATATAAAATTGGTTTTATGGTAGGTGACAGAGTGGTGATGGAGGGGTTTTTTTTGGATTTGAGGTCTGTGACCAGTGGTGTTCCACAGGGATCGATAATGGGTCCACTTTTGTTCATCAGTTATATCAATAATTTGGATGAGAACATAGGAGGCATGGTGAATAATTTTGTGGATAACACCAAAATTGGTGATGTAGTGGACAGCAAAGAAGGTTATCTAAGATTACCAAGGGATCTTGATCAATTGGGTCAATGGGCTTAAGAGTGGCAGATGGAGTTTAATTTGGATGAATGTGAGGTATTGCATTTTGGCAAAACAAGGACAGGACTTATACATCCTCCATTTTAGGGCTGTGAGTAGTGTTGTAGGACAGAGACACCTAGGACTCCAGATACATAATTCTTTGAAATTTAGGACATAGGTAGACAGGGTGGTTAAGAAGGAGTTTAGCACTCTTGCCTTCATTGCTCAGATCTTTGAGAATAGGGGTTGAGACATCATGCTAAGGTTGTACAGGTCATTGGTGAGACCTTTTCTGGAGCACTGTGTGCAGTTCTGGTTGACCTGCTATAGGAAGGATATTATTAAACTGGAGAGAGTTCAGGAACGATTTACCAGGGTGTTTGAAATATAAAAATAGACTGGAATGGACTGGAACATAGCAGGTTGAGGGGTGACCTTATTTTGGTTTATCAGATCATGAGGGGTATAGATTGGGTGAATGCTGAAAATGTGTTGCTGGAAAAGCGCAGCAGGTCAGGCAGCATCCTTCTTCCTGAAGAAGGGCTCATGCCCGAAACATCGATTCTCCTGCTCCTTGGATGCTGCCTGACCTGCTGCGCTTTTCCAGCAACACATTTTCAGCTCTGATCTCCAGCATCTGCAGTCCTCACTTTCTCCTAGATTGGGTGAATGACAAGGGTCTTTTTCCCTAGGGTGGGGAGTTCAAAACTAGGGGGCATATTTTTAAGGTTGGGGAGGGGGAAAGATTTAAAAAGGACATAAGGGGCAACATTTTTGTACACAGGAACGAAGTGCCAGAGAAAGTGGTGGATGCAGGTAGTTACAACATTTCGAAAATATTTGGATAAGAACGTTATGGGGAAAGATTTCGGGGATTATGGCCACATGCAGGCAGGTGCAACTAGTTTAGCATGGACTGGTTGGACCAAAGGGTCTGTTTCCATGCTGTATGACTCTAAGACCAGACACATGACGAGTAACATTTGCACCACACAAATGCAGACGACGACCAATATGGACAATTTAACCATCGCTCTGTGACATTTGATGGTATCAATGAATCCCCCACTGTCAACATCCTTGGAGTTACCATTGACCAGAAACTCAACTGGACTTGCCACATAAACACAGTGGCCTCAAGAGCAGGTCAGAGGCTATGGATCTTGCAGGATGTGACTCACCCTCCAACTCCCTAAAGCCCATCTGCCATCCACAAGGCACAAGTCAGGCGAATAATAGAACATTCCACACTTGTCTGGATGAGTGCAGCTCCAACAACACTGAAAGCTTGACAAAGCAGCCCACTGGATTGGCACCACACCCATGAACATTCACTTCCTCTACTGCTCAGCAATGTACCCTCTCCAGGATACACTGCACAAATTCACCAAGGGTCCTTAGAGAGCATCTTCCCAACTCATTTCAAAGGATGAGGGCAGCACTTACATGGAACATCACCATCTGCAAGTTCTTCTCCAAGATTCTCACCATCCTGATTTGGAAATATATCACCATTCTTTCACCGTCATTGGGTTAAAATCCTGGAATTCCCTCCCGAACAGCATTGTGGATACACCTACTCTTAAACAGACTGCATTGGTTTCAGAAGGCAGCTCAAAGGCAGTTAAGATGGGAAATAAATGTTGGCCCAGTTGACATCCCATGGGTGAGTTAACGAAGTTCCTGGAGATGTAATGATTGAGGCAGCGTATATAGAGTCCATGGTTAAGCAGGCATGTTACTGTGCTTCCCAAATATCATCCCACTGTGACCCCTATTTCAAGGCTTGAAAATTGTCATGGCCCCTTGGTAAAATCGATGAGAGAAGGTGGAACTCTGTGATGGCCACTGATGTCCCAGAACTGGCAACCCCAAGATTTCAGCTCACAACCTCACCTGGAAGGTCCTTTACTTTAGGCAGTGCCACAAGATCCTGGGATTCATCAAAGTTAAAAGTACAAAAGCAGGGAGGTCTTAACAATCTCACTCATAGCAAATGTGGCTTCATTTGGAGTGTTATGTTCAGTTCTGGGCCCTGGCGCTTTAGGAAGGATGTGAGGCCTTTTAAAGAGGCAGGAAAGATTGATGACAATGGTTCCTGGTGTCACGGGTCTCAGTAACTGGGATTGGTGGAGAAGCTGAGACTGTGCTTTTTAGAGAAGGAAAAGCTGAGGTGGCAGGAATGTGGGATTGAGATGCTTGAAATCACAAGGGAACAGAATAGATGGGGAGAAACTGTTTCTATTTTTTTCTTTTTTTTACCTCTGACACTCCTGTTGATTGTTTTTGTTATTTTGTTTTCTCTTTTTTTATTTTCTTTTTTCTTTTTTTTATTTCCCCCCTTTTTACCCTCACACTACCGCCTACCTGCGATAGTGCTTATTTTTTCCCCAGCACCCATGTTGTGTGTGTGTGTGTGCAGGTGTGAGACACAGTGAAAGACACAAGGTGCACAAATCTTTATTTGGTTTCCACCACCAGGAAGAAAGGAAACACCCGAGTGGCCAGTGACAAGCAGTGCCCTTCACATCAAAGGGCACTGCTAGAAACTGTTTCTATTGGCAGAGGCTGGAGAACAAGGGACTCCAGATCACTGATTGAAAAGTGATTGGTTAAAGTGCCAAAGACACCATGAGAAAAGTATTGCATTGTGTGCAGTTAGGATTGAGATTGAATTGAATATGGTGCAGCTTGATTGCAGCTTTCAAATCATATTTGGATAATTACAGAATCGGAGGCAGAACCACAGAATGGTTACAGTGCAGAAAGAGGCCATCCAGCCCATTATGTCGATACTGGCTCTATTACCTAACACCAGTCTCCTGCCTTTTCCCCATATCCTTGCACACCATTACTATTCAAAGAAAAAAGTTAAATATCACACCAGGCTATAGTCCAACAAGTTTATTCAGAAGCACTAGCTTTCGGAGCGCTGCTCCTTCATCAGGTACTCGTGATGAAGTCCATACGACACAGAATTTATAGCAAACGTGTGCTGTCACTGAGCGGGATTTACAGAATCATGCATGGATTTATGCAGATTTTCAGCAAAATAAATGTAATTCAACAAATACAAATTCACCCCTCTGCGCACACACACACACACACACACACACGGTTTATGGGTGAATTTGTATTTGCCTCATTCCTGATGAAGGGCTTTTGCCCAAAACATCGATTTCCCTGCTCCTTGGATGCTGCCCAACCTGCTGTGCTTTTCCAGCACCACTCTAATCTAGAGGCTGAATGGTCTCTCTGCTGCCATTGTTCTCCGTCTCTTCTAAAAAAAGTTGTTTTGGACAATTTTGAAACTATTTAAAGAAGTATTACCAATTCTGAAGAAGGGTCACTGGACCCAAAACTTTAACTCTGCTTTCTCTCCACAGGTGCTGATGTTTTCTGACAATTTCTGTTTTGGTTTTGGAATTCTGGATCTGCCGTTCTTCTTTTAAAATCACCTTTTTATTGTTCGCGTATTGCTGGAGGTTTAACGGGAGCTTTTGCACCTGGAGACTTCCTAAGGCAGCATGAAAACTTGACCTGCAGCCCTGAGAACGGAGGAGCTTTGTGCTGCTCCATTTTACAGAAGTAACCGGGTGAAAGGGAGTGCTTGGCTGTGAGCATCTTGCAAAGTCTCTCTCTAAAGGAGGATATGAAAGCACGCAGAGCAATAGGCTGGCACGGTGACTCAGTGGTTAGCACTCCTCCTCACAGTCCCAGGGACCCAGGTTCAATTCCAGCCTCGGGTGACTGAGTGGAGTTTGCACATTCTCCCTGTGACTATGTGAGTTTTCTTCCGCAGTCCAAGGATGTGCAGGTTAGGTGAATTGCCCATAGTGTTCTGGGATGTGTAGGCTAGATGCATTTGTCAGGAGAAATGTAGGGAAATAGGTCTGGGTGGTTTACTCTTTAGAGGGTCAGTGTGGACGTGTTGGGCCAAATGGCCTGTTTCCATACTGTAGGGATTTGATTCAATTCTATTCTGCTGGAGGACTGAGGGAGTGGAAGAGAGGTGGGAAACTTGAACCATTTGGCACAAGAGACTGTTCCTCCTCTAGACTTCCCCCTCCAGTGCTTCATCCAATACCTAGAGTACCCTCTGCCTTTGTCCCTGAGCCATTCTGTAACATGCCACTGGAAGTCAGTCAGCACAGAACTTTCAGTGGGCACATGTGTGAGTTGGCCCACATACACAGCAAGTATGTGCATTGTCCATAATCTGCAAGTTTTGGGTTTTAGTACTTTCAGGCAAATTAAATTATGGCCATTAGGATGAAAGTTGGGATTTTTAACAGAGCAATAATCTTACTGAACTAGTTGCAATAGCCTCAGTGCTCAGGAGAAGGAACTCAATCTCACTGCAGCAACTGGGCGACATTTGACCTCGATTAAGTGAAACATCTGGAATAAAATGCTAATCCCATCAATAATAATTGTGAGACGACTGCATTGTCATAAAAATGCAAGGAAGAAACATCATCCTCACTTTGGTGTATGTGACCCACATAATGTAGTTAACTCTTAACTGCCCTCTGAAATGGATGAAGGAGCCAATCACGTCAAGGGAAATCTAGGGATGGGTAAAAATGGCTGATGCTAATATATCACAAAAACAAAAATGGTGTAGGAATTTGGATTTTCAAATTGGACCTGGTCTTGTAACCACGATAAGCACATCATGTCTAACATATTTGCCTTCCCTCTAATGTCCTTATTAGGACACAACAGCCATTGAACCCCTTGTTGTCATCCTTTCAGTAAAGGTTATGATTCCAAGTCAGTAGTGGAGTTCGTGTAGGTAGCTAGGCACAGATTCAATGGGCTGAAGCACCTTTTCAGAGCTGGATAACTGTGTGAACCAATGTTAATTTGGATCAATGTGAGGCGCTGCATTTTGGAAAGGCAAATCCGAGCAGGACTTTTGCACTAAATGGTAAGGTCCTAGGGAGTGTTGCTGAACAAAGAGACCTTGGAGTGCAGGTTCATAGCTCCTTGAAAGTGGAGTCACAGGTAGATAGGATAGTGAAGAAGGCGTTTGGTACGCTTTCCTTTATTGGTCAGAGTATTGAGTACAGGAGTTGGGAGGTCATGTTGCGGCTGTACAGGACATTGGTTAGGCCACTTTTGGAATATTGTGTGCAATTTTGGTTTGATATTGTGAAACTTGAAAGGATGTGAAACTTGAAAGAGTTCAGAAAAGATTTACAAGAATGTTGCCACAGTTCAAGGATTTAAGCTATAGGGAGAGGCTGAATAGGCTGGGGCTGTTTTCCCTGGAGTGTCGGAGGCTTATGGAAGTTTATAAAATCATAAGGGGCATGGATAGGATAAATAGACAAAGTCTTTTCCCTGGGGTGGGGTAGTCCAGAACTAGAGGGCATAGGTTTAGGGTGAGAGGGGAAAGATATGAAAGAGACCTAACGGGCAACTTTTTCACTTGCCAGAGGAAGTGGTGGAGGCTGGTACAGTTGCAACATTTAAAAGGCATCTGGATGGGTATGTGAATAGGATGGGTTTGGAGGGATATGGGCCAATGCTGGCAAATGTGACTAGAATAGATTGGGATATCTGGTCGGCGTGGATGAGTTAAACTGAAGGGTCTGTTTCCGTGCTGTACATCTCTATGGCATGGGAACACCATCACCTGTAAGTTGTCTTCTAAACCACTTGACTTAGAAATATATCGCCACTCCTTCAAGTGTGGCTGACTCAAAATCCTAGAACTCCCTTCCTCGACAGCATTCTGGGTGGTCCTACGCAGCAGGTCAAAAAAGGCACCTTCTCAAAGTCATGCCAGTGACCCCCATGATACAAAATGTAACTAACAATAGTGTATCTGGCATTTTCCATTTTCCTTTTCCCCACCCAGGATTCCAGTTTTACTCAGTTGGAAATTCATGGGAAGATACACATTAATTCAATAGAAGACTTGTTCAATGGTAAAACAGGTTCAGGCAGTAAAATATCTTGATGAACCTTCACATGGAATTTGAGTTGGTGGACACACCTAGATAGGTTTCAATTTCACCTGGCAATCTCCCCTCCCCTCTCAGAAGCTTCTCCACTTGCCACAGTTCAGTGACAAGGGTGAGGCTGGAATTGGGCAGATTTGAGAATCACCTTGCCCCAGAGCCAGAAAAAAGCAATGCAATAGGATTCGCTGTTCACTCTGTGGCTGCAGCATTGTTCATCACAATGGATTTCGGGTTCGGTAAGACAAAACTGTGTGGGGCTATTTTAGACTTGAGTCACAATGGAGTGGATTAAATTTGTAATAATTTATGGCAGAGTTGGGTTTAGGTGATAGCTGACCCGGCCAAACAGGGAGCCGCAGAACAGAATCATAGCAACCCGAAAGAGGCCACTTGGCCCATCAACACCCTCTGAAGGGTATCCAACTCAACCCAGCCCAGAATACTCACTGCTGTATCTTTTGCCTGAGGATGATTCGAGTGAAGGGGCAAATCATATTTGATTTGCAAATTCCTCTTTGTAGATTCTGGAAATGCTATAATGATGGGAATGTAAAGATGAGATTTAAGAGTTGCTATCTCTGTTGTGCTTTTGTTCATGGGATTGGTTGCTGTGACCTGCGCAGGTAGCCATCGTAAAATCAGTCCAGCCCCATGACATTCAGCCCATTGCTCCCTGTGCTCTCTCTCTCTCTCTCTGAAGACAGCTACTCAATTTGTCTCATTCTCTCTTAAAATGTGGGGAAGTCATTAAGCCTCCAGACTAATTACCTCTGCCTCTCTATACCTTTGTGTTACCTTACACCAAATCAGCATGCATTTATACAACACCTTTTCGACCTAGTAATGTTTCACTAGAAAGTCATCAACTAAATGCGACACTTAGCTGCTCAGCCTGATCAGAGGTTTGGTCAAAGGGTCACTTAAAGGAAGAAATGGAAGGTGAGAGATTCCGGAAGGAAATTCCCAGGGAGCGTGGGGGAGTTTCAGCGGATGTACAAGAGACCAGAATTAAAGGGATGCCCAGATCCCAGAGACTGGGAGAGATTACAGAGATGGAGAAGGGTGAGGCCAGAGAACAATTTGAAACCAAGAATGCGAATGTTGAAATCTAAGCGTTGTTTAACTGGGTTAGGACATGGACAGCAGAGTTTTAATGACCTCAGGTTTTCTCGAGGTTCCAGCATCAGAGGATGAGACTCGGGGATAAACTGGATGTTTTAGCAGCAGGTTAGCAGAAGCAGAGATGAAGTTGAGTGAGTTACGAAGGTGGAAATGGGCATCCCAGCGATGGCGCTAATTTTGGGGTCAAATATAACAGCAACTGTGAACAGACTGATTCAAGCCTCAGACAACAAGACTCACTCAGTAATGAGGGAGTCCAGGATGTGGCAAAAATACTGGACTGCGACTTCCCAGTAAGAAAATTGTACTCTGCCAATACAGGAAATGTACTGGCCAAGTAAGCATTCTGAGAGCTAAGGGCTTGGAAGAGGTAATGGTGAAGTAGAACTGGATGTCATCACTATACAGGTTGGGAAGACATGCTGAGTTTGAATCATGTGACCGAGGAGAAGATGAGGGCTGCAGATGCTGGAGATCAGAGTCGAGAGTGTGCTGCTGGAAAAGCACAGCAGGTCAGGCAGCATCCGAGGAGCAGGAGAATCGATGTTTCAGGCATAAGCCCTTCATCAGGAAACCGAGAGGAAAGGATAGATTTTTGCGGACACATCAGGCTTCCCATTCAGCTTCCCCATTTCCCCTGACGGAGGTTGCAGGCTTATAGAGTTCTTACAATGTTGAAGCAGGTCATTTGGTCCGTCAAGTCCACACTGACCTCCAGAAAGGATCCCATCTAGGTCCCTCCCTACCCTCTCCCTGTAACCCTACATTTCCCATGGGTGATAGTAACCCTACAATCCGCTAACTCACATATCTTTGGACTGTGGGGGAGGAAACCGGAACACCTAGAGGAAACCCAGGCAGAGACGGGGAGAATGTGCTAACTTCACAGATGGTTGCCTGAGAGTGGGATCGAACCTGGTCCTGGGTGCTGTGTGGCAGCAATGCTAACCTCGGAGCCACTGTGTCACCCAGTTGAAGAGGGTTGATAAAGCCTTTGTGAGTGACGGCAGCACAACCTGTTACAGAGCATGTTCCCAGTCAGATTAGACTTGGAATGCATTTTAGGAATTTTCCGATCAATGCCTCAATAATATTGTAAGTTTTAAAGCTCAGTGTCTGTTTTATCTGAAATACAAATACAATTAAGCAAAGATTCCAACGTTGCTCACTTGTGACACTGAATCATAGTCCTATCCTGTTGTTATTACTGTTAAATGCCCGAGAATGTTTAAGGCCTCTTATATACAAACATCTCCTGCTTAATTAGGGTCTAGCATTCGGTAAAAGTCCATCATATCCCACCAATGGATGAGGATAAGGAAAGTCTTGCCACTTTCTATTTTGTGTGCATTTAACACTTAAACTGCTGGAGGCTAGGTGTCAGTGTGGATGGGTTCGGTAAGAGTATGTTTATTCTGAACTTTTTATTTCTTTGTTTTTCTAATGTATTCCTGTGGTCTGTCATACTGGACATTTTATTTCTTCAATGTTCTAATTCATTTTATCTTCAGAATTTGCACCTAGGTACATTTGTAAGTGATGACTTGTAAGCTTTTCACTGGACTCATTTAGTACATTTGACAATAAAACCAATTCTAATTATAAAGGGTTGTGCTGTGGGAAGATTGAGGGATAATGTACACTTGGTGAGGGAAGCAGCTGTAACGCTTATTGTCCAGATTACCAGTTACAGAGGGCAGTTCATGACATCCAGATCTTTGCCTTAGGAGGTTTTAGGGCCTTTTGATCATTTATTAAGTGAAGAGAGAAATCTGGAGACACCTGATGTTTATTGATCATTAGCAAATTACTCAGGGCAGTGGTGGGTGAACTAAGTGCGTGGAAGGTTGGTTGCTGAGACTAACCCTCAGTAGATGTTCTGATCAGAAAGAGATGAAGGTGGGTCAAGTTGACATGACCAAAAAATAGGAATTGGAGTCAATCATTTAGCCCCTTGAGTGTGCTCCATTTGACACTCCTCAGTCCACTTTCTTGTCCTTTCCCTTTGATTCCCTCAACTAATGAAGAATTTATCTCAGCCTTAAATGTACACAAGGACTCCGTCCCCACAGCTTTGGAAAGGAGTTCCGAAGACACTCAGCCCTCAGAGAAGAAATTCCTCCTCATTTCAGTCTTAAAGTGGTGCCTCGTAACTTTAAGTCTATGCCCTCTCATCCTAGATTCTCCCATGAGGGGAAATCACTCTGTCAAACCCGCTTAAGAATCCTATATATTTCGATGAGTTAACCAAACTCAAATGAGTAGAGTCCCAATTTGTTTACCTTTGCTCTTAAGACAGTCCTTCCATTCCAGGTATTATCTGAATATACCTTTCTGACCTGCCTCCAATTGAGCAATATCTTTCCTTATACTAGGAGACTAAAACTGCTGACAGTACTCCAGATGTGGTCTGTTGTACAGTTGTAATGCTCCAGAATCTTGGAAATAAGCATTCCTGAATACCTGCTGCACCTTTGCGCTAGCTTTGTGTTTAATGTACAAGTAGTACTCTCAATTCCCTTTGTGATGCAGCTTTCTGCAATTTTTCTCCATTCTCTTTCTCTCCCTTTGAAAATGAACTTCACATTTTCCCATGTTATACATGGTTTACCTTTTTTTTGTCTACTTAATTAACCTTTCAACATCTCTGTAAACTATTGTACCTCTCCTACAACTTGCTTTTCTACCTAATTTTGTGCCGTCGGCAAGTCTGACTAAAGTACATTTGCTTCCTTCCTCGAAGTCATTGATATATGTTATAAACATTTGCAGTCCCAGCACTGATCCCTGTGGAACCCCACTGGTTACAGGTTGCCATTCTGGGAGAAAAAAAAAAACCTTCTCCCCACTTGCTGTTTTCTGTTCATAAAATTATTCTTTATCCATGCCAATACTCTTATGGCTTAACCTACTGGTGAGGTACCTTGTCAAATGCCATCTAGAAATCAAAAGACGGCACTGGCTGCCCTCTGTCTACGAAGGAGCAGCACTTTGAAAGCTTGTACTTTCAAATAAATCTGTTGTGTGATTTTTACTTTGGTTAAGACTTCCTTGAAAAGCTCTAATAGACATGATTCACCGGAGGGAATGTCATGACAGTCATTCAAGAAGACATAGCCTGATTGTAACCAGGGAATAGGGAGGAATTTAAGGTTGGGCTGTTTTGCCTGGTGTTATTCCCAAACTGGATGAGACCAGTTCAGGGTTTTGCACCTGTTTTCTTATCATCTCATGTAAATTACATCTTCTGTTTGACAGAATTTCTTTCAAAACTAAATACCGTGATTTTTGGCGTACCCACCCTGCAGAAAAATGCAGCTTATACCTGTACTCACAAAGGGCGTGCTGAAGTGGGAGAGTGATTGAATGCCAGTCAAGCAAATTCTTCATGTTAAGGTCAACAAAAGGCCAACCAAATAAGTGGGATTGAGTTTATAAAGGATGACTTCAACAATTATTATTTCAGTTGATTTAAGGCAATGTGTGTTGTTATGATATACTGTAGTTAACATTGTACTGAAATATACTTCAGACAGTCTGAAATGTATTAATGACCAATGTTTTGCTCAGACAACAAATGGGACACATCTTGATTTGTACTTTGAACACGTATTACAAGCTCATTACAAAAAAAAATAAACATGGTATTTTGACCACACCTTCAGTCACCTCCCTTTTAGTATTGTACTGCAACTGCTTTTAACCGCAGTTCCCAAACAAGGAAGTTAGAGTTGCCTCCACCTTGTGTACGCGCTATTTGCTTCTGGGTAGAAACAGTACTTTATCGAGTAGTTTTAAAAAACCTGGGCGTCTGCTGTCTTCGTGTTCACTAAGTGGGACTTTGGAGAAAGAATCTTTGATTATGGGTAAGTGTTGATGTAATTAGGATGGCACTCAGTAACAGGGCACTAATCCCTCCTACGAATTGTCTTATCTATACGCAGTCTAATGTAAGTTAAGACTAGAAAACTGCTGCAAGTAACAGGCTGTTCTAAAATTACAAAGTTTCAGACTGCTGGTCTTTCTTTTAGTTATAGAATTTGACACTTTAGGAGGCCACTCAGCCCATTGTGCAGTTTATTAAAGCTATTCCCTTATTCAATTTGACCTGCAATTCCTTGTCCTTCAAGCACTTATCCAATTTTCTTTTGAAAGTTATTATTCTATTTAGAAGGTACATTTCAGGTCATGAAAACTCAACTGTTTAAATGTTCAAAAAGAATCTTACTGTCTGTGGTTTGCTCTCAATTACAATCAGTTTGCCCCTTCTGATTACAACCTATCTACTCCATCAAAATGCTGACCTTTTTTGGATGTCTGTTACCTTTCCCCTTCACCTTCTCTGTCCAGAGGAGGACAACCCCAGTATCTATAGTTTCTCTTCAGGTAGAATGTCTTACATTTGTCAGCATTCTTTATCTTGAAGGCAAGTTGAATACATTTGAAAATTCTTTGAGTCATACTGAATTGCAGAGGTTGTTCAGTCAAGAAGCATCCTCTCTGCTTGATGGACTCCGATAGAGGGGACCAAAGTCAGGAAACTACGACCAACAAGCAGTGAAGATGCTAGGGTAATCAATGTGAGGTCCACATACCTCTGTCCTGAGTAAAGAAAGGGAATAGAAGGAAATTCACTTCTTGCAGAAGCTTTTAGAATGCTGAGGAAGAAATTTAATGCAGAAGGACTTAAAAATTGCAGAGCAATTAGAAATGTATGGAACAGGAGGACTTCATTAACACATCCAGTTATTTTATTCACAAAAATGTAATCCAACTTCCTCTTAAACACTGGAGTTTATTTTAAATATTTATTACCCACGATGTGAACAATTTGATTGCATATCTGTAACCCTCCGTATTGCTCACTTGTTCTAAAGATCAGGGTAATCAACATCTTGAGGTGAGTAATTGTTTCTTTTCAGGAACTTTAACATGAAAGTATAAACAGCTTTTAGCTGACGTTTGTATTTTAAAAATCAACCCTTTCAGAGACGTTACACGCACCCTGGGGCAGGTGGACCTTGAACCTAGGTCTCCTCACTCAGATGTAGGGGCACTACCACTGTGCCATTAAAAAAGATGGTGTTGGATTGCTTGGGATTGATCAATACCTGTTTCTCAATGCTGGGAGTGTTCTATCCAGGTCTCCAGTTGGCAAGGTGGGAATGACTTTCTGATTGTCCTGCAAGATAGGATTGGAAGGAGCTGCATGCTGAAAGTTGGCTTAATAATGTAATCAAAAGTAGTTCACAATATTGAGTTTGCTCATCTCATCGTGCATGGGCACGTTAATGTTTTCGTGTTCAATTCCTTGTCGGGTGGAGATGTTATTTTAACCTTTGGGTTTCTGTAGCTTGGATGAGTGCTTTACTTTAAACCTCATTCCTGCCCCAGTGTTGGTGGAGTTGACATGATTATAGAACACACCTACATCTACACAGCTCCTCTCACCATCAGTGTTCTAGGATAGAGGCCTACCTCATGTCTACCTTTCTTATCTCTCCTCTCCATTTGTCTGTCTCTGTGTCAAAAATATTATAGTTTAGGAATAAATTATCACAGTTGATCCAATAGCTGGTATACAATGCAGAATAACATCAACAGCATAGGTTCAATTCTTCTCCTCTCACCATCAGTGTTCTAGGATAGAGGCCTACCTCATGTCTACCTTTCTTATCTCTCCTCTCCATTTGTCTGTCTCTGTGTCAAAAATCTCTGTGTCAAAAGTCTCTGTACCAATCTCCTGCCTTACCTGAGGCATGATGACTCTCTGGTTGGTACCACCAGTCATCTCTCCAATGCAAGAGTGGCCCTATAGTAAATTTGTCTGTCTGACTCTATCGCTCCAAAAGATGCTTTATGTCACTGATTGAATAAATGAATGTCAGATTCTTTAGCAATGTTGCAGCACATCTTGCCCACGACAAAATGTTGTTCAACTCCAAAATTGAGCAAATGTGGGAACAGGGAGTGGTTCCAACAGTTAGATTGAGATAGCAGTCCTCCCACCCAGAAGCTCCCTATCTAATATGGCCATTTATGGAAATGTACTGTATCCTGTCTTTACAGACCATGTTCTCGTGTGTTTAAGTAATGGACAAATCCTAAACATTCAGCAATGACTCACCTCATGGGTGTGGCTGTCCTCAGCACCACATTCTCCTCAAAGAATTACTATGGCATGCAAGAAGGCCATTTGGGCCAGTGTACCTGCACCATGTCTATTGTCTAGTACCAATCTCCTGCCTTATTCTCCAAATCACTGCACAGTTTTGATATCCAATGCCCACTTATTTTTTACTCCTGCTTTGTCCGGCATGATGTTGCATTCTGTTGGTCTTTTCAATATTCAAACATATGCTCTGTGAGCTATTTCAAAATTGTTTAATTAAATATTCTCCTTGTTTCGGAATCAGATTTTGGAAAGTCCTGTGACAAGGATAAGGAGAAGCAGAAGGAAAAGTGTGAAAACAAAAAACATAAAAAGGTAACAATTTTATTTCAAAATCCATCTTCTGATCCCATTCCCCAGCTTGCTGCATTCCACCCCACACACAGTACACAGCTGAATTTCTCGCTATGTCTCTCTTTTTAGTTTCTAGCAGATGTATGAAATTACTCTCCCTCTCATCTTTGTCCAATGGCATGGGAATTTAGCAATAAACAGATTATTTATCCATGGGGTGCATTAGTACCTGACTCCAGTCTGATCCTTATCAGCCAGGAAACTAGACTATTTCTCCCATTCTTTTCACATTCTTGAACCTCATGGATGGAAATAATTGTAAGTTGCTTACTGCCATTGTTTAATTTTCCCATAACTGGTCATTTTCTGTTTTGTTCCTGGTGTTAAGGTGTTTTTAAAATTGCTCCCAAGTTGGTCAATATTTCCCCCCTATCTTTTCAACGTTGTAAGCTAGATTTCTTTTAGATGGAGTGGATATCCCAGCGTTCAGGTACATCACTTGGTTCCAGGTTGTTTTACTTGTTTTCAGTGCTGTCCTTGTGCAGTTTGAATGTCATCCCTTTAGTCCATGATTTCTCTCTTCAATTGACAGCTGGCTTCCCAAGGCAGTCCCACATAACAGGGAACTGACATTGATAAACCAGACTATTCCCTCTGACTCCTTGCTTGATGCATTCCTGGGTGTGTACAATTTTAGAAATTGGATCTGTGAAAATGGGTCCATTTTTGGAATGGTGTAGCACGGCCCTTTTACTCCACTGCACTCCCTTCCCATACCATGCCTCTGCCTACTGTCACTCATTGCCTTTTAAATTTTTGCAAAATCCATTTTAGAACTATGAATCCAAAATTCTGATTCTCATGCATACAAGACAAATGTATTTTTGATTTTTGCTTGAAACTTGTGACTTTTCTTTGACAATCCTTGGCGACCTCCATTGCCACAATGAACCAAGTTGCAAATTGGAGGAACAACACCTCATCTTCCACCTAGGCGGAAGACTCAACATTGAGTTCTCCAACTTCAAACAACCTCCTATCCCATCACCTGACTCCTTCCCAGCCCATCCCCATCCCTTCCACTGGTCCCTGCCAACTGGATTAATTCCTCCCATTGACCAAGCAGGTCATACCCTCTACGGGTCTTCACCTATCCCCACTTCACCACCTTGCCCCTGCCACCCACTTTATCTGCAGCTGCCTCCACATACTCCCCCAGTCCTGAAGAAGGATTATACCTGAAACAGCGACTTCTCCACCTCCTGATGCAGCCTGGCTTGTTGCGTTCTTCCAGCCTCCTGCCTATTTTGTTCATTAAATGTGCCCACCCAAACCTCAAGCCAGCATTTAAAAGAATCAGTCACATCACACTGGGTCTTGCATTAGCAGATGAAACAATGACAGCAAATTTCCTTTATATAAAACAACATTAGTGTTTTAGGATTTTTAAATTTTAAAAACAACTCATGACAGCTTAGCAAGTTTTCAGGAGATTTGTAGTTCAGGTTGAGGTTCTGGTGTTGTGGTCATGGTTGGTAAGGCTAGTTAACAAATCCAAATTATTCAATTGAATTTAAATTCCACCAGCAAGCCTGGTGGAATTAGAAGCTGTATCACTAATCCAGTAATATTATCACTGTACTAAAACCTCTCCCTAATTTATTTTATAGGACAAAATGGAAAGAAGCTTCATTATATATTTTATTATGAGATACTTTCAGTCAATCAAAGTTTTAAAATCACTGTTACAATATGGAAACCAAGTATGCACAGCTGGGTTCACCAAATAATCATCTTTTCTTTAAAAAAGGATTAATGTTTGAACTTGTCCTATGCAGTGGTAATTGCGCTGTCATTTGCACAATCTTTCGTCTCACATGCTAGCAGTAATCTGTTCACTGTCGTCCATGATACCAAATCAGATTCCAGATTAAAGTCAGATTTGTTGATGGTTACACCCAGCAATCAGGTCCAAACTCTCATTGATTAAACAGTGACTCACCCTGTACAATGAAACAGCACCTGATGCTAAGCTTGTCGAGCTGCAGTATTCCCCCACAACACACGATCAAAATAATATTCTTGTTTTAACTGTGGCTTGTTTTTGTGGCTAACAGCAACATTCTCCAATTTGAATTTTTTTGTTAGTTCTCCACCCTTTCTTCCCTCATTCTTCAGAAAGTTTTTGGCTCCATGCTTTCCAGTTGACTACCAGTGTGTTACCCAAACAGCTATTCCTTATCTGGAATCCATTTGCCTTCACACTCACCTTGAAGTTGAGGCACTTCCTATCATTGCAATGAAGAGCAGATTCTCTGCATTCTTGCCACTATTGGGTGCCTACCATTTCCTCTCACCACAATACAATTTAAACAATCCTGCATTCTTTACAATCAGAGTCTATTTTGATCTCAGCACTTTATGGGAATGCTCTAGGTCAACAAGATTGGCATTAGTGGCTGTACATTACACTTGGTGAGTTATAGTATTTACCCAATGGGAGTTTGCATCTAGTTTCATTGCTGGGTGTTATCACTAATATATCGTTCTGGAAGCAAATTTAGGATGAGAGGATTGTTTGCTACATTACAGCGTGATTATATTTTAAAAGTTCGTTGTAACTTCAGAAATACCTGCAGCAATGTGATAAAGACCAGATTATCTGAGCTTTCAGATGTTGTTTGAGGAATTTGAGAAATTGGCCAGGGCATTAGGGAGAACTGCCCTAGTCATCGAGATATACAGCACAGAAACAGACCCTTTGGTCCAACTCGTCCACGCCGACCAGATATCCCAACCCAATCTAATCCCACCTGCCAGCACCCGGCCCATACCCCTCCAAACCCTTCCTATTCAAATACCCATCCAAATGCCTCTTAAATGTTGCAATTTTGTACCAGCCACATCGTCTGGCAGCTCATTCCATACGCGTACCATCCTCTGCGTGAAAAAGTTGCCCCTTAGGTCTCTTTTATAGCTTTCTCCTCTCACCCTAAACTTATGCCCTCTAGTTCTGGACTCCCCGATCCCAGGGAAAAGACTTTGTCTATTTATCCTATCCATGCCCCTCATAATTTTGTAAACCTCTATAAGGTCATTCCCCCCAGCCTCTGATACTCCAGGGAAAACAGCCCCAGCCTGTTCAGCCTCTCCCTATAGCTCAAATCCTCCAACCCTGGCAACATGCTTCTAAATCTTTTCTGAACCCTTTCAAGTTTCACAACATCTTTCGATAGGAAGGAGACCAGAATTGCATGCAATATTCCAACAGTGGCCTAACCAATGTCCAGTACAGCCGCAACATGACCTCCCAACTCCTGTACTCAATACTCTGACCAATAAAGGAAAGCATACCAAATGCCTTCTTCACTATCCTATCTACCTGTGACTCCACTTTCAAGGTCTCTTTGTTCAGCAACACTCCCTAGGACCTTACCATTAAGTGTATAAGGCCTGCTAAGATTTGCTTTCCCAAACTGCAGCACCTCGCATTTATCTGAATTAAACTCCATCCGCCACTTCTCAGCCCATTGGCCCATCTGGTCCAGATCCTGTTGTAATCTGAGGTCGAGTTCAAATTGAGCTAAGGATCTATTGAAGTCATCTCAGGGAGCAGGCATGGTTTGAGATCTCCTCTGAAAGATGACACCTCTAAGAGTATCATGCTCTGCTGACTGCTCTGGATGTGCCAACCTGGATTCTGTAATCAAGACATTTGAATGACATATAAATCTGAACCTTATCTGACTTTAGAGCCGAGTGCTACAAGCTGATCCAATGCTGAAAATACACAGGGGTGGTAGACAGATCTGCTCCTGAAATATCCTCAATTTGCCCCAGAAAATTTACTCTGTGTGATCAATGGGAGAAAGATTGCCCATGTAAATTTGAATAGAAGGAAATGGTAATGGATTGCTCCTGTCCCATGCATGCTTCTGACAGGTATATTGTTGTGGAATTCTGTTGACAAACATGAGGTGGGAGGCGGGGAATCTGCTCAGAGGAACTGCAAGTGTTGTGGTGGGAGACAGGAGGGGATGAAGGAGCTATAATAGGGGATAAGGAAACTTCAACAGAGAGACAACAGTTTTACACTTACCAACAAACATATTCAGCTAAGTGGGATCCAAAAATAAATTTTAAATCACTGGAGGTAATGAATCCTTGCAAATTAATCTCTTAGATAAGGCTGCCATACTTGTGGTGGTAGGGATATAGCTGGTGTGATGAACATTGTAAAGTTAGATATAGATCCAAGACACAGTAAAATGGCAGTAATGTCCTCCTTCTGATGTTGAGCATTTTGTATGAGATAGAACAACATTAGTTGCAACCTTACCAGTCTGTGGAATGCATATTTTATGATAGCTTTTTAGATGTAGACATGTCAGTTATTTTGGAAAAAAATGGAACTTATGCCTAACGTCTGGTACCAATTTATAATCTAAGAAATTAATGCTTTCCTTGTGTGTGGTAATTTTTAATGAAGATTTTGTTATCAAGATTAACATACCTCATGTCAATACACACACACACACAGACAGTACTGTTACATAAATGCATCCCCTAATAATGGAGTTAGTTGGGAATTAAATCACAGGGAAAGAAAAATTATCCCTATGCTGACTCACCAATGGTGATGCAAATACATTAGAATTACATTTCTGGCATTGCTAACTGAACAGATTGAAACGATGCAAGAATGCTTTGATTTTGATCATTACTTGTTTACTTTTTGACAGAAGGAAGAAGGTAAAGATGCATCAAGTTCAAGCTCTACAAGCAGCAGCAGCAGCAGCAGTTCAGAGTGTGAAGGCAAAGAAAAGGTGAGAAAAGCAAGCTAGACTTTGAACTCAGGATTGGATTGGGGCTAGGTATAAGACCATAAGACATAGGAGTGGAAGTAAGGCCATTCGGCCCATCGAGTCCACTCCGCCATTCAATCATGGCTAATGCGCATTTCAGCTCCACTTACCAGCGTTCTCCCCGTAGCCCTTAATTCCTCTAGACAACAAGAATCTATCAATCTCGGCCTTGAAGACATTTAGCGTCCCGGCTTCCACTGCACTCCGTGGCAATGAATTCCACAGGCCCACCACTCTCTGGCTGAAGAAATGTCTCCGCATTTCTGTTCTGAAATGACTCCCTCTAATTCTAAGGCTGTGTCCACGGGTCCTAGTCTCCTCGTCTAACGGAAACAATTTCCTAGCATCCACCTTTTCCAAGCCATGTATTATTTTGTACGTCTCTATTAAGTCTCCCCTTAATCTTCTAAACTCCAACGAATACAATCCCAGTATCCTCAGCCGTTCCTCATATGTTAGACCTGTCATTCCAGGGATCATCCGTGTGAATCTCCGCTGGACACGTTCCAGTGCCAGTATGTCCTTCCTGAGGTGTGGGGACCAAAACTGGACACAGTACTCCAAATGGGGCCTAACCAGAGCTTTATAAAGTCTTAGTAGTACATCTCTGCTTTTATATTCCAACCCTCTTGAGATAAGAGACAACATTGCATTCGCTTTCTTAATCACGGACTCAACCTGCATGTTTACCTTTAGAGAATCCTCGACTAGCACTCCCAGATTCCTTTGTGCTTTGGCTTTATTAATTTTCTCACCACTTAGAAAGTAGTCTATGCTTTTATTCTTTTTGCCAAAGTGCAAGACCTCGCACTTGCTCACGTTAAATTCCATCAGCCATTTCCTGGAATACTCTCCCAACCTGTCTAGATCCTTCTGTAGCCTCCCCACTTCCTCAGTACTACCTGCCTGTCCACCTAACTTCGTATCATTGGCAAACTTCGCTAGAATGCCCCCGGTTCCCTCATCCAAATCATTAATATATAATGCGAACAGCTGTGGCCCCAGCACCGAACCCTGCGGGACACCGCTCGTCACCGGCTGCCATTCTGAAAAAGAACCTTTTATCCCAACTCTCTGCCTTCTGTTAGACAGCCAATCCTCAATCCATCCCAGCAGCTCACCTCGAACACCATGGGCCCTCACCTTGCTCAGCAGCATCCCGTGTGGCACCTTATCAAAGGCCTTTTGAAAGTCTAGATAGACCACATCCACTGGGTTTCCCTGGTCTAACCTACTTGTTACCTCTTCAAAAAATTCCAACAGGTTTGTCAGGCATGACCTCCCTTTACTAAATCCATGTTGACTTGTTCTAATCAGACTCTGCTCTTCCAAGAATTTAGAAACCTCATCCTTAATGATGGATTCTAGAATTTTACCAACAACCGAGGTTAAGCTGATTGGCCTATAATTTTCCATCTTTTGCCTTGATCCTTTCTTGAACAAGGGGGTTACAACAGCCATCTTCCAATCATCCGGGACCTTTCCTGACTCCAGTAACTCTTGAAAGATCTCAACCAATGCCTCTGCTATTTCCTCAGCCACCTCTCTCAGAACTCTAGGGTGTATCCCATCGGGGCCAGGAGATTTATCAATTTTAAGACTTTTTAACTTTTCTAGCACTATCTTTTTCGTAATGGCAACCATACTCAACTCAGCCCCATGACACCCTTTAATTTTTGGGATATTACTCATGTCTTCCACTGTGAAAACTGACGCAAAGTACTTGTTAAGTTCTCCTGCTATTTCCTTATCTCCCATCACTAGGCTTCCTGCATCAGTTTGAAGTGGCCCAATGTCTACTTTTGCCTGTCGTTTGTTTCTTATGTACTGAAAGAAACTTTTACTATTATTTCTAATATTACTGGCTAGCCTACCTTCATATTTGATCCTCTCATTTCTTATTACACTCTTTGTTATCCTCTGTTTACTTTTGTATCCTTCCTAATCTTCTGATTTCCCACTGTTCTTAGCCACTTTATAGGATCTCTTTTTCTTTAATACATTTCCTGACTTCCTTTGTCAGCCAAGGTTGTCTAATCCCTCCCCGGTTAATCTTTCTTTTCTTGGGAATGAACCTCTGTACAGTGTCCTCAATTATACCTACAAACTCCTGCCATTTTTGTTCTACTGTCTTCCCGGTTAGCCTCTGCTTCCAGTCTATTTTAGTCAGTTCCTCTCTCATGCCCTCATAATTACCTTTATTCAACTGTAACACCATTACATCCGATTGTGCCTTCTCCCTTTCAAACTCCAGACTGAACTCTACCATATTATGGTCGCTACTTCCTAAGGGTTCCCTTACTTTAAGATCTTTTATAGAGTCTGGTTCATTACAAAGCACTAGGTCCAGAATAGCCTGCTCTCTTGTGGGCTCCATGACAAGCTGTTCCAAAAAGCCATCCTGTAAGCATTGATCCGAGGAAACACTTGTAGGTGGAAAAGGTAGCTTTGTTTTTTTTTTACAAAAAACAGAACCATCTATCCCCTCCCATCATACGTTACCTAGGGGAAAGGGATTGGAAAGACCAGGAAGGGATGTCGGAAAAAGATCAGGATCTGGGACAGAACCAGATGGGGCGATGAAGTTAGGGGAGAGCATGGGAGACGGAAGAAGAAAAGGGCCCCTGGGCTCTCTTTGTCGCCCCCACCTGCTCACCACTGAAATCCAGTTCAAAGCAGACACACTTCCCTATGCATGTGCAGTATTACATTTACTCCTGACATTACATGTAAAGTCTACGCAATGACATCACTGCTTGGAACTGTGCGTTCTCCCAATGACCGTGCAGGCTATGGAGTCCAATGTTTTCTCAGCTTTTGAGAAAAACAATTTTCTCTCTACTTCACCTCATTTATTAGGGTTGTTTTAAAAAAATCTGACCTCAATCAATTTGAGAAGAACCTTTGTTCATAATCATTTGAACCTCTATTCTTAGCCTAACCTTTTTTCTAACATTAGTCCATGTAGGCCTTTTGCCTTGACTCCATTTAAACCTTTCTCCTTTAGCCCCTTTTCATTTCTTCATCAGAACCAACTTGATTCACATGGAGACAAAACAGCTTGAAGGAAATGAGCAACTCTGGCAGTAAACTCTGGATCTAAGTAATTCATAAGTGTTTAGTTCCCCAGTGTCTAAAGTGAAGGTAAAAGATACAAGTGCAGTTTGACTAAACTCATTTTACAGACACAATCCATTCAGCTCATCAGCTCCAGTTCACACTGGTGAACAACACATGAATGTATTTGTGACTTGCAAATTAATTAATTTAAACTTGTTTTTACTGCATAAAAAATTCTCATCAAATAACATCACAAACATTAACTATAAATAAAGACATTGAATATTGAATTTTCAGTCCTAAAATAATGTGAAGGCTTCCTGTTTGTTGGCTGAATTGTTGTTTGACATTTCCACCCACTATTTTAGAGGCACTAAACCCATTTATCACTGCTCCACTTCCACAAATACAAACAACTATTGATGACTCGTTATTCAGCAAATGACGAAGGACATGTGCTTAAGTTCTAAAAACATTGAAGAGATCCATCTTTCAGTAGGGACACAGTGCTCATCTTATTGTTTTTTCCCTTCTCCATGGCACTTTGTCGTTCTTCTCATTCATTTCCCCATCATCTTTCACCTTTTGACAAAACTTATTTGATCCCAAAGCCAAAAACAATGCTTGCGCCAGATTGCTTAATCTGAGCCCTGCCCCTGCTGTATCCTACATTGTGTTGTGCAAGTAATTTATCCTTAACATAAAAACAAATGCTGATTGTGTTGGCTTCACCATAATAATATTGGCTCATTAATAAGGAAAGGGTTAATTTCACAAAGGGATCAAGGAATACTATGTCAGTCAGAATGTCACCGTGCTTTGTACAATCACCAGTATCCGATACAGTAGCTCTATTCTTTGATTTATTTATTCCATTGACAATAAAACCTGTAAATCTACTGTTCAAAGCATTCATTTAACTAAAAGGTTACAATGCTGGTTTGTATTATTCAGATGGTAGCCTTTATTAGGCGAGAGACAAGATGTATTTGAAAAGAGTAACTTGTTTACTCTACTCCACAATCTTAATTTAGAACACACAAATCATATCCTTTCCCTGTAAATTTTGCTGCTGCCAACAACTTACTTTAAAGCTGAGTTAGAGATAATCGTTGGAGCAATGTTAGGGAGTATTTGAGATGTTAGAACAGGGTGCAAAGAAAGAATAGATACAACTCTGCGGTTTTTGATTTTTCCATGTAGTACTTTCCTGAAATAGCTTATCTGTGCCTTGCCTGTTTTGGAGCATAAACCCAACTGGTTCAAATGAATAATAGTTTCAATCTTTCATTTAGCATTAACAGGCACGCAAAGTGCTCAGTGTTTTCCTTTATTGCTTACTGTTTCTGTATGTTGGTAATGCTTATTTCATGAAGCCTTGCATTTGGGTCATTTAAATTTTTTTATAAAGATAAAATATTAATAATTTTAGAATTCAGTTTGGGAGAGATGTTTTAATTGAACTTTGGGGAAAGAATTTTATTGACAAATAGATCACTCACCAGAACTTACAGTTCAACAATTTTCTTCGATTCAGTCAAGGGATTATATTATTGCCCATCTCTAATTGCCCAGAGAGCAATTGAGTGTCAATCTGATTGCTGTGGATCTGGAGTAACATGTAGGCCAGACTAGGCAAGGATGTCAGTTTTCCCATCCTAAAGGATATTAGTGAACCAGATGGGTTTTTCTAACAATAAACATGGGCATTACTGCATTCTGGATTCTAGACTTTTATTGAAATTGAGTTTTCTTTAAAAAACAAACTTACGACTACTTGAGCCACATCTTCAGTTAATGAGATGCTAGAATTTCCTTCCTAAATATCTCTACCTTGCTTTAAGATGTTCTTTGAAACCTACCTCATTAGCCTGTGAACAAAAGCTTGGTTAAAATCTCTATGCAGCTAAAACCAAAGATTACCTGCTTGTAAATTCACTCTCTCATCCTCTGTCTTGGTATGTCTTACGATGGCAAAAGGCACTATCAATATGATAGTGGAGCAAAAGCCACAAAGAAATTCTTAGTGAGTTTTGCATTTAAGAAAACCGTAATAAACACTTGGGATAACAGACATAATGGAAATTAAGTCAAAATAAATGAATTAAATCCACTATAGGTGGAATGAGGTGACAGTTTTAATTGCTTGTAGGTTCTGCCTGAGAACCACCACCTGCCATGATTTTTGTTCATCAGGCAGTGTTGCACCAAGTGTCATCACTGTCCCATGGCTGCGATCTGGATTTACTGATTTTTATTTGAAGAGAATGCGCAGTTTTATTTAATATATTCCTTCATCCAACAGCATGGGGATCCAAAAAAGAAGAAGAAGAAAGAAAAGAAGCACAAGCACGATAAATGCAAGGCAGATAAGCACAAACCTTGCAAAAAATAGCAAAGCATGTTACACATGACATCATCAGAGTTGCTACTCCCCTTTCTTAAAGATGTTTGCTTTAAACAAACACATTATTACTCAGTCACTGTTTCATAAAATGAATGATTAAATATGAACTGCATGATTATCTAAGTTTTACCAAATAAAGAATATATCTGAATAATCAGCATTTGTGATATAATTAATTCAGAAATTCAAATTGCACAAAGGGCCAAATTTTCAGCAAAGCAAGTAATGAGAATTGGGAAATATATATATATTCTATTAATATATTAATCACACATACACCTCCCTCTTTTTGAAAAGGTTCCTTTTAAAACTTTATCCTCTCATCTTAAACCTGTGCCCTCCAGCTTTGGACTCCCCTATCCTTGAAAGACCTTGGCTATTCATCCTACCCATGCCCCTCATGGTTTTATTAACCTCTTATAAAGGTAACCCCTCAGCATCTCCCTATAGCTCAAAATCTTAAACCCAGCAAACAGCCTTATAAATTTTTCTAAACCCCTTCAAGTTTAATAACTTTCTTACAGCAGGCAGACCAGAATTGAATGTAATATTCCCAAAGTAGCCTAACCAATGTCCTATATAGCTGCAGCATGACATCCCAACTCCAAGACTCAATCCACTGACCAATAAAAGCAAGCATACCAAAGGCTTTCTTCACATACCACCTTCTGTAGTTTCTTACGGTCCTGGGCAGAGCAATTACCATTCGAGGCAGTTATGCACCAGTACAGTATGTTCTCAAAGGTGCATCTGTAGAAGTTGGTGAGGGTCCTTATGGACATACTAAGTTTTCTGAGCCACCTGAGGAAGAAGAAGCCGTGTGCTTTCTTGACAATCACAACTACATGAGAAGTCCAGGACAGATTGTCGGTTATAGACACTTAGGAACTAATGCTGTCCACCCTCTCAACCTCAGTTTCGTTAATATTGATAGGAGTGTGTTCTTCTTTCTGAAGTCAAATGATCAGTTCTTTAGTTTTGAGAGAGGTTGCTCTAATCTAGACCATCACAAAAGCTAACCTTCATCTTTGGACCCAATTTCTAAACTTTTTCTTTATTTATTCATTTTGTGGGATGTGAGCATCGCTCACCGGCCAACACTTATTGCCCATCCCTAGTTGCCTTTCAGGTGGTGGTGCTGTGCTGTCTTCAACTGCCGCGGTCCTCCTGTTGAAGGTTGACCCAAGTTTCCATTAGGGAGGGAATTCCAAGATTTTGACGCAGTGACATTAAAAGGAACAGTGATATATTTCCAAATCAGAATGGTGAGTGACTTGGTGGGGAACTTGAAGGTCGTAGTGGTCCCATATATCTGCTGCCCTTGTCCTTCTAGATAGAAGTGGTAGTGGGTTTGAAAGATGCTGTCTGATGACCTTTGGTGAATTTCTGCAGTGCATCCTGTAGATAGTACATACTACATGGTTCGTTACCATGGAAAGGCAGCCAACATCAAAGATCCATCGCACCCTGGTAATGATCTCCTACAATCTCTTCTGTGAAGCAGAGGATACAGAAGCCTGAACATATGGAGCAGCAGGTTCAGATACAGCTTCTTCCCAGTTGTTGTTAGACTGGTGAATGGACACTCTAGCCTTAAATAATGCTGATCTCGCTAATGCTGTTCTCACCTAGCACCCACCCTATGCAACGTAACCTGCCTGCCTCGAAAGTCTTTTTGATCCGTACATTCTTGCTTACAATGATCTGCTTGTACTGCTTCTAAACAAAGCTTTTCACTGTACCTTGCTACACGTGACAATAAATCAATCAGTAGTTGCAGTCTACTGTACCTGCAACTCCACTTCCAAGGAATCACGAACCTGCACCCTAAGGTCTCTTTGTTCGGCAACACTCCCCAGGATCCTACCATTAAATGTACAAGTTCTGCCTGGATTTGTCTTACCAAAATTGAACACCTCACATTTTATTTAAATAAAACTCCGTATGCCACTCCTTGGACCATCTGATCAAGGACCCATTGTACTATGAGATAACCCTTCACTGTCCATAATACCAGCAACTTTGGTGTCATCTGCAAACTTACTCACCATACCTCCGATATTCACTTCCAAAATCATTTACATAAATTACAACAAGCAATGGACCCAGCACTGAACCTTGTGACACACCAACTGGTCACAGATCTCCAGTTTGAAAAATAACCCTCCACCACCACCTTCAAGCCAATTTTGTATCCAAATAGCTGGCCTTTCCTGGAAACCATATGGACAATATCCACTGCTCTGACTTCAATCATCTTCATCACTTCTGCAAAAAAGCTCAAATCAATTTAGTGAGACTGGATTTCCCATGCACAAAGCCATGCTGACTATCCCTAATCAGTTCTTGCCTTTCTAAATTCATGTAACTTCTGCTCCTCGGTATCCCCTCCAGTAACTTACCCACCACACTCCACTCCTGTGCAGATCAGAGATAACCACAGGAGTTGTTCAGTGATGAAGCTAGCTGCTTAAATAAGTCCACTTCTGTTCTCTGGGACTTGGTCCCAGTTCTTTAAATACTGTATTTGACGTCAGCCACACACTCCTCTTGTTTCCAACTACCCACAAAAGACTCCTCAATGCTCACTGCCTAGTAAACAGTACAGACCAATGAACTTTACAATAAAACAATGTGCAGAGATGCTTTAACAAAGTCATGAATGGCTCTTTTTAAAACGCTGCTATATCAATCCCAGTGTCAAATAACCATATCTTTATGTAATCAATCATCAAAATTGGACACTTCATCTTGGAGACACTTGAAGTGTCAATCAAGCAAAGCCTTCCGCTCAGCGCACCTGTTTCAACAGTCATGGAAATCTGAGATCTCATCCAAGTCTACGTAATAAGGTAGCAGAACTCATTATACAGGGTGTGTGGCATCATTCAGAATGGAGGGCGGGAGGGGTTTGTGGGGGGGGGTGTGAGTTGGCTCAGGGGATATGTGGAATACATTTTTGAGCTTTCTTTTAAAAGAAAGATTCTAGCACCCACACTGTGGCTCATGACTGCAGATTGTGCCAGTAAAAACTGGGGCATTAGGAATGAGAGCAGGAATCACATCATCAGGTTCACCAGCCCACCTCAAACACCTGACCACAGCCTTGTGCACTTCTGTAAAGCAAAGGGGGGGAAAGCTTTCCTTTTTGTAGTTGCCTATGCTATCTCAGTGCATGGGAAACTCCTGGATTTATTTGCAATAATTCAAGTGTTAAAATGGAAGGTTGCTAATTCACCGATTGATGAAGGAGGCTTCAATAGCAGGAGAAGCTCTGAATGAGTTATGGATTCAATGTAGCTAAGTGTGAGGTGATTCACTTTGGTAAGAGTAACAAAAAGATGGGGTACTGGGCTAATTGTCGGATACTTGGTAGTGTGGATGAGCAGAGGGATCTTGGTGTCCATGTACACAGATCTCTGAAAGTTACCACCCAGGTAAATAGTGCGATGAAGAAGGCATATGGCGTACTGGCTTTTATTGGTAGAGGAATTGAGTTCCGGGTCCTGAGGTCATGTTGCAGTTGTATAAGACTCTGGTGCGGCTGCATCTGGAGTATTGTGTGCAGTTTTGGTCGCCATACTATAGGAAGGATGTGGAGGCACTGGAACGGGTGCAGAGGAGGTTTACCAGGATGTTGCCTGGTATGGTAGAAAGATCGTATGAGGAAAGGCTGAGGCACTTGGGGTTGTTTTCATTGGAGAAAAGAAGGTTTAGGGGTGACTTGATAGAGGTGTACAAGATGATTAGGGGTTTAGATAGGGTCGACAGTGAGAATCTTTTTCCACGTATGGAGTCAGCTATTACAAGGGGGCATAGCTTTAAATTAAGGGGGGGTAGGTATAGGACAGATGTTAGGGGTAGGTTCTTTACTCAGCGAGTCGTGAGTTCATGGAATGCCCTGCCAGTAGCAGTGGTGGGCTCTCCCTCTTTATGGGCATTTAAGCGGGCATTGCATAGGCATATGGAGGATAGTGGGCTAGTGTAGGTTAGGTGGGTTTGGATCGGCGCAACATCGAGGGCCGAAGGGCCTGTACTGCGCTGTATTCTTCTATGTTCTATGAGATAGAAGCTTCTCAATTGCCAAGGTATTCTACATTTATGCTGATCAATTTCAGTCCAGCAATGTCAGTGCACACAGATAGCTTTGCCATCATTTTAAGAGTACCAGTTCAGGCCATTAACATCAGCCACCATGCAGATAACGTTTTTATTTGCCACTAAGCCATGTTCAGGAAGCTTGTATAATGGTGGCATGTAGCAGCCACCCCCTCTTTGGGGACAACTTGACTTACAGACCACTTCTCACAATTCCTGGATTGGATGGAGAATTGACACACCTGGATTGTTAGAACAAAGTTGCAAAGGAGTAATGACAGCACCGCAAACATATTCCCAAATAAACCATAGCAAACATGAAATTGGCATTCATCAAGGTTTCTTCAAGATGTGAAACTTGGGAGAATGTGTGCTTGCATAATTAGATTTAAAATGCTCAATTTGCTGATGAGAATTCTCATCAGACTTTCATTCCAACTGGTTATATTAAAAATGTCTGGCTGTCTACCTGCTAATTGTTACTCCCCGGCCACTAGATTTCATTCTCTGGAAGTGGCTGTCAGAGCTCAATGATAATTAGCAAAAAAAACCACTTTATTTCAAAAGATTTAAAGCAAGAGGTTTAAGAAAATCAATGCACAGATAACAATGTACATACAAAAATGGAGGGACATCATATAATACTGCAAAATTCGTAACATTCAAATAAACTGGTGACTATAATTCTGGTAATATTGATTACAGCTCTTTCACTAAAGAAAACACTAAATAGAATGCTGCACTATTTCATAGGACAAAGTTACATTTAAACATTCCCTTCTTGCTCTGCAAATGTATTGTTTCAATGTTGCAACTGCAGATTTTGTGCCACCATTTTTATCAACATTTCTGAATAGTGCTCTAGCAAAGCTGTCACCTTGCCATTCTCTGGAGCTTCTGAGGCAAAGAGAGAAATTGGCAAACATTCTATGGAGTTCAAATGCTTCCTCGCAGAGGAAAATGCACCACACAAGATGGCCATCATCTTGGACTTGCGCTCTGGTGTATCTTCACTGGAAAGCACCTGTGAAGAAAGATTGGATTAGAGCAATGATTTTTAAAAAAAGGTTTCCTTCCTGCCTGACTTATAGTTCCTTAGATAAGATCTGTTACCTGATAGTTAGCCACAAGAAGGGGGAAGGCCACATGAGCCAGACTTATTGTAGCTTAGCTAAGTTTCACCTTCAAGTAATGGTAATGCATGAACATTCTGCAGTAGTAAGCTAAAGCAAAAAACAGGTAATCTTTTCCCCTTCTACCTTTGAGATACTGAAGCTAAATCAGAATAATTAGATCTGAAACAAAACAGAAGTTGCTTGAGAAATTCAGCCGGTCTGGCAGCATCTGTGGAGAGAAATCAGAGTTAACGTTTCAGAGGTCCAGTGATACTTCTTCAGTTCAGAGCTGCCAGACCTGTTGAGTTTCTCCAGCTATTTCTGTTTTTGTTTCAGTTTTCCAGTACCTTCCATCCTTTGTTTCAATTTAATAATTAGATCATTCAGTTCAACAGGGTGAATAGTTAAGGACCCTTTCCCTCCCAGGGTGTAGGGGTTCAAAAAATAGGTTTAAAGTGAGACAGAAAGATTTAAAAAGGGACTTAAGAGACACATTTGTCAGAGGGTGGCATGTATATGGAATATGCTACCAGGAAATGGTGGAGGTAGCTAGTTATTACATTTAAAAGGCATCTGGATTAATAAGAAGGGTTTGAGACAAACACTGGCAAATGGGACTAGATGAATTTAGGATATCTGGTTGGCATGGGCGAGTTGGACCGAAGGGTCTGTTTCCGTGCTAAACAACTGTGACGTTTTGACTCATCTGATACATCAGACAGATATTCAATTGTTAAATGCACTTTGAGAACTTGATTAAGAAATTGTTCATGTATGAACTGGTTTTATTTCCAGATATTGAAACTGATGGAAATGGCAAAATCCATATGGCTGCAAAATATTAACTAATATAGCCCATTCTACCAAGTGTTAGAATATTGCTTCAAAACCTCCTGGAATATTGTACACAGGCCTACTTTGTTGCAAATATTCTGCAGAATCTTTCAGGCAAAGAAACAGACAACTTGGCCCAGTAGGTCTATATCAGTGCTTAGGTTTCACACTGTTCTTTTTCCACCATTCTTTACCTGACCCCATCAAATAATGTTCTTTTCCTTTAATACTTCAACCTTCCGTTTAAATGTACTCTGTTGGTCACCTGAAACGCAGCTTGTGAAAGCAAATTCAACTTGTCTTAATGAGGTAGGGTTAACTATTCAGGTCAGCTTCCTGCAATGTTAATTTGCATAAGAAACAGTGAAGAAAAAAGGTAGCTTGAAATAGGAAAAAAATGTTGAAGTTAGTAAATGTGCACCTACCTTGTTGTACAGCTGTAAGGCCTTCTGCAAAGTGTCCTGAAGTTCTGTAACAACATACTCACAGTTCTCGACACTGACTGCGAGATCTGCAAAAATTAAGAAAAACATTCAAACATAAATTCCCATGGCTCCCTAACATACTAATAGCCCAAGAATACTAATAGCATAAGAATATTAATAGCATAAGAAAACATAACAAATGCAATTTATCGATCAGAAATAATTCAGAATCTGAATTGTTACAAATACACATATTAAACTGGGGGTGGGGGGGTGGGGAACAGAGGAGTATGAAATTAGCTATGGAAGATTCCTTCTTTACGTCCCTATAAGAGTGGTCAATCCTAATTATGCAAATAAATTCCAGGCGAAAGATCATATATTAGTTGTGATGTCAGACATTCAATATTGAGGCTAACACATGATGAATGAAACAAAGACAGAAATAGGTGGAGAAAATCAGTGGTTCTGGCAGGATCTGTGGAGAGAAAGCGGAGTTCAGAACGGTTCTGAAGGAGGATCAGTGGACTTGAAACTTTAATGTTGCTATTTCTCCAGCAATTTCTGCCTTTGTTTCAGTTTTCACCACCTACAACTCTGTTTTATTTCACATGTCAAATGGCTAATTGGGTGAAGCAAATCCATGGCTGCTAATACTTGCAACTACAGACCTGATCGAGATGTTATTACCAATCATTCCTCTTTGAGGGAAGGAGTTTTCACAATTTAATCTGAAATTAATGTTCGGATTACGAGCATCTCTAACATAAAAGTGGTCTGAACACTAAAATATTTTGATCTATAGTCAGTTATAAAACTTAAAAAACACACTAGTGGAAACACACGAGAAACAGAATCTTTGCAATACACAAAACACTTTCATGTGATTTAATGCTGACTTAGTGTTTCAATTTGTGTTGATTTCTGAGGCATACATGTCATTAGACTACAAGCCTATAAGATACAGGAGTAGAATTAAGCTATTTGACCCATCAGGTCTACACCACCATTCAATCATGACTGATGGGTTTCTAAACCCCATTTCTCCTGTCTCTCCCCATAATTCTTGATCGCCTGACTAATCAAGAATCTATATATCTCAATGACTTAGCCTCCACAAACTTCTGCGGCAATGGGATCCATAGATTAACCATCCACTGGCGGACATCCATCCTCATTTCAGCTCTAACGGATGGTCCCTTGATGGAGGCTGTGCCCTCAAGTCCTAGTCTCTCCAACTAGGGAAAACACTGTGTTCACATCCACTCTATCCAGGCTCGTCAGTATTCGGTAGGGTTCACTCAGAATGATTGGGGTGGTGGGGGATTCTAAAGTCCATCAAGTACAGACCCAATGTCCTCAACTGCTTCTCAAATGACAAGCCTTTCATCCCATGGATCATTCTTGAAAACCTCTTCTGCAGCTCCTACAATAGGCCCAAAGCTGGTCACAATATTCCAAATGTGGTCTGACCAGAGCCTTGTACTGCAGTGGCTGTATATCTCTGCTCTTGTATTCTAGACCTCTTGAGTTGAATTCCAACATTACACTTACCTTCCTAACTGCTAACTAAGCTGAAACTTTATTGCTGGAACAGCACAGCAGGTCAGGAAGCATCTAGGGAACAGGAGAGTCGACGTTTCGGGCACATGCCCTTCTTCCTGAAGAAGGGCATGTGCCCGAAACGTCGAATCTCCTGTTCCCTAGATGCTGCCTGACCTGCTGTGCTGTTCCAGCAATAAAGTTTCAGCTTTGATCTCCAGCGTCTGCAGACCTCACTTTCTCCTCCTAACTGCTAACTAAACCTGTAGTAAAAGTAAGAATGGCAATCTTACGGTGTGTCTAAGTGCACCTGGAATCAAATGCTGGCTAAGATGAAGTCAGCCTCAACTAAAAAGCTTAGTGACTATCCCTGCACTGGAAATACATGCTGAGTTTGAGTTTTTTTCAGTTGAGCTCTTTTCCGGGTGTTCAATTGAGCTATTGGGAGATTAATCCCAGAACAGATGGGAATTAACTCTTTGCATCCGCCACATTTCCCTCCACTCCCACTAGAATAAATTATAAAGACTTTAAAGGCAATTCCGCTATTCATTGTTGAAAGTATTGAAGTCCATGGTAATTTATCTGGCCAGATTATCCACTTAACCAACTTCAGGTGAAGTTTAAACATTTCTTTTAATTATGTTTAAGCATCAGGACAGTTGCAAACTAAACAAGGTTTGCACAACAACATTCAAGTATCTTAAGGTTATACACAAGTGCATTTTTGGATTGCAGGGCAGACACTGGTCTGGCAGCATCTTAGCAGAAACATTCATCCTTGAACTGTGTAGATAACTAACTTCTGCAGTTCAGATAATTTAAATGGTAGAATGACATTGCAGTAAAAAGGCTATTAAATAGAAAGGTCGGGAGATGACAAACCAGATTCAAAAGCAACCAACAAAAATGAAGCTAGCCAAGAATGAAACAAAACTTCTTTCTTGAAATTTTTATTAAGATTTATTCTATTTATTGGTTTCAAGAAACACGAAAGGAAACTTCTGCGAGTCAGAGATGCTTCAAACGTTAAATATACATTAAAAAATTACAATACCTGCTTCATTAATAGGTTTCTCTTCAATCCCCATACTTCCTCTGAGCGATGCAGCAACGTCCTTCTGAAAGCCATTTCCTTCTGGGATCGTTATGGAATTACTGCTTACAGCATCTCTGTTGGGACTGATGCTGTCATGCTGCGGTTGTAAAGGAATTGAATTGCATGAGTGAAATTTTTCCAAAGTGTGCTCAGTGCCATCTGGAGAACTGTTACAGTGCTCTAAATTACCAGTAGCTTTCTTTAGAATAGTAAAGGAGTTCATGTTTGGGATACTCCCATTCTCCTCGTGTTTTTCACAAACGTTTTGATCAGTTTTAGCCAAGCTTGCTGGCTGTGTGGGTGTGACTGCTGAGGTAGATAGCTGTGTAGAATCCTGACCAGCCCGCAGCTTTTGTTTGACCTTTGTTACAGCAAAACCATTAGCTATTGGAGGAGGCATTAGCAGTCTGTCAGTGTGTATTTTGGAAAGGTTCAATGTCAAGTTAGCTCTAGCTTGATGGTTTCCATAAGACAATATCTGTAATGTCTCTTTTGGTGGATTCTTTTCTTTAAAGTTTTCATTTGGATTATCTTCATTTGGAGTGGAGCCTTTCATTGACTCTGTTAAATCTACAGTAGACACCGCTCTGGAATTGGGCAAACTCGTACCTCTGGACTGTCCTAAGGCTTTCAAATGCAGGTTTTCTCCCATTGATGCGCTTCGTGACATTTTAGCCTTGAAACTGGCAGTTGGGTGCATGTAGGAGCGAGGTTTGCCAAGTTTATTCTTAGACATCTCTTTACTGAGTGTTGCAGCAAGCATATCCATTTTACTACACAGTGAGTGTCTTTGTTTAGTTCCCTCACTCACATGCACATTTTGCAGACTGGACTGAGCTGCTGCTATGAATGAATCAGATGATGCCCGTTCTTCTAATTGAAAATGAGCAAGAAAAGAAATTAGATTAGATTAGATTAGATTACTTACAGTGTGGAAACAGGCCCTTCGGCCCAACAAGTCCACACCGCCCCGCCGAAGCGCAACCCACCCATACTCCTACATCTACCCCTTACCTAACACTACGGGCAATTTAGCATGGCCAATTCACCTGACCTGCACATCTTTGGACTGTGGGAGGAAACCGGAGCACCCGGAGGAAACTCACGCAAAAACGGGAAAAATGTGCAAACTCCACACAGTCTCCCGCCTGAGGCGGGAATTGAACCCGGGTCTCTGGCGCTGTGAGGCAGCAGTACTAACCACTGTGCCACCGTGCCGCCCACGGTAAACAAATATTTAGTTCATGTACTTGCAATAAACCTTCTGAAAGAGAGAAATGAGAATAAATTATTTTATAAAGGACTTTCACTTGGGAGGATCATACCAAGGGGATATTAATTATAGAATACCTTTAGGATGAAATCTTACCTCCTTGTACCAGGTCTATTACTGAGGCTGACCGTTTACAGAGGTGGCTTCTTCCATTATTTGGTGCTGTATCTTTCACCTCCAAAGCAAGAGATTTCTCAGCACTTGAACTCATTGATTCTATATCCCATTCACTTCTAATATATTCTCTCTCTACAGTTTGATTCATCTCTTCATTTCTAAGGTGTTTTGTCCCATCGAAAGATGACTCCAACTCCGATCCATGACCGTCTATAAAAGGGTTAATTTCAACACGCAATTGCAAGGACTTGCATCTTGCCTGTGAGGGGAGGCAGAGAAATGAAGAAAAGAAAGATTTACAAGTTCTATTCCCACACTGCCTCCAAATACCCCGAACTATATCTTCACTTGGGCTGCAATCGCTCTTTTCTGATCACGGTGCAGCTTACTTTCACAGCTGCTTCAGAATTATCTACTTCACTTTCAAACAATGGAAAATTCTGTCATATCACTCATCCATATCGGTTCTTTTATAAAAAGACCGTTAATTAGCTTTTATCATGATATAATACTGGAATTAAAACAGCGTGCCCTCTACTTGGTTCAACATACTTCCCTAGGAAGCCATCCTAAGGCACTTCAGAATCTTGTCTGCATAACTAGAACTTTTCGTTTATCCAGATACATGCATAAGACCATAAGACATAGGAGTAGAAATTAGGCTATTCAGCGCATTGAGTTTGTTCTGCTATTCAATCATGGCGGTTAAGTTTCTCAACCCCATTCTCCTGCTTTTGCCTTGTAACCCTCGATACTCAAGAACCTATCTCAGTCTTAAATATACTCAGTGACTGGCCTCCACAATCTTCTGTGGCAGTGAATTCCATAGATTCACCATTCTCTGGCTGAAGACGTTTCTCCTTATCTCTAGTGTAAAAGGTCTTTCCTTTACTCTTAGGTCCTAGTCTCTCCTACCAGTGGAAACATCTTCCCAACATCCACGCCGATCAGGCCATTCTGTATGTTTCAATTAGATACCCCTTCATCCTTCTAAATTCCATTGAGTATATACCCAGAGTCCTCAAACATTCCTCATATGGTAAGCTTTTCATTCTTGGGACCATTCTTGTGAACCTCCTCTGAACATGCTCCTGGGCCACCACATTCTTCCTCAGATAAGGGGCTCAAAACTGTGCACAATCCACCAAATGTGGTCTGACCAGAACTTCATAGAGCTTTAGAAGTACAGCCTTTCACATTCAAGTCCTCCCAATATAAAAGCCATCAATGCATTTTTATTCTGAGCTACTGACTGAACCTTCAAGTTTACCTTAAGAGAATCCTAAAACTCCCAAAGTCTCTTTAAACTTCAGACTTCTGAATTTTCTCCCCATTTAGAAAATACTCTATGCCTCCATTCTTCTTTCTGAAGTGCATGATGTCACACATTCCCAAGTTCTTTGCCCACTCTCCTAACCTGTCCAAATCCTTCTGCAGCTTCCCCCCCCACCGTCTCCTCAATGCTACCTTCCCTCTACTTATCTTTGTAACATCTGCCATCTTAGCCAGAATGCCCTCAGTCCCTTAATCCAGATTGTTAATGTACAAAGTGAAAAGTTGTGGCCCCAACACTGAGCCTTGTGGAACACCACTTGTCACCGGCTGTCATCCTGAGAAGGATCCTTTTATTCCCACTTTTCTGCTTTCTGCAAGACAACCAAATTTCTATCCATGCACTTTGCCTCTAACACCATGGGCCCTTATGTTACTCTATAGCCTCCTGTGCAGCACCTTGTCAAAGGCCTTCTTGAAGTCCAGGTAGATAACATCCATTGACTCTCCTTGGTCTTACCTGCTTATTACTTCCTCAAAGAATTCTAGCAGATTTGTCAGGCACGACCTCCCCTTGATGAAACCATGCTGACTTTGCCCTATTTTACCACACACTTCCAAGAACGCAGAAATCTCATCCTTCACAATGGATTCCAGGATCTTACCTACGACCAAGGTTAAGTTAATCAGTCTGTAATTTTCCATCTTTCACCTTACTCTCTTATTAAACTGGGGTGTCATGTTAAACGATTTTCCAGTCCTCTGGGACTCTTCCTCATTCTAGCAATTCCTGGAAGATCACCACTAACACCTCCACTATCTCTTTAGCTATCTTCCTGAGAACTCTTGGGTGTAGTCCATCTAGTCCAGATGATATATCCACCTGCAGGCCATTCAAATTTTCCAGCACGGTCTCCTTGGTGATGGCTATCATACTCAGCTCTGCCCCCTCACTCTTGAATTTTTGGGACATTACTCGTGTCTTCCACTGTGAAGACTGACACAAAGTAATTATGCAGTTCCTCAGCTATTTCGCTGGTCCCCACTATTATCTCTCTAGCGTCATTTTCCAGCAGCCCAATATCCATTTTTGTCCCTCTTTTGCCCTTTATATATCTAAAGAAACTCTTACAGTCTTCCTTTATATTACTGGCTAGCTTACCCTCATATTTAATCTTCTCTTTTTTTTGTTGCCCTCAGTTGGTCTTTGTAAACTTCCCAACCCATTGGATTCCCACTGCCCTTAACCACATTATATGCTTTCTCTTTTGCTGTTATGCTATCCCTGACTTCCCTGGTCAACCATGACTGCCTCATTTACCCTTAACCATGTTTCTTTTTCCCTCAAGATGAACCTCTACTGTGTTTCCTGAATTACTCATAGAACCTGCCATTGCTGTTCCACTGTCTTTCCTGCTAAGCTCCTCTCCAAGTCAATTCTACCCAGCTCCTCCCTCATGCCTCTGTAGTTGCCTTTATTCAGCTGAAGTAGTTACCTCTGATTCTACGTTCTCCCTCTCAAATTGTAGAGTAAATTCAACCATATTATGATTACTGCCTCCAAAGGGTTCCTTCACCTTAAGCTCCCTTACCATGTCTGCCTCATTGCACAACACTAAATCCAGTATTGCCTGGTCCCTAATGGGCTCAACCACAAACTGCTCCAAAAGGCCACCTTGCAGACAATCCATAAATTCCTTGGCTTGCAACCCACTACCAACCTGATTCTTCCAGACCACCTGCCTTTTGAAATCCCCCATGATCTGTGACTTTGTCTTTCCTACACATCTTTTCTATTTCCTGACTTAGGAGGCTTTTAGACAAGTCCAACTCTGGAAATCACCTACAGTTAACTGCATAGCCCCTGCTTCATACTTTTTCATCTTCTGATTAACACCATACTCTGCATTATCATTACTATTTTGTGGCCTACAAATAACTCTAAGTAATGTCTGCTGCCTATTGTTGTTACTTAGTTCCACCCATACACATGACACACTGATCTTTTATTTCAAGATCCTCCATGACCCCATCCCTTACTTTCAGCAACTCTGAACGTTTTTCCTTTTTGCCTGCCTTTCCTAAACGTTGGATATCTTTGAAAATTCAATTCCCAATCTTGTCACCACGCAGTCATGGTTACGCCATGTACATAGGATCATACCCATGCATCTTTATTTGTGCCTTTAGCTCATTAACCTTGTGACTGCTGTGTGCGTTCAGATAGCTTGCCCTTAACTTTGTCTTTTAGCCATCATTCTAATATTAAAGCAGAATTTCTGCTCAGCTTTGTCCTTCTTATCTAGGATTCTTAGCACCTTTTCAAATTCATGTTACCAACTTTATTTTCTTTCGATTTGGCCTAACTCTCAGGTTCCAATCGCCCCGGGAAGGTAGTTTGAACTGACCCAAACAGCAGCAGCAAATGTCTCTTGCAGATACAAACCTCTTTAATCACTCCGTATCCTGACCTTGTCTCCAACCTTTTCCATATCTCCTTTTCACTGGAGGTTGAATGGTCAATCCTCAGCAAATGGCTCAATTTCATTCCCCTATGCTGTGAAGATGCTGCTCCTTTAACAACGTTATGTTGTTCTTGTTTTTTTTCCCCCAAGCGGGTACATAAAAACAGAGACTCCGGGAGGTCAAGGTTTGAAGGGTTTTCGGGGCAATTTGGTTATAGCTAACAGGTACTGCCTCAAGTAAAAAGGCTTTCCAGATTTAAGAAAATCACTTACACATTGAAAAGGGAATGGCCAGTTCTCCCAGCTCAGCTTCTCTCTGGTTTGGTTTGGTTTTAGCAAGCAGAGCTGAGAAGCTGCTGGACCCAAAGGAGCACATCCATGCTGATCCTGCCTCTCTCTGACATCGCTCCAGAAAGACCATGTTTGATTTTACCCTTTTTTTGTCAAGGAGTGATTATGGGGATCATTGCAACAGCATCATTATGTTGGCATAATTTGCTGAGTTTTCAGATAGGTTGGCTATTCTATATTCTGTTCTCTTTTATTAGTGTTTCATTTGGTAATCCAGCAAATAAATTCTGTTTTGTTTGAAATTAAGTGAAGTTTCAACTAAATATGAAACTAACAACGCCCATATGTCAACAAATTCTGCACATCAGTATGTCGAGCTCTTTGAATATAGAAACATAGAATAAATACAGCGCAGTACAGGCCCTTTGGCCCTCGACGTTGCACCGATCCAAGCCCACCTAACCTACACTAGCCCACTATCCTCCATATGCCTATCTAATGCCCGTTTAAATGCCCATAAAGAGGGAGAGTCCACCACTGCTACTGGCAGGGCATTCCATGAACTCACGACTCGCTGAGTAAAGAATCTACCCCTAACATCTGTCCTATACCTACCACCCCTTAATTTAAAACTATGCCCCCTCGTGGAAAAAGGTTCTCATGGTCAACCCTATCTAAACCCCTAATCATCTTGTACACCTCTATCAAGTCACCCTTAAACCTTCTTTTCTCCAATGAAAACAGCCCCAAGTGCCTTAGCCTTTCCTCATATGATCTTCCTACCATACCAGGCAACATCCTGGTAAACCTCCTCTGCACCCGTTCCAGTGCCTCCACATCCTTCCTATAGTATGGCGACCAAAACTGCACACAATACTCCAGATGCGGCCGCACCAGAGTCTTATACAACTGCAATATGACCTCAGGGCTCCGGAACTCAATTCCTCTACCAATAAAAGCCAGTACGCCATACGCCTTCTTCATCGCACTATTTACCTGGGTGGTAACTTTCAGAGATCTGTGTACATGGACACCAAGATCCCTCTGCTCATCCACACTACCAAGTATCCGACCATTAGCCCAGTACCCCATCTTTTTGTTACTCTTACCAAAGTGAATCACCTCACACTTACCTACATTGAACTCCATTTGCCACCTTTCTGCTGAGCTCTGCAGCTTATCTATATCCCACTGTAACCTGACACATCCTTCCTCACTGTCAACAACTCCACCGACTTTCATATCATCCGCAAACTTGCTCACCCAACCTTCTAGCCCCTCCCCCAGGTCATTTATAAAACAGCAATGGTCCCAAAACAGATCCTTGCAGAACACCGCTAGTAACTGCACTCCAAGATGAACCTTTACCATCAACTACTACCCTCTGTCTTCTTCCAGCCAGCCAATTCCTAATCCAAACCTCCAACTCACCCTCAATGCCATACCTCCGTATTTTTTGCAGTCGCCTACCATGGGGAACCTTAACAAACGCCTTACTAAAATCAATATACACCACATCTACCGCTTTACCCTCGTCCACCTCCTTAGTCACCTTCTCAAAGAATTCAATATGGTTTGTGAGGCACGACCTGCCCTTCACAAAACCATGCTGACTATCCTTGATCACATTATTCCTATCCAGATGTTCATAAATCCTATCCCTTACAATTCTCTCTAAGACTTTGCCCACAACAGAAGTGAGACTCACCGGCCTATAGTTACTAGGGTTATTCCTACTCCCCTTCTTGAACAAGGGAACCACATTTGCTATCCTCCAGTCTTCTGGCACTATTCCTGTTGACAACGAGGACATAAAAATCAAGGCCAATGGCTCCGCAATCTCCTCCCTTGCTTCCCAGAGAATCCTAGGATAAATGCCGTCAGGCCCAGTGGACTTATCTATTTTCACCCTTTCCAGAATTTCCAACACCTCTTCCCTACATACCTCAAAGCCGTCCATTTTAATTAATTGTGACTTAGTATTCACATCGGCAACAATGTCCTGTTCCTGAGTGAATACTGACGAAAAGTATTCATTCAGTGTCTCCCCAATCTCTTCAGCCTCCACACGCAACTTCCCACTACTGTCCTTGACTAGACCTATTCCTACCCTAGTCATTCTTTTATTCCTGACATACCTATAGAAAGCCTTTGGGTTTTCCCTAATCCTACCAACTAAGGACTTTTCACGTCCCCTCCTTGCTGCTCTTAGCTCTCTCTTCAGATCCTTTCTGGCTACCTTATAACTCTCAATCGCCCCAATTGAACCTTCACGCCTCATCTTTACATAGGCCGCCCTCTTCCCTTTAACAAGGGATTCCAATTCCTTATTAAACCACGGCTCCCTCACACGACCCTTTCCTCCCTGCCTGACAGGTACATACTTATCAAGGACACTCAATAGTTGCTCCTTGAACAAGCTCCACATATCAATTGCGCCCTTCCCTTGAAGCCTACTTTTCCAAGCCACGCATCCTAAGTCATCCCTCACCCCATCATAATTTCCCTGCCCCCAGCTATAACTCTTGCCCTGCAGTGCACACTTATCCCTCTCCATCGCTAGAGTAAAAGTCACCGAATTGTGGTCACTGTCCCCAAAGTGCTCACCTACCTCCAATTCTAACACCTGGCCTGGTTCGTTACCCAGAACCAAATCCAGTATGGCCTCACCTCTTGTTGGCCTGTCTACATATTGTGTCAGGAAACCCTCCTGCACACATTGGACAAACACCGACCCATCTAACGAACTCGAGCTATAGCTTTCCCAGTCAATATCTGGAAAGTTAAAGTCCCCCATAACAACCACCCTATTACTTTCACTCTTCTCCTGAATCATCCTCGCAATCCTTTCTTCTAAATCTCTAGGACTATTAGGAGGCCTGTAGAAAACTCCTAACAGGGTGACCTCACCTTTCCTATTCCTAACCTCAGCCCAAACTACCTCAGATGGCGAGTCTTCATCCATTGTCCTTTCCACCGCTGTAGACAAGCAATACCACACCTCCCCCTCTTTTACCCCCACCTCTGACCCTACTAAAACATTTAAACCCTGGAACCTGCAACAGCCAATCCTGTCCCTGTTCTACCCATGTCTCCGTAATAGCCACAACATCGAAATCCCAGGTACCAACCCACGCTGCAAGTTCACCTACCTTATTTCGTATACTTCTTGCATTGAAGTTTACACACTTCAAGCCACTTTCCTGTTTACAGGCACCCTCCTTTGAGATTGATGCCATGTTCCTAACCTCCCTACACTCCAGGTCCTGCACCCTAAAGCTACAGTCTAGGTTCCCATGCCCCTACAGAGTTAGTTTAAACCCCCCACCCCCCCCTCAAAAGCACAAGCAAACCTCCCCCCAAGGATACTGGTGCCCCTCAGGTTCAGGTGTAGACCATCCTGTTTATAGAGGTCCCACCTTCCCCAGAAAGAACCCCAGTTATCCAGATACCAGAATCCCTCCCTCCTGCACATCCCTGTAGCCACACATTTAACTGTTCTCTCTCCCTTTTCCTCGACTCTCTTTCACGTGGCACAGGTAACAAACCAGAGACAACAACTCTGTTTGTTCTAACTCTGAGCTTCCAACCTAGCTCCCTGAAAGCCTGCCTAACATCCTCAGCCCTCTTCCTACCTATGTCGTTGGTGCCAATGTGGACCACGACTTCGGGCTGCTCCCCCTCCCCCTTCAGGACCCGGAAAACACGATCATAGATGTCACTTACCCTTGCACCTGGGAGGCAACATACCAAACGTGAGTCTCTCTCGCCCCCACAAAACCGCCTATCTGTGCCCCGAACTATCGAGTCCCCAATAACTATTGCTCTGCTCTTCTCCACCCTTCCCTTCTGAGCAACGGGGACAGGCTCTGTGCCAGAGGCCTGAACCCCATTGCTTACCCCTGGTAAGTCATCCTCCCCACAAGTATCCAAAATGGTATACTTGTTCTTGAGGGGAGCGGCCGCAGGGGGTCCCTGCACTGGCTGCTTCCTCCCAGTCCCCCTCACTGTCACCCATCTGTCTGCAATCTTTGGAGTTACTACTTCCCTGAAGCTCCGATCTATGACCAATAGATGCCTCCGTGCCAATTTTTAAAAAGAATTTACTTGTGGGATGTGGGTGTTGCTGGATAATCAGAATTTATTGCTTATCCCTAGGTGACCTTGTGAAAGTGGTGGTGAGCTGCCATCTTGAACTGCTGCAGTCCACCAGCTGTAGGTTGCCCCACAATACCATTAGGGAGGGAATTCCAGGATTTTGGACCAGTGACAGTGAAGGGACAGTGATATATTTCTAAGTCAGGATGGGGTGTGGCTTGGAGGGGAACTTGAATGTGATGTTCCCACATATCTGCTGCATTGTCCTTCTACATGGAAGGGGTTGGAGGTTTGGAAGGCACAATCTTTGGTGAATCTCTGCAGTGGATCATAGTCAGTTGCAGTAATGTGCACTATCTGTGGTGAGAGAGTGCATGCTTGTGGATGCATTGCCAATCAAGAAGGCTGCTTTTGTTCTGGATGGTGTCAAACTTCTTGAATGTTGTTGCAGTTGTACTCATCCCGGCAAGTGGGATGTATTCCATCACACTCCTGACATGGCTCTTGTGGACAGTGGACAGGTTTTGAGGAGTCAGGAGTTGAGTTACTCAGAGTCACAGAGATGTATAGCACGGAAACTGACCCTTCGGTCCAACTTATCCATTTTGACCAGATATCCTAACCTAATTCACTCCCGTTTGCCAGCACTTGGCCCATATCCCTCCAAACTCTTCCTATTCATAGAATTGGCCAGATGAGTTTTAAATGTTGTAATAGTACCAAGCCTCCATCACTTCCTCTGGCAGCTCATTCCATACACGGACCATCCTCTGCATGAAAAAGTTGCCCCTTAGGTCCCTTTTATATCTTTCCCCTTTCAGACTAAACTTATGACCCCTAGTCCTGGACTCCACCACCCAGGGGAAAGATCTTGGCTATTTATCCTATCCATGTCCCTCATGGTCTTATAAACCTCTATAAAGTTACTCCTCAGCCTCCAATGCTCCAGGGAAAACAGCCCCAGCCTATTCAGCCTCTTCCTATAGCACAAATCCTCCAACCCTTGCAACATCCTTGTCAATCATTTCTGAACCTTTCAAGTTTCACAACATCCTTCTGATAGGAAGGAGACCAGAATTGCAAGCAATATTACAAAAGTGCCCTGTACAGCCACAACATGACCTCCGAACTCCTATACTCAATGGTCTGACCAATAAAGGAAAGCATACCAAACGCCTTCTTCACTATCCTATCTATCTCTGACTCCACTTTCCAGGAACTATGAACCTGCACTCCAAGGTCCCTTTGTTCAGCAACATTCCCCAGGGCCTTACCTTATGTATATAAGACCTGCCCTGATTTGTTTTTCCAAAATACAGTACTTCATATTTATCTAAATTAAAATCCAGCTGCCACTCCTCAACCCATTGGCCCATCTGATCAAGATCCCATTGTAATCGGAGATAACGTTCTTTGCTGTCCAACTACACCTCCAATTTTGGGGTCATCTGCAAACGTATTAACTATATCTACTATCTTCATATCCAAATAATTTATATAAATGACAAAAAGCTGTGGACTCAGCACTGATCTTTGTGGCACACCACTGGTCACAGGCCTCCAGTTTGAAAAGCAACCCTCCACTACCACCCTCTGTCTTCTACCTTCGAGGCAAGTCTGTATCCAAATGGCTAGTTCTTCCTGTACTCCAAGAGATCTAACCTTGCTAACCAGTCTACCATGAGGAACCTTGTTGAATGCTTTACTGAAGTCCAGACAGATCGTGTCCACTGCTCTGCCCTCGTCAATCCTCTTTGTTACTTCTTCCAAAAACTCAATCAAGTTGGTGAGACTTTTGATTTCCCATGCACAAAGCCATGTTGACTATCCCTGACCAGAGTCAAGAATGTGGAGCTGGAAAAGCACAGCAGGTCAGGCAGCATCCAAGGAGGAGGAAAATCAACGTTTCGGGCAAAAGCCCTTCATCAGGAATGAGGCTGTGAGCCTCAGGGGTGGAGAGATACATGGGAGAGAGCTGGGGCGGTAGCAGAGAGTGCAATAGGTGGATGGAGGTGGGGAAGAAGGTGATAGGCCGGAGGGGAGGGTGGAGCAGATCGGTGGGAAGGAAGATGGACAGTTGGGACAGGTCATGAGGATAGTTGGAACTGGGGTAAGGTCGGGGGGAGGGGAAATGAGGAAACTGGTGAAATCCACATTGATGCCATGGGTTGGAGGGTCCTGAGACGTAAGACGAGGCATTCTTCCTCCAGGCCACAGATGGTAAGGGAGTGACGATGGAGGAGGCCCAAGGACCTGCATGTCCTCGGCAGAGTGGGAGGGGAAATTGAAGTTCTGGATGTAGGTTTGCTCGCTGAGCTGGAAGGTTCATTTTCATGAACAGTGGCGCCACGTTAGCCAACCTCCAGTCATCTGGCACCTTTCTGCAGCTATCAATGATATAAATATCTCAATAACAGGGCCAGGAATCATTTCCCTAGCTTCCCATAGAGTTCTAGGGTACACCCGATCAGGTCCTCGGGATTTATTCACTTTTGTATGTCTCAAAACATCCAACACCTCCTCCTCCATAATATGGACATTTTTCAAGATGTCACCATCTATTTCCACACATTCTGTATCTTCCATGTCCTTCTCCACAGTAAACACTGATGCAAAATACTTGTTTAGTATCTCCCCCATCTTCTGCTTCTTTGCTGATCTTTGAGGGGCCCTATTCTCTCCCCAGCTACCCTCTTGTCTTTAATGCATTTATAAAATCCCTTTGGATTCTCCTTAACCCTATCTGCCAAAGCTATCTCATGTCCCCTTTTTGCCCTCCTGATTTCCCTGTTAAGTATGCTTCTACAGCCCTTATACTCTAAGGATTCACTCAATCTCTGTTGTCTATACCTGACATATGTTTTCTTCTTTTTCTTAACTAAAACCTCAATTTCTGTAGCCATCCAGCATTCCCCACACCTACCAGCCTTTCCTTTCATCCTAACAGGAATATACTGTCTTTGGACTCTTGTTATCTCATTTTTGAAGGCTTCCCATTTTCCAGCCGTCTCTTTACCTTTACCTGCTCCCAGTCAGCTTTTGAAAGTTCTTACCTAATACCATCAAAATTGGCCTTCCTCCAATTTAGAACTTCAATTTTTAGATCTGGTCTATCCTTTCCCATTACTATTTTAAAACTAATAGAATTATAGTCACTGGCCCCAAAATGCTCCCCCACTAATACCTCAGTCACCTCTCTAGTCGGTACATCCACATATTGAATCAGAAAATTTTCTTGTACACTCTTAACAAATTCCTCTCCATCTAAACCCTTAACACTACGGCAGTCCCAGTCTATGTTTGGAAAGTTAAAATCCCCTACCGTAATCACCGTATTATTCTCACGGATAACTGAGATCTCTGCACAAATTTGTTTCTCAATTTCCCACTGACTATTAGGAGGTCTACAACACAATCCCAATAAGGTTGATCATTCCTCTCTTATTTCTAGTTCAACCTAAATAACTTCCCTGGATGTATTACTAGGAATATCCTCCTTCAGTACAGCAGTAATGCTATCCCTTATCAAAAAGGCCACTCCCCACCCCTCCCCCGCACCTCTCTTGCTCCCCTTTCTATCTTTACTATAGCATTTGTATCCAGGAACATTAAGCTGCCAGTCCTGTCCATCCCCGAGTCACGTCTCTAAATGCTATGATATCCCAGTCTCATCTTCCAAACCATGCCTGGAGTTCAGCTGCCTTCCCTGTTAGGCCTCTTGCATTGAAAGAAATGCAGTTTATCAGTCCTACCTTGTTCTCTGCTTTGTTCCTGCCTGCCCTGACTGTTTGACTCGCTCCTTTTCCCAACTCTACCAGTCTCAGATTGCTCTCCTTCCTCATTACCTCCCAGAGGTCCATACCTCCTCCTTACTAGTTTAAATCCTCATGAGCAGCTCTAGCAAATCTCCTTGTCAGTATAATTAGTCCCTTCCAATTCAACTGCAATCCATTTTTCTTATAGAGGTCACTTCTACCCCAAAAGAGATTTCAATGATCCAGAAATGTGACCCCTTCTCCCCTTTACTGGTTCCTCAGCCATGCATTCATCTGCTCTATCCTCCTATTCCTAACATCATTAGCTCGTAGCGCTGAGATTAATCCAGATCTTACAACTCTTGAGAACCTCCCTTTATAAAATCCTACCTAACTTTCTTTATACTCCCTTCAGAGCCTCACTCGCCACAGTATTCCTAGTCTCTGACCTGATCTTGTAGTTACTGTGTTTATGTGTTGAGTCCCATTGAGTTTCCAGTCAATGGTGACACCCAGGGTGTTGATAGTGGGGGATTCAGTGATACTAATACCATGAATGCCAAAGGGGTGGTGGTTAGATTGTCTCTTATTTATGATGGTCATAGTCTGGCATTTGTGTGGCATGAAATATACTGGCCACTTGTCAGCCCAAGTCTGGATATTGTCCAGATCCTATTGCATTTGGACACTGACTGCTTCAGTATCTGAGGAGTTATGAATGATGCTGAACATGGTGTAATCAGTGAACATCCCCATTTCCGGCATTATGAAGAAGAGAAGGTCATTGATGAAGCAGCTGAAGATATTCTGACATGACTGATTTCCAACAACCATGACCATCTCCCTGTGTGTCAGGTAACTAACTACTTATAAGTGGTTTGACCCCGACATCCATTGATTCCAGTTCTGCTTGGACTCCTTGATGCCATACTCCGTCAAATGCAGCCTTGATGTCAAGGGCTGTCACCTCCACTTCACTCTGGAATTCAGCTCTTTTGTCCATGTTGGAACCAAGGCTGTAATATGAAGATGTGGGTGTACCTTTAAGAGTTAAAAGCAGCAGAACTACCAGACACAGCCCCAAGTGTTCTCAAAAAGGCAACAATGTATGTAACACTGGGTCAAACAACTCAATTAGCTCGCTGCCTGGAGACAAAAACAAATTTGAATTCGTCAATCAGTTTAAATATATGCCCAAAAAACACCAACTTCCAATCAAGTTTGAATTGAGTATATTGACAATCTTAAAAGTTAATGACACAATCCAATGGTCTGGGGTATAAGATGGGGGGGGAAATTGAACATTTGAGAGGAGAACTGTCAAGTCCTAGCATGTAACAGACTGCTTGGAAAAAAATCTCTCTCAAAAGTACCTTTTTGATCAGTAACCTGTGACGCATAAATTCCTAACAAGGAGAAAGGATGGCACAGGAAGATCAGTAGACAAGAACCTATAGCTGCCTGGTTTTGAGATAAGAAGTGGTGTTTTGTAAATCTTAATTGCGAGTTTTATCGGACTAGTAATGTAGAAGGGAAGGTAAAAGGTAGGTTAGAGAAAGAAATTATAAATAGAGTTTGGCTAATTATTCTCCATTATACTTTAAGAAATAAAGTTGTTAATTTTTACTTTACATAGTTCTTGGCCACTCTAATATTTACAGATTACTGCACGGGATAAATCTTTTCTGTGTGGCTGATTTTAAATTAAGCAGGAGAGTTTACCCTGTGTCATAACAGCTGTAATGAGGTCAGGAGCTGAGTGGCCCTGGTGGAACCCAAACTGGGTGGCACCGAGCAGGTTATTGCTGAGTGGATGCTGCTTGATAGCACTGTTGATGACACCTTCCATTACTTTACTGATGACCGACAGTAGACTGATTGGGCAATAATTGGCCAGGTTGGATTTGTTCTGCTTTTTATGTACAGGGAATACTTGGGCAATTTTGCACATTGTCATATAGATACCAATGTTGTAACTGTACTGGAAAAGCTTGACTTGGGGAGCAACCTTTGGAAGACAAGTCTTCAGGACTATTGCTGGAATGTTGTCAGGGCCCACAGCCTTTGCAGTAGCCAACGTCTCCAACTGTTTCTTGATTTCACATGGAGTGATTCGACTTGGCTGATGACTGGTATTTGTAATGCTGGGTAAAAACGAGGACTGCAGATGCTGGAAACCAGAGTCTGAATTAGAGTGGTGCTGGAAAACTACAGCAGGTCAGGCAGCATCCAAGGAGAAGGAAAATTGATGTTTCGGGCAAAAGCCCTTCATTAGGAATAGAGGCAGGAAGCGTGCAGGGTGGAGCGATAAATGAGAGGGGAGGTGGGGAGAAAGTAGCATAGAGTACAATGGGTGAATGGGGGTGGGGATGAAGGTGATAGGTCAGAGAGGAGGGTGGAGTGGATAGGTGGAAAGAAGATAGGCAGGTAGGACAGGTCATGAGGGTAGGGCTGAGCTGGAAGGTTGGAACTGGAGTAAGGTGGGGGAGGAGAAATGAGGAAACTGGTGAAGTCCACATTGATGCCCTGGGGTTGAAGTGTTCCGAGGTGGAAGATGAGGCATTCTTCCTCCAGGCATCGGGTGGTGAGGGAGTGGAGGTGGAGGAGGCCCAGAACCTGCATGTCCTCAGCAGAGTGGGAGGGGGAGTTGAAATGTTGGGCCACAGAGCGGTGGGGTTGATTGGTGCGGGTGTCCTAGAGATGTTCCCTAAAGCGCTCTGCGAGGAGGCATCCAGTCTCCCCAATGTAGAGGAAACCGTATCAGGAGCAACAAACACAATAAATGACATTGGTGGATGTGCAGGTAAAACTTTGATGGATGTGGAAGGCTCCTTTGGGGACTTGGATGGAGGAGGTATGGTCAGGGGAAAGTGCCAGGAGGGGAGGGTGGGTTGTTGGGGGGTGTGGACCTGACCAGGTGGTCACAGAGGGAACGGTCTTTGCGGAAAGTGGAAAGGGGTGGGAAGGGAAATATATCCCTGGTGGCAGTTGGAAATGAAATGAAGAGATCGAGGACAGGTAATAGGCCAGCACAGGGTGTCCAGGTGGATGGAGTGTGTTGGAGGCAGGTGAAGGGGTCCTTGGAAGGTGGGCGGGAGTCCTGATTGTAAAAGTAAGCTCGGAGGCAGAGGCGGCAGAAGAAGCGTTCGACATCATGGCGTGTATTAAATTCATTGATGCGTGGGCGGAGGGGAATAAAGGTACGGCCTTTGCTGAGGACTGATTGTTCATCCACTTGGAAATGAAGAGATCGAGGGCGGGTAATAGGCCAGCAGGGGGGTGTAATGCGGGGGACCACTGGATTAGGCTGAAATGGAGCATTCATTCAGCGCTTCTGGCTGAAGATTGCTGCGAAAGCTTCAGCCTCATCTTTTGCACAGATGTGCTGGGTTCTTCCATCATTGAGGATGGGGATATTTGTGGAGCCGCCTCCTCCAGTGAGTTACTTAACCATCCTCCACCATTGATGACTAGATGTGGCAGGACTGCAGAGCTTAGATCTGATCCATTGGTTGTTGTATCACTTAGTTCTGTCTATCACTTGCTGTTTATGCTGTTTGGTGTGCAAGTAGTCACCAGGTTGACATCTCATCTTCAGGTATGCCCTAGTGCTAATCCAGGCATGCCCTCCCACACTCTACGTTGAACCAGGGTTGATCCCCTGGCTTGATGATAATGGTCGATTGGGGGATATGCTGGACCTTGAGTTTACAGATTGCGATGGAGTACAATTCTGCTGCTGTTGATGGCCCATAGTGCCTCATGGATATCCAGTCTTGAGCTGCTAGATCTGTTCCCATTTAGCACGGCGATCGTGCCACACAACACGATAGAGGTTATTTTCAGAGTGAAGATAGGACATTATTTCCACAAGGAATGTGTGGTGGTCACTCTTATTGATAATGTCATGGACAAATGCATCTGCAGCTAGCAAATTGGTAAGGAGGAGGTCAGGTATGCTTCCCCCCCATTTGTTGGTTTCTTCAACACTTGCCGCAAACCCAGTCTAACAGGTGTATCCTTTAGGACCTGATGAACACGATCAGTAATGCTGCTGCCAAATCACTCTTGGTGGTGGACACTGAAGTACCCCACTCAGAGAACATTTTGCGCCCTTGCCATCCTCGGTGCTTCCTCCAAGTGTTGTTCAACATTGGAGTACCACCAATTCATCGGCTGAGGTAGGATGGTACGTGGTATTCAGTAGGAGGTTTCCTTGCCTATGTCTAACCTGAAGCCATGAGACTTCATAGGATCCGGAGTCAATGTTGAGGACTCCCAGGTCAACTCCCTCCCAACTGTATACCACCATTTCTGCTGGGTCTGTGCTGCTGGTGAGACAGGATATATCCAGAGATGGTGATAGGGGTGTCTGGAACATTGTTAATAATGTATGATTCCATGAATGTGATTGTGTCAGGCTGTTGCTTGACTGGTTTGTGCGACAGCTCTCCCAATTTTGGCACTGGCCCCCAGATGTTAGTGAGGATGATTTTGCAGGGCCAACAGAGCTGTCTCTGCCTATGCCGATGCCAGGTGATCCATCTGGTTTCATTATTTCGAGACTTTGTAGCGATTGCTACAACTGAATGGCTTGCTAAATCATTTCAGAGGGCAACTGAGAGTCAACCACACTGCTGTGGGTCTGGAGTCACTTGTAGGCCAGACCAGGTGAGGATGGCAAATTTTCTTCAATGAAGAACATTAGTGAACCAGATGGGCTTTTCAAACAGTTGACAATGATTTCATGGTCATCAGAAGATCCTTCATGCCAGATTTTTTTAAAAACTGAATACAAATTTCACTATCTGCTGTGGGGGCATTCAAACTTGGGTCCCCTGGACATTATCTGGGTCTCTGGATTAATAGTCTCATGCTGATATCACTAGGCCAATGCCTTCTTTGAACGGGAATTCAATCAACCCTCTAACAATCACTCCTTCCATCTCCGACAAACGCCATCCTCCTGGACACGCTCTTGCCACCTCCTCCCCTCCCTCGACTCCATCTCAAACGCCTCTGCGACATCGCTTGGATGTCTCTAACCCTCCCCATCAGGATGCAAAGCCCTCTGCTCGGACCCTAACCTCACTGTTAAACCCACTAGTGAGAGTGTGAGAGTGTGAGAGTGTGAGTGTGTGAGTGTGTGAGTGTGTGAGTGTGTGAGTGTGTGAGTGTGTGAGTGTGTTGGGGGAGGGGGGGGAGAAGATGAAGAGGAGGAAAGAGAGAGAGAAGTCAGTCAGTGGTCATCTAGCAAACGGACTTCTATAATTGCTGAGGCCAGATACTAACTCCAACACATCCTCCCATCATCCCTTCGGTTATGATCCCAACTCTGATCACCAAGCCATCATCTCCCAGACCATCAACAACCACATCACTTCAGGAGATGACCCATCCACAGCCGCCAACCTGACAGTTCCCCAACCTTGCACCACCCTACCCAAAATCCATAAACCAGACTGCCCTTGTTGATCATTGTCTCAGCCCGCTCCTGGCCCACCAAGTTCATCTCATCCTACCTCAATGTTGCTCTCTTGGTTGTCTCCAATATATGCTGCTTTAAGAAACAATCCTGAAAACATCCCATGAATTCTTTATTTAGGATATTTATGCCCATCTGATTTTTCCAGTCTATATGCAGATTAAAATCCTCCATAATTATTGCCATGCCTTTCTGAAAAAACTATTATATCCGTCTTTATACCCCTTCCTTCTTTGGAGTTACGGTTAAAGCCTTGTACACTCCTACAAGTGAATTCTTTATCATTTCTCATTTCTACTCCAAACATTTCTACATCCTGGTTTTCTGAACTTGGGTTACCATCAGTAATTAACAGAGTCACCTTTTACATTTTCCTAGCTTCCTAAATGTTTTATACCTATTGAAATTCAGGACTCAATCTGCATTAGCCAGCAGACATATTTCTGTACTGCATAACAGATCATACTTACTTATTTCCAGTTGTGCAATCAATTTATCTACTTTATTTTGAATGCTATGAGCATTCAGAAAGAATTTAAGTTTTGTTCTTTTTATTATTTTCCTATCCTCTAGCCTTATCTGTTCACTCACTCTCCGTTATGGATTCTATCTCTTCCAATCTGCTCAACTACTCCAAATTAATATTTTTCTCTTGCTTTTAATTTTATGACTCTCTGTAATGAATCAAAGTCATATAGTATGGAAACAGACCCTTCAGTCCAACTCATCTATGTCGACCAAACATCCCAATCTGACCTGGTCTCATTGGCCAGCATTTGGCCCATATCCCGCTGTTCCCTTCCTATTCATGTCCCCATCTAGATGCCTTTTAAATGTTGCAATTGTACCAGCCTCCACACTTCCGCTGGCAGTTCATTTCATAAAGGCACTACCGTCTGCATGAAAAAGTCAGCCCTTGAGTCCTGTTTAAATCTTATCCCTCTCACCTTAAACCTATGCCCTCTAGTTTTGAACTCCCCCCCCGAATATCCTTACCCCACTATTCAGTTAAATTATATCATCTTCCCTAGTCATGCAGCTTAGAAATGGTATAATGGCTGCAGAAAGGCTGTTCGAGGAGGATCTGCCTTTGGAGGTAGTATGACCTTGTTGGGTGCTTACTATAGGCCCCCCAATAGCAGCAGAGATGTGGAGAAACAGATTGGGAAACAGATTTTGGAAAGGTGCAGAAGCCACAGGGTAGTAGTCATGGGCGATTTCAACTTCCCAAATATTGATTGGAAGCTCTTTAGATCAAGTAGATTGGATGGGGTGGTGTTTGTGCAGTGTGTCCAGGAAGCTTTTCTAACTCAGTATGTAGATTGTCCGACCATAGGGGAGGCCATATTGGATTTGGTACTTGGTAATGAACCGGGACAAGTGATGGGCTTGTTAGTGGGTGAACATTTTGGTGATGGTGACCACAATTCTGTGACTTTCACCTTGGTTATGGAGAGAGATAGGTGCGTGCAACAGGGTAGGTTATACAATTGGGGGAAGGGTAAATACGATGCTGTAAGACAGGATCTGAGGAGCATAAGTTGGGAGCATAGGCTGTCAGGGAAGGATGTCGTGGAAATGTGGAACTTTTTCAAGGAACAGATACGACATGTCCTTGATATGTATGTACCTGTCAGGCAGGAAAGAGATGGTCATGTGAGGGAACCTTGGTTGACGAGGGAGGTTGAATGTCTTGTAAAGAGGAAGAAGGAGGCTTACATAAGGTTGAGGTAACAAGGTTCAGACAGAGCATTGGAGGGATACAGGATAGCCAGAAGGGACCTGAAGAAAGGGATTAGGAGAGCTAATTGAGGGCATGAAAAATCTTTGGCGGGTAGGATCAAGGATAACCCCAAGGCATTTTATGAGTATGTGAGAAACATGAGAATGACGTGAACGAGGGCAAGTCCAATCAAGGACAGTAGTGGGAGACTGTGTATTGAGTCGGAAGAGATAGGAGGGGTCTTGAATGAGTACTTTTCTTCAGTATTTACAAACGAGAGGGACCGTATTGTTGAAGAGTAGAGTGTGAAACGGACTGGTAAGCTAGAAGAGATACTTGTTAGGAAGGAAGATGTGTTGGACATTTTGAACAACTTGAGGATAGACAAGTCCCCCGGGCCTGGCGGGATATATCCTAGGATTATGTGGGAAGCAAGAGAGGAAATTGCAGTACCGTTGGCAATGATCTTTTCGTCTTCACTGTCAACGGGGGTGGTACCAGGGGACTGGAGAGTGGCGAATGTTGTGCCCCTGTTCAAAAAAAGGGACTAGGGATAACCCCGGGAATTACAGGCCAGTTAGTCTTACTTCGGTGGTAGGCAAAGTAATGGAAAGGGTACTGAGGGATAGGATTTGAGAGTATCTGGAAAGACACTGCTTGATTAGGGACAGCCAGCACGGATTCGAGAAGGGTAGGTCTTGCCTTACAAGTCTTATTGAATTCTTTGAGGAGGTGACCAAGCATGTGGATGAGGGTAGAGCAGTGGATGTAGTATACATGGATTTTAGTAAGGCATTTGATAAGGTTCCCCATGGTAGGCTTATGCGGAAAGTCAGGAGGCATGAGATAGAGGGAAATTTGGCCCGTTGGATAGAAAACTGGCTAACCGGTCGAAGTCAGAGAGTGGTGGTAGATGGTAAATATTCAGCCTGGAGCCCAGTTACAAGTGGAGTTCCGCAGGGATCAGTTCTGGGTCCTCTGCTGTTTGTAATTTTTATTAATGACTTGAAAGAAGGAGTCGAAGGGTGGGTCAGTAAATTTGCAGACGATACGAAGATTGGTGGAGTTGTTGGTAGTGAGGAGGGTTGTTGTCAGCTGCAAAGGGACTTAGATATGATGCAGAGCTGGGCTGAGGTGTGGCAGATGGAGTTCAACCCTGTCAAGTGTGAGGTTGTCCATTTTGGAAGGACAAATAAGAATGCGGAATACAGGGTTAACGGTACGGTTCTTAGTACGGTGGAGGAGCAGAGGGATCTTGGGGTCTATGTTCATAGATCTTTGAAAGTTGCCACTCAGGTGGATAGAGCTTGTAAGAAGGCCTATGGTGTATTGGCATTCATTAGCAGAGGGATTGAATTCAAGAGTCGTGAAGTGATGTTGCAGCTGTACAGGACCTTGGTTAGGCCACATTTGGAGTACTGTGTGCAGTTCTGGTCGTCTCACTTTAGGAAAGACGTGGAAGCTTTGGAGAGGGTGCAGAGAATATTTACCAGGATGTTGCCTGGAATGGAGAATAGGTCGTACGAGGATAGGTTGAGAGTGCTAGGCCTTTTCTCATTGGAACGGCGAAGGATGAGGGGTGACTTGATAGAGGTTTATAAGGTGATCAGAGGAATAGATAGAGTAGACAGTCAGAAACTTTTTCCCCGGGTACAACAGAGTGTTACAAGGGGACATAAATTTAAGGTGAAGGGTGGAAGGTATAGGGGAGATGTCAGGGGTAGGTTCTTTACCCAGAGAGTGGTGGGGGCATGGAATGCGCTGCCTGTGGGAGTGGCAGAGTCAGAATCATTGGCGACCTTTAAGCGGCAATTGGATAGGTACATGGATGGGTGCTTATGCTGGGACAAATGTTTGGCACAACATCATGGGCCGAAGGGCCTGTTCTGTGCTGTATTGTTCTATGTTTGCTGAACACTGGCCCCAGCTGTTTGCAATTCAGACTGTCCCAATGGCATTTTCCCTAGTGCTAGCATATATTAACTTCAAACTGCAAAATTTGTTTCTCAGATGCAATTTATTCAATACCAGGTTGCATCTTGGCTGAAGTACTAATCAAGAGATTACTACCTTAGAGGTTCTGCATCTTAAACTTCGTGACGAGCTCTTGATACCAACTATGTAGAAACACTGTTGCCTATATCACTGGCAGCTACACAGACCACAACAACAGGATCACTCCCCCACTGCTAAATTCCTTTTTAAATAACCCAAATATGGCAAGGGCGGACTGGGGAGTCGTGATAGTGGATAGGCAATTGATTTATATTCTAGATTAGAGTGGTGCTGGAAAAGCACAGCAGGTCAGGCAGCATCTGAGAAACAGGAAAATTGACGTTTCGGGCAAAAGCCCTAGACCTAATGGATTTATATTATCAAACATGACTTATAACAAATATTCATTCCTACCTGGTGCAAAATAAATGAGGAAAGGGGGCTCAATCATGGCTTACAAAATAAATGGTGGCACTCTGGCCAGAAGAAACACAAAATTGCAAGAAAAAGTTATAAACTTGATGATTGGAGTATTTTAGAATTCAGCAAAAGAGGACAAAAATAATCATACAGAAATATTAACAAACCAAGGGTTTAGTGACAGTGCAGAATTGAAGGAAATAGAGTGTAAGAAACTGGTGCTGTTGAAGTGAATGGGATTAAAGGCTGACAAATAACCAGGACCTGATAGTCTACAATCCAGAGTGTGAAAGGAAGTGGTCCTGGAAATACTGGATGCATTGGTGGCCATCATTCAAAATTCTATAGACTCTGAAGCAGTTCCTACATTGGGAGGTGGCAAATGTAATCCTACTTAAAAAGGGAGACAGGGCGGTAAAAGTTAATTATAGACCAGTTGGCCTAATATCAGTACTGGGAAAAATTCTAGATGTCATTATAAAACAAGTGAGAATAGAAGATTTGGAAAACAGCAACAGGATTGGACAAAGCCAGCATAGCATGAGTTTATGAGATGGAAAATACATTTCATAAATGTACTGGAATTCTTTTTCTGATGGGCCTTATCAAAGGACTTCTGACGATGTGGTTAGTAGAACAGAAGAGGACAGTGGGCAAAGTTAAATTATTTGAATAATATATTCAAATGGGTAGCACGGTGGCACAGTGGTTAGCACTGCTGCCTCACAGCGCCAGAGACCCGGGTTCAATTCCCGCCTCAGGCGACTGACTGTGTGGAGTTTGCACATTCTCCCAGTGTCTGCGTGGGTTTCCTCCGGGTGCTCCGGTTTCCTCCCACAGTCCAAAGATGTGCAGGTCAGGTGAATTGGCCATGCTAAATTGCCTGTAGTGTTAGGTAAGGGGTAAATGTAGGGGCATGGGTGGGTTGCGCTTCGGCGGGTCGGTGTGGACTTGTTGGGCCGAAGGGCCTGTTTCCACACTGTAAGTAATCTAATCTAAAAAGAAAATCTAATCTAATCTAATCTAATCTAATCTAATCTAATCTAATCTATATTGTGGGGATCAAGAATTGGTTGACAAACAGGAAACAGAGTGCAAATGAATGGGTACTCTTCAAAGAGCAGGCAACGACTAGCGAGCATCAGTGCTTGGGTTATTCACGATATTGAAGTTACCTGGATGAGGGAGCCAAAGTTTTCTAACAACAAAACTGAGTGGATTGAGAGCTGGGAGGAGTGTAAAAGGAAGCTTTAAGGTGATTTAGATAAGTTGAGTGAGTGCGCAAAGAAGTTATGAAAAACAGAAAAGGAGGATTATTTTTTAAAATGGTGATATATTGGAAAGTGTTGACATACAAAATGATCTGGGTGCCCTTGTACACTAGTCAATAAAATAAACAGGCAGGTGCAGCAAGCAATTGGGAAAGCAAATGATACATTGGTTTCATTACAAGAGCATTTAAAGTCAGAAATGTGATAGACGCTCATGAGGCCAATTCTGAGGGTGGCAAGACTATCTTGTGAGAAGAGATAGTTTTAAATGGTCTTGTATTTACTAGAATTTAGAAGGATAAGGTGGCATATGACTGAAATATATAAAATTTGAAGTCCAGAACTAGAGAGCATAGGTTTAGGGTGAGGGGGGAAAGATATAAAAGAGACCTGCAGGGCAACCTTTTCAAGCAGAGGGTGGTACGTGTATGGAATGAGCTGCCAGAGGAAGTGGTGCAGGCTGGTACAATTGCAACATTTAAAAGGCATTTGGATGGGCATATGAATAGGAAGGGTGGAGAGGGATATGGGCCGGGTGCTGGCAGGTGGGATATCTGGTCAGCATGGACGGGGTTGGACCGAAGGGTCTATATCTATGCTGTACATCTCTATGATTCTATGGCTAGACAGAATAGATGTTGCTGTAGTTGGGTTTCTAGAAGAAGAGGGGTCAGTTTCAGGATAAGGGTAGACAATTTAAGACTGAGCTAAAAATAACTTTCACTCAAAGGGTTTTGAAGCTGTGGAATTTTCTACCACAGAAGGCAGTGGACATTAAGTAGCAAGAGGAGAATGTGTGAACATAATATTGAGATAGAGCATCAACCATGATCAAATTGAATGGCAGAGCAGTTTCAATGAGCCAAACATCCTAATCTTACTCCTGTTCTCTAAATTGCCCTCAGCCATCTTCTTGAACTGCTACAGCCCCTGTGCTGTAGGTATACTCACTGTTACGTTAGCAAGGGAATCTTGAATTTTTCACCCAGTGACGTTGAAAGAATGGTGATACAGTTTCAAGTCACAGTCCATGTACTATATACAAGATAAACTGGGTGGTACGGTGGCAGTAGGCAGCACGGTGGCACAGTGGTTCGCACTGCTGCCTCACAGCGCCAGGGACCCGGGTTCAATTCCCGCCTCAGGCGACTGACTGTGTGGAGTTTGCACATTCTCCCCGTGCCTGCGTGAGTTTCCTCCAGATGCTCCGGTTTCCGCCCACAGTCCAAAATTGTGCAGGTTAGGTGAATTGGCCATGCTAAATTGCCCGTAGTATTAGGTGAAGGGGTAAATGTAGGGGAATGGGTCTGGGTGGGTTGCGCTTCAGCAGGTCAGTGTGGACTTGTTGGGTCGAAGGGCCTGTTTCCACACTGTAAGTAATCTAATCTAATCTAATCTAATCTAATCTAATCTACTGAAAGTCACAAATGTTTCTTTGACGATACCGTCCCAATCTGCAATCTAGACCACCTAGAAAGACAAGGGCAGCACGTGTATGGATAATATTACAATCTGCAAGCCTTCTTCCAAGTACGTGTAGATGTTGCAAATGGTAATACTCCCATACATCTGCTGCCTTGTCTTGAGGTGGAAAACATTGCAGATTTGGAAAGTATCAAAGGATCATTTGCGACATCCTGTAGTTCATTTTGTATATGGTGCATATTGTTGCCATTGTGCGTCGGTGTTGAAGGGAGTGAATATTTCAGGTGATAAAGGAGGTGCCAGTCAAGCAGCATGCTTCATCTTAGATGATGTCAAACTTTGCAAGAGCTGATAGAGATGCACTCATCCAGATAAATGACCAAGTTGTTACTAGTTAAATTTATTTGATAAACGATTCAGCAAATACAACTGTGTCAGGCTGTTGCTCAACTAGTCTTTGGGACAGATCTCCAAATTTTGGAACAAGATCCCAAGAGATTGACAGGAGGTTTAATGTGGTGTTGTAGTTTCTGGTGCCTATGTTTCAGTCCTTAGTTTTTTCTGTATGGAGTGGATACAACTAAAAGGCTTGCCAGACCATTCCAGAAACAATTCATAGTCAGTTCATTGCTGTGGGAGTGAAAGCCAAATTAAGCAAGGTCAGCAGATTTCCTTCTGGAAGGGACAATCAGCAATAGTTTCACCGTTATTGTTTCTGATGCAAGCTTTTAATTCAAGAGTTAAGAAGTGAATTTACATTCCACCAGCTGCTGTGAAATCTTAACTCATGTGCCCCAGTGAAAGTGCCTTAGCCTCTGGATTACCAACCCAATGATCATGCCACTACATCATCTATGGAAAACGGCATCTGGGAAGTTAAAAACACAATAAGAGCTGAGACTAAGAGAAGGGAATGTCAGCTAGCATAAAAGGGAATCACAACATAATTTATAGGCAGTTAAATTGCTAAACGGTGGTTAAAAGGAGATGCAGGACCAAATAGGGACCCAAAAGGAGAATTAGACATGAAAGTTAAACGAATGACTGAGAAACTGAGCACTTTGCTTCAAGATGTCATCACATCAAAATAGAATAATTGAGATACTGGCCAGGCTAAAAAGGCGATAAAGAACAAGTTTTAGACAAGTTGTCTGTCCTTGAAATTGATAACTCACTAGATCCAGTTCAGATGTATGTGAAGATAAATGACGGAAATCAGAATGGAAATGGCAGACACTGGCCATAATCATCTGATCCTCCTCAGATACAGGGGTGTGTCCAAAGGCTACAGACTTGAAAATAGTATATCTTGTTCAAAGAGGTTCAAAGGACAACCCTAGCAAATATATTTGTCACTTTAACCTTGGTGGTGGGAAGCTTTTAGAAATGATAATCAAAAATAAAATTCAGAGTCACCGTGGATTAATCAAGGAAAGCAGGTGTGTGAAGATAAAAGGTATTTAACTAATGGAGTTTTTTGGTAAGGTAGTGGCGACTAGATGGAGAGTAATGCATTTGACATTATGTGCATGAACTTCAAGTCAATGCAACAAAAGGGATAATGGCAGCATGGATGGGATATTAGTGCCAGGAATCAAAGAACATTTTGCTGTTCTTAGGAATGGAGAAGGATATATTGCAGGGGTCCGCAAAAGCTCAGTATTCAGATCATTCCACCTTCCTAATTTGTTTGAATGGCTTAGACTTTGCTGTGTACACAGTACAAAACTTGGAGGTCCTGTGGTTTGAAAGAGTGATAGCGGTAAGACTCCAAGGGGACAAAAGACAAGTTTGTGGAATGGGACCTAGCAGGTAGAATTTAATGTGAGAAGGGCATATTTTGGTAGGAGGAATGAGAAGCAATAAAAAAGATGATGAAGGAACTATAAACATAGACAGTCATGGGGGTATATGTGCACAATCACTGAAGGTAGCAAGGCAGAAAGGAGGAGTGGGGGAAGGATTAAAGATTTGGGTTTTATAAAATAAAGGGCCAGCACGTGAAAGCAAGGAAGTGATGACAAACCTTAACAAAAGATCGATTTTGCCTTAACTGGAGTAACTGGCGGCACGGTGGCACAGTGGTTAGCACTGCTGCCTCACAGCGCTAGAGACCTGGTTTCAATTCCCGCCTCAGCGAACTGATTGTGTGGAGTTTGCACATTCTCCCCGTGTCTGCATGGGTTTCCTCCGGGTGCTCCGGTTTCCTCCCACAGTCCAAAGATGTGCAGGTCAGGTGAATTGGCCATGCTAAATTGCCTGTAATGTTAGGTGCAGGGGTAAATGTAGGGGAATGGGTCTGGGTGGGTTGCGCTTCGGCGGGTCGGTGTGGACTTGTTGGGCCAAAGGGCCTGTTTCCACACTGTAAGTAATCTAATCTAATCTAATCTAAGCATTTACAGCCTTAGCTTGGTATCATATGTCCAATTAAGGAGGAAATAAAGGCAAGGCTGCAAATTATTTACAAAAGGTTACCAGAAATGAGTGATTTCAGTTACAAAGGTAGATTAAACAATTGGAGCTGTTCTTCAACAATAGAAGGTTGAGAGGAGATTTGATGGGATTATTCAAAATCATGAAGCATTGGTGCAGGAACCAAAGAACAAGTGAAAGCAATTGTCAAAAGAACCTAAAAAAAAGTGAACAGGGAGAAACTATTTTCAGAAATTGATTAGGATCTTGAATGTATTACCCAAGAATTTGGTGTATGCAGATTCAATTATGACTTTGTTATGAAGATGTGGGTGTACCTTTAAGACAGTGAAGGACTTGGCAAGTACACCGACTGCTGAAGAATTTACAAAGTAACATTCGATCAAGAACAAGCAGCAGTTGTTAAGTTGCTATGAGACAAAAAAAACACAAATTCAAATTCAGCTAATCAGTTTAAATTATTCCCCCGAAGAATATCAAACTCCAATCCAGTTTGAATTCAGTATATTGACAATCTTAAAAGCTAAATGACACAATCCGATGCTTTGGGGGTATAAGACCAGGGAAAATTGAACAGTTGAGAGGAGAACTGATAAGCCCAGCATGTAAACAGATGGCCTGAAAGTAGCTCTCTTAAAAATACCTTTTCGATCAGGAACCTGTGACGCTGAAATTCCTGAGAGTAAGAAAAGAAGACATAGGAAGATCCGAATAGAAGCACGAAAGCTGCCTAGTTTTGAGATAAGAACTGTTGCTTTGTAAACCTTAATTGGGAGTTTTATCGGACTAGTATTACAGAAGGGAAGGTAAAAGATAGATTAGAGGAAGAAATTATAAATAGTGGTTGGTTATTTATTCTCTGTTATACTTTAAGAAATAAAGTTGTTAATTTTTACTTTAAATACATCTTGGTCACTTGGAATTTTACAGATTACTGCATGGCATAAATCTTCTGCGTTGCTGGTTTTAAATTAAACAGGAGGGTTTACACTGTGTCATAACAGTTTCAAAACATAATTGAATGATTATCTAATCAGGAAAGATTTACAGGATTATTGGGGGGGGGGGGTGCAGTGGTAGGTGGCATCAGCATGATTCGCTGTCTTGCAGACAGTTAACTTTATTATGTGTGCTGAACACATTCAAGAAAACTAAACTCAACATCTTTGGGCTAGGAAAGGTTCCTGACCATCACCTGACCTCTGTGAAAGTATAGATGCCCAAATGTCAAAAACAGGCAGGACGGAGTTCAATTTTATTTCTGCAGTGGGATGACATGCCAACAGTTGCTTTCTACTATACAAAAAGAGAGATTCTGGACAGTACCTGCTCCCTTAGAACTAGAATTATTGAACTTGTTCCATTGAGAGAAAATTGACCCACCTGATGATGGATTTATGACTACGACTATGACTTCAGCAAATAAAGAAATTTAATTAGTTATACGATTTCAAGGTAATGAATCTAATTTCTTCGCAAACTCAATTTCTTTTAGGTATTTAATTTGGCACTACAGGATTTATGCAAGAGTTACAATTATCGCCAAACCAGGCGATGGCGTCAAGATGCACAGTGCCAATCTGCCTAGGTTAGCAGTTTTTCTCTCACTACTAATTGCAATATGTAAAATCCAGCCTGTATAAGCTTGCAATCCACACTAGTAACACAAAACTTATTATGAAAGTGAAACAAGCTAGAGAACTGGCACTAAAATACTACAGTCGTCTAATTTGCGAGAGTTCATGCTCACTTTAAGTTGATGAATTAATGCTGTCACAGGAATGTATTTATAAGAATATATGAACTCAGCGCAACTCTAGTGAACTACTTGATATTTAAAATTGATTACGGAATTAGAAGAAACACCATAATCACCATATACATTTACAGGGGTGGAACAATCATTATTCATTGAAAATTTGAAAAACTATTTGAGACTACATTAGCTACTCACATCTGGTAGTTGCTGTAACTTCTGCTGGACTTTAGGAGGGAAGGCTGCTGTCATTCTGTCAGGAAAAAGAGTACATTCAGAAAAACATGTGCCTGAAATAACAAGTCTAAAACACATCATTTTAAAGTACTGAATGACCTAAAATTTCCACTGAAGAACAATCTTGAATTATCTTGTTTTTCGAAAATAAGTTTCTGATTTTCAACTGTAAAGATGAATTTAAATTAATTTAAAATGTCAATATCCAGTTTGCTTCAATATGCAGAACAATGAGGTTGGGACTTCTATCAGTAATTTGTGCTGCATTAGCAACTGGCAGGAACACAAATTGACTGAAGTATCCAAGTGAAAGTGGAGAAGTGAACATTGCTACTGTTTAATCTATTTTAGCAATTTCTGCTGAAAATGTGCATACAGATCATAGGTGAAAAATAAGACTCAGAAACGATGCCTCTATGTCAAATAATATTCACTCAGAAAAAGACAGCACATATGAAATTCAAGTAGTCTTTCAAAAAGTCAACAATTTGATGCACCTTTAAAGGGACAATTCTGCAAATAAATCTTAATCAAATCTATTTTCTATGGGGTCTGGAAGATATGTTGCGTGCAACATCAGATTTTGCATTGGACAATTCAAATTATATAACTTAAGAGACCAGCAATTCAAGTGGTCAGTCTCAAACTTGAACAGAAATGCCAGAGCTTTAGACAAAGATTTAATGCACTGGAGAAGTAATGCAGTATAATGCATCAAGAACTTTTAAATTATTAGGCAAATCTCAGACATGATTCAAATCAGTTCTTCAAGTGAACTGTTGTTAAAATATAACCAAAAGTCTGAAGACATTTGCAAGTTTTTTTTTAAGACAATATTAAACTCTAAATATTCTTGGGAAAGTATAACACTAACCTGCTGTTTTTCTGGCAGCGGGACAGAAATCTTGCGGAGATACTCAAACGAGGATTCAGGAAGAAATTGCTTTCATTTTCTACATTTGGCTGTAAATCGTTCAGTGTTCCGTCAAATTTCTCTGCAAATTAACAAACTGATTTTAGTCACTTGCTACAAATAGTTAATAGTCAAAGCGCACCAGCAAAAGAGTCATAATATATGCAGGTTGTTACCATGAGAAAATTCATTAGCCAAGGTTTCAAAGTTGTGCTTGAGAAATTTTTCCTGGTCTGGTGTTTTTACTGCATGCGACTCCTGTGGAACTGCACAGCATTGCTCCTCCTCTTCCTCCAATCCAGAAGAATGACCATCAGAACTGAGCTGGCCCACAGAATCAGAATCTAGGGTAGTTTCATAAAAGATATGGAAAGTATAATTAGGGCTTGCCTGTATCTTTCTAATTTTTATAATGCACTTCATAGATTCAGACAGTGCAGAAAAGGTCGACGGTACATCGAGTCTGCACCAACACAACTACAGGTCATTCTGCTATAATGTGTGATTCGTTATAGCGAATTTGTGTTAACATGATTGACAAATTGAGGACACTGTTTCTAAAGCACCAAGTTTTAAAGCATGCATTGGCTATAACAGGATTCCGGCCCTATTAGTTTAAGTAGTTTTGCTAATACACAATTTTCTTATAACACGGGATTGCATGTAAACGGGACTATCGCGTTATAGCAGAACTGACTGTATCACTAAAAGCACATCAATCCCAATTTCCCACACTTGTCCCATATCCTTAAATGTTAGGACATATGAAGCACTCATTCAAATTTTTTTTAAAAAAGGTTTGCATTCCAAATTCCCACCACCTGCTGAGTGAAAAGGCTTTGGTTTCCCCAAATCTCTCAAGTCTCCTGCCACTTAGCCTATAACTATGCCTTCTTCAAAATGACTCCTCAATCAATGTGAACAGCTGCTGTCTATTCACCTTGCCTTTACTGCTCAATCATGTCCCCCCTTAGTCTTCTCTAATCGGGAGAGAACAATTCAAGACTATCTCAATTTCTCCCACCCAGGCGACATCCTGGTGAACCTCCTTTAGTGCTATCACATCCTTCCTATATGGAGCTGACCAGATCCGCACACAATAGTCTAGTTGTGGCTTGACCAATGGTCTGTACAACTCCAACATTACCTGTTTGTTCTTGCACTCTGTTCCATGACTGATGAAAGCAAGTGTCCCATATGCCGTCTTAACTATTGTATTCATGTGCCCTGCCGATTTCAGAGACTGTGAATAATTACCCTAAGATCCTTCTGTTCCACGACTGATGAAAGCAAGTGTCCCATATGCCGTCTTAACTATTGTATTCATGTGCTCTGCAGATTTCAGAGACTGTGAATAATTACCCTAAGATCCTTCTGTTCCTCTATGCTACTCAGTGTCCTGTCATTCATTAAATACCCCCTCAGCTTGTTTCTTCTTCCAAAGTGCATCACTTCACACTTATCAGAGTTGAACACCATCTGTGACTGGTCTGTCCATCTTCCTGTAAGCTACAACCATCTTCTTCACTATTAACAGCTACCAATCTTGATGTCATCTGCAAATTTTCTTAGTATTCCATCCGCCCCCACCCCATTTTCATCATTTATGTTTATAACAAACAACAAGGATCCCAGTATTGATATTGGTGGAACACCACTGGACACTAGTCTTCAGTCACTCAAATAATCTCTACCATATCCTTCGTGCTGTTACCAGGCCAGTTTCTAATCCACCTTGCCATGTTTCCATGAATTCTATGTGCTTTAACCTTCCCACTCTCCCATGTGGGATCTTGTCAAAATCTTTGCTAAAATCCATATAAAGTATATCGTCTGAACTTCCCTCATCCACACCCTTGATCACACTTAGTGGCTTTGATTTGGTATCTGTTTCAACAAATAAAAACTTTGTACGTTTGGATCTACCATACAGAAAACCAGCAACAAAGTAATTTGTGGGAGTTCTAACATAAAAGCCAGCTTAATGATTTCTGTGCAATAAATGAAGTCCATGCCAGGTCCCAAAGGAGCGATCCAGCCAGCCCATCTGTTGCCTAACCAATTTTCTTTTGTGGGCTGTGAAATCCCGGTCACTACTATTTGTTGCGTAAAAATATTCATTCTCACATTGGATTTTACACTCAAGATAGTTTACCATTATCCTCTAGTCTTTACACCATCAGCATATGAAAAGATTTTATAAATTATTAATAAAGTGTTCATATAGTAATAAAATGATCAGAGGCATTTAGCCCACATGCACAGCAGTTGTTTGGAACAGCTGCTTAATTCACCACGTTATGAACAGATCAGATATGAGCCCCTGCAGCCTGCCTCACCATTCAGTGAGATCCTGGCTCATCGTAGGCTATACTGGACAAGTCAAGACCACTCACAGAATAATGCGAGCAATTCTAGTCTCCCTTGTCTCTCTCAGAAAGATGTTGTGAAACTTGAAAGGGTTCAGAAAAGATTGACAAGGATGTTGCCAAGTTTGGAGAGTTTGAGCTAGAGGGAGGGGTTGAATAGGCTGCAGCTTCTTTCCCTGAGGTGTCAGAGGCTGAAGGTTGACTTTATAGAGGTTAATAAAATCATGAGGGGTATTGATAGCCAAGGTCTTTTTCCTCAGGGTAAGAGAGTCCAAAACTAGAGGGCATAGATTTGGTGAGATGGGAAAGATTTAAAAGGGACTTGAGGGACAAGGTTTTCATGCAGAGAGTGGTGCACATACTGAACAAGCTGCCAGAGAAGGTGGTGGAGGCAGATATAATGACAACATTTAAAAAGCCTTCTGGAGGAGTACAAGATGAGGGATATGGGCCAAATGCTGGCAAGTGGGATAGAGCAGTTTAGGATATCTTGTCAATAGAGACGAGTTGGATCAAAGGATCTGTTTCTGAGCTGTATAACTCAGACTTAAATGGTCTCTTTGCATTTCAAATTCCACATTCCTACTTGGCCCCAACAATCTTGGATTCCTTTGCCCAATAGGAATCTACCTCCACCTTAAAAATATTTAATGACCTACCTCCACTGTCTTTTTAGGTGGTGTTCCAAAGTTGCCCAACCCTTTCAGCCTTCTTGATTCTATGTTGTACCTAGATACAGGCCGTTCTGTTATAACACGCGTTTCATCAACATGAATTCACTAATGCGATCGATAAATTGGGGATGCTGTTTCTAAAGCATGAACTTTTAAAATGTGTTGGCTGTAACGCCATTACAGTGTCAACACTAAATGCTGTTTCTAAAGCGTGATTTTTCTATAATGTGGGTTGCACAAGAACACAACCATCGTGTTATAGAAAAACCGATTGTACAGTACTGTGTGACTCATACAGTAGAGCAATAAATCCCTCTGCACCTCAGAGTTCCATAGCAATTCTCTAATATTCTCCATTTTAAATCTTCCTGCCAAAGTGAATAACCTCTTAATTTTTCCTCATATTATACTCCATCAGTCAGATTTTTACCCACTCACTTACTTCATCTGTGTTTGCCTGCAAACTTCTCATCTTCACAAAATACACATGCAATCTAACTTGCTGTTTTGCAAATTTAGCTACCATAGCTTTACTCCCCTTTGCCAAGTTATTGATGTGAAGTGTAAAATTGCTAGAATGATAAATTCATACAAAAGAAAGAACTCATTCTCTACAAACAAAAGGAATATGCATGTTAACTTACTATCTTCACTGAATTACATAACTATCCTGCTGTTACAGCCCCTTTAAAACTGTACTATTTATTTAATTTGCTTCATAGGATTGTTCATAGCTGCGTACCCAAAAGCATCACTTCAATTATTTGTATAAAAGTTTAATCAGTTATATGTTCAGGCATTTCACTTCACCATTCTATGTTTCTCAAATAATCTTATTATCTTCCCCATTGTTTCCTGTAGTTTAACCTTTGACAAGGGAGTCAAAAAGAGCATTGAGAGTAGGCAGAAGAGTGGAGTTGAAAGCATAGATTTTCCAAGATCTTATCAAATGGTGGAACTCGCTAGAGAGGCCAGTTTACAAAATTCTACACATTGTTCATATGATTTTTTGTTTTCTATTCCTTGACCAACTTCATATGCACATCATCACTGTTCACTTGCTCCCATGGGTTCAATTTTGCTTTACAAACCTATTATGTGGTACTCTACCAAACACTTTAAAATGATCATATTCACAATATCAACCATATCGTTTTTTTCAAAGAACTCAATCTAGTCAAACAAGATTTACTTTTACAATTATGCTGGCTTCCATCGGCCTGGAATGAATTTCCCTGGATTACAGTTTCTTAACATTTCTCCCCTAATGACTGGCTTGAAGTTGCCAGGGAGATATCTCACTCCAATTTTTAAACACTGGAGTCACAGTTGCAAAAGGCCCAGTCACCTGGCACTAGCCCATATCCAAAGAGAACTGGATTTTGTTTGTGGTCAAGGCACCTGCAACTTATACCAGTGTGTTAACTGACACAGGATGCAGCCATCCAGATAGGATAGCTTTTCCTGCTCATCTCTTTACTCTTTCTAACTCCTTTACTGATTCCACCTTGGAACCGGTCTTCACTCGCTGCCAGTGTAGCAAATAGGGACTTAGTCATATCTCATCTGCAGAGATGTTTCTCTATGCCTACATAAGCCATATGGTATGAAGCTATGCAAATAGCTATTTCTAATGTCATTTGTGCGCAACTTGAACTGAGGCCTAAACGGCACATAACAGTATTTCCAGAATAGAAGCTCGAACCGAACCCCACATGACAACCACTTAATCTATTAGGATAACATGGATGCTGATTTCTGCAGCAATTGTGCTTTATATGGAGCAATCTTCCTTGGTAAAGTTTTTTTTCACATAAAATCACTCGTATGGGTGTTGTTGCTTGTCCCCTGGTTATCCTTCAGAAGGTGATGATGAGCTGCCTTCTTGACCCACTGCAGTCCACATAATCTTAAGGAGACTCACAATACCCTTTGTGGGGTGGGTTCTCCTCTATTTCTAATAAACATCTTTTAAAACAAGGAATATGAAACAAGAGAAGTAGCTAACACGTTCTTTATGTCAAAAGCAGGGTGGTAAATATGAGAAAAATAGCTTTAACCTGCAGGAAGTTATTAATAGATGGGTCAACTGGGCAAATAGTAGGGAATAACATTTAGAGTCATAGAGATATGCAGCATGGAAACAGACCCTTTGGTCCAACCCATCCATGCTGATCAGATATCCCAACCCAATCTAGTCCCACCTGCCAGCACCTGGCCCATATCCCTCCAAACCTTTCCTATTCATATGCCCATCCAAATGCCTCTTAAATGTTGCAATTGTACCAGCTCCACCACTTTCTCTGGCAGCTCAATCCATACACATACCACCCACTGCGTGAAAAAGTTGCCCCTTAGGTCTCTTTTATATCTTTCTCCTCTCACCCTAAACTTATGCCCTCTAGTTCTGGATTCCCCGACCCCAGGGAAAAGACTTTGCCTATTTACCCAATCCATGCCCCTCGCAATTTTGTAAACCTCTATAAGGTCACCCCTCAGCCTCCGACGCTCCAGGGAAAACAGCCCAGCCTGTTCAGCCTCTCCCTATATTCAAATCCTCCAACCCTAGCAATATCCTTGTAAATCTTTTCTGAACCCTTTCAAGTTTCACAACATCTTTCTGATAGGAAGGAGACCAGAATTGCACACAATATTCCAACAGTGGCCTAACCAATGTCCTGTACAGCCGCAATATGACCTCCCAACTCCTGTACTCAATACTCTGACCAATAAAGGAAAGCATACCAAATGCCTTCTTCACTATCCTATCCACCTGCGACTCCACTGTCAAGGAGCTATGAACCTGCACCCCCAGGTCTCTTTGTTCAGCAACATTCCCTAGGACGGAAGCTCCTTGGATGCTGCCTGAACTGCTGTGCTCTTCCAGCACCACTAATCCAGAATCTGGTTTCCAGCATCTGCCGTCATTGTTTTTACCCCTTAGCATTAAGTGTATAAATCCTGCTAAGATTTGCTTTCCTGAAATGCAGCACCGCGCATTTATTGAATTAAACTCCATCTGCCACTTCTCAGCCCATTGGCCCATCTGGTCAAGATCAAGTAATGCACTTAGAGAACACTAAAAGGTTAAGGGATTACACTCTGAATGGTAAGATCCTGGAAAGTACTGAAGTTCAGAGGGACTTTGGTCTGCAAATCCGCAGTTCCAAGGTAGTAGGGCAGATAAATAAGGTGAACGTGGTATATGCCTTGGTTAATAAACCAAAGCATAGAAGATAAGATCAGGGAGGTTATCCTGGAATTACATAAAATGCTGGATATGGCAGAACTTTGAGTACTGCATGCAGTTCTGGTCACTACATTATAGAAAGATGTGATTACACTCGAGACAGTGTAGAGGAGATTTACTAGGATCATATGAGGATCTGATCTATGAAGAAAGACTGATCAGCTGGGATAGGTTTCCCAGAGAAGTGATGGTAGTGAGGGGATAAGAAACAGTGAACATATGGTGTTTCAAGAAGGTAGTTCATCACCACCTTCAAGAATTACAAAGGATAGGCAACAAATGCTGCCCCAGCCAGCAACATCCATATCCCCTCAATGAATAAAAATCATGTGAAAACTGTTTGGAAAGAAATGAAACTGTTGATGGCAAACTAGGCAGCTGTCTGCATACAGAAGTTACTCAATCCAACAGCTTGTGTAACCCCAGTTTAGATGGATGAAACTACAAAATTGGTGAAACAAATTATTGATGAAAATCAAACTTAATTACCATTAATTTTGAAATACATTCAGCTGCCTACCTCAATATCCTTAATACATTTAAGTTGTGCCAAATTGGTTTGAGTATCAATTTTATTAACATCAATACATTTAACTCTATTCTTCTCTACCCACTATCTTCTCAAAAAGATGATGATGATGATAATGATGATCTTGGGGATTTCTCACCATCCTGTTGCTGTTCATTGCTGCCTGAATCCATTGAGTAGGCACTGTCAGGACTGTTCTCCACTGAACGCACAATTTCCCATTCAGATTCACTCTCCAGTACCTTCTTTGGAGGCTCTTTTACTTGATAAACACTGGTGTGCAAATGAAAGATAGAGTGTCAATGTGCAATAAGTTCAAGATACTGGGGTCCTGGTTGTTATATGGATGCCAGAACTTGACAGTGTAAAAACTTACTAAATGTTGAGATTAAATATAAAATGATTGCATATAACTTCTGTTCCTTCTTAAAACCGCATACGTTGCAAAGCAGTGCTTTCCAAGATCATATGCAAGGGTGACTGCCTATAGCAACTTATCTTTATTATTGTCTTTTTACTGAAGAAGTAGAATGTCTCCTTTTTTCTTTAGCAGCTGCTTCCATCAAGCTAAACAATTTGGAATGTTACTTGTTTAGATATCTTTCAATCCATTCCCCAATGACAAACAATTCCACCGGAATAAAAAAAATTAAATGGATGGGCTGGGTCAAATCTCTAACTCCAGTCTATCATACAGTTAAGATTATAAATGATAAACACTGGTCATTGTAAAGTAAATCAGAAATATAGACTGATTTAAATTCAACCAGTTCCATGGACAAAAAGCTAACATTCAGATGAAAAAACTTCAGTTCTCAAATATTTAATACCGTCAATGAATACCTACTTCTCTGTGCTGGTAGAATGCTCATTTTGCATTGGGTAAAACATTGGTGCACTTAGCTCCATTTCCACAGTATCCACTTCGCGGGAAAATGTACTGTCTGCATCCTCCAAGCAAATAGAGCTTGGCCTTCCCGTAGACTCTTTTGTCAAAAGACTGGGGGATAACTCCATCTAAAAAGCAAAAAAAACAATTATATAGAATGTTCAAAGTGGTCTAAATTCTGAACTGCATAACTGTTTTATTGCATATTTAATCTAAACATTGTTCCAAAGAATGAAATAGCACCAACTTACCTCACAATTTTGGAAGAACATAAGAAATAGGAACAGGTGTAGGCCATTTGTCCCCTAAAACCATTCAAGAATGTAGCTGAACTACTCCAGACCTCAACTCTTTTGTGCCAGCTCATCATAACTGTTAATTAACTGATATTTCAAAATTCTAAGCCCTTTCTAAATATTTTCAGTGATCTAGCTTCCACAAATCTCTCTGATAAAGAGTTCTAGACATTCACTATACTACACATTTCTACACAGAAATCCTATGCATTTCAATTTTAAATGAGTGCCCTTCATTCTGTAACTATATCCCTGAGGTTGAGATTCTCACACTAGATGAAACACCCTCTCAACATTTAGCCTGTCAAGTCCCCTCATAATATCATGTGCTTCAATAAGATCACCCTCATTCTTCTAAACTCTAACAAATAAAGATCTGATTGGTTTAGCCAGTCATTCTTGATAAGTTAACAGGATCATCCCAGAAATCAGAGTTCAAAAGACATTCACCGTCACCAATGCTGATAATATCCTCTCAAATACAAGAACCAAACTACTGTAGGTGTAGTGCCTACACAGTTGTAACAGGACTTCATACAGTTGCCTTCACAACTTTAACAAGAGCAAGGTTTGTGTAAAGATTTGTAGTTTTGGGTGCCGGTTGGCGTGGTTGAGAGTATGTTCATCGAGCTGGGACATTGATTTGCAGAAGTTTCATTCTCTGTCTACATGACATCTTCGTTGCTTTGGAGCCTCCTGTGAAGCGCTGCTGTTCTGCCTCTTCTGGAATTTACTTAGCTCCATTCCTGCTGCTTCCGGTTGCCAGTTCTGATTGCTCATTGTAGTGGCCAATATATTGGGTCCAGGTCAATGTGCTTGCTGATAAAGTTGGTGGATGAGTGCTACGCTTCTAGAAATTCTCTGGCTGCCCTGTTTAGTTTGTCTTATGAATGTTGTGTTTCCCAGTCGAATTTGTGGTCCTTGGTCATCTGTGTTTATGGCTACGAGGGACAGCTGGTCATAGGGTTTAGTGCCTAGTTGGTGTTCATGGATGTGGATTGTTAGTTGTCTGCCTGTTTGTCCTAGATAGTAGTCGCTTTGTACCCGTGGGGGGTACATTTCAAGACCTACGGCGGAAGCCCGAAACCACAGACAGGAGTGAACCCAAACATTTCAATCGGAAATATACCTTCCTGGCAGACCTCTGGTCCCTCGTTCCAGAAGGTTCCCTATAATATGTTCAAGGCTGGAGTAAACCAGGTAACTGAAACCACATAAAATGATTAAGCGAATATGGGGGTCACCATGTATCGTGTTTCGTGCAGTCTTTGTATGGAATCCTGTAAATTACATGTCTTGCATATGATGAGTATAGGGTCCTTTGTCCTGATAAGTTGCTGTCTGAGTGTGGCTGTCATGAATCTGATGGTCGGAGAAGTCTAACTGTCAGTTCCAAGATGTTTTTTATGTAAGGTAGCGTGGTTAGTGAGTTAGGTCATGGTGTATCCTCGTCACTTTGTTTGTCTGTTGGTATCTGCGGATGAAGTTGCGGGGATATCAGTTCTTGGCAAATACTCTGTAGAGGTCTTCTTCTTCTTCCCTTTGTAGGTCTGGAGTACTGCAGTTTGTTGTAGCACTTTTGAATAGGGTCCTAATGCACCTTCTCTTGTGTATGTTTTGGTGCTTGCTGCTGTAATTTTGTGACAATTGAACAGGCCATCAACATAAATTACAACAGAACTACATACAGCAAGAGAACGGCACTACAAGACAAAATGACTAAGCTAACAGCAGAGAAGACAACACAACAGGCACTTGGGTTAGACTCCTCTTCAACAGACAGGTTACAGACACAGAAAAGACTGTACTAGCCAAGGGCTTCAACTACAACCACAGGGACACAAAAACAACAGACTTACTAACTGCATGAGAATGTACGCTCAGAACTAACGGACTAACCAAAGAGACACAGCAAACAAAAGTCAGGATAAACTATTCTACCCTTACTAACAAAGAAAAGACATACAAACAACCTCAACATAAACAGAGAGAAACCTTAAAAACATCCAAAAATGACAAGAACATAATCATAGCACCAGTGGACAAGGGCAGAATAACAGTTATCACGGTCAAGACTGAATATATTCAGAAAGCAGAGAAACTACTTGCATATACAGACATCTACCTACAGAGGGTATTTGACCCCACGCCACAGCTAACCAACAGAATAAACACTAAGGAACCTTCAAAAAACAGACTAATAACCAAGATTGACCTACAAAGGATGAAACCAGAAAGCAACACTACCCCAAGATTTTACAGATTACCCAAAGTACACAAACCAGTCATACCACTCAGACCCATTGTGGCACTGCCGGGAACACCATCGCATAAACTGGCAAAAGAACTCCAACAAAAACTAAAACGTCTTACCAGTGGATCCAAACATTCCATACAATCATCACAGGAATTCCTAGACAACATCAAGGATATAAACAGACAAGGATGAAGCAATGGTCTCATTTGATAGACCGGCACTGTTCACTTCAATTGACAAAACTCTAGCCAGAGAAACAACAGCCAACCTTCTGGACAGGCAGAACAGACAACACAACGGGGAACCTATTAACAAGGATTGCATACTCAAACTACTAGACCTGTGCTTGACGACACACTTCACATTCGACATATGAACAAATCAATGGAACACCTATGGGCTCATCCATCTCTGAGCTCATAGCAGAAGCAGTGATGCAAAGATTGGAACAAACAGGAGAAAGTGAGCTCTGCAGATGTTGGAGAGCAGAGTTAAAAAGTGTGGCACTGGAAAAGCACAGCCGCTCAGGAAACTGGTGAAATCCAGCAAAGATTTTCCTGCATCTCCAAACACCTCATCTACTGTGTCCGTTGCCCTCAATGTGGTCTCTTCTACATTGGGGAGACCAGGCCATCAACTTGCGGAATGTTTTAGAGAACATCTTCAGGACACACACGCTAATCAACTTACTGCTCTTTGGCCGAATACTTCAACTCCCCCTCCCACTCCGCCAAGGACATGCAAGTCCTGTGCCTCCTCCACTGCCAAATCCTAGACACCTGATGCCTGGAGGAAGAACACCTCATCTTACACCTTGGGAACAACGTCGATTTCACCAGTTTCCCCATCTCCCCTCCCCCCACCTTATCCCAGATCTAACCCTCTTGAACTGTCTGACCTGTCCATATTCCTTGACACCTATCCGCTCACTCGCCACTCCGATCTATCATCACACCCCACCTTCATCCACCTATCACATTCCTAGTTACCTCCCCCCTTGCCCACCCCCCCAGCTCCAACCACCTCCCATTTATCTCTCAGCCGTCTTGAGATATGCCATGACCTAACTCACTAGCCATGCCACCTTACATAAAAAACATCTCGGAACTGACAGCCAGACCTCTCTGACCATTCAGATTCATGACAGTCCATAAACTGACAGCCACGCTCAGACAAACATCTCACCAGGTCAAAAGACCCTATACCCTTCACATACAAGAAAAACGTAATTTACAAGATTTCATGCAAAGACCACATGAAACACTTTATAGGACAAATGGCAGGCAACTAACAATCTGTATCCATGAACACCAACTAGCCACTAAATGCCAGTCAGCTGTCCCTAGTAGCCCCACACACAGATGACAGGGACCACAAATTCGACTGGGACAACACAACGATCACAGGACAAGCTAAACAGAGGACAGCTAGAGAATTTCTAGAAGCATAGTGCTCATCCACGGACTTCATCAACAAGCACATTGACCTGGACCCAATACACCGGCCACTGCAATGAACAATTGAAATTGGCAACCGGAAGCAGCAGGAACAACACCAAATAAATTCCAGAAGACAGTACAGCAGCACTTCTCAGGAGCTCCAAAGCACTGAAGCGATCACCTTGATAGGGGACGAAATGTCTGCAAGTTTAACAGGATCACCGTATTCTATGTCAGCAGCCTGTTAGTCCACTGGTTTCAGTGAACCATCACAGATGCATACTTTCTCTACATAATTAATGTATCATGTCTAAACTGCTGCTTAAACATAAACTTATAAAATTGCTTAAAAATGATGAATTGTCAATTACAGGTAATTGTGATCACAGACACATTTTCTGCTAAGACTGGAAGCTTATGGGCAACTTGCTTTATTAGAAAGCAAGAAAATATCAAGAGTTAGTGTCCTTTAATTCTTCATATCTGCAAAATCGACAATTAATAAGTATAAACCAACATTAGACCTAAGCAAAATTTTCAAATGACTCTTAAAATCATAAATTAAATGTAATAAATTTAAACAAAGCCAGTAAAACATCCTTAAAAAGTACGTAATTTGCTATTAATGTAAGATTTGTGAAATCTTCTGCAATGTTTCACAATTCCTCCACCTCCACTCATGCTTTCTCATCGTCTGATTGAAAAATCACATTATCAGGGATATTCAGAGACTGTCGTAGTGAATTATCTTGAAATTGAGGACTCATCAACTATGTTCATTCAGTTCCATAAAGAAGGTTCCATATTTCAAGTTCAATCATTATTCACCAATTTATTATAATGATTTTAGAAATAAGGGCACTTTCAAAAGGAATGCATGGTGCAGCTTATACTACATTAGACTCCCAAGTCAAGACTTTTATATGCTGTTGCTTTTAATTTTGAGTGGAAGAAATTCTGGATTCCATATCCTTGCAGTCCAAGGTTGCTAGTGAATGTCTTCAGGAGTTGCAGTCTATTCTTTTACTGATAGTGTCAAGTTTTGCCCTGTCCCACCCGTGTAGCTCCAAATAAGCCAGAAATTTGTGCATGATGAAATCATATGAAGCGTAGGCCATTTGACTCATTGAACATGCTCTGCCATTCTTTAAGATAATGATTAATTTGATCGAGGATTCGCCTTCACTCTTCTACCTGCACCCATGGAATAGCCCTCAATTTCCTTATACAATACAAATGTTTCTAGTTTGGTCTCAACTGTCTCTGTGGAAGAGAATTCCAAAGACAAACAACACTCAAAGTTCTCAGCTGATTCAAATGGAAGGTCCTTTAATTTTAAACTACGTACCTGGATTCTGGTTTTCCCCCATGAGGGGTAACAGCTTCTCAGTTTCTTGGTCCTATCTACTCAGAACCGAACATGTATGTTTCAATAAGATCACCTCTCATTTCTGAGTTTCAGTGAGTAGAGATCCAACCTAGTCCATGTTCCTCAGAAGACCTTCAATTCCAGGAGTCAAAGAGCTCAAGAACATTTTTTTAAAAATCACCAGGTTTCTTATCAGGCATATCCCAAACTCTTGTACTTTACCACGGAGGGCAGCAGATGCAATGAAACATTGTCTGGTTCCCCTCCAAGGGGAAATAGCTTCTTCACCCAGAACATTTCTTCAATGCCAGATCAGAGCTGTGGAACTCCCTTCTTCATAGCATTGAGGATGTCCTTACATCTTTAGGACTGCAGTGGTTCAAGATGGCAGCTTACCACAACTTTTTCAAGGGCAATTAAGACTGGGCATTAAGTGCTGACCATGTCAGCAATAGCCAGATCCCATGAACAAATATTTTAAAGAAGTAATTTCTACTTTAATGAAAAAATGCAAAACACTAAAATTTACAATTCCCATAAGCTAGAGAAAATGATTTAGAATCATAGACTCTGCTGTATAGCATGGAAATATATCCTTCGGTCAAACTCGTCCATGCCAACTAGATATTGTAAAAGGAGGTCTAGACTCATTTGCCAGCATTTGGCGTGTATTCCTCTCAACACTTCCCATTCATAAACCCATCCAGTTGCATTTTAAAATGTTGTAATTGTACCAGCCTCCACCACTTCCTCTGGCAGCTTATTCCATACACACACCATCCTCTGTGTGAAAAGGTTACCCTTTCAAAATCTTTCCCCTCTCACCCTAAATCTATGCCCTCTAGTTCTGGACTATCCCACGCTGGGGGAAGGATCTTGGCTATTCACCCCACCCACTCATGATTTTATAAACCTCTACAACGTCACCCCTCAGCCAACGCTCCAGGGAAAATACCCCAGACTATCCTGATAGCTCAAACCCTCCAACCCTGACAACATCCTGGCAAATCTTTTTTGAACCCTTTCAAGTTTTGCAGACCAGAACTGAACACAATATTCCAAAAGTGGCCTAATCAATGTTCTGTACAACCACAACATGACCTCCCAAATCCTATACTTATTGCATTGACCAATAAAGGCAAGCATACCAAATGCCTTCTGCACGATCCTATCTACCTGTAACTCCACTTTCAAGGAACTATGAACCTGCACTCCAAGATCTCTTTGTTCAGCCACACTCCCCAGAACCTTAACCTTAAGTGTGTAACTCCTGCTTGATTTGCCTTTCTAAAATGCAGCACCTCACAGTGATCTAATTAAACTCCATCTGCCGCTCCTCAACCATTGGCCCTTGTGATCAAGATCCCATTGTATTCTGAAGTAATCTTCTTTGCTGTCCACTACACCACCAATTTTGGTGTCATCTGCAAACCTACTAACCATATCTCCTATATTCACATCTAAACCATTTATACAAATACAGGCTGTTCTGCTATTTGCTGCAACATGACTGATGAATTGGAGACACTGTTTCTAAAGCATGAACTTTTAAAACTTGTTTGGTATAACACGATTACATTGTCAACATATTAACTGCTGTTTCTAAAGTAAGGTCTTTCTATAACGTGGAGTTGCACCAGGACATAACCATTGCATTATAGAAGAACTGACAGTAACAAGAAGCAGTGGATCCAGTACTGATCCTTGTGGCATACTGCTAGTCACAGGTTTCCAGGCTGAAAAGCAACATTCCATCACCACCATCTGTCTTCTACCTCATGAGCCAGTTCGTTATTCAAATTACTAGTTCTCCCTATGTTCTAATCTTGCTAACCAGTCTATGAGGAATCTTGTCAAATGCCTTACTCAAGTCCATATAGATCACATCCACTGCCCTGCCTCCTTCAATTATCTTTGTTACTTCTTCAAAAAAAAAACTCAATCAAGTTAGTGAGACACCCATGTTGACTATACCTAATCGGTCATTGCCTTTCTACATCCTGTCCCTCAGGATCCCCTGCAAAACTTGCCCATTACTGGTGTCAGGCTCACCGGTCTATAGTTCCCTGGCTTTTACTTTCCACCTTTCTTAAATAATGGCACCACGCTAGCCAATTTCCAGTCTTCCAGCACCTTCCCTGTGACTATCAATGATACATTTATCTCAGCAAGAGGGCCAGCAATCACCTCCCTAGCTTCCAGGGTACACCTGGTCAGGTCCCAGGGAGTTATTCACCTTTATACATTTTAAGACGTCCAGCATCACCTCCTTCATAATGTGGACATTTTTCAAGATGTTGTTATTGATGCCATGAAGTTCTCCATCTTCCATATCCTCCTCCATGATAAACATTGATGCAAATATTTAGTATCTCCCCAACTCCTGCAGTTCCACACAGACCTGATCTTTAAGGGGCCCTATTCTTTCCTTCATTACTCCTTTGTCCTTAAAACATTTGTAGAATCCCTTTGTATTCTTCTTAACCCTATTTACCAAAGCTATCTCATGTCCCCTTTTAGCCCTCCTGATTTCCCTCTTAAGTACGTATTGACTGCCTTTATACTCTAAGGATTCACTCTCTCTCTGCTGTCTATACCTAACATAAGCTTCCTTCTTTTTCTTGACGAAAACCTCAATTTCTCTCGTTATCCAGCATTCCCAACACCTGCCAGCCTTACCCTTCACTAACAGGGACGCACTATCTCTGGACTTTCATTATCTCATTTTTAAAGGCTTTCCATTTTCCCATTGTCCCTCTACTGTGAATATTCACCCCCAATCAACTTTTGAAAGTTCTTGCCTAATACCATCAAAATTGGCCTTCCTCCAATTTCGAATTTTAACTTTTACATTTGGTCTACCTTTTTCACCACTATTTTAAAACTAATAGAATTATGATGACTGGTCACTTCTCACCCAGAATAAATTCTAATGATCCAAAAATGAGAGTCCTTCTACCATGCACCAGCTCCTCAGGTTTTGCATTCATCTGCTCTAGCCTCCTCTTTCTACTCTCACTAGCTTATGACACCGGATGCGAGCATAAGAGGTGCAGTTAGTAAGTTTGCAAATGACACCAAAATTGGAGGTGTAGTGGACAGCGAAGAGGGTTACCTCAGATTACAACAGAATCTGGACCAGATTCCTGAAGAAGGGTTTATGCCCGAAACGTCGATTCTCCTGTTCCTTGGATGCTGCCTGACCTGCTGCGCTTTTCCAGCAACACATTTTCAGCTCTGGACCAGATCAGCCAATGGGCTGAGAAGTGGCAGAGGGAATTTAATTCAGATAAATGTGAGGTGCTGCATTTTGGGAAAACAAATCTTAGCAGGGACTTATACACTGGTCCTAGGGTATAGTCCTAGGGAGTGTTGCTGAACAAAGAGACCTTGGAGTGCAGGTTCATAGCTCCTTGAAAGTGGAGTCACAGGTAGATAAGATAGTGAAGGTGGTGTTTGTTTTGTTTTGTTTCATTGGTCAGAGTATTGAGTACAGGAGTTGGGAGGTCATGTTGTGGCTGTACAGGACATTGGTTAGGCCACTGTTGGAATATTGCGTGCAATTTTGGTCTCCTTCCCATTGGAAAGATGCAAAACTTGAAGGGGTTCAGAAAAGATTTACAAGAATGCTGCCAGGGTTGGAGGATTTGAGCTATAGGGAGAGGTTGAACAGGCTCGGGCTGTTTTCCCTGGAGCGTCGAAGGCTGAGGGGTAACCTTATAGAGGTTTTCAAAATTATGAGGGGCATGGATAGGGTGAATAGGCAAAGTCTTTTCCCTGGGGTCGGGGAGTCCAGAACTAGAGGGCATAGGTTTAGGGTGATAAGGGGAAGATATAAAAGAGACCCACGGGGCTTTCACGCAGAGTAGTACGGGTATGGAATGAGCTGCCACAGGAAGTGGCAAAGGCTGGTACAATTGCAACATTTCAAAGGCATTTGGATAGGTATATGAATAGGAAGGGTTTGGAGGAATATGGGCTGGGTGCTGGCAGGTGGGACTAGATTGGGTTGGCATGGATGGGTTGGACTGAAAGGTCTGTTTCCATGCTGTACATCTCTATGACTCTACTCGCGACGACCTCCTTTTGAAATTCCTGTCTAATTTCCTAAATTCTCCCACCAGAACCTTATCCTTTTCTCTTCCAATGTAGTTAGTTCCAATGTGTACACTGATCTCCTGCTGCTGCCCCCCACCTCCACTTTGAAAATATTCTGCACTACATGGGGATATCCTTGATCCTGGCACCATGCAGGTAGCACATCATTCTGATGTTTCTGTGTCAGCAACAGAAATGTCTATCTGTGCCTCTGACTAAAGAGTCTCCTATTTAAACCATTTAGTTTAAACTTTTTTTTCGAATGCTAGAAGGGTATAAGACTGTCAGCTAATTTCATGAAAGGGCTACATTATCTAATATGAACAAGGTAAAGAAAGGTTTTCAATAAAGCACAGTGATATGGCAGAGCACTACAAACTGAACATGTAATGTTTATGCTTAAACAGCTTTGGATGACATTGATAATTACAAATCAAACAGAAATTAACATGACGATTTAGGTAATCACACAAATATGCGGGCCTCCCTGACAACGCTCTTTAAAAGAAGCCACTGCCTGCAAAACCAAGTGACAGACAGAGCTCAGCAATCCCACAACAATCCCAGAACTAAGCTCTGCAGTGCTGCCACATCCAGTAGGGAGTGGTGGAGGACGAGGCTCCACAAACATCCCCATCCTCAAATATGGAACCGCCCAGCACATCAATTCAAAAGATATGGCTGAAGCTTTCACAGCAATCAGCCAGAAGTGCCAAATGGATGACCCATCTCAGCCTCCTCCAGTGGTGCCCAATAATACAGATATCAGTCTTCAGCCAATTCGATTCACTCCAAATGATATCAAGAAACAGTTGGAGACACTGGATATTGCAAAGGCTACAGGCCCTGACAACGTTCCCGCAATAGTCCTGAAGACTTGTGCTCTACAAGATCACGCTCCCCTGGCCAAACCGTTGTAGCGTAGTTACAACATTGGTATCTTCCCGACAATGTGGAAAATTGCCCAAGTATGGCTTGTGCATAAAAAGCAGGACAAATCCAATCTGGCCACTCCAAGCTATGCTCAATCATCAGTAAGGTGATGAAGAATATCATCAATAGTGCTATCGAGCTGAATCTGCTCAGCTGTAACCTGCTCAGTGATGCCCAATTTGGGTTTTACCAGACCACTCAGCTCTGTACTGCATTATAGCCTTGACTCAAACATGGACAAAAGAGCTGAATTCCAGATGTGAGAGGAGGGTGACAGCCCGTGACATCAAGGCTGCATTTGACCAAGGTTGGCATCAAAGAGCTGTGGCAAAACTGGAATCAATGGGAATCTCAGGACAAGCTCCCCAGTGGTTAGAGTCATATCGGAAACGTAAGATGATGATTGTGACTGTTGGAGGTCAGTCATCTCTCAGTGGGAGAGCATTGCGGTGACAGTGACCACAACTGCCTCACCTTTACCATAGCCATGGAGAGGGACAGGAAATGACAGTATGGGAAGGTATTTAATTGAGGGAGGGGAAAGTGTACTGCTATTAGACAGGAGCTGTGGAGTATAAATTGGGAACATTTGTTCTATGGGAAAAGCACAACAGAAATGTGGAAGCTGTTTCAGAAATGAGAGTGCTGAATAACTTTGTCCCACTGAAACAGGCAAAGAATGGTAAGGCGAAGGAGCCTTGGATGACAAGGGAAGAGGAGCTTCTTGCCAAGAGGAAGGAGAAAGCTTACTTAAGGTTGAGGAAGCAAGGATCTTTACAGGAAAGAATTCAAAAATGGTCTGAGAGCTAGGAGGATGCATGAAAACACCTTGGCAGGAAGGATTAGGGAAAACCCAAAGGCATTCTACACTTACATGAGGAATAAGAGAATGATCAGAGAGAGGGTAGGGCTGATCAGAGATAGTGGCAGAAACTTGTGCCTGGAGTCTGAAGAGGTAGGGGAGTTTTTTGCTTCAATATTCACTAGAGAGAGGGACCTTGTTGATAGTGAGAACACTGTGGACCAGGTTAATAGGCTTGAATGGATTGATATTAAGAAAGTGAATGTGTTGGAAATTCTGGGAAGCATCAAGACAGATAAGTTCCCAGGGCCGGTCCAGATATATCCACGGTTACTATGGGAAGCGAGGAATGAGATTGCTACACCTCTGGCGATGATCTTTGCATCCTTACTCTGGATGATTGGAGGGAGGCGGATGTTGTTCCTCTTTTCAAAAAAGGGAATTGGGAAATCCCTAGGAATTACTGACCAGTTAGTCTTACGTGTGTGGTGAGCAAGGTATTGGAAAGGAGTCTGAGAGATAGACATAAATCCCATTTGGAAAACCAGTTTCATTAAAGATAGTCAGCATGGCTTTGTGAGGGGCACGTCATGCCTCAAGCCTTATTGGGTTCTTTGAGGATTTGACGAGACAAGTTGAATGAAGGTTAAACGGTGGATGTGGTGTATATGGATTTCACTAAGACATTTAATGAGGTTCCTCACGGTAGGCTCATTCAGAAAGTTAGGAGGTATGGGATACTAGGAAATTTGGCTGTCTGAAAGAAAACAGCCAGTGCTAGTGGATGGAAAGTATTCTGCCTGGAGGTCAGTGACCAGTGGAGTCCTGCAGGGATCTGTTCTTGGCCCTCTGCTCCTTGTAGTTTTTATAAATGACTTGGATGAAGAAGTGGAAAGGTGGGTTAGTAAGTTTGTCGATGACACAAAAGTCATTGGTATTATAGATAGTGTTGAGGGCTGTTGCAGGCTACAACAAAACATTGACAGGATGCAGAGCTGGGCTGAGAAGTGGCAGATGGAATTCAACCTGGATAAATGCAAAGTGATTCATTTTGGAAGTTCAAATTTGAATGCTGAATACAGGGTTAAGGACAGGATTCTTGGCAGTGTGGAGGAACAGCAGAATCTTGGGTCCACGTACATAGATCCCTCAAAGTTGCCACCCAAGTTGATAGGGTTGTTAAGTCAGCGTATGGTGTTTTGGCTTTCATTAACTGGGAGAATGGGCTTAAGAGCCACAAGGTTTTGCTGTGGCTCTATAAAACCCTGGTTAGGCCACATTTGGAATATTGCGTCCAATTCTGGTTGCCTCATTACAGTAAGGATGCAGATGCTTTAGAGAAGGTACAGAGGAGATTTACCAGGATGCTGTCTGGATTGGAGGCTTTTGTGTCATGAGAGGTTGAGTGAGCTAGGGCTTTTCACACTGGAAAGAAGAAGGAAGAGAGGTGATTTGATAGAGGTGTACAAGGTAATGAGAGACTTTTCTAGGAGAAAGTGAGGACTGCAGATTCTGGAGACCAGAGTCCTGCTCCTCGGATGCTGCCTGGCCTGCTGCACTTTTCCAGCACCACACTTTTCAACAATGAGAGACTTTTCCCCAGGGCAGAAATAGCTGTCACGTGGGCTGATAATTTTAAGGTGACTAGAGGAAGGTATAGGGGAGAGGTCAGAGTTAGGCTCTTTACGCAGAGAGTGGTGGGTGCGTGGAATGCATTGCCAAGGTAATAGAGTCAGAGACATTAGGGACATTTAAGCAACTGCTGGACAAGCACATGGATGGCAGTAAATTGAGGGGTGGGTAGGTCAGATTGAACTTAGATTAAGATAAATGCTTGGCCCAACATTGTGGGCTGAAGGGCCTGTATTGTGCTGTACAGTTCGATGTTCTATCACAGTTCCAGGACATCTCTACAGGAATTCCTCAGGGTAGTGTCCTCGGCCCAACAATCTTCAACTACTTCATCAATGACCTGAGTGTCAGAGGCTGAGGGGTGACCTTATAGAGGTTTATAAAATCATGAGGGGCATGGATAAGATAAATAGACAAGGTCTTTTCCCTGGGATGGGGGAGTTCACAATTATAGGGCATAGATGTAGGGTGAGATGGGAAAAGATATAAAAGGGAACTAAGGGGTAGGTTTTTCACAGAGGGTGGTATGTTTATGGAATGAGCTGCCAGTGGAAATAGTGGAGGCTGATACAATTACAGCATCTAAAAGGCATCTGGATGGGTATATGAATAGGAAGGTTTTAGAGGGATATAGGCCAAGTGCACACTCAGGTCAGGGGTTTGTTGGAATATTCCCCACTTGCTTGGATGAGTGCAGCCCCAAACAATTCTCAAGAAGCTTGACACCATCCAAGACAAAGCAGCCTGCTTGACTGGCACCGCATCCACTCCCTCCTCCACCCACACTCAGTACACACTGCTGCTAAAACCATCTGCAAGATGCTCTGCAGAAATTCACCAAAGATCCTTAGAAGTAGTCATGAGTTTGGAAAGTGTTGTCTATCTAGATGAACAAGGACAGCAGATAGACTGGAACACCACCACCTTCAAGTTCCCCTCCAAGCCACTTAGCATCCTCACTTGAAAATACATTATGGTTCCTTCACTGTCGCTGGGCCAAAATCTTGGAATTCTTTCCCCAATGGCAATGTGGGTCAACTCAAATCAAGTGGATTGCAGTGGTTCAAGAAGGCAGCTCACCACCACCTTCACAAGGGCAACTAGGGATAGGCAATAAATCTTGGCCAACCAGCGACGTCCACATCCCACAAATGAATAATTTTTTTTTAAAAAAAGTGATGCGACTCCTCTATAAAATCATTGGTTAGATCACATTTGGAATATTGTCTCAATTCTAGGCAACTTATTAAGGAACGATGTTAAAGCCTGGAGACTGTGCGAAGGTTTGCTAGAAAAATTCCAGGAATGAGGGATATCAAATAATAGTAAATATGAGAGAAATTGAGTTTGTACTGCCTAGCGCAGAGATTAACAGATTACCTTTTTGATAAGAAGAAAATTCTATTTCCACTAGTCAGTATGTCAGTAATTAGGGGTCACAATTTTAAGATTCAGCAAGAGAGCTAAAAGTGCAACAAGGACAAACTTCTTTACTCAGTTGTTAGAATTTCGAATGCATTGCCTGGGAGAGTGGCTGATGTGGATTCCATTGGAGATTTCAAGAGTGCTGAACATAGATATTTGAAAATTATTAATTTTGAGGACTGAGATTGTTGTGGAAACTAGGACCAGCTGAGTAGCTCTTTTAGGATTTTGTATAAACAAGATGGATCAAATGGCCTCCTTGTGAATATAAAATTCTATGATATTATACGTATTCCATGGTATCCATTATTCCCTAGCAACATAAAAACATACTTGGTCATCACCAAACTTGTCCCTAACAGGTGGTCAACAACTGCAAACAAATCCATAGGCCTGGGATTCTCTGGTAAACTGATTTTGTTTATCCTTATGACTTCAGGAAGACAAAATTTCATTCAGACAGTTATACTTATTTATAACTAATTAGTTTCATGAATAGTAGCCCCACATTTATGTGCATAAGCTATTTATTTTGGAATCACTTGCAGTCATTACCAAACTTCCATAATGCATTTATTGTGAACCACTAATAAATATTATCAATGATTAACTATTACTAAATGAACAGTACACTGACCATCTCAAGGAAGCTATCCAGGTTTCGTGGTGTAAACTTGTCCTGTTCCTTAAAATGGCTGCTTAGCAGTCCCTGTGCTATTGACAAGCTGCCTGGAGTTGGGGTTGCACAGTATTCCTCCAACTGCTTCCTTCCCAAGATGGAATGAATGAGATCTTTGTCCATTCTTTCAGCCCATCTTCCTCGTGGCTGGAATGCTTCCACGGTGCTATTTCCAGGTCTATCCTGCACACATCCATCACCTGCCTCCTACAAACCCATGTTGAAAGAAAGTGAACTTTTCAGAAAATTGTCGTCAATAATTTTGACTTTTTATATATAATATACTTTTATTAAGAAAAAATAGATTTTTAAATATTACAAATACAAAACAATGCAATTCAAAACAGTACAAAAATAGTACAAAACTAAACCCAAATAATAAAAAATTCCCCAACCCACCCTCCTATACAAATGTATAAACATATATAGAGAAGTATAAAATTTAAAAAAACCTAAACTAGCTATTTAACTAACTAAATAAATACCTAACAACAAACAAATTAATAGTAATAACTCAGCCCAGCCAAACAAAACACTCATACATTCACAGTTCCTCCTCCCTGGATATTGGACTCATGAAACACAATCGTTACGGCTATATAAAAGCCCTTGTTAGTGTGGCAGATAAATCTGTGTCCAGGTATTTCAAAAAGGGTTGCCATGTCTTGTAAAAATTCTCAGTTTTGTGGTGTACCATATTTGAGAGAAAATCCAGGGGAATATGCTCCATAACAATCTTCCGCCAACCCGACCTGGGGGTTTTTCTGATATCCAACCTCGCAAGATATTCTTACATTCTGTGCAAGGAAGAAGATTGAAAACTTTTGCCTTATGCGAGTCTGCAGGAAATACAATGGGTAGGCCCAAAAGGAGTGAAATAGGATCCTTCTCCACCCCTACACCTAAAATCCTCTCCATTGCACCCACCACAGTGCTCCAATATGTTTGAAGCCTGTCACAAGACCAAAGACAATGGGTAAGAGTATCCGTACAAACCTTGCACTTGGGGCATGCTGAAGATACCCCTGGTTTAAATTTTGACAAACGGTCTGGGTCTAAGTGGACTCTGCGGAGAATCTTCAACTGTAAAGCATGGGTCCTATTGCAAATTGATATCTTCCTTGCATTCTCCCAAATATCCTCCTATGCCTCTGAAGAAACTTCAACATCCAGCTCTCTTTACCACATCTTGCAGAGTCGATCAGACTCTTCTGAGGTGGCACCCCCCAATTGGTGATATAGAGTACTGACAGAGGGTGTACTCTTAGCCCTTCGTACCCCTCTTTCTATGTCAGATTTGTAGGTGTCAGTCAAAAGTGTGGTCCTTTTTTGAATAAAATCCCTAACTTGAAAAAAACGAAAGAGTCGCTATTAGATAACTTGTACTTCCATACTAACTGATCGAAGGACATCATTATATCTCCCTCAAATAAATCACCCATGCAAGATATACCACTAGCTATCCAACGTTTAAATCCTGAATCTATCATACCTGGTTGAAAACTCGGCATACCCACTAAAGGTGGAAACAAAGATGTTTTGCCAATATTACCTTCCCTTTGCCGAATTGCCCTCCATGCTTTAACAGTATTGATGACTATTGGGTTATGGCAATATTGCCTAACTGTTCTCACCTTGTCCAAAAACAGCAAACTGGTAAGGGGGCACCTTGCCTGGGAGACTTCGATATCTAGCCATATTGAAAGAGGGTCCCCACAAACCCAATCACTTACATAGGTCAAAAGCGAGCTTAATTGGTAATTTTTAATGTCTGGAAGGTCTACTCCCCCCCAGTCTGTGAAGCAACTGCAGTTTGGCTAATTTAATGAGGGGCCGTTTACGGTGCCAGATAAAGGAGCTGAACCAACTGTTCAGTCTCCTGAGGGTTTGTTTATTGAAAATCAGGGGGAGCATCCGTATAGGGTATAGCAAACGAGGGAGAATATTCATCTTAATAAGCGCTATCCGACCCAACCATGAGACTGGAAGTGCCTCCCCATCTTTGGGGATCTTGTTTAATTTTTTCAAATAATTGAGTAAAATTAGCTTTGAACTGCCAATCCAGAACTGGAGTAATGAATATGCCCAAATACACAAAAACCCTTCTGTGACCACCTAAATGGGAATCTATAGTCAAGAGCCAACTCTTTCGTAAGACCACCCATAGGCATAGTCTCTGATTTAGCAAAATTAATCTTATACCCTGAAAAAGCACCAAATGCGTGAATGCATTGTATCAGGCAAGGCACTGAGACTGCTGAATTTGTCAAGAAAATTAGATCATCATCTGCATACAGCGAGATCTTATGTAATTTTGACCCCACTTCTGGAACTGATATATTGAGATCCCCACGAATGGCCTCTGCCAACGGTTCAATCACCAATGTAAAAAGTAATGGTGAAAGGGGACAGCCCTGCCGGATGCCCCTAGAAATATTAAAATTGCTTGATCGTACCCCGTTGGTAATGACTGCAGCGAGAGGTACACTGTAGAGAACCTTTACCCATCTTATGAAAAAATAAGTTTGACCTTAATGAGTTATTATACTTTAATTTTTTTTCAAATATTTGCCCTTTTCCTGGATTTTTCACAAGTATATTCTCACTATTTTTCAGTTCAGTTACTTAATCTCCTATCCCTACTGAAGGGCAGGGTTAATATATAAAAAGTGACCTCTACCAATGGCACAGTTTGCAAGTTAACCCACAGGACAGATATCAAAGTACCACAAAAGCAAGCAACAATTTTGGATTGTAATCTCTGCTCCCGTTTCCATGTTTTAAATCTTTGTCTGCTTTTGGTTTTATTCTCATTTGCATCCCTTTTTGCCTTCAGATGACAGTGGCTTATTACTGACCCATTCTCATCACCTCCAGACTTATGTTTTGAGTCTTCATTTGTCCCATCAATGCTTAAAGCAAGTTTGTACAAACGGGCAATTTAGCCTGGTTCAGAATAGATTTCTTTTTAAGAATCAAGCATTTGATGGCTCAGCAGGTAAATACTGTGTGCGAGGAATGAGTTCAGGACAAGTCACAACTCAAGTCCTGTTTAGAAAGCATTGCAGATGTCCTTGGTGCATCTCCAAACTCAGACTGGGAGGAAAAAATAGTCAGGAGGTTCAAGGTTTTCATCAGTATCTGGTGACCACTGCTGTATTAGATGAGTGCTAACACTTGGTTGTGTTCTGTTCAGCAAATAGCCTGATAACACACTGTCCACAACTGCAATGAAAGATGACTAACCAAAGTCACAATGTGACAGAAAATGACTGTGTGCAGATTTGCATGTTTATGAGTTCTTCAAACAAATGAGTAACAAGTAGTAACGTCCACCAATTGAACAGATTTTTTTGCTCCACTGTTCCTTTGCAAATGTACCTCAAAGAGAGGGAGAGATGACAAGTTACAATTTGGATCTGGGCTGGGATTGTGAGAAAAGTTGGGAAGTGGCAACTGGCTAGCATCCTCATTCCACATTAGTGTTCTTATTCCACATTAACATTTACCTCTCCCAAGAAACTTACCAGTCTTTTTGCCCACAGTGGAAGCTTCCCATTTGTCATCAGGAATATAGCATCTTCAGTCTTATCTGCAAGATTGTTTGGCAGCAATAAAAATGGTGAACAACAATTTTGCAGTATTTCTTGAGGGGAAAATTGGCTCATATATGGAACATGGGATAAGTTTTGGATGGTTCTAAGAACCAGCATCCATATGATATGAAGGTGATGAATGTTGCTTGACTGTAAATTTACATAAGTTCAAGATTCTACCTGCACCTGTTCTCGAATTTTGCACAGAATAAGAAAGCTTCATAGAGATTAGATTCCCTCCATAAAGATTAGATTCCCTACAGTGTTGAAAAAGGCCATTTGGCCCAACAAGTCTACACTGACCCTTCAAAGAGTAACCTGCTCAGACCCATTTCCCTTTGGCTAATGCACCTAAAACTACGGGCAATTTAGCATGGCCAATTCACCTGACCTGCACATCTTTGGCCTGTGGGAGGAAACCAGAGCACCCGGAAGACACCCATGCAGACATGGGGAGAATGTGCAAACTCCACACAGACAGTTGCCTGAGGCTGGAATTGAACCCAGGTCCCTGGCGCTGAGGCGGCAGTGCTAACATCTGAGCCATCGTGCTGCTCATAAAGAAGAAAGAATAGGATTCATATTAATGGTCAAATAAAATGAAAAGGATGCACATGGTAAAAATGCGATAATATATTGGAGCTACATTTCAGAACTGAAGGCAACTGGAAAAAAGATGTTGTTTGTGCTGAGGGGAAAAGGTGCACATGGAACAGAGCTTGAAGGTCGTAGACAAAAGGTAAAGTGAGCACAAATGGTAAAGTAGAGGATGGATATAAATGATGATTGGGCAGTAGTGGTATTCATGATAGGTATCAATGGCAGAAAATAGGTCTGCTTGGGTGATAGCAAACCTCTGCAAACTGGTGACGGTGGGGGCTTGGTGGTGTAGGGTGATCAAAATGGAGGACAGCGTTCACACTCTAATTGTTGAACTCAAAGATGAATCCTGCAGGCTGTAAAGTAACTAGGTGGAAAATGATTTGCTGCTCCCTATCTTGTGTAGGGTTTCATTGGAATATTGTAGCAGGCAGAGGAAAGAAATATTAGTATGAGAGTAAGATGGTGTATTGAAATGGCAAGTGACTGGAAAATCAGGATTACTTCTACAGAATGAGTGGAGGTATTCCGCAAAACAAAGCAATCACCTACCTGCATTTGGTGAAGCCAGTATCATGAACCACACTGAATACAGTCAATCCGTTTAAAAGTAAAACAAACAAATGACTGCTTCATCTGTAAGGTGTGTTTGAGGCCTTGGATAGTGAGGCAGTAGGAGGAAAAGGTCAAGTGTTATATCTTCTGCATTTGCACAGGAAACTGCCATAGTGGTGTGAAGAGGTGCTAGGAGTGACAGGGGACAGGCCGAAGTGCGTGGTGGGATAGGTCCCTGTAGAATGCTAATAAGGGACAAAGGAGTGCTTGGGTGCAGCATCTTGCTGGAGTTGGCAGAAATGGCACAAGATGATTATTTGATGTTGGAGGGGTGGAAAACAAGGCCAAGAGGAATCTTACCACTGCTTTGGCAGGGAAGGGATGAGGGCGGAATTGCAGGAAATACATCATACATGGCTGATGGCCCAGTCAGCCACGTTAGGAAGGTGTCCTCATTTGGGCAGGAGGAAAAACTTTTCAGAAGCCCTCTTGTGGAAACTGGCATAATGGAGAAGTAGAGAATGGAAATGGAAATGGAACAGAAGATGTAGGGAAGTGTAATCAAGGGAACTATAAGAGTAAAAAGACATTTTATTAAAACTTTTCATTTTGCACTGATCAAAACAATCCGCATAAATACCAATTTAAGGGGAAAACGTTTATATTGCATGAAGGGAAACGCTGATTGCTTGGCAAGTGGTCTCCAGTAGAGGTGACACCATGTATATTACAACAATTAATGATGACTGACAGTTGTCTGCCAGGCTTTGTTTAAATTTTAAACCAGTAGGTTGTCTGTGACTGTCGGGACGTTGCCCTGTAAAATGAACTGACAAATGGCTGTCACTTATTTTATCAAGTTAAAACAGGTAATAAATGTTCATTTTCTGTCTGTCTGCAAAGCAGGGTTTTGCAAGCATAGGCTAGTTAGGTCCAGGCAAACATACCCCTTTGCAAGCAGAAGAGGGGTATGTTTGAGATGTTCAGCCAGTCTTCAGGATGTATAGCTTTTTAATACAGCTTGGCAGTTAACTGTTAATAAATTATTAATTGTTGCATTCTCCATGGCATTGCATCTACCAATTAGGTTCTACATCCAAATCAATCAACACTCCTCACAGGCTACACAAAAGTGTTGTTTGTCTCCTTGAACTGTTATTCTTCTGAACTGTCCTCTTGAGAGCATGATGAATAGTTTCAACGTGCTTTCCCCACAACCCCCCATAATATTCACGATCTATATTACTAAGTACAAGATCAGGATATACTCAATTCCTGTATTTAAACTTGGTTTGAATGTAAGCATATTTACTCAGCTATCTTCTGCTAGATACTTGAAATTTTATATGAGCTGAAAATGTGTTGCTGGAAAAGCGCAGCAGGTCAGGCAGCATTCAGGGAACAGGAGAATCGACGTTTTGGGCATAAGCCCTTCTTCAGGAATGAGGAAAGTGTGTCCAGAAGGTAAGATAAAAGCTAGGGAGGAGGGACTTGGGGGAGGGGCATTGGAAATGCGATAGGTGGAAAGAGGTCAAGGTGAGGGTGATAGGTCAGACTGGGGTGGGGGCGGAGAGGCCAGGAAGAAGATTGCAGGTTAGGAAGGCGGTGCTGAGTTCGATGGATTTAACTGAGACAAGGTGGGGGGAGGGGAAATGAGGAAACTGGTGAAATCTGAGTTCATCCCTTGTGGTTAGAGGGTTCCTAGGCTGAAGATGAGGCGCTCTTCCTCCAACCGTCGTGTTGTTGTGGTCTGGCGATGGAGGAAACAAAGACCTGCATATCCTTGGTGGAGTGGGAGGGGGAGTTGAAGTGTTGAGCCACTTGAAATTTTATGCAAAGTAGTCAGCTACAGAATTTTTAAAAGATTCATTCAGGGATGAGGACTTCACTGGCTAGGCCAGCATTTATTGCCCATTCCTAATTGCCCAGAGGGCAGTTAAGAGTCAACCACATTGCTGTGGGTCTGGAGTCACATGTAGGTCAGACCAGGTAAGGATCGCAGTTTCTCTGAAGGACATTAGTGAACCAGGTGGGTTTTTTAAACAATTGACAATGGATTCATGGTCATCATTAGACTCTTAATTCCAGATTTTCGTTGAATTCAAATTCCACCATCTGCTGTTGTGGGATTTGAACCCGGGTCCCCAGAACATGACCTGGGTCTCTGGATCAACAGTCCAGTGAGGCCATCGCCTCCTTTATGGATAGCCATGTGAATATCGCACTAACAAAAGCAGTGACAATAAAATTAATATAAATGCAGAAGTTATGTTTATAAAACATATCTTTAACCTTATAAACTGTTGAATCTTTGGTCATCATTTACAGAAAGCTGCAAATCAATTGGTCACACACAAGTGGGCGGCACGGTGGCACAGCGGTTAGCACTGCTGCCTCACAGCGCCAGAGACCCGGGATCAATTCCCGCCTCAGGCGACTGACTGTGTGGAGTTTGCACATTCTCCCCATGTCTGCGTGGGTTTCCTCCGGGTGCTCCGGTTTCCTTCCACAATCCAAAGATGTGCAGGTCAGGTGAATTGGCCATGCTAAATTGCCCGTAGTGTTAGGTAAGGGGTAAATGTAGGGGTATGGGTGGGTTACGCTTTGGTGGGTCTGTGTGGACTTGTTGGGCCGAAGGGCCTGTTTCCACACGGTAATGTAATCTAATCTAATCTAAAAAAAAAAGACTCTCTGATTCAGAAGGTTCAAGTCTCACTCCAGAATGAGAGATGACCCTCCAGTACAGTACTGAGTGGGTTCTGTACTTTAAAGTATTGACTTCTGTATGAGAAATTAAAGAGAAGCTCTCACTGCTTCTAAGTTGAATACAAAAAAATGCATAACAGAAGTTTCAACAGCAGAGGACTTATTCCCAGTGCCACTGTTAATATTGAACCATTAACCAGCAATATGAAAATAGATTGGTCATTATCATACTGCTATTTTTGGGATTAATTGTGTTTCTTATTCACAACAATTTAAAAGTTCAAAATTGGCATTTTGCGATGTCTGGTCATTATAAAAGCTGCGATACAAAACTAAAAACTCTTGTTTTCTTTAAAAAGCCACTGATATAAAACCACTGAGGTTTTGAATTTTTGAGGTCTATTTCATCCATCTAACGTGTTGTACAGTATATGCAAAACAGCAGCTCCTACCTTGGTCCATGGGCTCTTTTAAAGGTGTTTGGAGAGACACATCCTCCACATCATCCTCACTTGTATCATCTTCCTGATCCTCTGAAGCTACCTTTTGCACCATAAAAGTCTCTCTCCTAAAGTAATTGCAGAACAGTTACTAAATTCCGCAAGTAAAGCTCTTCATTCCATGTTGAAAATCTTCAAATTTTTGCATTTTCTAGTCTCATCATCAATCCAATATGATAAAATTTTACACTACAGAAGGAGGCCATTTGACCCATCAAATGTGTACCTGAATCTCAAAAGGTCTACACAGCTAGTCCCACTCTCCAGCTCTATCTCCATAGCCCTCAAACTTCTTCACTTTCAAATATATATCCAGCTGTCTTTCAAAGCCTATGGAATCTCCCTGGCAGCATATTCCAAACTCTAACAACTGAGTAAAGACTTTTCCCTCATTCCACTCCTAATTCTCTTGCTGACAACTTTGAAGTAGTGACCTTTAGGTACTGATATACCAACCTGTGGAAACAGAATATCTTTTTTTGCCCTGTCAAAATTGCTCATAATTTTTAATATCTCAAATAGATCAGCTCTTAACCTTCTCTGCTCCAAGGAGAATAAGCCCAATCTCTCCAATATTTCCTTGTATCTAACATCCTTCATTCCTGGTATCATTCAGTAAATCTCCTTTGAATTCTCTCCATATCTTTAACATTCTTCCACACAATTAAGGTGCCCAGAATTGAACACAATGCTCCAAATGTGGTTTGATCAATGATTTGCAGATGTGTAACATCACTGCCTTGCTTTTATATTCTATGCTTCTATTTATACACCAAAGGATATACAAGCCTTACCAACAGTTTCATCTTGCCTGGGCACCTTCAGAGACTCATGTACATGAAGTCATAGGTCCCCCTGCTCCTGTACTCTCCTCAAATTGATACTAATAAGTGTACAGTCTCTCAATATTCTAATTTTCCAAAATGCATTACCTCACATTTATCTGCATTGAATTTCATTTGCCAAGTGCCTGCCCATTTGGCCAATTTGTTAATGCCCCTCTGAAGTTGCTCGGCATCATCCTCAATTCACTATTCTCCCTAGCTTCACATTATTTGCAAATTTAGAGACTTTGCCCTCAACATCCATCTTCAAATTGGTTTATATAAACAATGTTAGGGTTACAAAAGCGTACCATAAGGTTTGGATCTGTGTCCCTTGCTGTTTGCAAACATTCATTTATAATTATTTAATGTAAGAGGCTTGATCAGCAAGTTTGCAGATGACGTGGAGATAAATAGTGAGGAGAAACGCCTTACGACACGATGATGGGTAAGAACAATGGTAAATGGGATTTAAGCCAGAAAAGTACAAGGGGATGCATTTTGGGAGGACTAACAAAGCAAGGGAGTACTTAATGAATGGTAGTACCTATGATGTACAGAGGATCAGAGGGACCTTGCTGTCCGAGCCCACAAATCCTTGAAGGCAAAAGATGGACAAGGTGGCACATAGGATACTTACCTTCATTAGTTGAGGCATTTAATATAAGACCAGGGAGGAGACGAAATTTTAGTCATATCAGTTATCAGTTAGGCCACAGGTGGAGTATGGTATGCAGTTTTAGTTGCCACATTATTGGAAGGATGTGATTGCACTAGAGAAGGTACACAGAAGATTCAGCAGGATCCCGTTAGGACTGTAGTGATTCCACAAAGAGAGGTTGAGTTTTGAAGTGCACAAAATTATGAGGGTCTTCCTAAGTAGATAGGAAGAAACATTTCCCATTGGTAGAGGGGTCAATAACTAGGAGACACAGATTTAAAGGGTAAGGGATAGGAAGCTTCAAGAGGATGGAAGGATGTTTTGTTCACCCAGAGAGTGGTGGTTATCTAGAACTCTCTGCTTGAAGTGGGGGTTGAGGTAGGAACCATCACAACATTTAAGCATTTAGATAAACACTTAAAACATCATAGCATACAAAGCTATTGGCCAAGTGCTCGAAAATGGGGCTAAAGTAGATAGGTCTTGCTTGATAACTGGAGCAGACTTAGGAGGCTGCAAAACTCCTCAACTCTGGACATGCCATAAAAAAAGCTTTAAACTATTCCAATGTATAACTGTAGGCACGCATGGAGCTGCAGACTATAGTTTGGAGAAAATCAAAGCATTGAGTGCACAGCCATTTTCTGATCCAACTCAGACAGGTGTGGCTCAGAGGTTAACACTTTTAGTTGTCATTCTCCAAAGAACTGAAAATAAAACCAAGACTGTCATTCTAATGTTTGTTCTGCAAAGGTTCAGTCTTTAAAACTAGACATTAAACTGACACATCATCTGTCTTTTTGGGTGGAAACAAGAAATCCCATTGTATAATTACAAAGAGGAGAAGAGTTCCTTCCAGTGTTTTGCCAATGTTTATCTCTCAATCATCACAAACAGGTTAATTAGGAAATATCATAATTGTTTGTGGGAGCTTGCACATTTTAAAACATTCACTTGTGGGATGAGTGTCACTTGGCTAGCATTTTCATTGCCCATTCTTAGTTATCCTCTTAAGGTGGTGGTGAGCTACCTTCTTGAACTGCTGCAGTCCACGTGCTGTAGGTAGATCCACAATGCCCTTGTGGAAATTCCAGGATTTTGGCTTATCAAAGGAACAGCAATGTATTTCTAAATCAGGATGATGACTGGCTCAGACGAAAATTCACAAATGGTGGGGTTTCAATGTTGCATCAGTTGCCCTTAGTTTTCTAGAGGATAGTGATCATGGCTTGGAAGATGCTGTCTAAGAATCTTTGGTGAATTGCTGCAGTGCATCTTGTAGATTCTATACAGATACGATTGAGCATCAATGGTAAAGGGAATGGATGTTTGTGGCAATTGTGCTAAAGGGCTACTTTGTTCTGGATCAGGCCAAACTTTTCAGTGTTGTTGGAGCTGCACTTATCCAGTCTACTGGCAAGTGTTCCATCACACTCCTGAATAGAACGTTATAGATAGTGGACAGACTTTGGGGAGTCAGAATGTGAGTTACTCACTGCAGTATTCTTAGCCTCTGATATTGATAATGGGGTATCAGTGTTGGTAATGCCATTGAATGTCAAAGGCAAGTGGTTAAGTGTGTCCTATTGGAGAGGGCCATTACCAGCATTTGTGTGGCACAAATGTTACTTGCTGTTTTTTGATCCAAACCAGGATATTGTCCAGGTCTTGCTGCATCTGAACATACACTGTTCAGTAAGAGGGGTTGCGAATGGTGCCGAACATTGTGCAAATCATTAGTGAACATAGTCAGCTCTGGTCTTGTATCAGAGAGAAGGTCATTGATGAAGCAGCTGAATCTGGTTGGACACTCCACAAGGAGCTCCTGCATTTCAATGCCTAAGCTTTAGAAGTATTCAATTGACTGTAAAGCACCTTGGGACATCCTGAGATACTAAAAGGCACTATGTGAGTTGACATTTTTTACTTCTACCACCAAGATGTGCTTGGACTTGTACTTATGAATACATGGGTGCAAAGATGGGATAACCTCAATTCTTATATTGCAGGCGAAAATTGCTCTTCTCACATCAAGTCCCTTGTGTAGACCTTGAAATGAATACGATGAATTTAGAAGTGGACTCAGCAGCTTTGTTTTCCATCCAATTTAAACTGCTACAATGAGGGCATCACAAAATTTCAAGTATTACAACAAATCAATGGGTGGCAAGATAGCAATGGCATTGTGACAAACCAAAATAGAACATTTAGGTTTCTAGGCCTCGCACTTGAATGCCCTCAAGTCTAGGAGGCAACCGTGTAATCAGAATGAAGTGCATCAAGACTTATTTGGAATTGGCGATAAGAGAGGGAAGCAAAAAATTAAGTTATTATAGGCCCAGTCTCACTTCAAAAGTTAAATCACAACAATATCTACAGTTACTTGGGAATCTGTTGTATTACCAATCATCTACACAGTTGAGGATTGGATTACCAAAATTTGATCTTTGAATAACTCCTTTAGAAATAATAAGGAATTATAATTTTAAAAATTTGGAAGGCTGCCTGACCTTCTAAATTTCAGTACCTGAGATATCCTGCAAGTCAACTGCAGTTTCATCTAACATACCTGATTGGTGCAGATGTCTTGGTTGGTGGAGTCTTATCCTTTTTAGCAATCTGTTTAATTTCAGAAAGACGATGTCTCATACAATTTGTCAATTGAGTGTCCAAGCGCCATATGAATATGCAGCTGTGGGTTACAAAATATGTTTGGAGAAACTTGAATATTCAGTATTAAGTTGTACATTTACTATTTAGTTAATCAAAGAAAGTTTCTGAAGGGTCACTGGACCCGAAATGTCAACTTTAATTTCTCATGCTGCCTAAGCTGCTGAGGTTTTCCAGCAATTTCTATTTTTGTTACTATTTAACAATATTGCACTTAGACCCGAAAGTGACTTGTTAGGCAGTTACATAATAAGCTAGTTTCTTGCATAGAATTTTTACAGAAAACAATTATTTTACGGAAAACTGAACTTATTATAAACCCTGAGCAAGGAATACATTTAGCAGCTGAAGGTTAGAAGAAATGAGAGTAAAGAGTACAGAAATTGTGGTAACAGTCATGGTAAATGAGAAAAGCCCACATGGTAACAGCACTTCATAAATCATTACGACTGAGCCAGTCATTCAGTGATTGAAGAAACACAGAAAGAGAGCATGTCCCTTCGATTTAAAAATGACCAAAATTAGACCACACTGACAGACTGGGATTTATCATTTAATTTTTCTTGCAAAGAAAATGAGGATTGGTGGTTCCTCAGCCATAATGGAAACCATTTTCGTGTCTGATGATTGTATGTTGGGCTCCTATGTCTAGCATACTCAGTGTCAAGTCGAAGAAATTACACATGGTACACACTCTTGGAACATTGGTCTGCGAAACTAGGGCTTTTCAATAGCCATTTATTTACAAACAAAACATCCTGCGCTCAAATTTTCCCCCACAAGTACATACCATAGAGTCCAATAGTAAGCACTCACCTGTCTCCAGAGACTGTGATGAGATACTTGCAATCATTTGTAAACTTCATGCCAGTTACAATTTCTATGGTTCAAAACAAAAGAAAACATTTGCAAATTATTTGTACAATTTTTGCACTGTCTGCAATTATTACTAAATTCAAAATCATTCTAAATCACATGCAACAAAGATCCATTGCAGAAATTCACAAATTACTCCTTGAATTTGATCTGTTTTCAATCCAATCTATCAGATTCAAAGTCACAATCTTTCTAAGTACCTGATGACCCACCTGAAGGAGCGGCGCTCTGAAAGCTAGTGCCTCCAAATAAACCTGTTGGACTATATCCTGGTGTTGTGTGATTTTTAACTTTCTAAGTATAGGTTGACAAGAAGACATCACAATTTTGGATCTGGACTTTTAACACTTGAGCAATGCTAGAATTCTCAGTACAGTACATGTGAAATAAAATTTTAAAAAACTGTCAACTAATGTAGCTGGTAGTGATTTTTCTCGATAAGCAGTTTGTAAAAGCTAAACTGAATCATCAATCAAATCCAACACAAAACCTCAAGTCAGGTTATCTTCCAAATGTATCCTTTGCCTGCTCCCAAGGATCATAACCAGTGCGACACCTAATCCCTTGGAATGAGGCCAGTCAAGTGGTTGAATTATCCACAGCCAAGTTGTATAAAATCATACCTGATACTGAGCACATAAAAAAGGTAGTACCAAAGTTGACTGTGGTTCACATATGTTTGCACTCGAGGTCACTGGCATTAAACAATTCAAAATACATTGCTAGATGAAACATTTGATTATTTTGTGCTGTTAAGCTCACAAGACTTCTTGGACGGGTTTTGGGGGGTGGGGGGGGTGCGGGTGATTTTGGACGGGTTGGGGTCGGATGGGGTGGAAGGGGCGGGAAGGAAGGGGGGGGGGACGGTGTTGTATGGGGTTGGGGGGAGGTTGGGTGGGAGCAGTGTCGGGTGGGGATGGGGGGGCTCGTGCATGGTGTGCTGCTGCCTAGTCTCCTGAACGGGGACTTAACAGAAAACCCTGAGCCCCAGAAGAAAGGCATTGAATCAATTAACCGAATAATCAATTATCCGAATGAAACAGTGCCCACCCATCTCGTTTGGATAATAGCAGTTCCTCTGTATAGAAGTTTCAGGTGTGATTGGGGAGGGTGGTGGGGAAGCAGTGTAGACATTACATTATTGATAAAGAACATAAATCGCTGAGGCCATCTGGGTAAAGATTTTTTAAAAAGTAATAGCTTTACTGGGGGTTATACTACCAGCCTTGCAGAAGTCAGAGGGAGATGGAGGAGCAGATATGTAGGCAAGTCACAAAGAGGCGCAAGAGGAATAGGGTCATGGTAGTAGGGGATTTCAACTTTACTAACATTAAGTGGTATTGCTTTTGCGTGAAAAGATTAGAAGGAGTGGAATTTTTAAAGTGTATACAGGACAGCTTTTTGTGCCAGGACATGTTTGTCCTGCTCGAGACAGGACAGTGCGACACCTAACCCCATGGAATGAAGCCAGTCAAGTGGTTGAATTATCAACAGCCAAGCACTTTGAGCATAGCAACCATAATTCTAAGCTTCAAAGTGTTTATGGAGAGGAATGAGGATAGTGCAAAAGCCAAGGGTCAAAACTGGAGGAAGATCAATTTTAAAATCATTTGACAGGATCCGGCAAACAGACTTGACAGACTGGTAAGACTACATTTGGAAAGTGGGAGTCTTTTAAAAGTAGTATACTGAGAGTTCGCAAGAACTGGGGGCAGGAGTAGGCCACCTGGCCTCTCGAGCCTACTCCATCATTCAATAAAATCATGGATGATCTTTTCGTGGCCTCAGCCCCACTTACCTGCTCTCTCACCCTTAATTCCTTTACTGTTCAAACAATAATCTTAGCTTTAAAAACATTTACTGAGGAAGTCTTAACCATTTCATTGGGCAGGAAATTCCATAGATTCACAACCTTCTGGGTGAACAAGTTCCTTCTCAATTCAGTCCTAAATCTGCTCCCCCTAATTTTGAGGCTATGCACTCTTGTCCGAGTTTCACCCACCATTGGAAACATCCTCTCTACTTCTATCCTGTCTATTCCCTTCATAATTCAATATGTTCCCATAAGTTCCCCTCTCATTCTTCAAAATTCCAATGAATATAATCCCAGTCTACTCAGTCTCTCCTCATAAACCAATCCCCTCAACTCTGTAATCAACCTAGTGGATCTCCTTTGCACCCCCTCTAGTGCCAGTACATCCCTTCTCAAGTAAGGAGCCCAAAACTGCACACAGTACTCCAAATGTGGCTTCACCAACACCCTATTCAGCTGCAACATAACCTCTCTGCTTTAAACTCAATCCCTTCAGCAATGGAGGACCAACTTCTATTTGCCTTAATTACTTGTTGTGCCTGCAGACCAATCTTCTGCGATTCAAGCACAAGGACACTCCAGTCCCTCTACACAGCAGCATGCTGCAATTTCTTACCATTCAAGTAATTGTCCTTTTTACTATTATTCCTACCAAAATGGATGACTTCACATTTATTAACATTGTACTCTATTTGCCAGGCCTTTGCCCACTCAAACTATCTATGCCTCTTTGCAAAGTTTTAGAGTCCTCAGCACACTTTGGTCTACCACTCATCTTCGTGTCACCCAACTCCAAACATCTATGTAAATTGTGAATAACTTTGGACCCCAACACTGATCCCCGAGGTACACAACTAGTCACTGATTGGCAACCAGAATAGCATTAATTTATTCCCACTCTTTACTTCCTGTTGGTTACCCAATCCTCTGTCCATGCCAATACATTGCCCATAATGCCTTGCATGTTTATCTTAAGCAGCAGCCTTTTGTGCAGCACCTTGTCCAAAGCCTTTTGGAAATCTAGACACACCACATCCACTCAGTCCCGATTGTCTACCGTGTTGTAATGTCTTCATAGAATTCCAAAAGATTAGTTAAACATGACCCACCCTTCATGAACCCATGCTGCATCTGCCCAACAGGACAATTTCTATCTAGATGCCTTGCTATTTCTTCCTTCATAATCGACTTAAGTATTTTCCCCATTACAGAAGTTAAGCTCACTGGTCTGTAATTCCCCAACTTTTGTCTACATACCTTTTTAAACAGTGGCGTATCATTTGCTGTTTTCCAGTCTGCTGGAACTGCCCTAGAGTCCAGTGAATTTTTACAAATAACAACAAGTGCATTTGCTATTTCTCCCACCACTTCTTTTAGCACCCTGGGATGTATTCCATCAGGGCTAGGAGACTTGTCTACTTTTAGCTCTATTTGCTTGCCCAACACAACCTCTGTTGTGATAATGAAAGGGCCAGATATTCCTCCAAGAGTGAAGGGCAAAGACAGCAAGTCTAGGGAAACCTGGATGTCAAGAGTTTGAAGAAGAAAATGGAAGAAGCATGTGATAGGTATAGAGCACTAATAAAAGGGGAGGCCCTTCAGAATTATAGCAGGTGCAGGGGATGCTTAAAAGAAGAGAAATTGAGAGGGCCAAGGTGAGACCATGAAATATCTTTGGCAGATAGGATTAAAGGAAACCCTAAGGCATTTTATAAGTAGATTAAGAGCAAGAGGTTGACCAGAGAAAGAGCAGGGCCTACTTGAGACCAAAGGGGCAATCTGTGTGTGGAGCCAGGAGGACATGAGTGAGATCTTAAATATACATATTTCTCATCTACATTCACAAAGGAGAAAGACATTGCAGCTGGAGATTTCAATTGGGACAGTGAGATTCTACAGCATGTTAAGATTAATAAGGAGGAACTTTTAGATGTTTTAGTAGGCATGCAGGTGCATATATCCCTTGGGCCTGATGAGATTCATCCCATGCTATTACATAAAGGAGATTGCCAGAGGCCTGGCAGAGATGTTTACTCTTTTGCTGGTTATAGGTGAAGTGTCAGATGACTGAAGGATATCCAATGCAATTCCTTTGTTCAAGATGGGCAGTAGGCCAATTAATTACAGACTCTAATTAGTCTGATGTCAGTGGTAGGAAAGTTATTTGAAAATATTGAAGGACAGAATTAATCGACACTTGGAAAGGCAAGGATTGACCAGGGACAGTCCGCATAGATTTATTTCACGGACGAATTTCATTGAGTCTTTTTTTGAAAAGTTGACAAAATATATTGATGAGTGTAGTGCAGTTGAAGTGGTTTACATAGTCTTCAGTAAGGTCTTTGCACGGTCCCACATGGAAGGCTGGTCCGAAAGGTAAGAGCCCCATGAAATCCAAGGCAAGTTGGGAGATTAGATCCAGTACAGGCTTGCTAATAAGAGGTAAAAGGTGGTGGTGGAGGGTTGTTTTCATAATTGGAAGTCTGTGAGCAGTGGTATACCATAGTGATTGGTGCTCGGATCCTTGGTGTTTGTTAAGTATATGAAGGAACTTGTTGCAAATGTAGAAGGCACAATGGCACAAAAATTGGTGGGGTTCTTGATTGGTGAGGAGGATTGTCTCAAGCTACAGTCTGATATTGATCAGCTGGTCAACTGGGCACAGCCATGACAAATGAAATTTAATCCTGATGTGAGGGATGATGCATTTTGCGAGGTTTAATAAGGGAAGGAGATACACAATGAATGGTTCTAAGAAACAAAGGGACCTTTTCGTACAAGTCCATTGGTCCCTGGAAGTTTCAGCACAGATAGAAAGAATTATGAAAGCAGCATATAGGATGCTTGCCTTCATTAGCAGCAGAGAAGTCTTGTTACAACTTTATAAACCATTTGTTAGACCACAGATGGAATATTGAGTGCAGTTCTGGTCACCACACTATCAGAAGAATGTGATTGCACTGGAGAGGATGCAAAGCAAGTTCACCAGGATGTTGTCTGGGATGGAAAGTCTCAGTTATGAGACACTGGATAGACTAGGTTTGTTTTCTCTGGAGCAGAGCATGTAATCAGATTCAAATGTACAAAATTATGAGAGGCATTGACAAGGTAGGTAGTGACAATCTTTTCCCCACCAAGGTAGATGTGTCTAAGACCAGAGGGCATAAGTTTAAAAGGTGAGAAGTAGGTGGTTTAGAGGAGATCTTAAGAAAAGATATTTCATGCAGATGGAAAGCATTGCCCGAGATACTAGTGGAGGCAACATTTAAGCAGCACCTGGATGAGCACTTAAAATACCAAGGCATAATAGGCTATGGTCCAAGTGCAGGAAAATTGAATTAGTATAGTTTGGTGTTTGTTGGTCAGCTTAAACTTGGTGGGTTGAAGTGCCCATTTCTATGTTGTATGACACTAAAAATATATCCTGTAAGAAAGGAGAATTCTAGGAAGGGATAAGTCAGCTATGGAGGTTAAGGGTAGCTTTCAAACTGACATACAATATAGCAAATATTCCAGTAACCCAGAGAATTGGGAAATTTTTAAGCATGAAAAGATAACCAAAACAAAAAGATAGAAGACAACCTTTGAGGGTAAACTTGCAAGTAATATCAGGACAGATAACAAGACTTTTGTTTTATATATATAAAGGAGGGAAATGCACCAAAGTGGAATTAGGCCACTTATAAAAGGCTGGGGAAATAATAATAGGGAAATTTGGTGGCATGGTGGCTCAGTGGTTAGCACTGCTGCCTCACAGCACCAGGGTCCCAGGTTCAACTCCAGCCTCAGGTGACTGTCTGTGTGGAGTTTGCACATTCTCCTAGTGTCTGCGTGGGTTTCCTCCTGATGCTCCAGTTTCCTCCACCAGTCCAAAGATGCGCAGGTCAGGTGAATTGGCCATGCTAAATTCCCCATAGTGTTAGGTCAATTAGTCAGAGGGAAATGGGTCTAAGTGGGTTACTCTTCAGAGGGTCACTCTTCAGAGGGTCAGTGTGGACTGATTGTGGAAACAGGCCTTTCAGCCCACTGTAGGGAATCTAATCTAAAAAAAAGGCAGAGGAGTTGAATAAACACTTTGCAGCAATCTTCATAGCAGAAGACAGTAATTCCTAAATTTTAGCATTCCTAAGATACTAAATAAATCAATGGGCAAAGGAGGAAAAGTAATAAATGCAATAACGATCAGTCGAGAAAAAGTGCTGGGGAAACGAATGGAGCTGAAAGATGATCGGTCTCCTGGACCTGATGAGATGCACTGTAGGATATTAAAAGTAGCAGCTACAGAGATCTCGTGGATGCACTGAGGGTAATCTCCTAAGAATCCTTTGATTCTGGAAAAGTCTGAAAGGGTCGGAAAACTGCCAATGCAATAACTTTTTATAAAATCATAAGATGACAAAAATGTCTGACTATAAAGCAGTGAGCTTAACATTAGTCATTGGGGAAATGTTAGTATGTATTATAAAATGTATAATAGTCAAGCGTTAGAAATGCACAATCTGATCGATCAGTGTCAGCTTTACAAAGGTGAAATAAAGCGTGATAAATTTATTAGGAGTTCTTTCTGGAGATAACAAGATCAATGGAGAGGAAAATAGCAGATGTGATATGTTTGGACTTCCAGAAGACATACGATAAAGTACCCCACATTAGGCTATTTAATAAAGATAACAGCCTCTGGTGTTACAGGTTATATATCATCATGGATAGAGGATGAATAGAAGACTGAGTTGGGTTAAGGAGAACATTTTCAGGATGGAGTCCTGTAATGAGTATAGTACCACAGGATCAATGCCAATACCACAGTTATTTACAAAACATATTAATGATTTAGAAGAAGAAAGTGAATGTACCATGATCACTGGGAGATGATGGCCTCGTGGAATTATCACTGGACAGAGATAATGTTCTGGGGACCCAGGTTCAAACCCTACCATAACAGATGGTAGAATTTAAGTTCAATAAAAATCTGAAATTAAGAGTCTAATAAATCCATTGTCTATTGTTGGGAAAAGTTAGTGATATCGTTTAGGGAGGGAAACTGCCATCCTTACCAGGTCTGGCCTACTTGTGATTCCAAATCCACAGTAATGTGGTTGACTCTTAACTGCCCTCTGGGCAACTGGCGATGGAGAAAGACTGCAGAACCCTACAAGATTGGAGGGATTTGGGAGTCCTCATACATAAATCAACAAAATGCTAGCATACAAGTTCAGGAGGCAATGGAATGTTTTCATTTTAAAGGGAATTAAATCTTAAAATGGGGAGGTTTTCCTAAATCCAGATAAGACACCAATCAGATCACAGCTGAAGACTGCAGAGAGTTTTGATCCCCATACACAAAGATATACGGGCATTGAAAGCAATTCATGGAAGGTTCAGGATAAAGGACTGTCTGATGAGGAGAGGTTGAATATGTGAGAAGCAAGAAGAATGAGAGGCAACTTTACTGAAACATACAAGATTCTTGAGATTTGACAGGTTAAAATGTGGAAACGTTGCTTCCCCTTGTGGGGTTTCAGAAGGCATAAACTCTCAGTTAGGAGTCACCATATAAAACACACTAGAGGAGAAATGTCTTCTAAGAGGATAGTGAAACAGTATATAGACTGGGTCATTAGGTACGTTCAAGGCAGAGACATAAATGTTTAATCTGCAAGAGAATCAAGGATTGTGGGGACAAGGCATGAAAATGAATTGGCAGATTATTAGATCAGCCGTGATCATATTGAAAGGCTGAGCATGTTTGATGGAGTGAATAACCTGCTTCTGCTCCGAGACCGTACGATCTTAAATTGAGGTGGGCAAAGGGACAACAGACACGAGTATCTGCCTATGGCATTGATTAAAAACATTCTAGCAATTCATTGACACCTAGAAATAGGGTATATGAACAAGTGATGAGGATCAGAGACTGTTCCTCAACAGGTGATCTTCATAGGCAGCAGTTCTCGTCAGCATCTAACTTCTCCAGAAGAGGCCCTTCAGCACATCGAATCTGCATTGATCAGTCTGCACTAATTCCATTATCCAGCACTTGGCTAAAAGTGCTGACGAGGTCCAGGACCTGCATGTCCTTAACAGAGTGGGAGGGGGAGTTGAAGTGTTCAGCCACATGGTGGGGTTGGTGGGTGCGGGTGTCCCAGAGGTGTTCTTGGAAACGATCCGCAAGGTGTCCTGTCTCCCCATGTAAACGAGACCACACCAGGTGCAATGGATGCAGTAGATGACATTGGGAGAGGTGCAGGTGAATTTCTGACTGATGTGGAAGGATCCCTTGGGGCCTTGGACGGAGGTGAGGGGAGTGGTGTGGGCACAGGTTTTGCACTTCATGCAGTGGCACGGAAAGGTGCCAGGAGTGGGGTGTGGGCTGGTGGTTGGGGAGGTTGGACCTGACGAAGGAGTCGCGGAGGAAATGGTCTTTTCGGAATGCTGATAGTGGTGGGGTCATCCTCCACACGGACCTCAACATCAAAGCATCATCCTCTGCCACTACTGCCACCTCTAAATGGACCCCAACATCAGAGTATCATTCCCCACCACTTCCGCCACCTCCAAACAGACCCAACAGAGATATATTTCCCTCTCTACCCCCATCAGCATTCCGAAAAGACCATTCCCTCCGCAACTCCCTCATTAGGTCCATACCCTCCCATCAGCCCACACCCCACTCCTGGCATCTTTCCGTACCACCGTAGCAAGTGCAAAACCGGTGAGAAAACCACTCCCCTCACCTCCGTCCAAGGCCCCAAGAGATCCTTCCATGTCTCAGAAATTCACCTATACCTCTCCCAATGTCATCTACTGCATCCATTGCACCCGGTGTGGTCTTCTCTACGTGGGGAGACAGGCTGCCTACTTGCGGATCGTTTCAGAGAACATCTCTGGGACACTCGCTCACACCAACCCCACCACCCCATGGCAGATCACTTCAACTCCCCCTCCCACTCTGTCAAGGACATGCAGATGCTAAGCCTCCTCCAGTGCCAAACCATCACCACCCGACACCTGGAGGAGGAACACCATATTCTGCCTTGGGAGTTGTAACCACACGGGGTAAATATGGATTTCACTAGCTTCCTCATTTCCCCTTCCCCCACATATCCCATATCCAGATTGGCACTGCCCTCCAGACCCATCCATCACTGCCCCCTCTGACCTTTCACCTTCTCTCTCACCTATCGCTTTCCCAGCTACCTCCCCCCAACCCCACCCTCCTCCCATTTATCTCTCAGCTCTGACCCACAAGCCTCATTCCTGATGAACGTCTTATGCCTAAAACGTTGATTCTCCTGCTCCTTGGATGCTGCCTGACCAGCTGTGCTTTTCCATCACCCACCATATCAATTCTGATCTCCAGCATCTGCAGTCCTCACTTTCTCCTAACAAATGAAATTTAACCCTGATCATGTGAAGTGATGCACTTTGGAAAAATTAGCAAGACGTGGGAGTACTAATCACTGAAGACAGCAGATTAAAATGATGGTTAAGTAGACATAGGACACTTACTTTTATCAGTTGTCACACAGATTTTAAGATCAAGGAGGTTATGTTGGAACTGCACAAAATTTTGGTGAGACCACATTTGGAGTACTTTGTGCACCTCCTGTTGCCACACTGTAAGAGGATATATTTGCACTGGAGAGGCTGCATATTGTCTCAGTTGGATTGTTTTAGCTCAAAGATGTTGTACAGTTTCAGGTTGCTTTCTTTGGAGCAAAGAAGGTTGGGGAGGGAACTTGATTGAGGTGTGCATAGGGCTTTGTGGGGTGGCATGGTGGCTCAGATATTAGCACTGCTGCCTCACAGCACCAGGGACCTGGGTTCAATTCCTGCCTCGGGTGACTAGGTATGTGGAGTTTGCACATTCTCCCAGTGTCTGTGTGGGTTTCCTCTGGGTGCTTCGGTTTCCTCCCACAGTCAGTGTGCAGGTCAGGTGAATTGGCCATGGTAAATTGCCCATAGTGTCAGGTGCCTTAGTCAGAGGTAAATAGAGGGTAGGAGAATGGGTCTGGGTGGGTTACTCTTCGGAGGGTCGGTTACTCTTCGGAGGGTCGGTGTGGACTTGTTGGGCTGAAGGGTCTTTTTCCATACTGCAGGGATTCTAATCTTCTAATATTATGAAGGTCATGGACAGGATAGGTGGGAAGCTGTTGTTTACCTTTGTTGAACGGTCAATGCCAAGAGGGCATAACTTTTAAGGTGAAGGGCAGAAGTTTAGAGGGGATTTGAGCAAATTTTTTTTATCCAGGGGTTGGTGGGAATATGGAATGCACTGCCTGGAATGCCTGCAGGAAATCTTAACCTTGAAACCCACCCCTCTCCCATTTATCTCTCAACCACAAGCCTCATTCCTGATGAAGGGCTTATGCCCGAAACGTCGATTCCCCTGCTCCTCAGATGCTGCCTGACTCGCTGTGCTTTTCCAGCACCACACTCTCGACCCTAAATTTCATTTCCAACTGATCTGACCTTCTGACCAACCCATCTACATTTTCCTGTAATCTAAGACCTTCTTCCTCACTATAACCATCAGCCAACCTTGGTGCGACCCACAAGCTTCAGATCGCCCCACATTCTTATCTATTATATACATGTATCCATCATGAACAATAAGAGACCCAGCATGGATGCCAGTCATATGCAACTGCACACCAGGTGTCACACAAACAAATTTCAACCGTCATCCTCCATCTCCTACCATTAAGCCAATTTGGACCCATCTTGCCAAATTACCTTGGATTCTCCATACTTTGATCATCTTCATCAGTTTCCCATTTGGATCTTTGTCAAAGGCTTTGCTGAAATCCATATAAACTGCATGGACTGCACTACCTTCATCTAAACAGTCGGTCGCCTCCTCGACAAATTCAAAGATTTGTTAGGTGCGATCTTGTGACAAAGCCATGCTGACAGTCCCTGATCAAACTTAGTCAGTTGGAGATTAATTCTTTTCGTCAGGATTTTCAATAGTTTCCCGACCACGAATGTGAGAGTCACTTGTCTGTAATTCCCTGGCTTATCCCTAGCACCCTTCTTGAAAAGTGGAACCACATTAGCTGCCCTCCAGTCCTCTAGAACGTCCACTGTAATCAGAGACATATTGAAAATCTGGGTCAAAGCCAGATTTCATCCCTTCTTCACACACCAATCTGGGATATCACAGGAAGACTCAGGCAAGAGATCCCCAATGCTTCAGCTAGACAGCCAGATGCTGCCTTCACAAGTGAGCCAGCACATTCTGCGCTGAAAGCCTATTTGTCTTCTTTAACATGTTTTTTTCATAATTGTATAATTTCTTTGTCCAATTAAATAATGCATCATATCTAAATTGCTGCTGTTAAAATTCAAATTATCTGAAATTGCTTACAAATGACCAACTGCCTATTACATAATTGTGATCATAAACTCCTACAATCTAACACTAACTGCCCTTGATAAAATGTGAATTCCTTCTTGAATTGCTGATGTTACACCCACCCTGCTATTAGATGGGGAGTTCAGGATTTTAAACTATTGTCAATGAAGGAATGAAATGGTTTGGAAGAGAATTTGCAGGTTGCTGTGTTCGCATGCACAGGTGCTGCTGCTATAACTCGCTGTAACACGATTGATGAATTGACGTCACTTTTTCTAAAGCTTGAACTTTTAAAATAGGTGTTACAGGTTTTAAAATAGACTGTAATGCAACTACATTGGCAACACTTTAAGCACTGTTTCTAAAGCATGATTTTTCTATAATGTGGGGTCCACATGAAAGCAATTAACACCTTACAGAAGAACTGACTGTATCTGCTGTCCTTGTCCTTCTGGATTATTGTGGTTCTAAGTTTGTCAGGTATTCTTTAAGAAGCTTTGGTAATTTCTGTAGGGCATGCATTCCATCCATGGCTGTAGCAATTAGCTGACAGTGGGTTTCATCACTGAAAAACATCCATATTGAAGAATCACACATTTCTTCCATATGGCGGATATGGTACGGATATTCACCAAGGAAGAAAAGCTATGTCTAAGGATTTTTAAAATTCAATGTTTTTGAAAATACAGAAAAGTTAAATAATGCTGATCTGTGGGTTAATGTAAGGAGTACCTGAATGGCCAAACATGCTGGCTACACATTCCCCAGTGTAGAAGTCAAAGATGGAAATATTTTTGTCTGAACAACTAGTGGCTACAAATGTTCCAGAGGGATCCATCTGAACCTAGAAACCAAAGCAGACAAAAATATGTTGGGTACCTCAACTAAAGTTTGAAATACTCAAAAGAGAAATCCACCATGTTTATTTGTGTTGCCAAATTAATAATTCAAAGGCCACTAACGTAAAAGAATACAGACAATTTTTAAAATTACCAATTGAAGACCAAAAAATGTAATTGTTTTGAATGTCAACATTGTGTACCACAGAAGCCAATTACTTCCTCTACAAAGAGTATTTTTTAAAAAACATTTTTATAAAAAACTTTTTCAAATCTTTTACAAAAGCAATAATATTAAAAAAACAGAATACAAAAAGACAAAGGGCACTTTACTCAAATTTATTTGCATTCAAATTTGCTTCCATTACTGTAACAGTAAAGATGCCCCAGCTCAATCTTCCTTTTGTAAAAGCAAATACTTCTAATGATCGTCTAATGACAACTCATGTGGGTTGGGAGCTGTCAGATGATGCAGGAAAATAAACAGTACAAAATTTGCTCATAGATCAAGTAGACTGAACAATCTAGTCTGATTTCAGCAGATGGAAAGAATAATATGAAGCTATGAAAATGACACATCAAGACTGCAAACCAAATCTGAACAACCTTTATGGCTTTTGAAATATACCATTGGTGCTGTTTTCAAATTGTTTTGGGGGAGCTACTTAATGCTGCAAATATATGCATACTCTTAAATGGAATCCCATCATAATTTTTAAAAGATAAAATGACTGAACAATAACTGGCATTTAGATAGTGTCTTTAAGGTAACAAAAACTGCGCAAGGTGTTTCACAGGACTGTTATTAAAAATTGCCACTGAACCACAAAAAAGACCAGATGACTAAACATTTGGTCAAAGAGATAGGTTTCAAGGAGCAGCTGAAAGTTGGACACAGTGGGCTTTCCTTCCTTTATTGGTAGTGAGCAGGATGACCTCAGGCTGCAGTCTGATATTGATCAGCTGGTAAATTGGGCAGAGAAATGGCAGATGGAATTTAATCCTGATAAGCATGAGATGGCACATTTTGGGAGGTCTAATACGAAATGATATACACAATGAATGGTAGGCCCCCTTGGGAGTACTGAAGAACAGTACCTGTCCATAGATCCCTGAAAGTGTCAGCACAAATAGATAGGAGTGGTGAATATGGGTTGCTTGCCTTCATTAGCCAAGGCATAGAATACAGGAGCAGGGAAGGTTTTACTGCAATTTTCTAAAACATTGGTTAGGCCACAGTATTCTGTGTTCAGTTCTGTCTGCCACACTATTTGAAGGGTGTGATCATACTGGAGAGTGGAGGAGAGTTGCCAGGGATGAAAAGTCCAGTTATGAGGAGAGACTGAATAAGTTAGGTTTGTGTTCCTTGAAGCAGAGGAGACTAAGTTTGGGGATGGGTTGGGAGTAGGGTGTGGTGGTTTGAGTCTGATTGAGATATACAATATTTTAAGAGGCATATACAATGTAGATCATGAGAATCTTTCTCCCATGTCAGATGTGTCTAAGACCATATGGCATAGGTTTAAGGTAAAGGCTAGAGGGGATCTGCAGAATATTTTTTCAACCAGAGGGCGGTAGAAACATGGAACATGCTGGCTGAGAGGGTGGTGGAGGCAGATACTCTCACAGCATTTAAGATGTTACCTTGACGTTGTACAGTACATTGGTGAGACTTATTCTGGAGTACTGTCTCCAATTCTGGTCTTCCTGTTAGAGAAAGGGTATTAAGCAGCTGGAGAGAGATCAGAAGAGATTTGCCAGGGTGCTGCCAGGAATGCAGGATTTGAGATATAAAAGAGGGGCTGGGTAGGCTGGGAAGGCTGGGATTTTTTTCACTGCAGCGCAGGAGGTTGAGGATTGACCTTAAAAAGGTTTACAAAATAATTAAGGATATAGGTAAGGCAGGTGTCTTGTCCCTAGGGTGGGAGATTTCAAGACTAGGGGGTATATTTTTAAGATGAGAAGAGAAAGATTAAAAAAAGACATAAGGGGTAATTTTTGTTTTAAACACAGTTGTTGGTGTGTGGAATGAACTTCCAGAGGAAGTGCTGGATGCAGGTACAGTTATAACATTTAAAAGACATTTCGATAAGCATATGTTTGGAGGGATATTGACCAAGTGTAGACAGATGGGACTAGTTTATTGAATCAAAGGATCTGTTACCATGTTGTATTACTCTGTAAGCATCTAAACAACCAATTAAAATGCTAGGGCATAGTAGGCTGTGGACAAGTGCTACCCTCTATCAAAAACTTGCCTCTCGACTCCTTTAAACTTTCTCCCTTTTACCTTAAACCTGTTTCCTTTGCTAACTGATATTTCTATCCTGGGTAAAAGACTTGATTATCTATTCTATTCATGCCTCTCAGTTGTGTAAATTTCTATCAGGTTTCCTCTCAGCCTCTGATGTTCAAATGAAAACAAACCAAGTCTCTAAATCTCTCCTCATGGCTATTACCCTCTAAACCTGACAACATAATCTGGTAAATCTTTTCTGTACTCTCTCCAAAGCCTCCACGTCTTTCTAATTGTGTGACAACCATAACTGTACACATTATTCCAAATATGCCGAAGTAAAGCTGTATACAGCTGCAATATTACTTGCCAATGTTGAGACTATATGCACTGACCGATGAAGGCAAGTGTGACATATGTCTTCTTGACTACCTTATTCATTCATGTTGCCACTTTTAGGGAACTGTGGATCCCTCTAGTTGCTGATGCAACTAAGGGTTCTGCCATTTATCGTACACTTCCCTCCTGCATTAGATCTTCCAAAATGCAACACCTTGCATTTGTCCAGACTAAACTCCATCTGCCACTTTTTTTTGCTGAAGGCTCCAGCCTATCTATATCCTACTGTCTCCTCTGGCAATCCTTCCATCTGCAGCTCCCCAATCTGTGTTGTATCCAGACTTATAATCAAGCCTCCTCCAAATATTTTCTACATATTATAAACAACAGGGTCCCACCACTGATCACAGTTCTCCAGTAAGAAAACCACCCTTCTACCACTCGGTTTATGACTCAGCCAGTTTTTAAAAAATCCATTTTACCAGCTCACCATGGCTCCCATGTGAGTTCACCTTTTGCATCAGCGTGCCATGATGTACTTGTCAAAAGACTTGTGAAAGACCATACGGACAACACCTACCACCCTGCTCTCAATCATTTTTGGCACTTGCTCAAAAGCAGATATCAAATTTGAGAGAATCTACCTTCTCTGCACAAAGCCATGCTGTCTGTCACTAGGAAATTCATATTATTCCAAATGTGTGTGCGTGTTGAAAAGCATTAAGGTAGACAAGTTCCCAGAATGCAGGATACAGCAGGCAAGAAAATTGCTGGGGCCTTGAATGAAATCTTATAAGACGACACAGGAGAGATCCCATAGAACTGGACAATAGTCAACACAATAATAGTAACAAACAAGTCCGTATTTTCCAAATGTGAGTAAATTATAAGAATCTTCTCCCATAATTTCCCTACCACTGACATAAGGCTCCCCAGCCTGTAATTTCCCAGTTTATCGCGGTTACCTCCTTTATCAGAAGGAGCAATGTTGGCTATTCTGCAGTCCTTGAGGACTTCTCCTGTGCCTTCAAACAACACCCCAGCAATTTTCTCAACTGCATTTTTTGGCGTTCTAGATAGATCCTGGGGGCTTGTCTTAATATGTTTCAAAACACCCAACACCACCTCCTTTTTCACATCAACATGTCCTAGAATATCAACATACTCCTCAAGACTCACCATCCATCTTTGTGAATACCAATGTAAAGTATCGTTAAGGATAGTACCCACTTCCTCTGGTTCTGTGTAAAAATTGCCTTTGTCCTCGAGTGGACATACTCTTTTCCCAGCCTCCCTCTCTCTCCTTGTGTATAAAATACTTTGTGATTTTCCTTAGTCTTGATTTGCAAAGACTTCTTAAGGCCCTTTTTAGCCCTTCTAATTCCTTGTTTGAGTTCTTTCCTATCTGTGTATTCTTCAAGGGCTCGGTCTTCAATTTCTTAAACATTAAATAGGCTTCCTTTCTCTTTTTGACACAGCTCTCAATGTGTCATCCAAGGATACTAAATCTTGCCATCCTTCTCCTTCACTTTCACAGGAACATGCTAGTCATTAAGTCAAATCAAATGACCAACGGTAGTTTGTTCTCTGACTCATGTCTAGACCACCAAAGGGCCTGTTTCAATGCTGTATGACTCTCTATATAGCACAGAGTTTTGTCAGCTGAAGAGGTGGCTGCCAGTTAAAATGGGGAACTGGCTGAAGTTAGATGGCGTCAGGCCTGAAACGTGAAATTAGTTTTGCTCTTCATAGATATAACCTCATCTGAGCATTTCCAGCATTTTCAGTTACTTTAGAATTAGACAAGTGTAAATATACAGGAAACTAGCAAAGCTGGAGGAGATTAAAGATAGAAAGGGGAAAGATTTAGATGGATTTAAGTAGAGAGATAAACATTTTAAAGGTAAGTTCAAAGCACTGCTTATCCAGGAGCCAACATAAATCAGTGAGTACAGAAGTGATGAGTGAATGGAACTTGATATTGGATCATTGGTTGGCAAAAAAAATCTCAGGGACTATATTTAAATTTTTTATACATTAGGAACATTTATTATTGTTTATGAAAGGATTGGAAAAGTGGAATGTTGCACCTGTAAGATGTGGAAAGTCATGGACCCTACTAATGTCCTAGTTGACCACATATACAAGACAGGCTTCCAGCTGCAGAAATTTGAGCTTCACATTTACAGTCCAAATGGCAACTGGAGACTCTGCAGCATGCTCAAGAGGCTCAGAATTACAGAGACTGCAAGTTCAGAGAGACGGTCATACCACAGCTTAAGGGCCTGGGTGACTGTCAGGCAGTCCAAAAGAAATAAGCAGATGGAACAATCAACAAAATTGGTGACAAAATACTGGATCCCTTTATCCCAATCATTAATGTCAATTATAAATAGTTGAAGCACCAATACCGATAATTGATTTTTAAAAATCCCAGTTTCATTTCTTGTGAGCTAGCTATCTTTCTAATATATTATCCAACACCATGAAATCTTAGCATGGGTTATGTGGACCCTTATCAAGTATCTTGCAGAAGATTACACACACTACATCTGTTGGTTCCCTTTAATCTATCCTGCTTGTTACATCCTCAAAGAGCCCCAATAAAATTTGGCAAACATGTTTTCCTTTTCATAAAAGGAAGTTGACTCTGTCCAAATATACTACGGGTTGAAATGTCTTGCTACTTGCGTAATAATGAATTCCAGCATTTGCCAATGATATATTAAGTTGTGATCTATAGATTTCTACTTTCCTGTCTCCATTCTTTCTAGAACACAGGCTAGAAATTGGTGGATTAATTATTTGCAAATAATTTTTTTTGCTCATCTGATCCAATTTTGGTACCAGAACATTTTGGTCCTCTTTCTCTTGTCTCCAGGAAAGACTGGAGGGATTAAATCCTACCCCAACTCCTGGCTAAGTATAAAGCTACCTGTGCATCCCCTTACCACCTCACCAAATCCTGGACACCCTTCTTCTAAATTCAGTCAAAAACACTTGACGAGTGATCATCTTATCACTTTCCATTCAACACACCACTTAGCTTACTAACTTTGATAGTCTCATAAATGAGGCTCTGGATCTTTAAGCCTTGGAATACTTGTTACTGCTGTTCAAACAAAAACGCAAGTTTTGACCTTGAGCACTGACCCTGCACTGATCAGACCAATCAGACATCAAGGCCAGAAAAGTGGGGTTCCAGTGGAGGGCGAGTTAAAAAGAGTGAAGTGGTAATCCGACTGGGATTGCCTCTTCTCGGAAGATTTGACTCATGTTTAGAAACTATAGGTGCTGCATTTGTCCATATTTATTACTACATGATCGTTACATATTTGATTACACAAGTCTGCATAGGAATGTTTGATGCAAGTCACACTGCAATTCAGCCTTTGAACTTCAAACATCTTCAGAGTTTAGAGACAGGCCCTTTAGCCCAACTCATCCATGTCGACCAGGTTTCGTAAACTGTACTTGTCTCATTTTCCTGTATTTGGCCCACATCCCTCAATTTTTTTTTGAGTTCTTAAGTTTCTTGATCAGTAAGATTACAACTCATGCATCCAACATCTTTGTAGCCAATTCGAAGACCTTAGGATGCAGTAGTATAGATTTTTGTAAAGCATTATTATCCTCTGTAAAATTAGTGAAAACATGGGATTGAAAAAAAAGTTTTATTCCATATGTGAAGACTTGTAATCCTTACTTTGAGCAGGATCCCATCTTCACTCTGTGAACCTTTGAAACATTTCTTTTGTTTCCCACTGCCGATGGTAAAAACCCTGCAATGTCAACATAAAAAGTAGTTTAATTTTAGTAAAAGGAATCAGATAAAATACATTCTCTTCTTTCCTTTTCATTCCTTCATTTTGGACTACTGGGAATAATTTCATGGCCACTTATATGTAAGTAGTGTCAAGACAGAACTTCAAATAACAACACCTACCAATGTTATTTGCATTTCTAACTTCAAAGATTGACTGAATTCTGCCCGCCATTATTGCAGTAAAGAATTGAAGGATAAATATTGAGAATAGGAAGTCGGGTTCATCTTTCCACTGTTCTGAACGGAGTTCTGAAGAAGGGTTACTGGATCTAAAACATAACTGTTTTCTCTCCACAGATACTACCAGAGCTGCTGGGTTTTTTCAACTATTTTTCATTGCTTCTTTACTTTTTTGTTTTCAGCTTTCCCCTCCCCAGTCTTGTAGTCAGAATCCAATTCTACTATAACCCTAGCCAAGATCAGCAAAAAAGAATCATCACACCTTCGATCTTCCTCGTCTGCACAATTCAACTGTTAACTAATTAAATTCAAAAGGTAGATAAGCAAGAGTGAAGTAACATCCAATAGTCCTTAATACATTTTACATTTATACAGCACAATGTTCTGTCGTGAGTCAATCAAGTAATTCTGCTCACAAAATAACATTTTGCTACTAAAATCAGTGATACTTCACTTATCCATAATGTAATTAGAACAAACAGCAATTCCTCAGTTTCCATCCTTATAATCAGTCAAAAATTAGGGATGACGGGGTTGGAAAGATGTTGAGAGAAGAACCACCAAAGAAGGAAACAATGTTTGCTAACAGACAGAAAGTGATGTCAAACTAATCCTGGCAACCCTAGACTTGGCAGGTCACATGCTTATGTTTGCCATATGGAAAGCAGTGCACAGAAGAAAATTGCAGAATACCATACATGGACAAGATATAAACTACAGGCTCATTAATGATATACTTGTATTCTATATTAATAGAATGCACTGCACTTGTACATCCAGATCAGATCCCTCCTCACTCTAAATGGGATTAATATCCAAACTACTTTCCAAAATGAGCTATGGAAAAATTTATTTCTAGGTTAATTCACTCTTCACTTTGATTCTAATTTGAAAGTGGTTAGATGTCGTTAATACCATGTTTAAAAACCTCAGGATTTACGCTGAAATTATATAATACGAGAGGGTGATAAGAAACCAGGTGAATGCCAATATAGATCAGATACTAAATGTAACCTGCAGCTTTACATCTAATAAAGGGTAAGGCAGAGAATCTAATTGAACTCATGACTTTACGTCAGCAAGGGGATGGGGACTGGAAACTGAGCTCTGCCTTTCCGGTTTTTTATTAATTCATTTTGTGGGATGTGGGCATTGTTGGTTGGCAAGGATTTTTTGCCCATCACTAGTTGCCCTTGAGAAGGTGGTGGTGAGCTGCATTCTTGAACCACTGCAGTCCACCTGCTGTGGGTTGACCCACAATGCCATTAGGGAGGGAATTCCAGAATTTTGACTCAGCTACAGTGAAGGAACAGCGATATATTTCCATGTCAGGATTGTGAGTGACTCAGAGGTGAACCTGAAGGTGGGTGTGCTCCCATATATCTGCTACCCCTGTCCTTCTAGATGGAAGTGCTCATGGGGCTTAGAAGGTGTTGTCTGAAGATATGTGGTGAATTTCTGCAATGCATCTTGTAGGTAGTACACACTACTGCTACTGAGCATCGGTGGAGGGGGGAATTGATGCTTGTGCATGTAGTGACAACAGGCGGGCTGCTTGATCTTGGAGGGTGTCAAGCTTCTTGAGTGCTGTTGGGGTTGCATTCATCCAGGCAAAAATGGGGAGTATCCCAGCACACTTCTGACCTATAGATGATGGACAGGCTTTGAGGAGTCAGGAGGTGAGTTACTTGCTGCAGCATTCCTAGCCTCTGATCTGCTCTTGCAGCCATTGTGTTTATGTGGTGAGTCCCAAAGAATTTCTGGTTAATGTTAAAACCCAGGATGTCGATAGTGGGAGATTCAGTGATGGTAACACCACTGAATATCAAGGGTGGTGTTTAGATTGTCTCTTATTCATGATGGTCATAGCCTGGCATTTGTGGCAGGGTGGCACAGTGGTTAGCACTTCTGCCTCACAGCACCAGGGTCCCAGGTTCAATTTCAGCCTCGGGTGACTGTCTGTGTGGAGTTTGCACACATTCTTCCTGTGCCTGCGTGGGTTTCCTCTGTGTGCTCCGGTCTCCTCCCACAGTCCAAAGATATGCAGGTCAGGTGAACTGGCCATGCTAAATTGCCCACAGTGTTAGGTGCATTAGTCAGAGGGAAATGGGTCTGGGTGGGTTACTCTTCGGAGGGTTGGTATGGGCTAGCTGGGCCGAAGGGCCTGTTTCCACACTGTAGGGAATCTAATCTAATCTAATCTAATCTTATCTTGTGTGGCACGAATGTTACTTACCATTTGTCAGCCTAAGCCTGGATTTTGTCGACATCTTGCTGCACTTGGACACTGACTGATTCAGAATCTGAGGAGTCGTGAATGGTACTGAACATTGTACAGTCATCAGCAAAGATCCCTACTTCTGACCTTATGATGGAGGGAAGGTCACTGATGAAGCAGCTGACGATGGTTGGGCCGAGGACACTACCCTGAGGAATTCCTGCATGGATGTGCTGGAGTGGAGATGACTGACCTCCAATAACCACGACCATCTCCCTCTACATCAGGTATGACTCCAACCACTAGAGAGTTTGTCCCCTGATACTCATTGATGCCAGTTCTGCTAGGGCTCGTTGAAGCCACACTGTCAAATACAGCCTTGATGTCAAAGGCTGTCACTCTCACCTCTGGAATTTAGCTCTTTATCCATGTTTGAACCAAGATTGTAAGGAGGTTCAGAGCTGAGTGGCACTGGTGGAACACAAACAGGGCATTACTGAGCAAGTTACTGCTGAGCGGGTGCTGCTTGATAGCATTGTTCCATCAGCTTATTGATGATTGACAGTAGAGTGATGGGGCGGTAATTGGCCAGATTGGATTTGTCCTGCTTTTCATATACAGGACATATTTGGGCAGTTTTCAACATTGTCAGGTAGATAACAATGTTGTCACTGTACTGGAACATTTTGGCCAGGGGAGTGTATAGTTCTGGAGCACAAGTCTTCAGTATTATTGTTGGAATGTTGTCAGTTACAGATGGTATAGGGCAGGGTAAAACTGAAGGACAGATAAGTAGGTGGATAATGTTCTCAACACACTGGAACAGCAACATTTTCTTAAACTTTTCAAGACACTAAGTAAATTGACACTTGTGCTTTTATAGTCACCAGACATACTTCACCTAATCATTAACACTCAAAATACTAAATTAATTTTACTCTAGGTCATACAATTTGACTTGAGAAATGCTTGATGCATGACTGAATAACAAAAACAGAAGGGCTTCAATCTCAAAAACTAAGATTCTCACTTTGAAAGAGAGACCATGTATCCCTTCCCCACCAAAGGAAGAAAACATACCTAATATTTCTGTCCTGGCAGCCAATAGCTACATATTTCCGCATGATATCAATATCCATGTCGTATAATGATGTTTTTCCAACTACATGGTGAGTTCGTGTAAACTGAATTCCATCAACGGACTGCCAAAAGAAAATTTATATTGCCTGAAAGACAAGTTCAAGTACTAGGATCTCTCAAGACCATTGCTCTGTAAAGATTTGGATTACAAACCATTCCTGTAGATAAGAAAAATAATTACCCCCAGCAAAAAGTTTGTGGGAGAGAGGAACAGCATGTAAACAAACAAACATGAGACACAATAATTTTTCATTTATTAAAAAAAGACTTGCAGCTCTGTGCAACCATCAAGAGCAATACCAAAAATCAGTTTCGTGTGTGGAGATTAAGCTATTATCCAACAAATGAGTCATCTGTTTTTGCTGAAAGCAGAACCATTTCGTAAAAAGCCCTCAAAGTTTTCTACCAAGTATCCCACTATTAGCTGAATTAATATTTGATAGGACAGAATGAGTTTTAAATATCAGTTGCAAAAATTTAAAACAATCTGCAAGAGTGGTGGAACTTGGCGGTGTTGGGGGTATTAATCTTATCTTGGAGTATGTTATTTAAATGGAATGCTATGGGCACAGAGAGATCTGAGCATTTTCAACATGTAGCACAAGTAGTTACTATTCAGGGAAAGTAATCAAGTCAAATAGAATTTTAGCATTTATTGCAAGGTGGCTGGAATATAAATGCAGTTTAAGTCAGATTCAAAGAAAGTGCCACTGGACTTAAACAAAGAGCTTCTCTCTGCTGTTTAAAAACAAAATTCACTCTCAGAGGATGGGTGTTGCTGGCTGACCAGGATTGATCACCCATCCCTAACTGACCTTGTGAAGAGGGTACTGAGCTGCTTTGTTGAAGCATTGCAATCCATGTGCTGCAGGTAGAACCAGAGAACGTCCTTTGGAGGAAATTCCAGGATTTTGATCCAGTGGAATGAAGGGACAGCATCGTGTTTCCAAGTCAGAATAGTGAGTGGATTTGAGGGGAAGATGGTGGTGTTCTCATGTATCCATTGCCCTTGTCCTTCGAGACAGAAGTGGTCATAGGTTTGGAATTGGTGAATTTATGCAATGCACCTTGTGGATAACACACACTACAGCTACTGAGCTTTGGAGGAGGAATGGATGCTTCTGGAGTTAGTGGCAATCAAACGGGTTGCTGAGTCCTGGATGATGTCAAGCTTCCAGAGTTGTTGAAGCTGCACTTATTCAAGCAAGTGGGGAGTATTTCATCACATTCCTAACTTGTGTCTTGTAGGTGGTGAGCAGTTTTGAGGAGTCATGAAGTGAGTTACTCAGTGAAGGATTCCCAGCATCTGACCTACCCTTGTAGCCAATGTTTATATGGAGAATTCAGTTGAGTGTCTGGTCAATAGTAACTCCCAGGATGTTGACAGGAGGGGACTCCGTAATGGTAACACCATTAAATGTCAAGAGGCAGCGGTTAGACTGTCTCTTATTGGAGTTGTTGATTGCCCACCATTTGGATGGTATGACTGTTACTTGCCACTTGTCAGCCTAAGCATTGATATTGTCCCGATCTTATTGTACTCAAACACTAACTGCTTTGGTACCCGAAGAGTTATGAATGGAGCTAGTCAAGTTATTATGCAATCAGTGAACATACCAACTTCTTTGTGGGTGGGGGAGAGGAGAATTGAAGCAGCTGAAGACTGTTTGGTCTGTGACACTATCCTGATGATCTCCTGCAGAGATTTCCTGAAGCTGAAAATGACTGATCTCCAATAACCACACCATCTTCCTATATGCCTCCAATCACCAGAGTTTATCTTCTGAATCCCATTGATTCAAGTTTTGCAAGGGCATGTATTACTCAAACCTGTTAAGCATTTCAAGTATCCTGTTTCTATTTCAAATTTTGTTAAAACCGTGTGGTCTTTGGCAGGACCGAGGGTAGTACTGCTTACTGTTTTGGTCTCCTCGAGGGACATTTTTTGCATTAGAAACTTTTCACCAAACGTTCACTTGGTTGATTTCCTGGGTTACAGGTTTTGAGGAAAGGTTGATTAGGTTGGATTAACTTCAGAGGAACAAAAATGTGTTTTAACTGAAACAAGACTCTGAAGGTGTTTGGCAGCCTAAATACCATTCTGGAATCTCTTAAAGGAGGGCACATTTTAACACTAAGACAAAGAAGAATTTCTTCAAGAGTCAGGTATCTTTGAAGCTTTCTACTCAAAGATCACAGACACTGCTGTCCCTAGTTGCTTGCTATTTTGATTTACTATTGTCATGTGTACCTAGCGAAAAGTTGTTTTGCGTCCAGCACAGGCGATTGCATCATACAATGTGCATTAGGGTAATAGAACAGAGCGAGGAATAGAATGTTACAGCTGCAGAGAAGGTGCACAAAGAGTGAGGTCAAAATTAAATTTAAAACTTGAGGGGTCCATTCAGAAGTCTAATATCAGCGTGGAAGAAGCTGTTCTTGAAACTGTTGGTCTGTGTGTTTAAGCTTGTGTATCCTCTGTCTGACGGAAGGGGTTGGAAGAGATTATAACCAGTGTGGGTGGACTCTTTGATTATGTCGTCTGCTTTTGAGGCAGAAAGTATAGTTGGACTCAATGGATGGAAGGTTGGCTTGAGAGATGGACTGGGCTGTATTCACCACTCTGCAGTTTCTTGCATTACTGGGCAGAGCAGCTGCCATTCCAAGTTGTGATGCATCTGGATAGAATGTTTTCTATGGTGCATCTGTAAAAATTGGTAAGAGTTTTTACGGATATGCCAAATTTCCTTAGTCTCTTCAGGAAGTAGAGGTGTTGTTGTGCTTTCTTGACCATCACATCAATGTGGGTGGACCAGTACAGGTTGATGGTGACCGTCACTCTGAGGGACACTCTCAACCATCTCCATCTCAGCTCCACTGACATAGCTAAGTGTGTGCCTTCCACCTTGTTTACTGAAGTCAATGACCAGCTCTATCGCTTTGCTGACGTTAAGGGAGAGATTGGTATTTTCACACCAAGCACTCTCTCTTTCCTGTGTTCTGTATTTAAATAAACCACCTTGCTCTCATTTCTGTTCTTGGCCTGCCAATGAAGCCCAATGCAAGCTGGACGAACAATACCTCATCTTCCACTTAGGAACGTTACAGCCTCTAGGATTCGATATAGAGTTCCACAACTTCAGAGTATGACATCTGTCCTTTGTTTTTGTTATATTCCTGGCAGCATCTTATTGGCTTTGTTTTCACACCTAACAATTACACTTATATTACATATCAATCTCTGCTTTACTACTATTAATACTGACTTGGTCTTTATCAAGAGTGTGGTACTGGAAAAGCACAGCAGGTCAGGCAGCATTCGAGGAGCAGGAGAATCTATGGTTCCGGCATAAGCACTTCATCAGATTCGGTCTTTGCTCTGGGAACCCTCAATCTTGCTTCTCCACCTGAGAAAATTGTGGTTTTTTTCTGCTGTTGGCTAGGTCCTTTCAGTTCCAAAGAACAGTTAAACTGGACTTGAAACATGAATTCTGTTTGTCTCCACAGATGCTGCCAGACTGGAGTTTCTCCAACAGATCGTTATTTCAGATTTTTAGCATCCACATAATTTGCTTTCATTTAAAATAGATTGAGGATCAGACAGGAAATTGCCTCAGCTCCAAAGATCAGATCAGGATCGATCTTACTGAGCGGTGGTGTAGCTTCAGAGCCCACGTGTGGTACTGTATTCTCTTGCTCTTATTTATGTTGTGGCAAAAGGAGCAACCATGATGAGGAATATTATTTTCAGAATACTGATCATATGTAAGGAGGGAGATTCAAATAGTCTTTTAAAGTGAATTGGATAATTATACAAAGAGAACATATTTGCAAGACTGTGGGACAAAAATGGGACCAGATAGGTTGTTCTTGAAGACAGGCAGCAAGGATACAAGCCAAATGGTTTCTTTTGAGCTGTAACCATTCTATACTTTCAGAGCTACACTGGCAGAGAACTAGAAAAGTTCATTTGTACGTGAAATCAAGGTTAGGAGAAGAGAAGAGGTTGAAAACAAAAAAGGGTGAAAATATAGTGGGTTAAGCAACATATTTCTCAGTAACACTCAACATAATGAATTTTCCAACTCAGGCCAGATTCTGAATAAAATAAAAAAAATCAAATGGACTTTACTCAGGATAATACCACAATGTAACCATTTGTGGAATTTCAACCAGGTAAATTAATTCAGTAATGGGGTCATTACACTGAATGTAAATGATGTTTCAGGCTACCTTGAGAGGAGGTAAGTTGCCATAAAAATAAAAAAGCAAATAGATAGGAAGTTTAAGTGAAGCAACACAAAAATGCTGGGACTTAAAGTGAGGGTTTTACCTTTTGTGCCGTACGGAAATAGATACTTTTATCAACACCACAGCTAACCATTTTGACATTATCGTTTGCTAAAAAAAAGGGAGAATAAAAGGAGTAATTCAGATTAAAGATGTTAAATTCCAAACCCATTGTTCCCTCCGTGACTACCTGGTCAGGTCCACGCCCCCCTACGACACACCCTCCCATCCTGGCACTTTCCCCTGCCACCGCAGGAACTGTAAAACCTGTGCCCACACCTCCTCCCTCACCTCCATCCAAGGCCCTAAAGGAGCCTTCCACATCCATCAAAGTTTTACCTGCACATCCACTAATATCATTTATTGTATCCGTTGCTCCCGATGCGGTCTCCTCTACATTGGGGAGACTGGGCGCCTCCTAGCAGAGCGCTTTAGGGAACATCTCCGAGACAACCGCACCAATCAACCAAATCGCCCCGTGGCTCAACATTTCAACTCCCCCTCCCACTCTGCCGAGGATATGGAGGTGCTGGGCCTCCTCCACCGCCGTTCCCTCACCACCAGACGCATGGAAGAAGAACGCCTCATCTTCCGCCTCGGAACACTTCAACCCCAGGGCATCAATGTGGATTTCAACAGCTTCCTCATTTCCCCTTCCCCCACCTCATCCTAGTTTCTAACCTCCAGCAACACGATCCCCTGACTTGTCCGACCTGCCAGCTCCTTTTCCACCTATACACTCCACCCTCTCCTCCCTGACCTATCACCTTCATCTCCTTCCCCACTGACCTATTGTACTCTATGCTACTCTATCCCCACCCCCACCCTCCTCTAGCTTATCTCTCCACGCTTCAGGCTCTCTGCCTTTATTCCTGATGAAGGGCTTTTGCCCGAAACGTCGATTTTGCCTGTCCTCGGATGCTGCCTGAATTGCTGTGCTCTTCCAGCACCACTGATCCAGAATCTGGTTTCCAGCATCTGCAGTCATTGTTTTTACCATAACTGGAAACAATGCTCAATTGAGAGAGATTAGGAGAACATGGTAACACCCCAAAGAGTTTCTTTATGAATCAATAAAATCCACATAATGTAATATACATTACATACAAAAACAATTGTAGCTGCTTTATCTATCTTCAAATAATAGTTCAGAAGGTATTTTAAAACTCTTACTCCAACAAATATCCGAAGTGACACACAGCATCAAAAAACAAACTAAAACATATTCTGTTGTCTCAATGTGTTTTTGCAATCATCCCAGTTAATCGATTAGAATTTCTGCTGTATTCGCCCACAAACTTGGCTACTTTTGCATCATTATCTAGGACTCATGGCATTTTTCCTTCAATGATCTTTTGCAGCTACAAGTGTTCAAAGTAGGCAATCCAGGCCCTAGATGATTAGTACAGCAATTGTAGATGACTCTCAATATCATGTCAAATTTTTGTAGGTACAAACAAGTCAGCAAACTTTGTTTTAACTGGCACCTGATGAATCTGGCTCTCGATAAAATTGACAAAAAACATGCACCTCAAATACTGCACATAATTATTCAGTCCAATTATACCACCTTTCTAATGTATTTACCTCAATGTAAATATACTTCTTGTTCAATTAGGTTGCCACATGAAATATCAACAACTGATTCAACTTCTCAAATACTGTGATTTACCACAATGTCCGAGCAATCAGTTGAGGACGCGAGAGAAGTTTCTCGGCTGCCAAGTTTTATTTGAAACAAAGTTGTATTATTATTTAAGCGATTTATGCTGTAAATAAAGTGATATTCATACCTCTTGCATTAAGTTCCTATTACTTAGTATGTGATTTACATTTATCATGTGGACTTAGAACACAAAACCATACAGCAATGGTATGGACCCTTCGGCCCATGCTGTTGCACCAAACATGATGCCAAATTAAACTAGTCCCTTCTGTCTGCCCTCGGTCCACTTTCCTCCACTCCTTGCATATTCATGTGCTTACCTAAAAGTCCTGTAAATGCCCCTATCATATCTGCCTCCAACACCAACTCTGGTGCACATTCCAGACTCCACCATCCTCTGCTTAGGGAATTTACCCCTCACACCTCCTTCAAATTTTCCTGCTCACCTTAAATGTATGCCCTCCTCATTTTAGACATTTCAACATTGGAGACAAAGAATCTGACTGTCAACCCTATCTATGTACATTGTAATTTTATAGACTTCAATCAAGTCTCCCTTCAGCCTCTGCCACTCCAGAGAAACAACCCTCTAATCCAGGCAGCATCCTGGTAAACCTCTTCTGCACCCTCTCCAAAGATTCCACATCCTTCCTGTAAAGTGGGGACCAGAACTGAATGCAATTCTCCAAGTGAGCCCTAACCAAAGTCTTATAAAGCTACAAGATGTCACCCTGACTTTTATACTCAATTCCCCGACCAATAAAGGCAAGCATGCCATATGCTTTCTTTACCATCTTATGTACTTCTGTGGTTAATTTCAGGGAGCTATGGACATGAATTTCAAGATCCTTCTGTACATCAATGCTGCTCAGGGCCATGCAATTAGCTGTATACTTTTCCTTAACATTTGATTTCCCCAAGTGCAACACCTCGGATTAAACTCCATTTGCCATTTCTCTGCCCATATCTGCAATTGATCTATATCCCACCATATCATTTGACAACTTTCTACACTATCCACTTCTTGATTATCCAGATTATTTGATCAACTGGCACATACCTGGTCTCATCGATGTTAGTTAATAAAAAGTTTGCTGTGCATTATTTCTACTGATACTTACTACTAAAATGTTTCTGCAAACAACAGTAGAGCTTTTCTTGCTCTTAGCAATAGTCTTCCACAATTTAGAGCAAGGCATTCTCCTGAAAGTTTGTTAAACATGGAGTTATAAACTATGGAATCCTATCAGGATGCCAATTCAGCAACTTTAGCTGCAAATAATATTAATATACAAGCCGCAAGTAGGCATTACAATTACTGCCAGTGTTCCAAACCCTTGGAAAAAGTCTAGTTCAAGTGACAACCACTGGTAAGATAACACAGGAGTATGCATACCTCAGGTAGGAAGAGCATTAGCAGCTGAAATGACGATTCAATACTTTTCTTAATTCACACCCTTAGCAATATAGGGTTTCTGAACTTTTGTCTTGAAACTCCATCTCATTATTTCACCAATTTCAGTTGGATATCCCTCAACTGCAATCTTTTTGCACCAAAACTAAATTTCATTTCAAAGATCATTTTAGTTAAGGTGTTGTGTATAAAGTAACATTGCAAAGTTACTTTAGAATTTAAGTTCAATATATTTTAGTAGTCAGTTACTTTGGGATAATTATTTTAGCTCTAAACACATACCTGCAAATTTCACAGCAGTAATAGATGAGGAATGATCATCCAGCGTCTGCACCAGGCTGTATTGCTTGTCCACATTCAGTATATGAATCAAGCGGTCTCTACTTGCTGTCGCCAATAGATTCATTCCTAAATAAAGTATTGCATATTAAACACACTGAACACCTGGTCAATGCCTGAAGAGATTAAAACAAGTACTTGGACTTTATTGAGTAAATTGTCCCAAGATAAAAAAAAGGAAATTAATTTGAATTATTCAGTAACCTGCATGTAATCGAGACAAATGTATTAAAACTTTGGTAAATTTCACAGCACAGAATTAGAATCACTACACTCTTTTAGCCTCTCAGTTCTCAGTGTTGGCTGGGAGATGGGGAACGTCAACACCAGGCAAAACTGTTAAACTTCATCAAGTTTATCATACCTGCATTTAGCAGAACATTCAAATAACAGTTTGAAGTGCGAATGACTATTTCAACATAACGTTTATTAAAGCAATTAGACATGGACAAAGACTTCCAATGGACAAGGGAAAAAAAATCAGAACAGTTATGTGGTCAACTATTCTAACCGAGCAACATATAACTTATAGTGCTATGCACCTGACCAGATCACTTCAAAATATTCAGAAGATAGTCTAGACTGAGGGCACTGCTGAGAAGGATTCTGGGAGGAATCATTTTCATCACTGCCCAGAAGCGAATAAAAGGAAGGCAAGTTATAGTGGAGCATCCATTGTAAGACAAGCAGCTTTGTGGTTGAAGTTTTGATGAAGGTTTAAGTGTATCCTAAAGTGAATACCAGGCCTCAGTGAAGAGGACAAGCAGCAGTGAGATAAGGCAGTTAGAGGAAGAGGTAACTATGGCAGCTGCTGAAGGCACACAGGTAAAGTCAAAGGAAGTTTTACTGTGAAGTGACAGGCAGCAGGTGAGCAAGTGACTGGTGAGTAGTTTCTCATCTCTTATTTTCTCTTCTCTTTTCTACCGATGATAACTTAAGGGTTAAGTCATGGCAGGAGACCAGTGTCATGCTCCTCCTGTGTGATGTCCCTGACTCTTTCATGTGCAGGAAGTGTGTCCAGCTGCACACTTTCGGACGGCTTGACAACTCTGGAGCTGTGGGTGGCTTCAATATGGAACATCCACAAGTTTGAGGGAATCACGGATAGCATGTTCAGCAGGTTAGTCACACCGCAAATAAAAATGACTGTGGAAGATAGGGAATGTGTGAGCAACAGACAGAGGAAGAGTCGGAAGGCAGTGCAGGAGTCCCCTGCAATCTTTTTTCTCCAAAACAGATGGACATTTTGGATACTGTTGGGGAGATGGCTCACCGGGGAAGGAGGCAGCAGCCAGGTTCATGGCACTGTGGCTGGGTCTGCTGCATAGGAGGGCAGAAAAAAAAAAGGGTGGCACAGCTATAGTGATAGGGTATTAAATTGTAAGGGGAATAGATAGGCATTTCTGCAGCTGCAAACAAGAGTCTAAAATGATGTGCTGCCTCCCTATTTCAAGGGAGTCCCAGAGTGGCTGCAGGACATTCCGGGAAGGGGTCGGACAGACTACTGTCGTGGTGCATATGGGCACCAATGATATTAGGTTAAAAAAAAAACAGGGTACGGTCTGACCAGCTGAATTTAGGGAGCTAGGAGTTAAAAACTAGGACCTCAAAATGTAGTAATCTCAGGATTGCTACCAGTGTCATGTGCTAGCCAAAGTAGGTACATAGACAAGCAGGAGGCAAGAAGAACATGGTAAGCCAGGCAGCATCAGGAGATGGAGAAGTCAACATTTCAGGTATAACCCTTCTTAAGTTTTGTGTCTCTGGCTAGGGTAGATATGGCAGGATGGCAGAGACAAAGATGTAGCTTGAAGGCTGGTGCAAGAGGGAGGGATTCAAATTTTTGAGTCATTGGAATTAGATGGTCTACACCTGGGCAGCACTGGAACCAATGTCGTAGGGGAGTATTTGTTGATGTTGCTGGGGAGGGTTTAAACTGATATGGCAGGGGGATGAGAACCAAGTCAGAGGGAAGTAAAGTGGGGACAGAAACAAAGGCCAGGAAGGGGAAAAGTGAAAGTTGAAGGCAGAGAAACCAAAGACAAAAATCAAAAAGGGTCACGTTTCACAATGATTCTAAAACATCAATAAATGTCAAAAAACTTAGCTTGGAGGATCTGTCTCTGAAATGAGAGGAACATTTGTAATAAGGTGTATGAATCAACTGCACAAACAGTTATTAATGGATATAATGTAATTGGGATCACAGAAGCCCTTCAGGGTGACCAAAGATGGGAACTTAATATTCAATTTTCAGGAAAGACAGACAGAAAGGAAGGAAAGGGAAATGCAGTAGCAGGAGGTTAACACAATACTAAGGGAGGTCAATGTAGAATCAGTATGGGTAGAGCTGCGGAACACCAACGGGGAAAAGGTGTTAGTGGAAATTGTGTACAGATTATGAAACAGTAGCTGTGATGCTGGGACTGTATCAACTGGAAATTAGAAATACACGTAGTAAGGGTACAGCTGTTATTATGGGTGACTTCAATCTACATATAGATTGGACTAACCAAACTGGTAGCAATGCATTGGAAGAGGATTTCCTGGAATGTATGAGGAACAGTTTCCTCGACCAATATGTTGAAGAACCAACTGGACAGCAAGCCATCCTACCCTGGGGAATGGGTAACGAAAGAGAATTAATTAACAACATGGTGGTTTGAAATCCTTTGGGGAAAAAAGTGACCATAATATGGTAGAACTCTTCATTAAGATGGAGTGTGACACAATTAAATCTGAAACTAGGGTCATAAACTTAAAGAAGGCTAACTTTGATGGTATGAAGCATGCATTAGCTAGATAAACTTGCCAAGGATACTTAAGAGGTTAACGGTGGATAGGCAATGGTAGACGTTTAAAGAACACATGGAGGAACTTCAACAACTATACATCCCTGTCTGGCATAAGAGTAAAGCAGGGAAGGTGGCTCAACCATGACTAAATAGTGAAATTGGGAACAATATTAAAGCCAAAAAAGAGGCATATAAATTGGCCAGAAAAAGCAGCAAACCAGAGGACTTGGAGATATTTAAAATTCGGCACAGGGAGTACAAAGGGTTTAATTTGGAAAGGGAAAATAGAATATGACAGTAAGTTTGCAGAAAACAAACATTGAATGCGAAATCTTCTAAAGATATGTGAAGAGAAAGAGACTGGTGGAGACAAATGTAGGTTCCTTGAAGTTCGAATCAAGTGAATTCATAATGGACAACAAAAAGATGGCAGACCAGCTAACACTAAGGAGGACACAAATAATCTTTAGGAAATGCTAGGGGACAGAGGGTCAAGTTCTAACTTATCCCTCCATTTAGATCAACAGAGTAATACTCCCAAATGTGGAACACCTCCCCTTCTTGGGCAGCCACCTCTCATTTAAGGTTGACATCGATTTAGAGGTTGAACAAGGCATCCAATCAGTGTGTGCTGCCTTCAGGTGTCCAAGGGTGAGAGTATTCGATGACTGCAACATCCACGCTGATGCTAAGATCAAAACATATAAGGCCATCTTTCCAACTCTTCTACATGGCTCCCCCCCCCCCACCAAAGCCAAGAAAAGTAGCAATTTGGTTGACATGGGTTCTCTATAACAGCTTGGAGAATAGGCATACTAACATCAGCATCCTTGAAGGAACCAATAGCATCAGCATCAAGGCCATGATAATCTGAAACCAACTCTGCCATGTGCAAAGGATGTCCAAGTTCTGACTACCAAAATAAATTGTCTTTGCTCAACTCAAGGAAGCACTCAAACAAGATGACCACTATGGAAGTTTTCAAAGACACTCTGAAGACTTACTTCAAGAAGTGCAATATCAACGCCTGGGAGATTCTCGCTCAGACAAAAAAATCAACTTTGAGTATAGGAACCTCCTATATGAAGGGACACAATTCTTTGAAAACACTCACTGGCAAGAGAAATTGGAGAAAAGGAGCCCGAGAAAGCAATGTCAGCAAGTGAGATCAAGGACCAATTCTACCTCCCAGAAATACCTGCCAAATGTCTGGTCAGAGTGCAGATATAGGGTTGGGTTCATCAGCTACATGCAAGGACCCAGAGAACCATGACTGGTGACAAGGTATCTTACTCATTAGTGAGTGATTGCCAAAGGTGGTGGAGCGTATGAATGTTTGTGGATGTGCTGCCAAATCAAGTAGGATGCTTTGAGGGATGGTGTTAAAACCTCGAGTATTGCTGGAGCTACATTCATCCAGGCTAGTGGAAAATTGGGAGGTTTGTTACTTGTTGAAAGATTCCTAGCCTCTGACCTGCTGTTGTAGACAGAATATTTACATGGGTCATCCAGTTCAGCTTCCAACCCAAGAAGTTGGAATTCAGTGATGATAATGTTATTGAATGTGAAAGGGTGATGGCTGGATTATCTCTTGTTGGAGATGGTCATTGCCCGGGTCATTCATGGCAAAAATGTTACTTGAGCTACTTGTCAGTCCAAGCTGGAATATTACCCACTATTAGATACTACCCTGAAAAACTCCTGCTAATATGCCCTGCAGCTGAGATGACAGACCAACAACCATGTACCTTTATACCAGGTATTATTTCAAAGAGTGGAGAGGCTGCTCAGAGATCCATTGACAGTTTCTCCAATCTGTCCACATAACTCAAGTTCCTAGTCCCTGGCACCATTCTCAGAATGGTTTCTCTTTACATTCTTCTCAGGTAGTGTGTTCAGAAATGGACACAGGCCTTTTGTTGAGGTGAACCACATTTTAACATAAAAAGAAGCTCAAGTAATCAAAAAACTACCACAGTAAATAACGGCATATAATTCTGGTCAGCCTACTTTAGAAGAATGCTACAAAATTGGAGAGGGTGCAAAAAAATTTACATGGATGTTAGAGAGACTGAAAGGATTGAGTTATATGATGACACTGAATAGGCTGGGACTTTTACCTTGGAGCATAGGAGGTCGAGGGGTGTCCTTATAGAGATTTATAAAATCATGAGGGGCACAGACAAAGAACAAAGAAAATTTACAGCCCAGGAACAGACCCTTCAGCCCTCCAAGCCTGAGCTGATCCAAATCTACTGTTAAACCTATTGCCCAATTCCTAAGCATCTGTATCCCTCTGCTCCCCACCCACTCATACATCTGTCCAGACTCATCTTGAATTAATCTACCATGCCTGCCTCTACTACCTCTGCTGGCAACACGTTCCAGACGCCCACCACCTTCTGTGTAAAGTACTTGCCGCGTGTATCTCCCTTAAACTTTCAACCTCTCAATTTGAAAGCGTGACCTCTTGTTATTGAATCCTTCACCGTGGGAAAAAGCTCATCTCTATCCACCCTGTCTATACCCTTCATGATTTTGTAAACCTCAATCAGGTCCACCCTCAATCTCCTTTTTTCTAATGAAAACAAACCTAACCTACTCAACCTCTCTGTATTGCTAGCACCTTCCACACCATGCAACATACTAGTAAACCTTCTCTGCACCCTCTCCAAAGCGTCCACATCCTTTTGGTAATGTGGCGACCAGAACTGTACACAGTATTCTAAATGCAGCCGAACCAATATCTTGTACAATTTTAACATGACCTGCCAGCTCTTATTCAATACCCTGTCTAATGAAGGCAAGCATACCATATGCCTTCTTGACCACTCTATCCACCTGTGCAGCAACCTTCAGGGTACAATGGACCTGAACTCCCAGATCTCTCTGATCAACTTTTCCCAAGGCTCTTCCTTTTACAGTATAGTTCATTCTAGAGTTAGACTTGCCTAAATCCATCACCTTACATTTGTCTGGATTGAACTCCATCTGCCACTTCTCCGCCCAATTCTCCAGTCTACATTCTCCTGTATTCTTTGACGGTCCCTTATGCTTTCTCCTACTCCACCAATCTTCATGTCATCTGCAAACTTGCTGATCATACCAACAGTGCCCTCTTCCAGATCATTTATGTATATCACAAACAACAGTGGCCCCAGCACTGATCCCTGTGGAACACCACTGGTCACCTTTCTCCATTTCAAGTAACTCCCTTCAACTACTACTCTGCCTCCTGTTGCTTAACTTGTTCTTTATCCACCTAGCTAGAACACCCTGCACCCTGTGACTTCATTTTCGCTATTTGTTTACCATGGGGAACCTTATCAAACGCCTTACTAAAGTCCATGTGTACGGCATCAACAGCCCTTCCTTCATCTATCAACTTGGTCACTTCCTTGAAGAACTCTAAGTTGGTACGGCACGATCTCCCCCGCACAAAACCACGGTTCATATCACTGATAAGCCCATTCTTTTCTAAATATAAATAGATCCTATCCCCCAATACCTTCTCCAGCAACTTTCCCACTACTGATGTCTGTAGTTACCCAGAATACCCCTACTACCTTTCTTGTACAGGGGGACAACATGAGCAACCTTCCAGTCCTCCGGCACCTCACCTGTGTTTAAGGATGCTACAAAGATATCTGCCAGGGCCTCAGCAATTTCCTCTCCTGCCTCCCTCAGCAACCTGGGACAGATCCCATCTGGTCCTGAGGATTTGTCCATCCTAATAACCCCGAGCCTACCCAACACATCTTCCCACATACAAGATGAATCGCTCAGTTCTTTTCCCTGAGGGGCAACCTTTTCTACACAGAGGGCACAACATATATGGAACGAGCTGCCAGAGGGAGCAGTAGAGGTGGGAACAATTAAAAGACATTTGGACAAATACATCGATAGGAAAGATATAGGCCAAATGGAAAACTTTATCAGCTTGGACGAGTTGGGCCAAAGGACCAGTTTCTGTGCTTTATGACTATGACTCTAAAGGCGTTTCAAATATAAATCACATTCTTAACTGTCGCTCCTATCTAATCTACAAAACTGCACTATAAACAGAAAATTAGTTTCTTATTACAAAAAGCCTCTTCGTAATATTTTCATAATATCAAGCTGAATCATAACAATTCTGAAATTCTCCAAAAATGCCTTGGTCTTTTGCTAATCACAATGGGCTGAAAACTTCAACAATTAAATTTCAAGCCCAGTTTCCCTTGACAGCTACAATGTTAAAATAGATAGCACAAATGATTTGGAGATGCTGGTGTTGGACTGGGGTGTACAAAGTTAAAAAATCACACAATACCAGGTTATAGTCCTCCAGGTTTAATTGGACACACTAGCTTTCGGAGCACTGCTCCTTCATCAGGTGGTTGTGGAGGACACAATTGTAAGACACAGAATTTATAGCAAAAGTTTACAGTGCGATATAACTGAAATTATACATTGAAAAATACCTTGATTGTTTGTTGAGTCTTTCATCTATTCAAATGCCATGATAGTTTCACTTCTTTCATATGTAAATCACAAAATTTTTTAAAAAGTTACTTTGTCAGGTTAACTGTAACAACTGGTGTTAGCCAGATAATATGTTGAAGGTGTTAGCCCCCTGTGTTCTCTGTCTGTGCCATAATGTTTAGAATGTTATCTCACTTTTTAGATTAGAATCAGAGTCTTACATGAATTCATGCAGTTTTTGAGCAAAGTACAACGTAACTCTGCATGTACAAATTCACCCCACAAACGTATATGTATACACGTGCATGTGTGTGTGTGTCTGTCAACCTCCCCATCACAGACAGAGAGAGAGTGAGTATAATATTATATATTGTGTGTGTGTGTGTATGAGAGAGAGTGAGAGATCTAAGTCTGTGAGAGGATGCATGTAAGAGTGTGGGAGTGTGAGAGTATCTGTGTGCACGCGCACTTCAGTGGTCCAGGACGTTCGACCTTGGACCTTCGGGTGACCATCCTCCAAGGCGGATTTCGGGACAGGAAGCAGCGAAAAGTGGCCGAGCAGAGGTTGATAGCTAAGTTCCGTACCAATAGGGAGGGCCTCAACCGGGACCTCGGGTTCATGTCACACTACAGGTGACCACCATTGCACTATACACAAAGACAAGCCTACACACACACACACACACACTCCTATACACACACGTACGCACATACACTCGCACATATTCCCACACGCATCCTCTCACAGTCTTAGACCACTCTACACTCACACATACATATACCCTCTCTCAGACACTCACAAACCCCAACTCAGATGCCTACAGACACACACTCCCACATGCACCCCCTCACAGACTTAGACACTCTACACTCACATACATATACACTCTATCTCACAATCACAACCCCCACCCCAGACAGACAGACACACACACACAAAGACACACATATACATATATGTTTGTGGGGTGAATTTATACTTGCAGAGTTACATTGTACTTTGCTCAAAAACTGCATGAATTCATGAAAGACTCTGTTATCTCACTTTTTAGATTAGAATCAGTCTAAACATTATGGTACAGGCAGAGAGCACGGTGCTAACCTTCAACTTATTATCTGGCTAACACCAATTGTTACAGTTAACCTGACAATGTAACTTTTAAAAAGAAGTTTTGTGATTTACATATGAAAGAAGTGAAACTAACATGGCATTCGAACAGATGAAAGACTCAACAAACAATCAAGGTATTTTTCAATGTATAATTTCAGTTATATCGCACTGTAAACTTTTGCTATAAATTCTGTGTCTTACAATTGTGTCCTCCACAGTCACTTGATGAAGGAGCGGCACTCTGAAAGCTAGTGTGTCCAGTTAAACCTGTAGGACTATAACCTGATGTTGTATGATTGTTAACTAGCTAGCATAAAGTTTGTTTTGGACATATCACTGTTTTATGTTAAATTCATTTACAGTCAAGCTATTGGTGCACCTGTAGTCTGGACACTGATATAAACACTGTGGAGGAAAGCAGTACAAAAAATAGGCAACCATATTTAGGTACTAAACACAACAGTTATTCAGAAGCAGTTTCAATATCAGCAGCGAGTCAAATCAATAGCAATAAAATCAAACAAATCCAGAGGCAGTAATCAAGAGACAGTCAAATTCACACAAGTACTCACCTGTTTCTGGCTTAGAATACTCCAGACATAGAATCTCAGAGTCATGAGCTTCAACTTTCATCAGTTCATCCAAGAATTGCAGGTCAAAGATTCTGAAAGCAGGAGGCACAAAGATAAAATTCAACCAACTGTTAACTATTTTGAGAAATTTTAAAACACGAGGTTTGCTGTAAAAAATATTTGTTACGTAATTCCCTTTGCAGAAGCTTTACAGGAGATGCTTCAATGCAGATTGTAACCACTCAAAGCAGCAGTCTACCACAGCTTTCTCAAGGGTAACAGGCATGGGCAACAGAATCACTGACTAAAGCGCAGGACCCAAAACTGAAATCACAAGAGGAAGGTTCCAAGAGTTTGACGATGTTCAGAACTTCAAGTTTATTAAGTCTATACTTAACCTACAGGGAGATTGCAATTGTGTCAAATAAAACAAAATTCCTCCCCAATCTTGATTAATATAGACAATTAATATACAAATATAAATATTAAACGTTCTTTTATAACTTCCCTTAAGTGATCTACTCAAAATATGCTCCTGCCACATGTTGATGCAGTTTGATTACTGTAGAAGTGTAGGATTTAGTATATTGTAGTAAGCTGTGACATAATAGCAGTTTTCTAGCATTAACTAGAATTGCTGGCCAATTGCTGGAAAATGGGATTAGAATAGTTCGATGCTAGTTTTTGATCAGCACAGACTCAATGGTCCGAAGGACTTTCATGCCAAAGACCCCTCTGACTCTAGGAGTAGCTCCTTTTTAATCAGCACAGCTATACAGCAGGCCAAAAGTACCTGCACAAACCAAGCACAAATTAGACTGTTAAGTGTAGGTATGGTATGCAAAAAAATGAGTCATGTTCTACTAATAAACTGAAACAGCACACTCATCAGCACTAAATACTCAGAGGAGTCTCTTCATGACTATCCAGTCTGAAATCATGAAAATTTCACTTTCAGCAGAACACAGGCTGCCAGTGCCATTACACAGAACAATGAGAGTCTAAGATAAAAAAAAAACAACCTGCATTGTAACATCATGTGTACCTCAGGGTCCCCATCCTATCTCCAGAAGCGAGGTGCTGCCCATCAGGACTGATGGTTATGACTCTAATTCCTGACTTTATATCGGAGGGTCCTCCATTTTCAGTTCGATCGGGGTTGCTTGTTGTATCTTGGAGATACTGGATATTGTCACCAACGTACACAACTTTAATTAAATCCTAGAAGATCAAAAATGAGTCAAACGCTCAGGCTAAGAATGCACTGCAACTGTCCACATTAAAGCAATATGGGCAAGCAATGCAAAAGCACTGCCTTTTTCCCAGAGGAATCATTATTTGGACTTTTATCACATATATTCAAGTTTAGAGCAAACTAATTTTGTTTTAATACTTCATAGTTATTTTAGTCAAGCTCCAAAACCTCCATTTTGCAATCCAGTCTAAAGGACTCCACAGCTCACTTAACGGCAATTTGTTTTAAAGCTTTAATCCTAATTCTCAACATGCAAGAATTGAAAATCAGAAACAACACTAAACAAGGGCAATTACAAAGCGGTAAGGGCAGAGTCGACTGGAGAAAGGAGTTTCGAAGAAATAATGGCAAACATTTAAGAAAAGTCAGTCATGACTCAACAGGATATATCCCAGTGAGAAAGAAAGATTCTAGAAAGACCAAAAGGATACACCTCAAGACCATAAGATACAAAAAGAGTAGAATTAGGCCATTCAGCCCATCAACCCTTTTCCACCATTCCATCATGGCTGACACATTTCTCAATCCCATTCTCCTACCCTCTTCCTGTAACCTAGAATACCTTACTAATCAAGCAGCTCTATTTACTTTAATACACTCAATGACTTGGCCTCCATTGTCTTCTGTTGCAACGAGTTCCACAGATTAACCACCAAGGAGAAAGCGAGGACTGCAGATGCTGGGGATCAGAGTCAAGAGTGTGGTGCTGGAAAAGCACAGCAGGTCAGGCAGCATCCAAGGAGCAGGAGAAGGGTTTATGCCCGAAGCGTCTCCTTCTCCTCAGATGCTGCCTGACCTGCTGTGCTTTTCCAGCACCGTATTCTCAACACAGATTAACCACCCTCTCGCTGAAGAAATTCCTTGTCATCTCAGTTTTAAACATAATCACCTCTGCATCCCGAGGCTGTGTGCTTCAGTACCAGTCTCTTCGACTAGTGTAAATCTCTTGTCTACATCCATTCTATCCAGGCCTCAGTATTCTGCAAGCTTCAATGAGATTCCACTCCACCCTCCACCATTCCCTCTAAACTCCATCAAGGACAGACCCAGACTCTTAATCACTGCTTTTTATGGCAAGTCCTTCATTCTTTGTTTCATTCCTGTAAATTGGGTGCAGATTCAAAAACATTCAAGAAGCTTCACACTATCCAGGATAAAACAGCCCATTTGATCAGCAATACATCCACTGCCTCCACTCCTTAGACTCAGTAGCAACGTGCACATCCTACACTGCAGAAATTCACCAAAGATCCTGAGACAGCACCTTCTAAAGCCACGACCACATCCACATAGAAGGACAAGGGTAGCATACACCACCTCTGCAAGTTCCCTTGCAAGCCACTCACCATATTAACTTGCAAATATATTGTTATTCCTTCACTATCACAGAGACAAAATTCTGGAACCACCTTCTCATGGCAATAGCACGTAATAAATGCTGGCCAGCATCTACATCCCATGAGTAAATATGAAGAAAACCTGCTTTGCACCCCGTCCAAGGCCAGCACATCCTCCCTAGATAACGGACTGTGTGGATAATGAATAGTATTTTTACCTTGAGATCTTGTTTGGATAATCCAAGATTCGGATAATTAATGTTCAGATACCAGAGGTTGTTCTGTATACGCAATGACCCGGCTTCCATAGCCTTCTGTGACAATGAATTCCATAGATTCACCACTCTTTGGTTTAAGAACTCTCACCTTATTTCCGTTCTAAAAGGACTTCCCTTTACTCTATGTCCTCAGGTCCTAGTCTCTCCTACCAATGGAAACATCTTCCCAGCATCCACTCTGTCCAGGCCATTCAGTATTCTGTATGCTTCAGTTAGATTTCCCCTCATCCTTTTCAACTCCATTGTGTACAGACCCAGAGTCCTCAAATGGTCCTCATATGTTAAGCTTCACATTCCTGAGACCATTTTAGTGAACCCCATCTGAACACGCTCCAGGGACACTGCATCCTTCCTGAGACATGGGGACCAAACTTGCCACAATACTCCAAATGTGGTACAACCAGAGCCTTATAAAACCTCAGAAATACATCCCTGCCTCGAGATTCAAGTCCTCTCCAAATAAATACCATCTTTGCAGTTGGCTTCCCAACTACTGACTCAACCTGCAAGTTTACCTTGAGAGAATCCTGGACTAGAACTTCCAAATCTCTTTGCACTTCAGAGTTCTGAAGTTTCTCCCCATTTAGAAAACTGTCCATATGTCTATTCTTCCTACCAAAGTGAATGACCTCACATTTTCCCAAGTTGTATTCTATCTGCCACTTCTTTGCCCACCCCCACTAACCTGTCCAAATCTTTCTGCAGCCTCCCCCCCAACCTCCTCAACGCTACTGATCCCTCTAACTATCTTTGTAACATCTGCCATCTTAGCCAGAATCCAGATTGTTAAATGTACAAAGCAAAACGTTGTGCTCCCAACACAGCTTTGTGGAACATCACTTGTCACCAGCTGCCATCCTGAGAAAGATCCTTTTATCCCCACTCACTGCTTTCTACCAGACAGCCAAGCTTCTATTCATGTTAGCACCTTGCCTCTAACACCATGAGCACTTACCTTAGTAGCCTGTTGTGCAGCACTTTGTCAAAGATCTTCTTGAAATCCAGGTAGATAACACACATTGACTCTCCTTGGTCTTACCTGCTTGTTACTTCCTCAAAGAATTCTAGCAGATTTGTCAGGCATGATCTCCCCTTGATGAAACCATGTTGACTTCGCCTTACTTTACCACATACTTCCAAATATTCAGAAATCTCATCCTTCGCAATGGATTCCAGGATCTGAGGTTCCTACGACTGAGGTTAGGCTAATCAGTCTATAATTTTCCATGTTCTGCTTTACTCCTTTTTAAACAGGGTGTCACATTAGCGATTTTCCAGCCCTCTGGGACTCTCGCTAATTCCAACAATTCCTGTAAGATCACCACTAACGCCTCCCCTCTCTTCAGCTATCACCCTTAGACTTTGGGGTATAATCCATCTGCTCTAGGTGATTTATCCACCTTCAGGCCATTCAGTTTTTCTAGCACCTTCTCCTTGGTGATGGCCATCATACTCAGCCCTGCCCTCTCATTCTTGAATTTTTGGGATATTACTTGTGTCTTTCACCGTGAAGACTGACATGTAGTAATTATTCAGTTCCTCAGCCATTTCCCCACTACTGTCTCTCCAGCGACATTTTGCAGCGGCCCAATGTCCACTTTTGCCCTTTGTATATTTAAAGAAACTCTTTCAGTCTCCCTTTATATTACTGGCTAGTGTACTGTCATATTTAATCTTCTCCCTCCTTTTTTTTTGCTGTTCTCTGTTAATCTTTGAGAGCTTCCAAAGCCTCTGGTTTCCCAATGCCCTTTGCTACTTTATAATGCTTTCTTTTTTGCTTTTATGCTGTCCCTGACTTCCCTAATTAGCCACGGTTGCCTCATCCTCTCTATACCATGCTTCTTTTTCCATCGGGATGAATCTCTGCTGTGTGGCCTGAATTACTCTCAGAAACTGTTCCACTGTTTTTCCTGCTCGGCCTTTCTCCAAGTCAATTCTACCCAGCTCCTCCCTCATGCCTCTATAGTTGCTTTTATTCAGCTATAATACTGTCATCTCTGATTCTACCTTCTCCCTCTCAAATTGTAGAGTAAATTCAACCATATTATGATCATTGCCTACTAAGGGTTTCTTCACCTTAAGCTTCCTGATCATGTCTGCCTCATTGCTCAACACTACATCCAGTATTGCCCGGTCCCTCTGAGGCTCCACGACAAGCTGCTCCAAAAAGCCATCCCATAGACAATCCACAAATTCCTTTTCTTGCAATCCATTACTGATTTTCCCTGTCCACCTGCACATGGAAATCCCCCATGGTCACTGTTAATTTGTCTTCCCTACACACCCCAACTCCTGACAACTATTTGGAAGCCTGTACTGAACTCCAACTACAGCTTTTTGACCTTTGTGGTTCTTCACTTCTACCTACACAGATTCTACACCATCTGACCCTACTTCGTTTCTTACTAGTAAGACAACCCCACCCCTTCTGCCCATCTGCCTATCTTTAATTCACCGTTCTTGTATTCCAGTCCTCTCAAAATGAATGTTAGCATTGCATTTGCCTTCCTAACTACCAACTTAACTTGTATGTTAATCTTGAGAGAATCATGAACCAGAACACCCAAGTCCCTTTGTGCTTCAGATTTCTGAAGCCCTTCCAGATTTACAAAACCAACCAGTGAAATTAAGGATGGCATCAAATCGAAACAGGGTGGATAGCACAGCACAGATTACTGGAAAGCCAGAGGACTGCTGAAGTTTTAAAAACCAACAAGATCACCCAAAAAAAAAGAAATAAAATTGGAGGGTAAACTCGTCAGTAGTACTGAAACAGGCAACTGGAGCTTCTTTAAACTGAACATAGGTCACTTCGAGCAGGAAGCTGGGGAAATAATAATGGGGAACTAGAAACGGCAGTACAGTTGAATAAATATTTTTCACTAGTATTCACAGTAGAATACATTAAAGGAATACCAAATTATCAAAGTACATAATGGAGAGGAAGAAAACAATAATTACTATTAGAGGAAACGCACTCTCAAAACCAATGGTTAAAATTCAATAGATCCCTTGACCCGATCTTCAGATATTAAAGGAAGTAGCTACAAAGATAGTGGAAGTAATCTTCCCGGAATCTTTACATTCTGGAAAAGTTCCAGAGGACTGGAAAATTGGCACTTCAACAAGCTTATCAAAAAAAGGATGGAGAAATAAATAGGTTGCTATGGGTCTGGCAACATAATGCCTGCTATTTGTGAAAATGTTAGTCTATTAAAAGGATGGACAAGCGAGAATCTATAAATAGAGAATGTAATCAAGCAAAGACAGCATGGCTTCATGAAGGGGAAATTATGCCTGACAAATTTATAAGGATTTCTTGAATTGGTAACAAGCAAGATAGATGAAGGGGAATCTGTATTGTGATATATCTGGATTTCCAGAGATGTTTGATGGAAGTACTGAACATAACACTCATGGTGTTGAAGGTAGTATAACAGCATGAATTGACTAATAGAAGACAAATGTTGGACAAAAGGGAATTTTCAGGACGACAACCATAAATAGTGAAATGCCACAGGAATCAGTACTCTGGCCACAATTATTTACATTACATTTTATGACTTGGCAATAGTACTTCTCTCATCTAAGATCGCAGATGAGGAAAATAGGTGGGAAGGCAATAGGTAAGGATGACAGCGTCAGCAGAGGAATACAGACTCATTATGTGAGTGGGCCAAAAATTAGCTGATTGACTACATTGAGAAAACCTGCATCTTTGCAGGAAAAAGAGAGGATCAGAATATTCTTTAAAAAATAAAGACTGCAGAAATCTGCAACTTAATGTGTTTTGGGAGTCCTCATGCATAAATTAGAAAAAGTAAGTATCCAAGTTCAGTATGCAATAAAGCAGGCAAATAGAATGTTGGCCTATATCTCAAAAGGGACTGTAAATGGTAAATCTTGCTAAATCTATTCAAGGCACCAGTTAGATCACACTGAGATTAAATGAACAGTTTTGTCCCTTTATCAAAAAGAAAGATATACAGGTAATGAAGGCAGCCCATGAAAGGTTCACTAGATTGATTCCAGTAATGGAGGCATGGTCATTTGAGGAAAAGTTGAGCAGATTTGGCCTGCACTCACTGCAGCTTAGAAAAATGAGATGCAACCTCATTGAAACATACAAGATTCTTAGCTGGCTTGATAGGGTGGATGCAGAGAGGTTATTTCCCCTTTCGGGACAGTCTAAGAGTACAGTGCATAATCTCACAATAAAGGGTTGCCAAGTTAGGATACAGAGGAGGAATTTCTTCTTTCAGAGGGTAATAAATCAGTTCTGAGGAAGGGCCACTCGACACGAAATGTTAACTCTGATTTCTCTCCACAGATGCAGCTAGACCTGGTGAGCGTTTCTAGCAATTTCTGTTTTTATTTGTGTCTGTAATAAATCTGCATTTTTTTACTGCAGGAGCCTATGACTGTGTTGTTAAGCACATTCAAGGTAAGCCAGACAGATTTCTAAATCAGGGTAAGAGAATTAAGAGTTTGGGGCAATAGGCATAAAGTAAAACTGGAAATTGAGAACAGCTATGATCTCATCGATTGGCAAAGACTCAATGGGCCAAATGGACTAATCCTGCTCCTATATCATATGCTCCACATAATAGATACCTCCGATTGTACCACACTGTTGGTGTTAATAAGCAGCATGACACAAGGGGACTCATCCTTGCTGCTCTTCTGAATTATCGGGCATGTTGGCTCAGTGATTAGCACTGCTTACTCTCAGCACCAGGGACCCAGGTTCGATTCCAGCCTCGGGCGACTGTCTGTATGGAATTTGCACATTCTGCATGGGTTTCCTCCGGCTGCTCTGATTTTTTCCCACAGTCCAAAGATGTGCAGGTCAGGTGAATTGGCCATGCTAAATTGCCCATAATGTTAGGTGCATTAGTCAGAGGGAAATGGGTCTGGGTGGGTTACTCTTCAGAGGGTTGGTGTGGACTTGTTGGGCTGAAGGGCCCGTTTCCACACTGTAGGGAATCTAATCTAATCTTGAGCAGAATTAAGGTCCCTCTCTCTCTGACCTGACTCACCTCTCCATGGTGCTGCTGGGGTAGGATCTATTATACAACATTACACAAGAATGAAAATGCGTACGCGTAAATAAATATCTTAATCATGAAAAAAAAATTAGTCCTTCTACAAAGTTGACTGAATTACAACATGGCGATGAACCCTTTTGTTAATTAAACCAAACACCCAGAAAAGTTCACCTTGCCTCGTAATCTGTTAAAATATGAGTGACAGAGAACTCTCAAATTCCACTGTTTAAAGAAAATAATATTGAATTGTTTTAACTCTAAAAGTGAACATCAATCAACAACTGTTCACAACTTTAAGCCCCCTTTCTCTTAACTGCTTATTGTCTGTCTCTAACTCTATAACAATATGCTGTTCCAATAAGACACTTATTAAAATTACATCAACTTAATTTCAAAAATACACAGCCACTGACATCTTTGGGGCCTTCCTCCTTCCGGTTAAAGATCTCCCTGGTCGTCTTCTTTATTTTTTACTGTGAATATGTTTCAAATGTACAGGTACCTTTGACAGAGTGTTTTCTCTAATTGCTTGGGTCTATCTTGATGGCAATTGCTCTCTGCAATTTTCAAAATGTCCGCATTTTTAAATCCCCAATATCGGATTGTCTCATTGGTTCGATGTTGGCAAAACAATAAATTCAAACCAGCATGGGTTTTATTGTCCTGGGGCATAATTTAACTGATTGATAAATTCAAATTGTTGTCAAAACAGCAAACAAAACTCAAGTACCCATTTCACAGCCGAATGTTACATATTTTCAATTTGTACACTCCCAGAGTACACTCTGGGACTGCCATCTAGTCATATACACAGGTGCGTGTAAATGCTCAGTTAAGAACAACATTCACTCTCTCTTAAAAGGTACAGTACATGCCTTCAACTTCATAACAACTGCGTGGAGATTAGGATGTGTAAAGGCTGGGGTTTAGCTCTTACCATACTATAAATATTCTTGTGGAACGAAGTGAACTGAAATCCAGAGGCTGCATCAACATTCCATAATCTTATGGTATTATCCGATGAGCAAGTTAGGAAAGACGCAGAGGGCAGGCAAGCTTGACTACTATTTTCCAATTCTGGATAAACCTTAAAAGTTAATTTAAAAAATTAATACAACATTAACACTTCATCCAACAATAGAATACGCAACTTAACGTGCTTAAACTGTGCACACTATATGAACAAACTTAAGCAGCAATCATGGGAGGTTGACTTGATGGAAGTTAACAACCCAACAAGAGAGGGGTGGCATATATGCTTGACCACTCTTTGTTTGAGTTGGGGGGGGGGGGGGGGGGGGGGGGGGGGAGGTGTTTGGTGATGGTGGTTGTTGCGGGGGGGAAAACTCTACTTACAATCCCTACTGTGCGGAACAGGCCGTTTCACCATCAAACCCACATCAACCCACCAAAGCGCATCCCACCCAGATCCATGTCCGCACCCTCTCCCTGTAACCCTGCACTTTCCAGGGAAATCCACGTAGTCTGCACATCTTTGGACTGTGGAAGGAAATAGGAATGCCCAGAGGAAACCCCCACACAGACAAAGGGAGAAGTGCAAAGGCCGCACAGACAAATAGTCATCAGAGGGTGGAATCGGGTCCCTGGTGCAACGAGACTGCAGTGCTAACCACTGAGCTACCATGCCGCAAAACGAACTTGCACATGGTTTCAAAATGTGATCTTTCTTCCTCAAGCAAAATTATATTTGGACATTTCAAATTGGTTGGCAGTACTGAAGGACAAAAAATCATCACATTGAGTCCTGCCACTTTCCGAAATATGGATCCAAATATCTGGGAGTCTCTCTCACATGCTCTTCAAATTTATGTAAAATTGTGTGGACCACTGATAAAAGCAGCAGCCTCAACTAAAAGCCAGGGAGAAACGGATTAGAAACTCTCACCACTTAGTAAAGGCTACAACAATTAATTATGCAATAATCTCAAGGAGTTTGAAGTCCTTCCTCTGTTTTTTTAGATGATACTTAGGATGATTTCAGAAGGGCACTTGAAGTAAACTTGCAGGCCTACAGGTTTAGAATTGGAGAGTATGACTGACAGCCAGCATGGGTTCCATGAGCCGAACAACCTCCTCCCTTCATATCACGACTCTGCAATACAGGCTCTTCAGGTTAGTCGTATGACTGCTTTGGGGGCAGCACTACTGCTTCACAGCAACAGGGACCAGTGTTCAATTCCATCCTCAGACACCTGTCTGTGTGGAGTTCACACATTCTCCTCATGTCTGCATGGGTTTCTGCCGGATGCTCAGTTTACCTCCCATAGTCCATTGATATGCAAGTTAGGTGGATTGGTCATTCTAAATTACCCAATGGATTAGAGTGGAAAAACACAGCAGTTCAGACAGCATCCAAGGAGCAGGAAAATCAACATGTCGGGCAAAAGCCCTTCATCAGGAATACAAGGCAAAGTGCCTGAAGAGTGGACTCTGCCTTATATTCCTGATGAAGGGCTTTTGCCCGAAACGTGATTTTCCTGCTCCTCGGATGCTGCCTGAACTGCTGTGCTTTTCCAGCACCACTCTCATCCAGAATCTGGTTTCCAGCATCTGCAGACATTGTTTTTACCTCGTAAATTACCCAATGTTCAGGAATGTGTAGGCTAGAGGCATTAGCTATGGGAAATGCAGGATATTAGGGAGAGGGTAGGGGATGGGTCTGAGTGGGATACTCTGTGGAAGGTCAGTGTGGACCCGTTGGGCCAAATGTCTTGTTTTCACATTTTTGGGATTCGATGGATTCTGTGTTCCACAGTGCATGCAATCCCCCAGCTTTAAACCAGACGTCCTATAAGTAGATGCCCACATTTAACTAAAGGCCAAATTCAAGCACATATAGGATTAAGATCATCCTGTATGGTTGTAAACTTGACAGCTGGCAGCAAGATTGAGAGCATGCAGCCCAGGATGACCGACAGAGAGAACGAGAGAGGCAGCCTCAGGCAGTGGTAGTAGCAGGAATAGGCAATCTGAGGCGGCAAGAGCAGGCCATCTGGGGCAGGGGTGGTGTGAGGTTTAGCCTGGAGCAGGGAAGGTCAAGCCCTGTGAGGAGTGATAGCCCAGCAGGGCCAGGTATTTATGGACTGCGGTGTTGACATGCTTTCCTTTTGTTGGGCAGGGGATCCCTTTTCTGCAAACTCAAACTGTACAGAAAAATAATTTTAACAAGTGCTCCAAAAATTGTCTTCGCATTTTTTTTGTTCATAGTTTTCAAAAATCTTACAATCGGATGTACTTCTTTAAAGCATTTTTTTTGGTTGAAACTTTGGGACACTGATTTGCACAGCTGAGATAGTGACTTGCAAGAGTCGAAACTGAGCAGCTAATTTATCAGCTCTGTACAAAATCCAAAGTATTGGCAATATTTTTAATTAACCATTTTAATTGCACAAGAATGAGCAAATCATTTGATATATAATTCTCATTTTAAAACAAAAAAAGTGTTAACATACCTCTACGCTCCACACACTGGAACTATGATACAATGCAGAGTAAACCTTCCCAAATTTCTGAACGTCTTTTGTGTCCCAGACATACAGGCTATGGTCACTATATACACATGACAACCACCGATTGGAAGGGTCAAAGGCCACAGCAATAGTGTCAGGATACAGGGCATCTGTCTTCTTACAGACTAAATGGCTGAGGATACAATCATATTAGAAGTCATTCAGTTTACTTCTTACAGCCAAGCTCCAAGACATTGATAATTTTTAAAAAAAAAATTCATTCACAGGATGAGTACGTCACCAGCTAGGTAGCATTTACCCATCCCTAATTGCCCAGAGGTCAGTTAAGAGTCATCCACATTGTTATGAGTCGGGAGTCATTGGTAGGCAAGATATGGTTAGGATGTCAGTTTCCTTTTCTAAAAAGGACATTAGTGAACCAGATGGGTTTTCAGACAACCGACAATGGATTCACGGTCATCATTCGATTCTCAATTCCAGATATTTATTGAATTCAAATTCCACCATCTGCTGTGGCGGGGTTCAAACCTGGGTCCCCAGAATGTTATCTGGGTCTCTGAATTAACATTCCAGCGATAACACCACTCGGGTATTGCCTCATGGTATTATTGATAATACCATCGAGAATAAAAAGTAACTGCAGAAATAATTTTCTTTTTACCTTGGCTCAATTCCAGCAGCCACATCCACACCGAGATAGTGAGGTTTGGGCAGATTGGTGACAAACTGGAGGTTAACAGGGTTAAATAACTTCAACGTTCCATTGGCACAGCCACAAAAAATGAAGTCTTCAGTCGCAGAAATGCAGTTCGCTGCTGAAGTCTCAAAGCAAAAAAAAAATAGAAAACGATACTTTAAAATATTTTTAAAAACATGGCATTGTTCTGCATTCAGTCTACACTAAAAATCAAAAATTAGGCATCCATTTAGTTAACACCAACAGAAATACAACAGTACCTTCAAATCCAACCACTTATCAAGTAGCCTTTTCCCATTGAACTGGCAGAGAAGGCCAGAGCTGGTAATACAGAAGATGCTTCCTGCCATCTTGCCTTTACCACATGCCACTCCAGAGAAAATGTTGTTGTGCAACTCACCCAGCAATGCAGACCTTCCTATTAAGGGAACAGTAATATTTGCCTAGATTTGGGAAAACAGATATTTGGTTTAGAAATGAGCAGTGTGGTGAAAAATTACTCAAGGAAACTGTTAAGCTCTCAAAATGGACTACTCTGATGATGCTTTACTGAAGAAACATGTTATTCAAGAAAGTCAATTTACTTCCTGTTACTCAAAACAAAAAGGACTTGTTTTCTTTCTTCCTTGGTTATATTTGACTCAAAAACTTGTAGAGGCAATGTGTTAAGAAAATAAAGCAAATGCCAATTTTTATTTTCCAAAATGCATCGGCGTCTGGTGCAGGATTTGCTTAAATTTGCATGATTTAGTTGTACATTGTAAGCAAGTTTTAAACTATGCTTTTTTATAAGTTACAACTTCAATATGTGAGGCTCAAGACACAAACAGACGAGTTAAAAAATTTACAGTTGTAAGAATTGGATCATTCCAAGCTTCAGCGAACCAAAAAATCCACAGGACTCTCAACTTCCCATGGATAAACCCTTCATCAGTTTCTAACAAATTATTATCTTGGATGATGAGATTGGCATGAGTATTTAGGATGACCGACTAATTAACAACAAGTCAGATGGTGGGGTGGGGGGTGTTTGGCACGGAGAGATTGAATATGCAATCAAATTTCAAAGAGTGCAAGAATAATAAGGAGTTATAGTGGAGGAATTTAACTGTACATATTAACTGGGATAGTTTTAGTGTGCAAAGTAGGAAGAAAGGAACAAATTTCTTAAATTGTATCCAGAAGAATTTTTTTTTAGCAGTACAGGTAGACTATGCTTTATCCTGCTCCTCGGATGCTGCCTGACCTGCTGCACTTTTCCAGCACCACTTTAACCCAGACTCTGATCTCCAGCACCTGCAGTCCTCACTTTTGCCTATCTACTCATTCTACTCTCATGGTCACATCCCCACAAAAATATTAGAAGATTTGTCAACACGACTTCCATTTAGTGAATCTATGCTGATGAGGACAGATTGCATCACTACTTTCCAAATGCTCAGTTATTACATCTTTAATGATTCACTCCAGCATATTCCCCACCACCGATATCAGGCTAACTAGCCTATAATTCCCACTTTCCTGTCTCCACCCTTTTAAAAAAAAGTCCACTGGAACTCTTCCAGAGTTTACAGAATACTGAAAAATGATCATTAATGCATCCACTATTTCTAGGGCCACTTCCTTAAGTATTCTGGGATGCAGACAATCAGGCTCTGGGGATGTATTGGGTTTTAATCCCATCAATTTCCCCAATACCATTTCCTGACTAATAAGGATTTCCTTCAGTTCCTCATTCATGCTTGACCCTCTGTCCCCTAGCATTTCCTGAAGATTATTTGTGTCCTCCTTACTGAAGACAAATCCAAAGTATTTGTTCAACTGGACAGCTAACTCTTTGTTGCCCATTACGAACTCCTCTGATTTTAACTGCAAGGGACCTACATTTGTCTTCATCACTCTTTTACTCTTCACATATCTGTAGAAGGTTTTATAAACAGTTTTAAAAGTGAAATGCAAGAGGTTTTGACAGAACTCAAGGCAAAAAAAAAAACCTTTTTATCCAAACTGTGGTGAGAGTCTAGAATGCACTGTATGGTAGTTGACAAGGGATGCTTCACAATTTTAAAAAAAAGTACTTAGATGAACATTTGACGTGTCATAACAGTCAAGGCTTTGGGCCTAGTGCTAGAAAGTGGGACTAGTGCAGAGAATAGTACATTTTTGACAGTGCAGATCAACTGACCGAAGAGTCTCTTCTGATCTGTGAGATTCTATGATATCTGACTGAATCAAGGAATAACCAAGAATTTTCCACCTGAACACACTTGATGTGGTCTACATGGACTTTAGAGAGGCTTCTGGTAAGACCTCTGGTGGCAGAATGGCCAAGAAAATATGACATACTGGCGAATAGGCAAAGGGTGATTTCTGTTACTAGAAGTCTGTTTAAATAGGGACGCTTCAGGACTGGGTGCTCCCTTGCTGATAATGGTGAACATTAACAAATTGGACTTAAATATCAGAGATACAAAGAAGAAGTTTGCAGATGACAAAAATTGAAAGAACGGTAAACATTGAAGATAGCTGCGGGCTTTCGGAAGGTAGCAACAGATAGTCAGCTGGCAGAGCAGTGACACATGGTATTCATCAGAGCGAGAGTGAGCACCAAGCCCTAGGGGAGGACTAAGAAGGCAAAGGATATGCTCAATGATAGGACTGCAAAGTACTTAAGGTCAGGGAGACTTTGTTGTGCACATCTACAAATCCTTGAAGGGCAGGTGGATAAGATGGTATATGGGATAGTTGCCTTTATTAGCAGGAGGCACAGAATGCAAAAATTAAGATGATATGCTGGAGCTACATAAAACATTGGTTAGAACACAGTTGGAGTAGGAGTGTAGTTCTGGGCAACACATAATAGGAAGGATGCGATTATACCAGAGACAGTACAGGGGAAATTTATTACAATGCTGCCTGGGCTGGAGGATAAGATACATGAGGAAAGACTGGATAGGAACATAGGAAGAAGTGTGGACCATTCAGCCCCTCAAGCCAGTCTGCCATTCTGTGAAATCAATGGTAATCTGTGGTCCAACCCAAAACTCTGTCTACATTTGATAAATCTTTCTTAATCTGTCTTAGATTTAAACTAACAACCATTCCAGCATCAACAGCTATATGTGGAAGTATATTCCAAACATCTACCATCCTGTGTGTCAAAGTGCTTCTTAATATCTCTCCTGAATGGTCTGGCCCTGATTCTCAGACTGTGCTCCCTACTTCTAGAATCCCCACCCAGTGGAAACAGTTATCATTATTGACTCTGTCTTCTCCTATTACTATATCGAAGATTGCGATTGAATCATCCCATAACTTTCTAAATTCTACAGAAAGGTCTCATTTGTATAATCAGCCATCAGAACTTAACCTCTGTTGTCCTAGTAGCATTCTTATAAACCTATGTTGTACTTCCTCCAAACGCCCAAAATATCCTTCCTAAGGTGAAGTGCCCAGATCACCTCAGGGTACTCCAAGTCTGATCCAGTCAGAAATTTGTACAGCCTGAGGTTGTTTTCGTTAGAGCAGTGAAGATTGAGGAAGACCTGATAGAGGTACAAGAGATTATGATGGGCATAGATAGAAATCAGATGTTCCTATCCACCCTATCAGTAGACAGATCAGTTTGCAGGAGCACAGATTTAAGGTAGAAGGCTAAGACAACAGAATGATGGAGAATTATTCACTTAGAGGATGGAGAGATTCTGGAACTCACTGTTTGAAAAGGTGGTTGAGTTAGAAACTCTTGTAATATTTATGCAGTATTTAGATATTCAGCTTCATTGCCATAGCCTCCAAGGCTCTGAGCCAAGAACGTAACAAAAAGGATCAATACAGTAAAATCCCTGTTGACCTATGATGTGACAGGCTGAATAGCTTCCTTCTCTACCATAAATGTCCATGAGTACCTTGTGATTATTTCTCATCTTAAATTGCTGTATTAATCTCAAAAGGAAACTTATTTTCTTGCACCAATACAATTGGTCCTAGATTGAAGCATTCATTCCTGTCAAACCATTTTGAACTAAGCTTGAAATAATTATTTCTGACACAGGAAGAATGTACGTACCTTGCAGGCTTTGGATTCATTTAAATACCAAAACTTGACATGCCTGTTGCCGGTTGTAACAAAGAAACTGCTGTCTTCAGAGAAGGAAACAGCTGTAACTTTACTGGAAACTTTATTAGATGCCACAATGGAGTTTTTCTGTCAAAACAAGTACAAGTACATTTCTGCGAGCATCATGTTATGATCTCAGCTGATGTTATTGCTGGACAAATCAGATCCCAGACTGAAACCTAGATTACAGTTTCTTTTAACAAAATAAAAAAGGTATCTCACAAACAGAAGGACAATGCTGCAGATTTTGTCTTAACATTAAATAGAAGTGCATTAGCAAGATGAAAACATAAAACAGAATAAATCAATCTCTCTGTACCACAAATTCAAAAGAATTTTTAAACAAACAGTAAAATATAAAATGACCCAACCACAAAACACTTGTTTATAAATTCAGAAAACCTACACCCTTAGAGCAGTATAAAGATCGAGGAATGAATGTAATTCTCACACATTAGGCTCTGCCACTTCACTGTAGCAGAGCAGTACAATGCTCCAGAGGGACTAGGTAGAGGAAACGTTTTACATAGGCAAGGTAATTCATAAAATAAGGAAAACATCAGCAACAAAAGTATTTTGGTAGCTGCAGACTTGCATTGTTACTATTATTATTCAATAATATATTGTCTTTCATAAATGGCACATAACTATGTTTGGAATTCTAGAAGTTAACAGGCATGTGGATCTCCATATTTTCTCTGTGGTTTAAACTTTATGGTGTGAACTTCTGACACACCTTGTGCCCATGTTTAATTACATTTGGCACAGAATGCAAAAGTCAAAAATGCACCACAGTCTATGTTTGAACTCTTACCTTCCAATCCCAAACATTCACAAGTTTATCATGCTGGTAGCCCACCGATACAATATACTTCAGGTTGGGAGAAAAAGATACACATGACACTCCATACTTGTGGCACTGTAATTCAGCCACTTGCACTTTGTCAGACACATCCCAGACACGCACAGCAGGCATATGTCCACTCTATTTAAAAAAAAAAGACATACGTAAAACATACAGCAGGAAATCAACAAAATTTATTTCAGAACTCTAACCACACAGTGCATAGAACTGTACAGCACAGTAACCGGCCCTTTGGTCCACAACATCGTGCTGAACATGACGCCAAACTAAACCAACCCCTTCCGTCTGACTTGGTCCATATCCCTCCATTCCTCAAATATTCATGTGCTTATCTAGAAGTCCCTTAAACACCCCTATTGTATCTGGCTCCACCATCACCCCTGGCAGCACATTTCACACTCCTAACACACTCTGCATAGGAAATTTGCCCCTCACATCTCCGATGAACTTTCCCTCTCACACCTTAAATGCATGCCCTCATTTTACACATTTCAATTCTGGAGAAAAGAATTCGGACTGTCAACCATATGTATATCGTAATTTTATAGACTTCTATTAAGTCTCTCCTTAGCCTCTGCCACTCCAGAGAAGACAGCCCAAACTTTTCTAGCCTCTCCTTATAGCTCACAGTTTCTGTTTTCAGAGGGTAACTAAAGAAGAAGTACTTGCAGAACAAAGTTGTGGTTCTACATTCCCAGAAACAGCGATCTTCTGCGGGACACACGCAGAACACAAGAAACTGTCTTTCACAGGCCTTTTTTGTACACATCATTCTGATTATAAAAACTGCTGACCTGTTCTTCTGAGAGAGACGGCGTGGTCAAGTCCCACGGTTAGGGTCAGAATCATGCTGCCCCTCTCAAATGCTTTTCATTTAATACATTTGCTTTAATCAATTTGATGACTTTCTTCTAAATTTGAATTTTATTAATTTTACTACAACAAATTGGTGCTACGAGCAGGGTCCTGTTCACGGAGACCCGGGAAGGTTGGCCACCCCTGGGGAGTCGGGGCAGGATATCGGACAAAAGTAGGTAAAACTACAGAAGTTGTTGATCTGGTAAGAGTGAATGAGAGAGTATTTGTTGTGTGGCCTCTGAGTTGAGTTATGCTCAGATGCCAGTTTGATTACCTCAGGCAGGAACAAAGGCCTAGATTAAATAAGCGGGATACAGGGAAACGATCACTCCCTAAAATAGGTATCGCTGGACTCAGATATGAACAATTCTGGGCAAGACATGGCCAGTGGGAAAACACTCAGCAGTCATGGCAGGTGCGGAAACGCGATCGACTGACAGAGGATCTGAGTGTATAAACCTATCATTGTTACGGCAAGACAGGGAGATCAATGGGACTCCCGGGGTCTCATTAACCAATATATGTTAGACAGATATTCACTCATTAGATAGATAAGAAAGAGTGACTGGGATCCGTCTCAGACCTTAGAACAACAGTGAAATTGGCTGATGGGCGAAAAGAAAGATAAGACCAAGAAAACAGATGTTCTTTTGGTCCATCGATTGGCTGGCCTCATAGTCAGACGTTGGAATCCACAAAGAAATGGACCAAGGAAAAACAAATACTTCAATCACGACTAAGGGAACTGGGAAAAAAAAAATCAGTTCCTGGAGGATAGTCAGTGGAGCCCGTTGCCACTTTATAATACCCAGGAGATCCTGGTCACATTGCCTGAACCGTCAGATGACTCTCCTGAGGAAATTAACTCGGAGTGGGGAAGGAGCTAATGCGAATACAAAATATAAGCCATTTACACCAGGTGAATTGCAGCAGATCTTAGCTTCCCTGGATTGCTTACAGCCTCGCAGTCATAATGCAAAGTTTTGGGCAGAATTAGATACCATCTGGGTGGGCCACCGACCACATTTAAAGGAACCAACTGGTCCAGGCTGCATGTCCTCCGGACAAGTGGCATCTAATATCTAACATAGCCGATGCCGCATAGCAACAAAGTCAAGATTATAGGAGAGGCACCCCCATTAAAGGAGATATAGAAGATCAGCAGGAGCTCTCCAGCAGATTTAAGGCCGAAATACAGCATGTTTTGGAGCAAGACGACTCCTATACAAAACAAAAGGGGAGTTACTGTCAGCACCGGGACTGGAATTACCAGATGTTACTAAAAACTTCTACATTTACTACAACGAAGAGGGAAGTTTTTACTTGGCAGTAGCAACCCAGCTCCATGGCAAAAAACAGCGACCTATAGGGTACTAATTTATTGCTGAAAGACCTGTAGTGAATGGCTTGCCCAGATGTATAGCTGCTTTAGACTGTGCCGTGTGGGCTGTGAGGTCAGTCAGCCTGGGTATATAGTCAGGGAATATAGTTTTGCAAACCAGACATCCTCATAGAAATGTTAAATATGGGAAAATTACACGGTTTCTAACATGAGAAAGGCAAAATGGGAGGCTGTTCTTTTGCCACCAACGAAATCCATTACTGTTGTACGAGATATCTGGGAAAACCCAGTGAAAGGGATGTTAGGCGATGGTGAACCAAATGTGTGGGAATGTGGATGATGAAGTAGAGGAAAATGGGGTAAAGGACGTATTCATAGAGGCACCAGATGAGACCCTGTTTGTGGATGGCTCACGGAAATATGTAGACGGTTTGCCACAATGAGATGGGCAGTAGTGAATGTGGAACTAAGAGTTGCCTGAGCAGGGAGAATAGAGGGAGGCCTGTCAGCCTAGGTGACTGAGTTAGTGGCCCTTACTCATGCCTTCACAGAGGAGAGAGAGTGAAGAGGGTTAACATTTACGCTGATAGTAGATATGCATTTGGGATTGTCCACAATTACATGACTGTTTGGGAAAAATGTGGATTTGTCACCACGGGGGGACGGACGGGGAGGGGGGACCCCTGTCAAGCATGGGCAGATACTAAAGACTATCCTGGAGGCCAGTGAGTTCCCATCGGAGGCTGAAGTGTTGAAGGTCAAGGCCCACCAGAGGGAACCAGATAGGTCCCATTTAAATCTTGCTCCTCTCACCTCAAACCTATGTCCTCTAGTCTGGACTCCCACACCCAGGGAAGAGATCTTTGTCTATTTACCTTATCCATGCCCCTCATGATTTTATAAGCCTCTATACAGTCACCCCTCGGCCTCAAACTGCAGTGAAAACAGCCCCAACCTATTCAGCCTCTCCCCATAGCTCAAACCCTCCAATGATAGCAACATCTTTGTTAATCTTATCTGGATTTAAACTCCATTCGCCATAACTCCGCTCATATCTGCAACTGATCTATATCCTGCTGTAACCATTGACACCTTCTATACTAGCCACAAATCCTCCGATCTTTGTATCACCTGCAAACTTACTGACCCACCCATTACATTATATATGTGTCCCCCAATATGTGGATCCCTGCAGAACATTACTAGTCACTGACCTCCAGCCTGAAAAACACCCTTCCACCCCTTCTCTTTGCCCTCTGTGGACAAGCTAATTCTGAATCAAAGCTGCCAAGTCACCTTAATCTTCTGGCTAAACATACCATGAGGGAAACTTGTTGAAAATCCACGTAGACAACATCTACTGCTCTACCCTCATCGACACCTTTGACACCTCAAAATATTGAATCACGTTAATAAGACATTACTTGCCCCACACAGAGTCATGCTGACATTCCCTAATTTGGCCATGTTCTTCCAAATGCATGTAAATCCTCTCCCTAAGAATTCTCTACAATAGTGTCCCATCCACCAATGTGAAACTCACCAGTCTATAGTTTCCTGCATTATCTCGAATTCCCTTCTTGAACAGAGGAACATAAGCTACTTGCCAGTCCTCCATGACCTCATTAGTGGCTAGCAAGGATACAAAGAACTTGGTCAAGGGCTCAGCAATCTCCTGTCTTGCCTCTCCCCATAACCTGGGGTAGATACCATTGGGTTCCATTACCCACCTTAATGCTCTTCAGGAGACCCAACACCATTTCTTTCTTGATTTCAAACTACCCTAGCCTATTAGCATGCTCCACTCTAATCTCGCTATCCTCCATATCCTTCTCCAGGGTGAACACTGATGCAAAAATACTCATTCAGGATTTCACGTACATGTTTGCCTCAAACACAAGTTCCCTCCTTTATTCATGAGTGGTCATACCTTCGCCTTAGTTATCCTCTGGTTTTTAAATGTATCTGTAGAATGCCTTGGGATATTCTTAAATCCTACTTGCTTAAACGCCTAATTGCCTAATTCAGTTCTTTCCTGCTTTACTTATATTGCTCATGGGCTTTGTCTGATTTTAGCTTCCTAAACCATGCATATGTTTTTCTTCCCTTTTTGACTAAATTCACAAGCTCCCTCATTATCCAAGAGTCCCTTATTTTGCCATCCATGTCCTTCTTCCCTACTGAAGCATGCCTGTCCTCAACTCTCATATTGGTACCTTCCCACAAGGTCCTGACTTATCCTTATACATCACCTTCTTAAAACTTAAGGAGTTGTGATCATTTTTTTCAAAATGCCCTGCAACTGAAAAGTCAGTCACCAGCCATCATAATGTCCAGTATGGCCCCTCCTCTAACTGGACCATCTGCATAATGTTTCAAGTAAGCCTCTTGCTCTAAGGAGTCCCAGTCAATACTGGGAAAGTTAAAGTCACCCACTATGACAACTTTGTTGTTATTCCATTTTTCCATATTCTGCCTACATATTTGTTTCTCAAAGTCTCAGTGGTTGTTGAAGGGTTGATAGTATAATCCTATCAGGAGTGACTGCACCTATTTTATTTTTGATCTCTACCCATATGGCCTCAGTGGATAAACCCTCCATTACGATCTCTCTGACTGATGTGACATTCTCCGATTAGAAATACAACTCCTCCTCCTTTAACCTTTCTCTCTTGCCTAAAACAACAAAGCCTTGGAAAGTTGAGCAGCGAAACCTGTCCCTCTCTCAACCAAATCTCTGTAATGGCTGCAACATCATAGTTCCATGTACTGATCAAGGCTCTAAGCTCATCTGCCTTACTCCTTTGCATTGAAATAAGCACACTTCAGCACATTAGTACCATTATGTTGTTTTACCCATCTCTGTCCATCCTTCCTTTCTGACTTACTGGTCCTAACATCTATCTTCCCCTCGATTCCTCCACTTGCTGACCTGCTGCTTTGGTCACCACTCCCGCTCCAGAATAGCACTAGCGAACCTCCCTGTGAAGATATTATTTCCTCTTCAGTTTAGATGCAACCCGTGCCTCTCATACAGGTCACCACTGCCACAGAACAATGCACCACAGAAATAGGCCCATCAGCCCTCCTAGCCTGTGTTGACACATTTTGCTCTTCCATATTAAAACTGCCTTCACTAATAGGATCTGTATCCCTCTATTTCCTTCTTATCCATGTATGCATTTAGATGCTTCTTGAACGCTGCTGTTGTCTCTGTTTCCACCATCTCCTCTGGCAGTGCAGGAAAGGTCCGAGTTATCCAAGAACCTGAAACTCCTGTACCAACTCTTTAGCCATGCATTCATCTGTCCTATCTTTTTATTCCTTGCTTCACTAGCACATGGCACTGGTAATAACCCAGAGAATACTAACCATGAGGTCCTGCTTTTCAGCCTCTTTCCTAACTCCCTGTATCGACGCATCAGAACCTCATCCCTCTTTCTACCCATGTCATTGGTACCAAATGTGCATAATGATCTCTGGCGGCTCACCTTGCCCCTTATGAATTTCATCCAACCACTCAGATGTCCTAGATGCTGGCACCAGGGAGGTAACACATCAGCAGCACAAAAATGCCCATCTGTGCCCCTAACTAATGAGCTTCCTACCAGGGAGTTTATGTTGCAGCTGTATAGGGTGCTGGAGAAGCCACACCTGGAGTACGATGTGCAGTTTTGGTCTCCTTACTTGAGAAAGGATGTACTGATACTGGAGGGGTGCAGAGAAAGTTCATTAGGTTGAATCCAGAGTTGAGGGGACTGGCTTATAAGGAGAGACCTAATGGACTAGGATTATATTCACTGGAATTAAGAAGAATGAGGGGGGATCTTATAGAAACATAAAATTATGAAGGGAATAGATAGGATAGAAATAGAGGGGATGTTTCCACTGGTGGGTAGAAGTAGGACAAGAGGCATAGCCTCAAAATTAGGGGGAGTAGATTTACAACTGAATCAAGAAGGACCTTCTTCACCCAGAGGGTTGTGAATCTATGGAATTTCCTATCCAGTAAAGTAGTTGAGGCTTCCTCAGTAAATGTTTTTAAAGCTAAGATAGATTCTTTTTTGAACAGTAAAAGAATGAAGGGTTACGGTGAGAGGATGGGTAAGTGGAGTTGAGGCCATGAAAAGATCAGCTATGACCATATCGAGTGGTGGAGCAGGCTCAAGGGGCCAGATGGCCTACTCCTGCTCTTAGTTCTTACGTTCAATATTGCTCACTTGGATCTTGCCTGACTCTGGTCTACAGTAGAGCCAGTTGTGGTGCCACAGGCCTGGCTGCTACTGTTATACTCCCTTGAGAGGTTACCAGCCTCCATCAACAGTTTTACTTGTTAGAGTGGGGAATAGCCACAGTAGACTCCTGCACTATCTGCCTGCCTCTCCAGGCAGTCACCTGTCTACCTGACCGAATTGGAGGTGTGACCACCTCCTTGTAACTGGTGTCTATCCCACTCTCTGCTCCCTGTGTGCTCCTCATCAGAAGAATTAGAAGTTCCCAAACTTATACCATTTTATTTCAATGTGGGTCTTTCAATTAAGGCTGAAGAGGAACTCCTTCTCAACATTGGGATTCTTTGGACTTCTCTACTTGAGTGTTGTGAATGCTGAATTATTAAAATTGATAGTTTTGAAAGCCTGTAAACAGATAGAGCTGTGAGGGAGCCAATGGCTGTGGGGAACATGCACAAAAGCACAGTTGAGACCAAGATCATATCAAACACTCCCCCCCCCCGCCCCACCCCACCTTATTCATTCACAGGATGTGTGCATCACTGACTATTGCTCATCTCACAAGTTATGTCAACCACATTGTTGTGGGTGTTGAATCACATGCAGGCCAGACAGGTAAGGATGGCAGTTTCGCTCCCTGAAGAACATTATTGAACCAGATGGGTTTTTCTAACAATCGACAATGGATTCAAGGTCATCATCAGACCACTTAATTTTATTGAATTCAAATTCCATCATTTGAACAAAAGATCCCCAGAATGTTACCAGGGTCTCCAGGCTAATAGTTCAGTGATAATACCAATAGCCCATTGCCTCCCTTTAAACTGGAAAATTGCAAACTACACATGTGGTCATTTTACAAATGTACTCACCTCCCCAGTAACAAGGTATTTTCCATCAGGTGAGAATGCCAAAGCACTGACTGCTTTCCTAAATCAAAAGAAAATTAGGTCAATAATGGACTTGAAGCATCATTAGCAATCAAATTGGAATTTTCAAACAATATTGGTGGATTTGATTTAGGTTTATGTGGTCTAAATAGGGAAAAAAAAAACTTTCTATTTAGGTATATCTAGCAACATAGAACTCTTGAAATGACAAACTTCAAACGCTGTGATGCACAACATTAAATAACTAGTGTGTAACTTCTGTGGAGTTCATCATGATAAAATTTCTTATTATAATGACAATATTTTGGTATTTTATTGGAGTTAGTTTCCATTACTGCATAAATAACACACTTTTTTATTGACAAATCACAAATGTTATGCTGTGATTTAGAGGGGAACCCATTGACAGCAAGTCTCAAACTAGTTCAGAACACACGACCAAATAAAATAATGCACTGAATAGAAAACCAAATAGCAAGCTTTCTAAAAAAAAAGTTGGATAGAAATATCTTGAAAGGCAAAAACATAAAATCGACCCAAGTTCATCATAATAACTGGACTTACAAGTCCATGCACTACGTTCCCCAACAACCAAAAATGATAACTCTCATGAAGACAAAAAGGGGATGTGGAAAACAACATTATGGAAATTAAATATAGTGATAATTCAATGACCATGACATAACATTATACATCCCTAGACTTAAGTATCTCCCATTAGAAAACTGGACTACAGTCAGGGATGAACCAAACATCACTAAAATTCTACTTTCCACTCTTCAACTATTTCTATATTCAAACAATGACTTGAACAACAGTGTTGTGTTGGTGTTTTTGATTACATCATATAAATACTGTTTTCATTGTCCCTTACCTGGAGGCATTGAGAATGTGAGTCTGCTTATTTTTTTTGGGGTTACATAACACCACCACACACCTTTTAGGAGAAAAGCAAACAAAACATTATTTGCACAAATATAATTACACAAAAAGACAAAGTAATGCAGATTAGTATTATAAATTACAAATATACTCAAGGTTAGTCATTTACATAAGACTATCTAGAATAGGTTTAGAGAATATATTTAGAGGCTCAGGACAACTTTAGATCAAAGTACAACATTATTAAGTAAATGGGAAAACAAGCAGTCATGCCATTTCTAGTGTCTCAATCTTTTCTTGGTCAGTTACAATATGTTGGCTTACTTTTAAATAAAAGGTTGTGTGGTTTGATTTTTCACTAAAACAAAATCATGAGTAAAACTATTTAACTTTAGATGGCTACCTCCACACTCAGTTATTAAATGGAGTAAAATAGCTATAACCATATAGAATCCTCGATTCATGATCAAAACTGGCCATATCCCACAAGCACAAGAGCAGACTTAATAAGAAGTGTCATTATTATAGGTTTTTGCAAAAAACAAAAGGTGTCAGATTGTCTGGATTGCTTTTTACTGACATTGAAAGATCAAATGCAGAGATTTTACAACTTCTGGGCAGATATGACAATATTCACATTGAAAATAAACAACATACAATGCATGGCAACAACATAAATACATATAGAGTAACAATACATTGCATGTTTATTTTCAATTCATTGTTGAGATGTATGCAAGGGCAGCATTAATTGCATCCCCCACAACTGAGGAGCAGAAGTCAAGTTCCTGAATCAATGCTGGGCACATGATGTAGACACACCCAAAGTTCTATAAAGGCGCAGAATCAAGAATTTTGACCCAACAATAACTATCGATTAGTGGTGAAGTGGGTAGAAGTTTAAGGTGAAGGATGTGGTGCTGATTAATCAAACTGATTTGTCTTGCATGCTTCTGTGCTTTAAGAGTCATTTGAATGATATTCATCCAGTGGAGTGCACAGCATTCCATTAGATTTACAACTTGTAGAAGGTGAATAAGCATTTGGTGAGTCAGGAGACAAGTCACCTCCTGCCAGTCCCAAGCCATCTCAGACTTGCTCTTGTGGCCGCAGCATTTATATAGCTGGTCGAGGCAAGTTTCTGAACAACACTAACACTCAGGATGTTGATGGCAGGGGATTTTGTGATAGTAATGGTGCTGAGTGGGAGATTAGATTTTTTTTCTTGCTGGTGATCAGTCTCTGGTACAAGTGTTGTTTGCTACATACTAAGCTTGCATTTTGCCCAAGGATTGCTAAAGACATAAATTGATCCAATAGCTGAGGAGTTGTGAATGGTGTGAAGTATCTGTAAAATCAAACATTCCTTATAGTTAAGAAACCTGCATTGGTGAAGTACCTGATAGAGGTTTGGCAGGAGACTGGAGCTCTAAACAAACAACTCAAATAAATAAGTCACATTTTCTTAGAATACACCCTTAAAAAGAAAGAAAAACTGCAGCTGTGAGAAACTGCCTCTGAAACCGATCATGAGCAACAGCAAGAGACGCCAGAGTTACATGCCTCTAGAATGTCTGTACAAGTTTAGATTTGACAGTGGCAACATGAGAGCAACTCTTAATGGAATTATAATGAAATGTTTTAGGTACAACATAAAATTAGTAGATACAGTATACCATAGAAGCAAAAGCTCCAACTTTTGCAGTTAAGCAATCATCATCAGCAAAAAAACTTACAAAACCATATCAAAGCCGAAAGAAAGGTTTACACAACGCCAAGAGAAAGCAGAAATCCAGCAGAGCCATGCAAAGCAAAAAAGGAACGTATTAAGGAAAAAAAACAAATTTGAAAAACTGCACAGAGTATCAAAGGTAGAGGTTTTCATTGTAGTAGTGGGAGAGCAATAAAGGAAATGCGGGTTCTCAACAATTAGCTATCACAATTATTGTTTACAAAATAATCCACAATTGTAGAATTGATTTTTTTTAACCTGGTTACAAGCCCAGCAGGCATTATCTCTGGACGGCATTTGATTAGTAAAGTTGCCATAGTCCCAGGTGACTACAGAGCTATTCTCTCATTACAGTGAGATGGCTGGTGGTGATTTAACCCAAAGGTCACCACACCTCAGGCAAGAAGAGAGGTTGAGAAGAGTCCTTCACAGTAACTTCAGCTGGAGCAGGTATAGAATCAACACTTTTGGCATCACAAACTAGTGGCTGAACCAACTGAACTAACAAATCCTATTTAACAAGGCTCTGCGCAAAACATTATTGAAAAAAAAACATGAAAACATGAACTGACATCAACCTTAAGATATCGGTTGGAAGTTGGTATATTCTGCATTCCAGTGTAGGATTGTGTTGAAATAGCAACAGAGGTTGGTGATTGGTGAAAACAGCCCTGTATTGAACATGCTCAGTAGCACAATTCGAGGTGGCAATGGGATCTCAAGTACAGTTTTTACAGTAGTCTCTTTATATACAATTTTTACATACATTCATTTTTTAACACTACACTGTTACATAATTGTATCTATTGTACACAGAAGTTTGAGAGACATCTGTCCTGGGGAAGCAGCAGATGGTTTAAACATTTGCTATCCCTGATAGGATTCGAGTGTCTTTCCAGTCTGCTCACACAATTATGAGGTGCTAGTCCTTTGTCGTTTAAGTTAGTGAGGTTAGTAAAAATACTAGACCTATATGATCTAAATAAGTTAGAAATTATATATCTACTCAATAAAAATTGAGGATATTAAACTGATCTACCGCAGCTGGGTCGTGAGATTTTGTTTTACTATAACTGGCTGTGTCAGTTCTTTACTCATTCATTCACGCAGTTTCGATCGTAAGTTTCTTAAAGAGGGTAGTGGCCCTATTTAATGTGTATTAAAAGGCACTAGTTGAGGAAATTGTTTGATGTTCTGTCATCTATTCAGATCCAGAGTGCCAGTTGCAAAGGGTTGATTAATATTATAATCTTTCCATAGTTTTGTGCGAGTCAAGGAGACACAATAGTAGGGTTGGCATTGTGCTGACTAAGTGACAACACTAACACTTATTCAGGGGTAGCCTTTGATACAGAAGCAGGTCTAAACACTGCTTGTAACATGGAGCCAATAAGGATCGAAAGGGGTAAAGAAGCAGTAATGGGTTGGAAGGGATATTTTAAATTTATTTCATCTTGTAATAGTAAAACAGAAATCATGTTTGACAAATCTTCTTAAATTTGAGGATGTAACAAGTACAGTGGACGAGGATGGATAAGTAGGTGATGTGTATCTGGACTTTCAAAAGGCATTCGACAAGGTTCTGCACAAAAGATTAGTGAGCAAAATTCAAGCTCCTGTATCAGAGGTAACATGTTGACATGGATAGAGAACTGGTTGGCTGACAGTTGAAATAAACAGGTCCTTTTCAGAATGGCAGGCAGTGAAGAATTGGGTGCTGCAGGGTTCATTGCTGGGACCCCAACCATTCACAATATACATTAATGATTTGGACAAGGGAGTTGAATGCAATTTCTCCAAATTTGCAGATGACACTGAACTGGGTGGCAGAGAGTGAGTGAGTGAGCGTGCGTTGGCTGGTCAGGCAAATACTTATCAAATGCAATATAATGTTGATAAATATTTCAGAGAACATCTCTGGGACACATGCACTAAACAACCCCCCTGCCCTGTGACCGAAGACGAACTCCCCCTCCATCAAGGACATCCAAGTCTTGGGCCTCCTCCACCGCAAAGAGCCACCCGACGCCTAGAGGAAAAATGTCTTATCTTCGCCGTGGGACCCTCCAACCTCATGGGATCAATGGGGATTTCACCAGTTTTCTCATATACCCTCCCCGAACTTTATCCCAGATCCAACTTCCCAACTCGGCACTGTCCATCTTCCTTCCCACTTATCTACTCCACTCTCCTCACTGACCAATCACCTTCATCTATCTATTGAATCCAGAGCTATTTGTACACCCCCATGCCCATATCTCTCAGCCCCCTTGGACTACCCTCTCATCGCTGAGGACCTCATGATTGAAATGTTGACTCTACTGTTCCTTGGATGCTGCCTGACCAGCTGTGCCTTTCCAGCACCACACTCTTCGACTAATGTGGATATATGTCAAGTTATCCACTTTGGTCACAAAAACACAGAGATTATTATCAGAATGGTGGCAGTTTGGGAAAAGGTGAGGTGCAAAGAGACCTGGGTATGATGATGGAACAGTCGCTGAAGGTTGGCATTCACATCCAGCAGGTGATGGGGAAAGCTAATGACATGCTCTCCTTTATAGGGAGAAGACTGGAAGGATGTCTTGCTGCAGTTATACAGGGAGGAGATAGTGAGGACGGCAGATGCTGGAGATCAGAGTCGAGAGTATGGTGCTGGAAAAGCACAGCAGGTCAGGCAGCATTCAAGCAGGGGAAATCGATGTTTCGGACATGAAGGGCTTATGCCCGAAACCTCGAATCTCCTGCTCCTTGGATGTTGCCTGACCTGTTGTGCTTTTCCAGCACCACACTCTCGACTGCAGTTATACAGGGCCTAAGTGAGGCCACATCTTGAATAGTGTGTGCAGTATTGATCTCCTAGTCGGAGGAAGAAATTCTTGCTATTGAGGGAGTTCAGTGAAGGTTCACCAGACTGATTCCCAGGATGGTAGGACTGACATATGAAGAAAGAATCGATTGACTGGTCACAGTTCCTTGAAAGTGGAGTTCCAGGTAGATAGACAATAGGTGCAGGAGTAGGCCATTCTGCCCTTCGAGCCTGCACCACCATTCAATATGATCATGGCTGATCATCCTTAATCAGTATCCTGTTCCTGCCTTATCTCCATAACCCTTGATTCCACTATCCTGGAGAGCTCTATCCAACTCTTTCTTAAATGAATCCAGAGAGTGGGCCTCCACTGCCCTCTGGGGCAGAGCATTCCACACAGCCACCACTCTCTGGGTGAAGAAGTTTCTCCTCATCTCTGTCCTAAATGGTCTACCCCGTATTTTTAAGCTGTGTCCTTTGGTTCGACACTCCCCCATCAGCGGAAACATGTTTCCTGCCTCCAGAGTGTCCAATCCTTTAATAATCTTATATGTCTCAATCAGATCCCCTCTCAGTCTTCTAAACTCAAGGGTATACAAGCCCAGTCGCTCCAGTCTTTCAGCGTAAGGTAGTCCCGCCATTCCAGGAATTGACCTTGTGAACCTACGCTGCACTCCCTCAATAGCCAGAATGTCTTTCCTCAAATTTGTAAAGGCAGCATTTGGTATGTTTTTGTTTATTGGTCAGAGCATTGAGTGTAGAAGTTGGAAGGTTGTGTTACAGCTGTCGAGGACATTGGTTAGACTATTTTTAGAATATTGCGTGCAATTCTGGTCTCCTTCCTATTGGAAGAACGTTGTGTAACTTGAAAGAGTTCAGTAAAGACTTAAGGATGCTGCCGGGGGTTGGAAGGTTTGAGCTATAGGGAGATACTCAATAGACTGGGGCTGTTTTCTCTAGAGCATCGGAGGTTGAGGGGTGGCCATATAGAGGTTTATAAAATCAGGAGGGGCATGGTGAGGATAAGTAAACAAGGTTTCTTCCTGAAATGGGGGAGTCCAGAATTAGAGGGCATATGTTTAGGGTGAGAGGGGAAAGATACAAAAAGGGACCTAAGGGGCAACTTTTTCCACAAAGAGGGTGGTGCATGTATGGAATGAGTTGCCAGAGGAAGTGGAGAAGGCTGGTACAATTACAGCATTTAAAAGACACTGAATTGGTGTAGGAATAGGAAGGGTTTAGAGGGATATGGACCGATAACCTAATATCCTCAATAGGATATCTAGTTGGCATGTTGGACTGAAGGGTCTATACTCCATACTGCACATCTCTATGACAGGGCTTGTACTCACTGGAATTTAGAAGAATGGGGATTTTGTGGAGGGGAGAGGGGAGTTGGTCCAGAACTCAGGGTCACAGTCTAAGAAGAGGGGGTTAACCATTCAGGACTGAGATGAGGAAAAATTTCTTCGCTCAGTTGTGAATTTGTGGAATTATGGAGAGAAACAGCAATGGGACACTGAAATTGCATGATCAGCCATGATCATATTGAATGCTGCCAGCTCGAAGGGCCTACTCTGCACATATCTTCTATGTTGTGCATATCTGTCATCTAGTGAAAGACATTCATGTGGAGGATGACAAGGAGGAAGACATAGGACGGACAAAGTAAAGACACTTCAAAATGTTACAATAATTATACAAAAATTAATTTGCGAAGGAGAAGTCACTATATAATCAAGCAGAATGGCTCTTGGTTAGTCACATTAAGCAGAGACTTTTCACAGTCGAAAAGCGTGGTGGTGGAAAAGCACAGCTGGTCAGGCAGCACCCGAGGAGCAGAGTCGACGTTTTGAGCATGAGCTCCTCATCGGAAATGGGGGGCCCCCCAAGGGGGCTGACTGATAAATGGGATGGGGTGCGTGGTGCTAGGGGAAAGGTACCTTGGAATGCAATAGATCAAAGTGAAAGGGAAATAAGAAGGAAGCAGTTGTGGCTGAGGTAGCGGTTCTATTTCAGGACATGGCTGAACAGCGTCAGGGTAAAAGTGATGACCTTGGCGGGGGGTGGGGGGGTGCAGTGAGAAAGAGACTGAAGCAGACCCACTACCACAGCCATTACTGTTTCCTCCTTATTCTCTCTCCACTCCGAACTATCACCCCCCACCTTCATCTACTTATGACCTTCCCAGCTACCTTTACCCTTGCCCTAACCACCCTTCCCCCCCAATTTATGTGTCAGTCCCCTTGGGCTCCCACTTCTTTCCTGATGAAGAGCCCATGCTCCAAACGTCGCTCCTCCTGCTCCTCGGACACTACCTGACCTGCTGTGCTTTTCCAGCACAACACTCTTTGGCTCTGATCTCCAACATCTGCAGTCCTCACTTTCTCCAAGAGACTTCTCACAGCCTTACTGCATTTTAAGACTTGAGTAACTCTTGGTCACACCCAAAGTCTGGTTCCACTTAACTTTAGAAACATGTCAAAACCAAACTAAACTCTCAGTTACAGGAAATGATCAAAATAGACACACCTATGTTTATCCTACTGTTATGGCATTTAACTCCAGTCAATTAGATCTTACCTTTATTAGAATACACTCAAATTAAACCACAATTCTGCACATTATATAATAAAACACTCAAAACTCATTTCTGAATAGTTAATGAAATTCTATAGTACCATCAAAATTAGCTTAGCTGAGAAGCAACGATAGATATGAGAATGGAAGTCACCAATTTTTCAAGAATGGTCGATTTGATATAACATTAACAATGAACAACACAATAAATAAGTCATCTTTTAAAATCAAAGTGACTAATGTTTTTGCATTCAAACAAAAGCACAATACTGCAAAAGTTGAAAATTCAAAATAAACAGGAATTGTTATAAATATTTAGCAGGTCAGGCTGTTTGGAGAAAGAAAGTTAATGCTGCCAGACTTGCTAAGTTTCCCCAGATTTTGTGCTTGATGTAAACCTTAAACTATTTTTAGCCCACAAAACTATACTTTTATCAACATCAGACTGCATTTTTCCTGCATTAATCCATATGTTCTTAAACAAGGGAATGAAAGGTGGGAATGTGGACTTGAGGTTACAATCATATCAAGTCATGACCTTGTTAAATGGTGGAGCAGGCTAAAGGGGCTGAATAGCCTACTCCAATTGCTTGCTCAAGTGGTCATATCTCTTTCTAATAAGTCTTGCCCTTCTCTAGCCTTAACAAGAGTATTTCATTCGAGTATATTTATTTATGCACAAGCAGCACTGCACAACAGCATTAGCAGCAAATTCAGAAACAGGACTACACTGTCTAGTAGATCTGTTTCACTGTAGTATGAATTAATTAATTCACATCAACATACCAAAAGAAAAGGGACAGGGCAAGGTTTGCAGGGTATTAGAAAAACAATAAAATATTAAAATGAGTCACCAGTGCTGTAAAAGAAATTGTCAAAATCTTAAGTCTCAAATGAACACCAGTTAAATGCCAGTAAGTACAGAGTCATATTAGGTTAGGACGAAACATATTAGGTTAGGTTCACTGGTTCTCACCATAAACTAGTTACCTATAACATCTGTAGTATCCATCTAGCCTAAATTCATTCTTACCATACGATCAACAGTGTATTTCACCTATTACTGGATACATTTCTTGTACATTCACCAAACTTTTACAGTGTTATATATGAAAACTTACATGATTGTTCTAAAAATAATCCTACAATTATTATCCGAAATGTAAAACAGTAAGATCCAGTAACAGTAAGATCAATATTAAATGAATCTAACATCTACTATTGTTTGACTCTTTATGATGTGAACTTTTAATTCAGGAGCCACTTGTAAAATACAAATTCCCTGGAGCTGCATGATTCATATATGGAACCGGAGTTTCAGTAAGTTGATTTCCCACAGGCTCCATTCCATTCTATCTCAAGCTTAGATAGGGTACTGCTCTTTTTCTCACTAATCTTTGCATTTTGACTTTGGACCATGGGGAGAAAAAAAGTCAAACAGAATGCTTTACTGAAAATCTAAATGCATATTGCCAAGCGCTCTATAAAAGGGGAGTCCTAAGAGTCAGAGTCATACATCATAGAAAAAAGACTCGTCGATCCAACTTGTCTATGCTAACTAAGTTTCCCAAACTAAACTAATCCCATTTGCCTGTATTTGGCCCATATCCCTTTCAATCTTTCCTATTCATATAACTGTCCAAATATCTTTTAAATGCTGTAACTGTTGCTGCATCTACCGCTTTCTCTGGAAGTTTGTTCCACAATAAGAACCACCTTCTGAGAAAACGTTGCTCTTCAGGTCGCTTTCTAAATCTTTCTCCTCTCACCATGAAAATATGTCCTGCAGTTTTGAACTCCAAGTGTAGAAAAAAAAGACCTTTGAAACCCACCTTGCCTACACCTCTCATGATTTTACAGCCTCTATATGATTACTATTCACCCTCTCATGCTCCAGTGAATAAAGTCCCAGCCTCTCCATATAACACAAACCATCCAGTCCCAGTCATCGACTTCGTTTTAAAAACTGCTTTGTACAACATTTATATTCTACACTAAGTGTTAGTGCATAGCTACAACATTCGATCAATCATTCGAGAGAGAACACCAATTGAATTCTGTACTGTAATGGAAACTTGAGCTAAACTTCATAAGAGACAGTGTCTAATCATTGAAATCCAAAATCAACATGACTCAAAGAAACTGAGGTTCCATTTCACACTTAGTTCAAGAAAAGCAAACAATACATAATGAAGCAATTTATCCAGTTCAGAATACTCCTTCACAAATGCATCCAAGAGTGTAGAACTGCACTGTTAATATTTAAATGCAGAAAAAGACAGCACTTTTCTAATAGGTCCCACACTTCAATAGTCTTTGAAAACTGATCTCTACCCCATGTCCCTACCTCTTAGATAAACAATGCATATTTAGTTGAGTTAATATCAATGTTATGTTCAGAAAGCAGTAACCCCTACATCAATGTTTCACAGATGCAAAATGGTTTTTGATACTCATCCTTCGGCAATTGAATATTCCCACTGCCTCCTACGTGTTAGTATTCTTTAACTTGTCAATTACAGATTGAATTTGCATGTCAAGTATAGATCAATAACCAAATCAAATTTGAACCTTCTTAGCAATTCCTCTTGCCCTCTATTTCATCCAGCAAAATTGAAAGGACTTAGTGCCATTCCCCAAGCATCAACTAAATTAGCATATACCATTAGCTTCCTGGGTCTTTCTGCCTGCCAGTTCCATGTTACCACATTTACAGGCAATCTGCGAGATGCGTGACAGTTGTGCAGCTTCTAAGGCTTGTGGTGCAGTGGCAGTATCTGTATCTCACAGCTAGGAGGCCTGGATTCAAGTTTCACGTGTTCCAGAAGTGTGTAACATCACTGAACAAAATGATCTACAATATCTACAGTTGTGCAATAGGGAAATGGAGGATAGAGTTGGTACAGTTTTTTTTGACACCAGTTTTCACCATGATAGAATCGAGGCTGGTAGTTCACATGAGAATCACAACCTGTTTGTTCTTGTGATCCCAGTGATGCAGACCATCGGAGTTATACTTGGTTTATAGATTGCGTTTAATTTTTGCAATCAGTTACTGTGGAGGTTAGCCACTAATTGTACACATTTGGCTGCAAATGTTCTTTAACAACAGAATAGAAGTTTATTATGCAAGAAAGGGAAAGCTATATTTTTCTTACATAAAACAAAATTACAGATTTTAACAAATAACAAAGTTTCAACTTATTTTGCAGCAACATCCACTTATAAAGACTCAAATCCCAGAGAAATAGCACCTTTTTCTCAAATATTAAATCGTTTCTTAATTGGCTGTTCCTAGTTCTTTTCACTGGATTGCTGAGACAGTTTAGGATTCCTCCTCCCTCTCCAGAGCCTGCCGACATGACCTTTCACAATTATGTAGCCAAAAATTTCCTATTCAGTTTGGACAACTACAATACATCTCACAATATGCATGTTTCACAGAATAAATTTACTTCTGCTGAGGTGACAACTTTTCTTGAATTAAAGCTTTTAACCTTCTGCTCTAGGACTACTCATTTTGTTTTGATTTTAATGTGTTTTCTCTGCTTATCATAAACTCAGCATGACAAACATTGCATCCATTAACACAGCAACTGTCTGGACAGGCACTTGACTGAAGTCATGTGCCTTCCTGGAAATTATACCTTTGGATTTTTTACAACAAATACCTTCACAAACTGACTAAAATCATTCAAATACAGTGCCTGGTACTATTCCTTGCATTTTTCCCAAACCTGCAAACATCCCTCTTAATGGTTAAAAAACTGCACCAAGATTCTGGAATAAGTTCCTCAGTAATGAGAAAAGACAGTTTAGGAGAATCCTTGGCATGATCACCCCTTTGGCACAGAGCAGGGCTGAGTCCGACAGAAGTCCGAAACATACTTCCAGTGTCCTAGTTGAGAAGTGTTTGGTTGCACAATTGTGCCAATAGTATAACTTTGAAATTCATTCTGAAATATGTCTGACATTTCATCTGCTCCAAAGACTTTGCTTTATCAGATGTCAACTGCCTTTTTCAACTATCTCCGCTCCAGGGTATCCCACAGTCTGAGACAAATGGAGTATCAAAGGAATGGAGTTGAGGACATGCAAATCAAAAACAATTTCAGGTGAGGAGTTCAAAACATTGTCCTTCAGTGAGCATTGTCTGCTTCTCTAACCTTGAATTCCTCTCCATGCTGAGTTCTGATCTGGGTGGGCTCTTATTGACCAATATATTAGCTGGTCTTGACAGAAATGGCACATGCTGATGGTACCCACAAGTTGTTGTATCACCACCATCTTTTAATTATAACCTCAAAGCCTCCCTGAAGAGGTCAAACATACCTGCCCAATCAAGGGAGATCCTGCCTTGTGACCAAGCAAAATGCAGAAAGCTCATTCTAAATTGAATGACCACATTGAAAATCATAAAGGTTTGATCAGAAGTAAAGGGTAGGCATCAGAGGGAGTTCACAAACTAAAACAACTCATCCACCTAATATTGCTCCATATCTGGTGGAGACTGCAGATACACTGGACCCATCAGCTATCCTGGAACTTGCTGAACTAAACTGGAAGCAAGTCATCCCCCAGTGAAGGGACAGCTATAATTATGGATACATGTATATCTGCATACAGACTGGGCAAAAAACAAGAGTCACAGTGGAAGCAATTCCTGAAAAGCGTATGGGATAGTTTTCTGGATCAATACATTGAGGAACCAACTAAAGAACCAGTTTTCCTGGATTGGGATGCAATGAGATAGGAATAATTGCCAATCTGTGTGAATACCTTAAGGTCGGGTAACCATAATATGATAGAATGTCACTAAAAAAGAAAGTGATCTAGTTGATTCCGAGACAAGGGCCATGAATCTAAAAAGAGAGGAAACTATGAAGGTATGAGGTGCGGCCTGGCTATGTTTGCACAAATTTTCTTAAAGTGAATAGGCAATGGCAAACATTTAAAGAGTGCCGAGATGAACGGCAATGAATGTTAGTTCCTGTCTGGCACAAAACTAAAATGGGAAATGTGGCCTGACCAAACTACCAAGGGAAATTAGGGATACTATTAGACCCAAGGAAGGGGCATACAAATTGGTCAAACAAAAATTGCAGCAGCATAACTGAAGATTGGGAGTAATTTAGATTTCAGAAAAAGATGAAGGGATGTATAGAACACAAGAGCAAGCTTGCAGGGAACATACCTGTAGAAGCTTTTATAAGCAATATGTACATGAAGAGAAAAATATTGGTGATGATAAATGTTGGTTCCTTACAGTCAAAAACAGTGGAAGTTATAATGGGGAACAAAAAGATAGTTCTGTCTCCACAAGGAGGACTCAAATAACATTCCAAATATATTGGGGAATACAGGGGAAGGAACTGAAAAAAATGGTGTTGGGAAAATTAATAGGATTAAAAGCCGGCAAATCCCTAGGGTCTGATAATCTATGCAGTAGGGTGCTTAAAAGGGAGTGAAATAGAAACAGTGAACGCATTGGTGGTCATCTTTCAAGATTATACAGATTCTAGAACAGTTCCAATGAATTGGATGGTTAGTTAATGTATCTAAAATATTATCTAAAACGGAGGCAGAGAGAAAACAGGGAATTATAGACTGGCTAGCTTGACATTGGTAGTAGGGTCAATGCTAGAGTCCATTATAGAAGGGTTAATAGCATAGCACTTGGAAAACAGTTACAGAATTAGACAGAGTCAGCACGGATTTACAAAAGAGAAATCTTTACTAACCAATCTACTGGAATTTTGTGAGAATGTAACTAGCACAGTTGATAAGGAGGAGCTGGTGGATGTGGTTTATTTGGACTTCCAGAAGGCTTCTCATATGATATCACACAAGAGATTAGCATGTAAAATTAAAGCATAAGGTATCCCCATCTTTCAAAAGTTGGCTTTACATCACTTCCTTTTTACGAAAGACCGACATTAGTACCTGTTTCACGAACCAAAAGAAATCCAAAGAGGATTTTCGCTTTTACAAGGCGAAGTTTTTCCCATATAAATGAATGCTTCTCTCTTTAGTGGGCGGCACGGTGGCACAGTGGTTAGCACTGCTGCCTCACAGCGCCAGAGACCCGGGTTCAGTTCCCGCCTCAGGCGACTGACTGTGTGGAGTTTGCACATTCTCCCCGTGTCTGCGTGGGTTTCCTCCGGGTGCTCCGGTTTCCTCCCACAGTTCCAAAGATGTGCAGGTCAGGTGAATTGGCCATGCTAAATTGTCCGTAGTGTTAGGTAAGGGGTAAATGTAGGGGTATGGGTGGTTTGCGCTTCGGCGGGTCGGTGTGGACTTGTTGGGCCGAAGGGCCTGTTTCCACACTGTAAAGTAATCTAATCTAATCTAATCACTTTACGCCATTGGCTTACGAAAGGTTTCATAGGAATGCTCTACTTTCGGATAGCTGAATGGGGGGGGGGGGGGGGGGGGGGGGGAGAGGATATGCACTATGATGACAATGATGCAGGGATGCACGGTGGCACAGTGGTTAGCACTGCTGCCTCACAGTGCCAGTGTCCTGGGTTCAATTCCCGTCTCAGGCAATCATCTGTGTGGAGTTCGCACATTTTCCCACTGTCTGCGTGGGTTTCCTCTGGTGCTCCAGTTTCCTCCCACAGTCCAAAATTGTGCAAGTTAGGTGAATTGGCCATGCTAGCTAAATTGCCTGCAGTGTTAGGTGAAGGGGTAAATGTAGGGGAATGGGTTTGGATGGTTGGTGTGGACTTGTTGGGCCGAAGGGCTTGTTTCCACACTGTAAGTAATCTAATCTATAATAAGGATACTTCCAGATGATTTGATCACGTTGAGAGAATGGGTGAAGTTATGGCAGATGAAGTATAATGTGGACAAATTAGAGATTCCACATTAAAACACAGAACACTATAAACACAGGAACAGACTCTTCAGTCCACAATGCCTGTGCCACTTAAATAATACCATCTGCATGGATATGGTCTATATCCCTCTATTTCCTGCATGTTCATGTTTGTCTAAATTCCTTTTGAAGTAGGTTGCAAAAACAGAAAGGTAAGTTATCTTAATGGCAATAGATTGGGAAAGAGACCTGGGAGACCTGGAGACCATTGAAAGCAAGCATGAAGGTTCAACAAGCGATGAAGGTACAACAAGCGATGAAGATACATGGCAATGTTGGCCTTCGTGAAGAATTCAGGATATGACACAGAAATCTACAAAATTCCAGTATTGCTCAGGGTAGGGTAAATGTAGAAATGGCTTTTCCCAAAAACTGTGAAACTCAAACCTTGGTCACAATCTAAGGATGTAGGTTGGACTACATGATACTGAGGGTAAGAGAATTTTTTCACCCAGAGGTGAGTCTGTGTAATTTTCTGCCACAGAAAACAGATGGCCAAAATATTGAATATTTTCAGAAGCAGTTAGATATAATTCTTAGGGAAAGGGCTAAGTTAAATGATTGGACATGATTATAATGAATGGCAAAGCATGCTTGAATCGCTGACTTTTGCTATTATATTCTGTTTCTACATTCAACTGGAGGCAACAGACTGAAGTATCTACTTGCTTCTTATTAGAAATATCAATCTGCTACATCCTAAACACTATGGTTGAGATAAAGAAATTAAAATGGTGCAAATCTGCACCATCTTTTTCATTTGTGGAATATTATGGAGGTATTTCCAGTAGCAGTTATACGCCAGCAGACAGCTGTTTAATTTTTTTTAAAAATTGCACAATTTTGGATATCCTACATTATTTATTAAAATGCTTAAATATTGACAAACAAAATGATGTTTCTGTATTTCTACAGTTATATAGCAGGTAAAATAACCTGCAAAGCAGAGGTCAATGTGCAGAAGTGTTGTTCTGCTTGGTTCTAAAAGACAGTGCTTGTTACCCAAACTTGTACCATTAATGCTTACACATCAATCCCACAATGCTTTTGCCACTTACCCTGCCGGATATGCCACTACTCCTGTGGTTAAATCACAGGCTAAACTACTGCTGCTGGAAGCTGTAATTCCAATTACTTTGTCCAGAGTAATCTGAAGAGAAAGAAAATTCTCAAATTAAATGACATTCAAGAAGTCAATTAAAAGGTCATTTAAGAGAACAATGGCGTTACGTTACATCAGCCCAACCAAGCTGCAGTGTATTTTATGAACCAAGAAGTTGTTTCTTTCACCAACCTAAAAACTGAGCACAAAATCAAAATATTGGTTTACAAATCTAGAATTCAATGCCTGGAAATGCAAAAGTTACAAAGGATGGGTGAGGAGGAACGATAATTAAATGAGAAAACACTCGCATATCTAAAATGTACAAGGCAAAAAAACTCTTGAAGAAAACAAATTCCTTACATGAAGTTTTTGTTGCTGTCTTATGAGAACGAACATGATTGAAAAATAAATTATTTGAGGATAGCAGGAAGACGTAATTTGTCTTTAAACCTATGCCATCATTTCAGCAGGACACCCAATTATAAATGCTTTTCAAGTTAAATAGCTTAGACAGAACTGCCTTGCCCATTTGGGTTACTTTTTGTTTTATAAGGAGGAAGATATTTTTGGTTTAGTACCAATAAAAGCAATAGGAGCAGGAGAGGCCATATGTCCCTTCAAGCTTCACAAATCATTCAATAAGACAGCAGCTGATCGGATTCGAAGAGCATGGCGCTGGAAAAGCACCGTCAGTCAGGCAGCATCCGAGGAGCAGGAGAGTCGAAGTTTCGGACAGCCTTGACTTCACTTTCCTGCCTGTCCTACATAATCCTCAACTATTCAGAGTACAATGATCTGTTTGAATATGTTCTTCAAAATCAATGATGCTCACTGGGAAGTTCCTGCCCATCTTGATCTTAAATGGGAGTCCTTGGTTTGGAACTGCTCCCAAAGTTCTCAATTCTCCCAGCAGGGAAAACTTACATCCAGCATCTAGTCTTTCAAGCTCCCTTGGAAAATTACATTTCAATAAAATCACCTCATTCCAGCTGTTTTGGGCCCCACCTGCTAAATAATCCATAAGACATCACCTTGAAGAATTAACTTCACAAACCTTATCTGAACAGCCTTCACCACTAATACCTCTTAAATAAGCTACCTAACATTACGAATACAGTAGGGACAGTCTAACAATTACCCTCTCGCCATAGTGTAACTTCTCTACTATAATCGATTGATTATTTAGGGTGTAGGTTTGCTCGCTGAGCTGTAGGTTTGATATCCAGACATTTCATTACCTGGCTAGAGCTCTGATGAAAAGTCATCTAGGGTCAAAATGTTGGCTTGTTCTCTGGATGGATGCTGCCTGACCCACTGTGATCTCCAACGTTTGTTGTTTTCGGTTTGGAATCTTATCTAGGTCAGGATCCAAAGTAAAAAAAAACTTCAGGAATTCACAGCTATAACCACAAGTATGCTTTGGGGAATAATCTGTAAAACCATCTCTAGGGATTATTTTTAAAAACGAGAATGATCTGAGTGGGCAATGGAAGCAAAATCATAACTTGTTAATGTGATAGGAAGAATACCTATTCAGCTCAGACATGTGACCATCTTAACACCTTGTGTTTATCTCATTACCTCTGAAATGTTTTGATTGGCCTGTTACTGCATGTTGTGATGAATGCCAGTGATCTCAAGTGGAACAGTGTATTTCCTAACTTTCACATTTATGCTTTTAGAACTAATCCTACATGTATGCTTCTGATTTTGGCACAGTAAAATACTCTTATTCAATGCTTGTCCTGCTCTATGCCATTCCACCCACTTCCTATGAAGCAATGTTTTGATAACCATGTTCTACCTATGAATTTCCACTGACTTGACTCATACAGCACTGGAAGAAACTCTTTACTGTGTAAGCTCTCTTTAAAGAGTATGATTTCTCCAAAAACCTGAAAACTTCCTTGTGAGGTGCAGATCCATTCCCTTATGGAAATTATTATCTAAGTGAGCTGCTTCCACAACTCTTTCAAGCAATGCACTTCAGATCTTCTCAATGCGTTAATAAAAGTTTTGTTTGGCTTTCTTAGCTTTTTTCCCCCTCAATTAATGTTGAACTGTTATTTTAAATCTGTGGCTTTGAACCTTGCCTCATTCATCTGTCAACTGCCTTCATCCTGGGTGAAGTTGTGTAACTTTGAAGTTATCAAGATATTGATCAAATTAATTATTCATTTGACCCTTCTGAGGGTTAACTGATTTCACTCCACAGATGCTGCCAGACCTACTGAGCGTTTCCAGCAATTTGATTTTGTTTTAAATGGGTTATACTTCAACTATTATTGCCACTATATTTTGCGTTGTACATTGTTATTTATGATGTTGAATTTAAACTTGAAACCAAGTGCTAACTTTTTGTGATATCAGGAAGACTTTGTTGACCTTAAACTAAATGGTAGGCGAGACACATGGAACTGCTGTCCTCATTTCACTAAAGGTTGGCATGCAGGCATAGCAAATACAGCAGAAAACAAATGGAGTGTTAAACATTATTGCAAAGAAACTGATTGATACAGACGAGAGTTGGAGAGCTAGGTGATGTGGTGCAATGAGAACAACCTCTCAACGTCAGCAAAACTAAAGGACTGATCATTGATTTCAGAAAGAACATGCCCTCCCACCTACGTCAACGGAACTGAGGTTGAGATGGTGGAGAGCGTCTAGTTCCTCTAACGATAACTGACAACCTATCCTGGACTTCCCACATAGGTGCGATGGTCAACAAGGCACAACAACGCTGCCTCTTCCTCAAATGACTGAGGATATTTGGCATGTCCAATCTCTACAAATGCACCATTGAAAGCCTACAGACCGGGTGCATAACAACCTGGTATGGTAACTGCTCTGTTCTGGACCATAAACTACAGAAGGTTGTGTGCATAGCCCAGACCATCTCGGAAGTCAACCTTCCACTCATAGACTCCATTTACACGGCTCACTACTGTCAACATCAATGACCAGTCGCACCCCAGTAATCTTCTACAATCTCTTCTGTCAAGCCGGAGATACAGAAGCCTGAACACACGCATTAGCAGGTTTAGGAGCAGTTTCTTCCCGGCTGTTATTAGACTGATGAATGGACCCTCTAGCCTCAAATAATACTGACCTTACTATCGTTGCTCTCGCCTAGTGTACACCCTGTGCAATGTAGCCTGTATGCCTCTAAGACTTTTTGATCTGTGCATCCTTGCTTACCAGGATCTGGCTGTACTTTTGGTAAACAAAGCTTTTCACTGTATTTCGGTACGCACGACGATAAATAATCAATCTTTGCAAGGTTTGTGAAGGTTTAGAGCTCAGGTTGAGGTTTAGGGTGTAGGTTTGTTTGCTGAGCTGTAGGTTTGATAGCCAGACATTTCATTACCTGACTAGGTAACATCATCAGTGGCGACCTCCAAGTGAAGCGAAGCTGTTGTCTCCTGCTTCCTATTTATATGTTTGTCCTGGATGGGGTTCCTGGGGTTTGTGGTGATGTCATTTCCTGTTCGTTTTCTGAGGGGTTGATAGATGGTATCGAGATCTATGTGTTTGTTTATGGCGTTGTGGTTGGAGTGCCAGGCCTCTAGGAATTCTCTGGCATGCCTTTGCTTAGCCTGTCCCAGGATAGATGTGTTGTCCCAGTCGAAATGGTGGTTTTTTTCCTCCGTGAGTAGGGCTACGAGGGAGAGACGGTCGTGTGTTTTTGTGGCTAACTGGTGGCTACCTTTCTTCCTGTTTGTCCTATGTAGTGTTTGTGGCAGTCCTTGCATGGAAATTTGTACACAACGTTGGTTTTGTCCATGGGTTATACTGGGTCTTTTAAGTTTGTTAGTTTTTGTTTGAGTGTGTTGGTGGGTTTCTGTGCTACTACGATTTCGAGGGGTCTTAGTGGTCTGGCTGTCATTTCTGAAACTTCTTTGATGTATGGTAAGGTGGTTAGGGTTTCTGGGTGTGTTTGGTCTGCTTGTCGTGGTTTGTTCTTGAGGAATCTGTGGACTGTATTTTTTGATATCCGTTCTTCTCGAATACGTTGTATAGGTGGTTCTCCTCTGTTTTCCGAAGTTCGTATGTGCTGCAGTGTGATGTGGCTCATTGGAATAGTGTCCTGATACAGTTTCGTTTGTGTGTTGGGATGGTTGCTGGTGTAGTTAAGTATTTGGTCAATGTTTGTCGGTTTTCTGTATACGCAGGTTTGTAGTTCACCGTTGTCCATTCTTTTGACTGTGATGTCCAGGAATGTGAGTTTGTTGTCGCTTTCTTCCTCCTTGGTGAACTTTATGCCTGTGAGGGTGTTGTTGATGATGTTAAATGTCTCTTCTATCTTGTTTTGTTTTGTGATGACAAAGGTGTCATCTACGTAGCGGACCCAGATTTTTGGTTTGATGGTTGGTAGGGCTGTTTGTTCTAGTCTTTGCATTACTGCTTCTGCTATGAATCCTGATAGCGTAGATCCCATGGGAGTGCCATTGGTTTGTTTGTAGACTATGTTGTTAAAGGTGACGTGGGTGGTGAGGCACAGATCCACTAGCTTCATGATGTTTTCGTTGGTAATGTGATTGATGGTGGTTGGGGTGTGTGTGATGGTCTCTTCTAAAAGTGTGGTAAGTGTTTCCTTTGCCAGGTCGATGTTGATGGAGGTGAACATTGCTGTTACGTCGAATGAGATCATTGTTTTGTCTTTCTCTATTTTGGTGTTTTTGATGATTTTAGGAATTCCTGGGTGCAGTGGTTGGAGTGCTGTGACTCTTCTACTAGGTATTTCAGTCTTGCGTGTATTTCTTTGGCCAGTCTGTAAGTTGGTGTTCCGGGTAGTGAGACTTTGGGTCTGAGGGGGGCTCCTGGTTTATGGATCTTTGGTAGTCCGTAGAATCATGGGGTGTTGGTCCCGTCTGGTTTCATTTTTTGGAATTCCGTCTTGTTTAATTGTCCGGAATGGTGTAATTTTCTTCGGAGATATGTCATTTTGTTTCCTAGTTGTGGGGTCGGGTCTAGCGCCACCTGTTGGTAGGTGTTGGTGCCTGCGAGTAGTGCATTGGCTTTCTCTATGTAGTCCCTTCTGTTCAGGATGACTGTGAGCTGACCTTTGTCTGCAGGTAATATAACGATGTTTTGTCTTTTTTGAGGTTTTCTAGGGCTTTCTTTTCTTGTGTTCAGTTTGTTTCCTTCCCTCGTTCGGCTCAGAGTAGGTGCAACTGTCTGTCTGATCGTTTGTTGTGCTTCTTCCGTGAGTTTGTTGCCCTTCAATGTGGTTTCTTAAACTTAAACAAACTTAAAAGACCCAGTACATCCCATGGACAAGACCAACGTCGTCTACAAAACTCCATGCAAGAACTGCCAGAAACACTACGTAGGACAAACAGGAAGAAAGTCTCACATAGATGGTAATTTCCATAAGGGAATGGATCTGCACTTAACATGGAAGTTTTCAGGTTTTTGGAGAAATCATACTCTTTAAAGAGAGCTTACACAGTAAAGAGTTTCTTCCAGTGCTGTACGAGTCAAGTCAGTGGAAATTCATAGGTAGAACATGGTTATCAAAACATTGCTTCATAGGAAGTGGGTGGAATGGCATAGAGCCGGACAAGCATTGAATAAGAGTATTTTACTGTGCCAAAATCAGAAGCATACATGTAGGATTAGTTAGGAGAAAGTGAGGACTGCAGATGCTGGAGATCAGAGCTTAAAAATGTGTTGCTGGAAAAGCGCAGCAGGTTGGGCAGCATCAAAGGAACAGGAGAATCGATGTTTCTGGCATAAGCCCTTCTTCAGGCTGAAGAAGGGCTTATGCCCTAAACGTCGATTCTCCTGTTCCTTTGATTCTGCCTGACCTGCTGTGCTAATGTAGGATTAGTTCTAAAAGCATAAATGTGAAAGTTAGGAAATACACTGTTCCACTTGAGATCACTGGCATTCATCACAACATGCAGTAACAGGCCAATCAAAACATTTCAGAGGTAATGAGATAAACATAAGGAGTTAAGATGGTCACATGTCTGAGCTGAATAGGTATTCTTCCTATCACATTAGCAAGTTATGATTTTGCTTCCATTGCCCACTCAGATCATTCAAGTGGTTTGTTTTTAAAAATAATTCCTAGAGATGGATTTATAGATTATTCCCCAAAGCATACTTGTGGTTATAGCTGTGAATTCCTGAAGATTTTTTTTTTACTTTGGATCCTGACCTAGATAAGATTCCAAGCCGAAAACAACAAACGTTGGAGATCACAGTGGGTCAGACAGCATCCACCCAGAGAGAACAAGCCAACATTTTGACCCTAGATGACTTTTCATCAGAGCCCTCTCTGTTCTCTCCATGGATGCTGTCTGACCGGCTGCGATCTCCAGCATTTGTTTTCAGGACAGATTCCAGCATTTGAATTAATTTGTTCCCACTGACACTCCAAGCCATTATCTTCTAGGTACAGAAGCCCATTTTTGTGCTAGTGTTAAACAAAATACTAACAACATGATATATTACATCCACCACAAGACATACTGCAAGAGCAGCTGAAATATTATTTTTGTTTGATTTCTGGTTTCCAGATTTTTGCTTTTGTTCTAGTGCCTGTGTTTACCAACATGCACAGACCAGGAATTTACCTGAATTAAAGGACTAGCCTTAATGATAATCACTGATGTTGCTCAAAGTACTTTAAGCTAAAGTACTTGAAGCAACATCAGTGATTAGCTTTAGCTTAAAAGTATATTAGCATAAAGCACACTTGCTCATAAGCAAGACATTTGGTCCTATTCCACCTCACAACTGCAGTATATTCAGACATGTAATCAATTTTCTAAACAGATCATACAAGAATTGGCAATACATTTAGCTCACCACCACTACTTGAGGCTTATCTCCAGTCCAAGGATCTGTAAAATTTTAGTAGTCATTTGTCACATTGCCAGAAAGAATGAACAGTTATTCAAAGTTGCAATTGCAAATATTTGAAATCTCAACCACTAACTTCTGTAAACCTCAGAGATAAATTGAAGGGTACAAGTAATCAATTGATTAATTGGAAATGTTAATCACATTCACCCCTCATATGAATAGAATGTTCCTCCTTCATCCTCTTATACGGTTGATCACATCATAGGAACACAGCACTTAGTAATCGAAAGCCATTTGGCCCTTCAGGCCTATTCCACTATTCAATATCATGGTGCATCTGGTCGTGGTCTCAGCTCCACTTTTCTATCTGCATTCCATTGCCCTCAATTCCCTTATCGATCAAAAATATAACTCAGCTGTGAATAATTTTAAAGATCCAGCCTGTACTATCAAGAAGTAAATTCTACCTAACAAAAATAACTGAACAAAAAATGATTTTCCTTGTCAGTCTTAAAACGGAGATTTTTTTAAGCTATTCATCCTGGTTTTAATCTCCCTCAAAAGGAAATATCATCCTGGTATCTACCTTCTCCAGTCAGTCATTCTGATGACCACCATTCGTGGCTGTACTAAGCTGTGAACTGGCCCACAGAAACAGAAGTGTCAACACTAACGGAGGAGTCACAAAGGATAGACTGGTCACATTGACACAGAAAGCTCCAGTCAGTTGGATCGTTTGCATTGTGGTCAAAGGTGTTTTACTGAAAAATCCTTTCCAGACTTCCATCAACAGACCCACATGTCACATCAAGGTTCGGTGGGAAGGGAGATTTTAGACCCTGACCAACAGTTCCCCAGTTTACAGAATGCTTTACAGCCAAAACTTCCAAAGCTATATCTGGGAAGAAATCAAAAGATTCTTGCTCAGGCTTATCCACTTCCTCTTATTTCATAAGTTAGTACTCTTCCATTTGACCACACATAAAATCATAGAATCCCTACAGTATGGAAGCAGGCCATTCAGCCCACTGAGTCAACACCAACTTGGAGGAAACACTGAGCATGGCAAGGTCCCAGAAAGTATTTTGATAATGTTCATCACCAAGAGTGAATCAGCTACTGACCAAGCTGGTTGAATTCTAAAGGGGATAGCTGCTTGACTGTGTCTGGCAGGCAATAGGGGGAAAAAAAACAAAGTTAACCAACAGGGAACAACAAACTTGAATTCACCTCCTTACCAGAGATGCATCTGTTCATGACAATGAGATTGACCACTGCACATTTCTCATGGAGGCAAAATCCCATATTCACAACCAGGACACTTGGGTCATGTGGCATGAATATTGTACTAAAGGTGATAGACTTATACCAGAACTTTGTATCTGGTTGTTATGGTGGTTAAGACACTGAACATTTTTACACAAAGTTGGCAATAAAAAGTTGTTATAGCCCTCTCAGACCATAAAGTTATTCTTGCATTATAGAGACATGAATGATGGTGGTTTAACCCCTCAAGTTCATCTGTCTCATCTCCCACAATTCTGCCCTCACCTTTTTCCAGAACAATGACGGGGTTCCACTGTCCTTACTTTCCACTCACCAGTCTCCACATTCAAAGGATCATCTTACATCCAGCAGGATACCACCAATAAACACATTCTCCCTTTGCTCCTAGTATCAGTTCACAAGGGCTACGATCTCTTGGTCCACTCCTAATGTTTCCTCACACCCCCACTGCACCTTCTCATGTAATGGCAGAATGTGCAATATTTGCTTATTCAGCTCCTTCCTCCTCATTGTCCAAGGCTCTAAATATACCTTCTAGGAGAAAAACTTGTACTCCTCTGAATCTAGTCTACTGCATTCACTGCTCACATTGCAGTCTCCTTCAGAGGTAATGAGATAAACACAAGGTGTTAAGATGGTCACATGTCTGAGCTGAATAGGTATTCTTCCTATCACATTAACAAGTTATGATTTTGCTTCACCTTGAAGAATTAACTTCACAAACCTTATCTGAACAGCCTTATTACTCAAGAGTAGATCACATTTTGCACCTTCTCTAGGTGTTACATCCACATACTGAATCAGAAAATTTTCTTGTACTCACTTCACAAATTCCTCTCCATCCAAGCTCTTAACGGAATGGCAGTCCAATCTGTGTTTGGAAAGTTAAACTTCATGACCATAACCACCCTATTATTCTTACAGATCATTGAGATCACCTTAGAAATTTGTTTCTCAATTTCCTGCTGACTAAACCTCCCCCACCCCCCTCCCCCAATAAAGTACAATCCCAATAAGGTGATCATTCCAGTATTGCTCCAGAGACAGTATACAGTTATCTGACTTTTGGATAATCCGAACAAGATCTCTAAGTCCCGTAAAAACATTATCCTAACAACATATTTCCCGCCCATCTCGTTCGGATAATCAAGGTTGTTCTGTATTCCTGTTAGGGTGAAGGGCAAGGCTGGTTATTCAGGAATGCTGGATGACTAAAGAAATTGAGGTTTTATTCAAGAATAAGAAAGAAATTATGAGTGAATCCTTAGAAGAGTGTAAAGGGAGCAGGAGTATACTTAAGAGAGAAATCAGGAGGGCAAAAAGGGGACATAAGATAGCTTTGGCAAATAGGATTAAGAAGAATACAAAGGGATTCTACAAGTGCAATAAGGAGATAACAGTAACAAGGAAGAGAACAGAGCCCGTTAAGGATCAGCAAGGCCACTTTTGTGTGAAACTGCAGCAGATGAGGGAGATACTAAGTGAGTGTTTCGCATCAGTGCTTACTGTGGAAAAGGATATGGAAGATAGAGAAAGTGGGGAAATAAATAGCAACATCTTGAAAAATGTCCATATTGCTGAGGAGGGGGTTCTGGACTTTTTTAAAGTGCATGAAGATTGATTAATCTAGGGACCTGATCAGGTGTACTCTAGAACTCCATGGGAAGCTAAGCAAGTGATTGCTGGGCTCTTTGCTGAGATATTTGGATTATTAATAGTCACAGGTTAGGTGCCAGAAGACTGGAGGTTGGCTAATGTGGTGCCACTATTTCAGAAAGGTCATAAGGAAAAGCCAGGGAACTACAGGCTGGTGAGCCCAACACCAATGGTGAGCAAGTTATTGGAAGGAATCCCGAGAGACAGAAATTTACATGTATTTGAAAAAGCAAGGACTGATTAGGGATAGTCAACATTGTGCATGGGAAAAAGCGTCTCACTAACTTGATTGAATTTTTTGAAGCAGTAACAGAGGATTGAGGAGGGCAGAGCGGTAGACATGATTGATATGGACTTCAGTAAGGCATTGAACAAGATTCCTCATGGTAGACTAGTTAGCAAGTTTAGATCACATGGAACACAGGGAGAACTAGCCATTGGATACAGAACTGGCTCGAAGGTAGAAGAGAGAGGGTGGTGTTGGAGGAATGTTGCTTTTCAGATTGAGGGCCTGTGACCAGCAAGGCGCCACAAGGATCAGTGCTGGGTCCACTGCTTTTCATCATTTATATAAATGATTTGGAGGTGAACAAAGGAGGTATGGTTAGTAAGCTTGCAAATGACACCAAAATTGGAGGTGTAATGACAGTGAAGAAAGTTACCTCTGAGTACAACAGGATCTTGATCAGACGGGCCGATGAGCTAAAAGTAGATAAATGTGAGATGTTGCATTTTGGAAAGGTAAATCAAGGCTGGAAGTATATACTTAGTGGTAAGACCCTGGAAACTGTTGCTAAACAGAGACCTTGGAGTGCAAGTTCATAGTTCCTTGAAAGCGGGGTTGCAGGTAGATAGGCTAGTGAAAGCATTTGGTATGCTTGCCTTTACTGGTCAGTGCATTCAGTATAAGAGCTGGGAGGTCATGTGGCAGGTGTACAGAACATTGGTTAGACCACTTTCGGAATACTGCGTGCAATTCTGGTTTCCCTGCTGTAGGAAGGATGTTGTGAAACTTGAAAGGGTTCAGAAAAGATTTACAAGGATGTTGCCAGGGTTGGAGGGTTTGAGCTACAGAGAGAAGCTGAATAGGCTGGGGCAATTTTCCCTGGAGTAGAGGAGGCTGAGGGGTAACCTTGTTGAGGTTTATAATATCATGAGAGCATGGATTGGTTGAATAGGCAAGGTCTTTGCCTCAGGGTAGCAGAGTCCAAAACTAGACAGCATAGGTCTAAGGTGAGAGGGGAAAGATTTAAAACAGACCTGAGAGGCAATGTTTTCACGCAGAGGGTATTGGTGGTGTGTGGAATGAGCTGTCAGAGAAAATGGAGGCGGCTGGTACAATTATAACAGTTAAAAGACATCTGGATAGGTATATGAATCGGAAGCTTGAGAGGGATAGGGTAGAATGCTGGGAAATAGAACAAGATTAATTTAGGATGTATGGTTGGCATGGATGAGTTGGAACGAAATGCCTGCTTCCATGCTGTGCAACTCTATAACTAAGGTCTGGCAGCATCTATGGAGAGATAGCAGAGTTAACATTTCAGGTCAAGTGACTCTTCTTCAGAATCCAGGAAAGGTATTTGAATGGTCATTCAAGTCTACTCTCTCAGATTTATCCAATATGACAGAGAACTGTCAAGGCTGGGTTGTTAAGTATATTCAAGGTAAATGGATTTGTGATCAGCAAGGGAATCAAGGGTCATCAGGATAAAGCAGGAAAGTCAAGTTGAAGTTTATCGGGTCAGTCATGATTTCATTGAATGAAGGAGTGGACTGGATTGTTGACTGGCCTATTTCTGATCCTCGATCTTATGGTCTTATTTCCATCAGTTGGGATCTTAATAATATTTCTTGACTTGCGTTCAGAATAGTCATTGGTAACAATACATGTTAGAACCAACAAAGGGACAGGTCATGTTAAATTTAGTAATTAGTAGTGAGCAAGAATTAGTTAATCTAATGTTGTGTGAATATTTATCCAATAAGTCAACCATAATACTGAGTTATTGTTTCAGAGAGGAAAATGATATGAGAGTAAATTTGCAAGGAACAAAAACAGATTATAAAAGCAAGATCTTTTACGTTGTGCATTTCAGCATGGACTGCTTCATTATGTGAAGAGGGACAAATGGTGCTGAACATTGCACAATTATCAGCAAACATCCTCACTTCTGATCTTTTGGTGGAAGGTCATTGATGAAGCAACATAAAATGATTGGGCCTAGGACACTATCCTGAGGAACTCCTGTAGAGCTGTTCTGCAGCTAAGATGATTGACCTCAGGACATTGGTAAGGCCTTTTCTGGAGTATTTTGTGCAGTTCTGGTTATAGGAAAGATATTATTAAACTGGAGGGGGTTCATAAAAAATTACCTCGATGTTGCACGGAATAAAGGGTTTGAGGTATAAAAATAGACTGGAAAGTCTGGGACTTTTTTCACTGGAGTGTGGGAAGTTCAGGAGTGACCTGATTGAGGTTTTATATAATCATGAGAGGCATAGATAAGGTGAATGACTGAGGCCTTTTGCCTAGGGTGGGAGAGTTCAAAACAAGGTGGCATACCTTGAATGACAGAATAAGGCAGCACAGTGGCGCAGGGATAGCACTGCTGCCTCACAGCACCAGGTACCCGGGTTCGACTCCAGCCTCGGACAACTGTCCGTGTGGAGTTTGTAATTTCTCCTCCTCCCACAATCCAAAGATGTGCAGGTGAGGTGAATTGGCCATGCTAAATTGCCCATAGTGTTCAGGGATGTGTAGGTTAGGGGTAAATGTAGAGCAATGGGTTTGGGTGGAATACTCTTCAGAGGGTTGGTGTGGACTTGTAGGGCCGAAGGGCCTGTTTCCACACTGTAAGGATTCTAAATAAAAATACAGAGGAACCTCGATTATCCAAAGGACACTGGCAGGAGTAACATTGTTTAGCCAAGCAACAGGACCTTGCGATCTTGCCAAATAAGCAAATATTCTGATAATGGAATGCCAGATAATCGAGGTTCAGCTGTACAAAGATTTAAAAAGGACACGAGGGGCTACGTTTGTTTTAAAACCACTGAGCGGTTTGTGTGTGGAATCATAACAACCCCAGTGTGGAAGCAGGCCATTCAGCCTATCGAGTCCACACCAACCCTCCAAAGAACATCCCAACCCATCCCTGTAACCCTGCATGTCCCACAGCTAATCCACCTAGACTGAACAGCCTGGACACTAAGGGAAATTTATGTGGCCAATCCACCTACTCTACACATCTTTGAACTGTGGGATGAAACCGGAGAATCCAGAGAAAACCCGTGCAGACACAATGGAGAATGTACAAACCCCACACAGGCTACACCAGAGGGTGGAATCTAACCTGGATCTTGGCACTGTAGGGGGGCAATGCTCACCACTGAGCCACCATGTCAGAGAAGCTGCAGGTTCAGTTACAACATTTAGAACACATTTGAATAATTACATGAATAGGAAAGCTATGGAGGGATATGGGCCAAGCACATAGGACTAGTTTAGTTTGGGAACATTATTGGTGTGGACTTGTTGTACCAAAGGATCTGTTTCCATGCTGTATGCATGTATGACTATGCGCCAGTACAACTCCTACCAGTGGAGAGTTTGCTCCAATATCCAAAGATTACAGTTTTGCTAGGATAAACCGTGATGCCACACTGGGTCAAATGTGACCTTGATGTCAATGGCTGACACTCTCACCTCACTCAGAGTACTGGAGGATGCTGGAATGCCATGCTTCTCGGAATCCGCGCAGTTTGCCTTGTCCTAGGATGGATGTGTTGGCACGGTCGAAGTGGTGTCCATCCTCACCTGTACGTAAAGATACTAGTGAGAGAGGGTTATGTATTTTTGTGGCTAGCTGACGTTCATGTATCCTGGTGGCTAGTCTTCTGCCTGGCTGTCCAATGTAGTGTTTGTTACAATTCTTCCAAGGTATTTTGTAAATGACATTAGTTTTGCTTGTTGCCTATAGAGGGTTCTTCAAGTTCATTAGCTGCTGTTTTCGTGTGCTGGTGGGTTTGTGGGCTACCACGATGCCAAGAGGTCTGAGTCGTCAGCCAGACATTTCCGAGATGTCTTTGATGTAGGAGAGAGTGGCTAGGGTTTCCAGACGTGTTTTGTCTGTTTGTTTGGGTTTGTTGCTGAGAAATTGGCGGACTGTGTTCGTTGGGTACCCGTTCTGTTTAAATACGCTGTATTGGTAAGTTTCCTCTGCTCTTTGTAGTTCTTCTGTGCTGCAGCATGTTTTCAGAAGATAGTTCAGTATTTGGTCAGTATGTTTTCCTACTGACCGCTGGTTTGAAGTTCCCCACTGGCTATTCACTCTACTACGACATCTAGGAATGGCAGTTTGTTGTTGTTTTCCTCCTCTTTGGTGAAATTTATGCCAGTGAGAGTATTACTGATGGTCTTGAAGGTTTCCTCTAATTTTCTTTATGACAACACATCCATCCTGGGACAAGGCAAACAGAGACACTGCAAGAATTCCGAGAAGCATGGCATTCCAACCGGAACTCTTATCAACAAGCACATTGACTTGAATCCCATTTACCACCCCCTGAGAAAAAAAGAACAGGAAGTGACATCATCACAGGAAACGACATTACCAACCCAAGGAAACCTAAACACACAAATGAAAAGCAAACCATACCACCAGTGCTTCATCCGGAGGCTCACTGATGTTACCTAGTATGGTGATAAAACATCCGAAAACGAACTTTCCAGCTCAGCAAGCAAACCTACATCCAGAACCTCAACCTGAGCTACAAATCTTCTCAAAACCCACCAATCCTAGTTTTTCTAGCCTCTCTTTATAGCTCACACTCTCTAATCCAGGCAGCATCCTGGTAAACCTCTTCTGCACCCTATCCAAAGCCTCCACACCCTTCCTGTAATGTAGCAACCAGAATTGATCACAGTATCCCAAGCGTGGTTTAAACAAAGTCTTATAAAGCTGCAATGTGACACCCTGACTCTTGTACTCAATTCCTCGACCAAATAAAGGCAAGCATGCCATATGCCTCCTTTACCACCCTATCCCACTTTCAGGGAGCTATGAACATGAACCCCAACATCCCTTGTACATCAATGCTGTTCAGGGTCCTGCCACTAACTGTATACCTGAACATTTGATCTCCCAAAGAGCAGCACCTCACTTGCCCAGGTTAAACTCCATTTGCCATGCCTCACCCATTTCTGCAACTGATGTATATCATCTGTATCCATTGACAACCTTCTACACTATCCACAACTCTACTGATCTCTCTCATCTGCAAACTTACTAAGCCACCCATATAAGTATATATTCACAAACCTTTTGAATCAATAGCAAGAGATAATGTCTCTGAGCCACCAATGCTTTATGAATGTTTTGTATCAATGATCGTATAGCTTGAATTCATCAGAAGTCCTATATTAGTTCAAGTTTTATTATATCTGAATGAGATCAGCATCTATGATCTGTAAAGACAACATTCTGATTAAAAGCCGAGAAAAACTGAAGTTTGAATACTATGTGGCAGCAAATGTGCAAGGTATTTTCCCCTCCATCTGCCTCAAAAAAATGTCCAAAGTGGAACTGGGTGATGTTCACTGTTTAAAGTCTTGCAACTTTTGGAGAAGCTGTATTTGATACATTTGAGACAAGCTTAGACAAGTGTCAATAGGTTGAAAAGCTACACCGCAGTAGATTCTTGGATTTTTAAGTTGCAATTTGTCATATCTCCAGAAAGGCGACATGCCTTTCACTTTCTCAATCAAATGAAAAAGCAATACTCAAGAATTTGAAAAGAAAACCAGGCAACTCAAAGACAGACCTTGGGTCCAAATGACCAGCTACTGAAGTAAGGATGTTCCAATATTTGTGGTTAGTAATATATCATCTAAAAACATCAGAACCATGACAAAGTCAATGCGTCCCATCCCTGTGGTATGGACAGTTCATCCATAGAATGTATTCTTTTTTGTTTTCCACCCAAAATATTTCTGCACAATATCTGTCTTGTCTGTCCAACTTTTGAATGAAAAAGATATTTAAAAAGGTTTAAAGGGAATATAGTTTAAGTGTAACAGTATTAGAGGGGAAATATAGGCTTACAAAGCAAACGAATATGGCAGAGTTACTGTGCAGCTATTTGGATAATATTTAGAATGCAGGAAGGAACCAAGTTTACAGAAACAGAAAATATGCATAGTAAATTTTGCCATTCATCTCCATTTTCATCCAAAGGCAAAATTAGTGCTGTTTCCTTGAATGCACAGTATTCAGAAAAAATAAATACAGCTTAATGATCTAACAGCCACTACAAAGACATGGTTATAATATCAAAGCAATGGATTAAATATTCATGAGTATGTGACTTTCTGAAAGGGTAAAGTGAAAGGAAAGGGTGGTAGTGTATCATTGCTGATACAGCATGGAATAAAAAGGAAAAGAAAATATTGATAGTAGTAGTTTACAGGGCCCCTATTCGCAACTGTGGGATAGAGAATAAATCAGGAAAGAAGAGGGCATGCAAAAGCAGTACATTAATCATGGATGACTTTAATCTTCACGTAGATTGGGATAGTTGAAATCAATAGGGAAGCCATGAGAAAATGTATCGGGGTCAGTTTCCTTGAACAATATGTTGCGGATCCAACCAGATTTCATAAATTAAGTCAGAGTAAAGATTTGCAGTAAAAGTATGCAGACAAGAAGAGAATGTGCAAACTCCACAAAGAGAGTCGCCTGGGAGTGGAAGCAAACCCGAGTCCCTGGCGCTGAGGTACATTTGACCTCCTGGCCACTGACTCCATGCCTCAGCTTGGTAAGTGGTTGAAGCTAAATGTAGAAGGTAGTTGCTGTTCAATTTTTCCCAATATGTTGAAAGGATTCAGAAAATATCTACAAGGATATTGCCAGGCTTGGAAGGTTTGAGCTGTAGGGAGAAGCTGAATAGGCTGGGGTTGTTTTTCACAGGGCGTTGGAGACTAAGAGGTGACCTTATAGAGGTTTAGAAGGTCATGAGAGGCATGGATAGAGTAAATAGACAAGGCCTTTTCCCTGGGGTGGGGGAGTCCAGAGCTAGAGAGCATTGGTTTAGGATGAGAGGGGAAAGATTTAAAAGGGACCTAAAGGGGGAGCATTTTCATGCAGAGGTTGGCCCATGTATGGAATGAGCTGCCAGAGGAAGTGGAGGAGGCTGGTCCAATTACAACATTTAAAAGGCATCTGGACTGGCATATGAATAGTAAGGGCTGAGAGGGATATGGGCCAAATGCTGGCAAATTGGGCTAGATTAATTTAGGATATCTGGTCAGCATAGACGTGTTGGACTGAAGGGACTGTTTACTTGCTGTACACCTCCATGACTATCCCTGGGAAACAGCAACTATAACATGAAGGTGGAGGAACTTAGGGTTGGAAACAACTGTGCTAAGCTTAAATAAGAGTAATTGCAAAAGAATGATAACAGTGCTGACTGGAGTGGACTGGGGAAGGTGCTTAGCAACGAAGACAATTGAGGAACAATGGCAGACATTTAAGACATTAGATCATAGCTCAAAGCAAATACGTTTTCCAGTGAGAAAGAATATTCTATGAAGGAGTTCAGCAAATCACAGTTAACCAGGGATGTTAAGGATGGCATCAGATCGAAAGAAAGATGGCACAATGGTTAGCACTGCTGCCTCAGTGCCAAGGACCCAAGCCTCGGGCAACTGCCTGTGTGCATGTTCTCCCCATGTCTGTGTGGGCTTCCTATGGGCACTCCAGTTTTCTCCCATAGTCCAAAGATGTGCAGGTTAGGTGGATTAGCCATGGAAACCTGTTGTTGTTGTGAACCTTTGAAATTCTCTGTCCCAGAGATTTGTGGTAAATTCAGGACTGAGATCAATTTTGATTTCTTCAGAGCATCAAAGAGCAACAAATCATCAAGCATCTTCACACGCTTAGGGGTGACCTTATAGAGGTTTATACAATCATGAGATGCATGGATAGGATAAATAGACAAAGTCTCTCCCCTGGGGTGGGGGCGTCCAGAACTAGAGGGCATAGGTTTAGGGTGAGACTATGACTCTAAATGCAGGGTTACAGGGACAGGATGGGGGGGGGGGGGGGGAGAAGAAGGGGAAGGGTCTGCATGGGATGCTCTTCAGAGGGTCAGTATTCACTTTATGGGTTGAATGGCCTGCTTCCACACGGTAGGGATTCTAAAGTTCCAGGAACTTTGGAGATTCTGAAAACATCCTGGAGGGTTGGGCAACTTCCAATGAAACATCTTTATTTAGAAAGGCAAGGAGACCAAAAAAAAAAATCAGGACCAAGTGGTCAGTTAACTTAATGTCTGTTATTGGGAAAATGCTAGAGTCTACTATAAAGGATGTGATATCAGACTGTTTAGAAATGCATATGTTCAAGCAGAATCATCATGACTTTGTGAAGGGGAAATCATGCCCGACAAATTTACTAGGTTTCTTTGAACATGTAACAGGAAGATAAAGGGGAACCAGTGAATATATTTGGATTTTCAGAAAGCATTTGATAAGGTATCACACATTAGGGTACTTAGTAGAGTCCACACAATCAGATGTAGAAAGTTAGTGTATGATAGCCAGGATGTGGAAGTGTTGGACTGAGGTGGACAAGGTCAGAAGTTACCTATCACCAGGTTATAGTCCAACAGGTTTATTTGAAATCACAAGCTTTCAGAGCGCTGACTCTTCGTCAGGTGAAATCTGACCTTCTAACTTATGTGACTTCTCACCTTATGATTGCCATCTTTGTGGATGACAAAGATAAACAGGAATGCAAGTGTTGTGGATAACACAATATCTGCAGAGGGATGTAGTCAGCTTACGTAAGTGGACAATAAACTGGCGATGGAATTAAATGAAGTTACACAATCTGACAGACAAATAGAGAAGCTGAATAGAATTTAAATGGAGAAAGACTGTTGAAAGCTATAGAACATGGGGATCCTCCACAAATCACCAAATTCTAGCATCAATTTCAGCAGGTAATAGGGAAGACAACTTAAATCTTGGCATTTATTTCAACGTGAGTGGAGTGTAAAATGAAGGAGCTTTGCTAAAGCTATACAAAGTACTGGTCATTTAAGACAGATGGAGGGCAAAATCGCCTCTCGGTTGTGGAATTCTTTATCACAGAGGGCTATTGAGATTGGATCATTTTTATTTAGTCAAGCCCAAGATAAATTTTAATTACTAAAAGGAATCAAAGGTTCTGGGGAAAAAAAAAATAGGTAAGTGGAGTTGAAGATTATCAGATCACTTGCATTCTGACTGAATGACAGAGTAGAGTTAGAGTCAATAATCCATTTTGCCATTTGGTAAAGGGCGTTTGCTCATAAGTTAGTTTTCTGTTTATTGATGAAACATGACAGCTTGTCCTAGATAGCAGTCAAAAATCAGGTAAATTAAATTTGATTCATTCATAATTTTAAGATTACCCATGAAGTAGTGGAACTTGATTACCAGTGCACTCCTTCCATCAGGGTTGTGACATAAGCTTCTATTCAGAATGGGCTGGTGATCTTTCTATCAGAGTTTTGGAATCCAAAGTTAATTACAATTACTGCCCAGCATACTCTCACTACATGACCAATGAATCCATTAAGCAGCCTTTATTTCACAAGTGAGATGGGTCGAACCAGCAAATTTTATGACAAGTATTTGCAACCATATTCTGAACAAGTTCAACTGATGTGTAATTTTCCAGACACACAGCTTCTGCTCTTTCTGTAGTGTAATCCCTCTATTCTCAGTACGCCTTCAATACGCGTTAGCTATTTTGCAGCCTTCAGTGACGCTATTGGTTTGCAATGAAGTGGTCACATGCTAACCTGCAACATAAGTAAACAGTTGGTGAAGAAAAAGCAATGTTTTTATGGAAAGAATATACCACAAAAGGAGGACGATAACAGTGAGAAAAGGAATCATCATTTGTTAAACATGAATAACTTTGATGTATTTCACCAAAGGTCAGATCATGTAATGGAGTTGGATTTGTGTATGGCCTTTCAGGACTTCTTGCTTCATTAAATATTTATTTATGGACACAATGAATAAACTGTTGAATTTCACCAGTTCCAACAAAAAAAAAGGTGTTAAAGCATCTAAATATGTGTAAATCAAATATAAAAGAAATAAGAATAGATGGGGAGGCCTTTCATATTAATTCTGTTATTCAGTATAATCATGGCTAATCTTTGGCATCAGCTCCACTTTCCTGTCTGTTTCCCATATTGCTCAATTCTAAGAAATCAAAAAGATCTGTCTATATTCAACATCCACAGCCTTCTAGTGACGTAGATCAAAAATTACTTCATATTCCTGTTATACATGAATCCAACAGAAGGCAGCCATTCAACTTATTGTCTTGTACCTGCGCCAAATCTTTGAAAGTTGACAATAATTCATCCTCCCTTGTTCTTCTCAGATAGTTGAAAAAATATTGAAAATTATATATCCTAGTTAAAAGTCAGGGTTGAATCAAATTCCAACTCCTTTTGAGCCTGTCTATTATAGATCACTGAAAACCTGCATGAAATAATTGATAAAGAAGTCTGATTTTATCTTAAAATGTGTCCTCTTTACCAAACTACCAGCCAGCAGAATCAACGGAAAAAATAAAACAATACTGCACACTGTCTAAATGGGAAGTAAGTGGATTGGTTAGCATGTTCACATTGGGTTAGCATGTGACATTTCACTGCAAACCAATAACATCACTGAAGGCTGCAAAATTTAGACAGCAACATTTTGAACATTAGATGTTGCTCTTTAAATTCAGCAATCTTGTGGGATGATATCAGCTTCAAAGGTCACAGTCATTTCTAAAATAGTGCTCATTAACAATAAAGTTGGCAGAAGCTACAAGGAGTTTTCAATTCAAAAAGACAAATAGTTCAGCTGGAGATACCACCAATTTGGACAGACTTTACAGGTATCACACTTTATGCTAATACACTATACATGAACATCTTGTTTATGTAAACTTGCTAATGATGCCCATAGTTTTGAAAGTAACCTTTGAATACTGATTGGACAATATTATCCTACAATCAAGGATTTGTAGAGAAATCTACAAAAACACCACAAACAAAGATGGAAGTCATCTAGCCAGACATATGGACAGAAACGCCAGATGAAAATTTTAAACCACCAGGTTTTGGTCCAACAGGTTTATTTGGAAGCAATAGCTTTCAGACCGCTGCTTCATCAGATTCTTATCAATCTGATGAAGGAGCAGCGCTCCAAATGCTAGTGCTTACAAATAAACCTGTTGGACTATAACCTGGTGGAGTGTGATTTCTAACTTTGTACACCCTAGTCCAACAACGGCACCTCCAAATCATTTCAAGAACAGACTTCATGAGTTCTGATAAATAACCAAAATCCTTAATAAACTATAGATGAAAGTATGTTGCTAGGCTTTTTCCTCTAACTTTGGTTCATTTCTGAAAACAAACATGTATGGCACATGACTCCTCTTGACATGGTGCTTATGCCCAAAACGTCGATTCTCCTGCTCCTTTGATGCAGCCTGACCTGCTATGCTTTTCCAGCAACACATTTTTCAGCTTAGAAAGTGGTCACCAAAAGCTCACCTTCTATTACCAGAACAGTCTGTTCCCAGACTCCTTTTGGCCATTCTAAGCCCCATCAACCAGACAGACCAACACTCATCAGACCCCAGATAGTGCCAACTGCACCCCCCCCCCCCATCCATAGCCATTTTACAAGCACCACAATTTCCCCAACAAGACCTGTCTTTCTTCAACCACAACTACCAAGAGTCCAATGCTCACCACAACCTGGACCATCACACAGAGGGCACTGCCCCCCACTCACAACCTTCCTCACCCCAGTGAACATCATTCAGCCCAGACACAATCCTGCAAGCCCAATTTCTCAATGCAGAGACTGACTGGCGTACCCTAAATCCTTGCACCCCCAAGACATGGACTCCACTCCCCACCACCCCTCACCCCTTCCATTACTCCCCCAACCAGATATTGTCACCTGCCACTAACTCCTGGGCACTACCACCTTCCCCCTGAAAAACAGCCCCCTCACTTCTCATGACGATTCCCTGCCGTTGCCCCGCAGCAATCGCCATCAGTTACTTCCCCCACCCCAGCCCGTCCTGCAGTCTAACTCCTCCTCCCTCCAAACACTTGCCCAAGTCGTCACCACTCCTCGACTAGACATTGGTCCCACCTTAGCCCTGGAAACAGGGATACCATCCCACCAACCAATGCCTCACCTCATATATCCAAACTACGGATACTGCCTCCACCTCCCTCCCCTTAGACACTCCTTTCTCCGTCTCCGCAACATGCCTCCCTACAATCAACCAAACTACACCCCAATACTATCCCACCTCCCTCCAAGATTGTCTCTCGACCCCACTTGCCAGACATTTGCCCCCGCCCCCGCCTCCCGGGCAGTTTCTTCCCCTCCCCGCTCAGATATCCTCCTCCTCACCCCAAGCCCCGAGACACAGCTTCGCCCCTCCCTCCCACCCCAAATACCCCGCGCAACTACCAGCCCCTTACCCGCTCAGTGCCCGCCTTGGCCGTCGCTCGGGATCTCCGGAGGTTGATGGCAGGCGGTGAGCGGAGTAGGTTCTTAATGCGGCTGGTGATGCTACCGCTCCCCGTAGCGGCTGCCGCCATTCGACCTCGAGTCCCAGGAAGACAGAGTCGTCCCAAAGAGAATGAGAAAAAAAAAGTTTCCACCGCACAGAAAATAACAACTTTTTTAAAGAAGTACACACACACACTCAGACCGCTTCTAAAAACCTATCACGTTAAGAGTAAGATGGGAGTGAACAGCTTGTTTATTGACAGCCTTAATCACCACCTCCCGGGCGCACTCGTGGCCTGAGATTTAAATACCAGCCGCTAACGGCCGCTCCAACCGCCAACTCGACGCGCGCACCCCTTCAAATTCAAACCGCCACGGCCCACTGGAAGATAGAAGGCTGATTGACAGGCGTGGTACCCAGTTACTCATCCAGCTCACCGACATCCCGCCCACTAACGCGCGTCAACTGTAAAGGGATCCCTATTCTGATCTGATGATTGGATGGTGGTGATGGGCAAGCGATCAAACTAATAGTCTTCCTCGACCTCGTAGTCCCGCCCTCTGGGATCGATAGAAGAATGGCTTCTGTGGCTTCGACTCGACTCGAATATAATCTGATCCATAGAAAATCTGGTGGTACTTTTTGCTTTTTACCCTCCAACCTTTCGACTCCGTGATCGGAGGTCAGTTACATGAACCCCTAAAGAATTCAACTTATCATTCCTCTTGTGGTAATCTTTCAACTATTAGGTCCATTTAGCCCATGCCAACTTGCCGTTTTTTTTATTGCCCATTCCAGGTTGCCCTTGAGAAGATGTTGGTGAATTGCCTTCTTGAGCAAGTCACTGTAGTAGACGTCTATTGAAAGGAATGGTGATATATTTCCAAGTCAGGATGAGGTGTAGTTTGGAGGGGAGCATGTAAGTGGTGGTGTTCCCATATAGCTGCTTCTAGATAGTAGTGGTCTAATGATCATCAGTGAATTTCTGAAGTGCATCTATTAGTTGGTACCGACTGAACATTGATGGTAGAGGGAATGTCTGTTTGTAATGTGGTGGTAATCAAGCTTCTTGAAAGTCATTGGAGCTGCACTTATCCAGACAAATGGGGAATATACCATCATATTCCTGATCTCTGACTTGTAGAGGGTGGATAGACTTTGGGGATTCAGGTGGTGAGTTACTGGTTGCAAAATTGTTAGCTACGGTATATATGATGAGACTAGTTTAATTTCTGGTCAGTACTAACCCTAAGATGTTGATAGTGGTGGTCATGTAACTGAATGCCAAGGGACGATGACTACCTCCAACAACAGAATCTAACTATAGTGACTGGATGTTCAATTGCATTACCATTTCAGAATTCCCAATGTCAACATCCTAGGAGATTTACCATCAGTGACAACTGTACTCCCCACCCATATAAACATTGTGGCTACAAGAGCAGAGGCTTGTAACCCTGAAACGAATAATTCACCTCCTGATTAGCGAGTCTTTGAGAAGATTTGTGGCTCAGGTAGAGGTTCTGGATGTAGGTTTGCTCGCTGACCTAGAAGGTTTGTTTTCAGACATTTTGTTACCATACTATGTAACATCATCAGTGAGCCTCCGGATGATGCACTGGTGGCATGGCCTGTTTTCTGTTTATGCGTTTAGGTTTCCTTGGGTTGGTAATGTCATTTCCTGTACTTTTTCCTCAGGGGGTGGTAAATGGGATCCAAGTCAATGTGATTGTTGATAAAGTTCCATGCTTCTAGGAATTCTTGTGCGTGTCTCTATTTGGCTTCTCCTAGAATGGATGTGTTGTCCCAGTCGAAGTGGTGTCCTTCCTCATCTGTAGGTAAGGATACTAGTGAGAGTGGGATGTGTCTTTTTGTCGTTAATTGATGTTCATGTAGCCTGGTGGCTAGTTTTCTGCCTGTTTGTCTAATGTAGTGTTTGTTACAGTTCTTGCAAGGTATTTTATAAATGATGTAAATTTTGTAAAAACTGCTCTGCCAACCATCCAACCCAAACTTTGGGTCCCGCTGCGTCGATGACACCTTTCTCATCACTAAATGAAACAAATTAGAAGAAACCTTCAAGCGCAGCAATAATACCTTTACTAGCATAACATTCAGCAAAGAGGAGGAAAACCATAAGACCATAAGACATAGGAGCGGAAGTAAGGCCATTCGGCCCATCAAGTCCACTCCGCCATTTAATCATGGCTGATGGGCATTTCAACTCCACTTACCCGCATTCTCCCCGTAGCCCTTGATTCCTTGTGACATCAAGTATTTATCAATCTCTGCCTTGAAGACATTTAGCGTCCCGGTCTCCACTGCACTCCGCGGCAATGAATTACACAGGCCCACCACTCTCTGGCTGAAGAAATGTCTCCGCATTTCTGTTCTGAATTGACCCCCTCTAATTCTAAGGCTGTGCCCACGGATCCTAGTCTCCTCGCCTAACGGAAACAATTTCCTAGTGTCCACCCTTTCCAAGCCATGTATTTTCTTGTAAGCTTCTATTAGATCTCCCCTTAACCATCTAAACTCCAATAAGTACAATCCCAGGATCCTCAGCCGTTCTTCGTATGTTAGATCATCTGTGTGAATCGCCGCTGGACACGCTCCAGTGCCAGTATGTCCCTCCTGAGGTGTGGGACCCAAAACTGGACACAGTACTCCAAATGGGGCCTAACCAGAGCGATATAAAGTCTCAGTAGCACAATGGTGCTTTTATATTCCAACCTACTTGAGATAAATGACAACATTGCATTCACTTTCTTAATCATGGATTCAACCTGCATGTTTACCTTTAAAGAATCCTCGACTAGCACTCTCAGATCCCTTTGTACTTTGGCTTTATGAATTTTCTCACCGTTTAGAGAGTAGTCCATGCTTGTATTCTTTTTTCCAAAGTGCATTTGCTCACATTGAACTTCATCAGCCATTTCCTGGACCACTCTCCCAAACTATCTAGATCCTTCTGCAGCCTCCCCATTTCCTCAGTACTACCTGCCTGTCCACCTATCTTCGTATTCATTGGCAAACTTCGCTAGAATGCCCCCAGTCCCTTCATCCAGATCATTAATATATAACATGAACAGCTGTGGCCCCAACACTGAACCCTGTGGGACACCGCTTGTTACCGACTGCCATTCCAAAAAAGAACCTCTTATCCCAACTCTGCCTTCTGTCAGACAGCCAATCCTCAATCCATGCCAGTAGCTCACCTCGAGCACCTTACTCAGCAGCCTCCCGTGTGGCACCTTATCAAATGCCTTTTGGAAGTCTAGATAGACCACATCCACTGGGTTTCCCTGGTCTAACCTACTTGTCACCTCTTCAAAGAATTCTAACAGGTTTGTCAGGCACGACCTCCCCTTACTTTAATCCATGTTGACTTGTTCTAATCCGACCCTGCTCTTCCAAGAATTTAGAAACCTCATGCTTAACGATGGATTCTAGAATTTTACTAACAACCTAAGTTAGGCTAATTGGCCTATAATTTTCCATCTTTTGTCTTGATCCTTTCTTGAACAATGGGGTTACAACAGCGGTCTTCCAATCATCCGGGACTTTCCCTGAATCCAGTGACTTTTAAAAGATCTCAACCAACGCCTCCGCTATTTCCTCAGCCACCTCCCTCACAACTCTAGGATGTAGCCGATCGGGGCCAGGAGATTTGTCAATTTTAAGACCTTTTAGCTTTTCTAGCACTATCTCTTTTGTAATGGCAACCATACTCAACTCAGCCCCCTGACTCCCTTTAATTGTTGGGATATTACTCATGTCTTCCACTGTGAAGACTGACGCAAAGTACTTATTAAATTCTCCAGCTATTTCCTTATCTCCCATCACTAGCCTTCCAGCATCAGTTGAAATGGCCCAATGTCTACTTTTGCCTATCTAAAAACAACAAACTGCCATTCCTAGGTGTCATAGTAGAGCGAACAGCCAATGGGGAACTTCAAACGAGCGTCAACAGGAAAACAACACATACTGACCAAATACTGAACACCCACAAATGAAGCTGCATTAGAACATTATTTCAATGAGCCACCACACACTGCAGCACAGGGGAACTATGCAGAGCAGAGGAAACTCACCTATACACAGTGTATTAAAAAAGAACGGGTACCCAATGAACACAGTCTGCCGATTTATCAGCAACAAACCCCAACAAGCAAACAAAACACATCCAGAAACTCTAGCCACTCTCCCCTACATTAAAAATATCTCAGAAGTGACTACTCAGACCTCTTGGCATCATGGTCGCCCACAAACCCACCAACACACTAAAACAGCAGCTAACGAACTTGAAAGACCCTATACAGACAACAAGCAAAACTAATGTCATTTGTACAGTAACAAACACTACATTGGACAAACAGGCAGAAAACTAGCCACCAGGATACATGAACATCAACTAGCCACGGAAAGACACGACCCACTTTCGCTAGTATCCTTACATACAAATGTGAAGGACACCACTTTGACTGGGACAACACATTCATCCAAGGATAAGCCAGAGACATGCACGAGAATTCCTAGAAGCTTGGCACTCTACCAACAAACACATTGATCCCATTTACCACCACCTGAGAAAAAGAACAGGAAATGACATCACCAACCCAAGGAAACCTAAACAAATAAATAGAAAGTGGGCCATGCCACCAGTGCTTCCCCTGGAGGCTCACTGATGATGTTGCAGAGTATGATGACGAAACGTCCGAAAATGATCTTTCCAGCTCAGTGAGCAAACGTACATCACGTCCTGATTCCTCAGCCTGTTCACCATTTACAAAGCACATGTCAGAAGTGCTTGGACGAGTACAGTTCCAAAAACACTCAACATTATTTAATTCAAAACAGCCTATTTGATTAGCTCTTCATCCACCAATTTAGTTATTCACACCATCTACCACAATGGCAGCAGTGAGTACAAGACCCACTGTAGCAACTCATCAAGCCTCCCTCAACATTACCTGTACTGTGGATCATCATCATCTTATCACCTAGGACAAGAATGACAGATACATGTAAAGACAAACGAGATCCCTTCCAAGACACTGTCCATCCTGAGTTGGAAATGTATTGCAGGGTCAAAATCTAAGAAAATTACCCTCCTTGGGTGTCCCTATGTCACATAGATAGCAGTGGTTTGAGAAAATTGCTCATCATCTTCTCAGGGGCAATTGGGGATAGCCTAGCAAGTGATACTTACATCCAATAAAGCTTTTTTTGAAGAAAAAGGAATGAAGTGGACTCGGGAAATAATGCTTAATTGTACAGTGAATATAGGGAAGATCTGACTGCTGCTTCTGGTTCTCACAAGTCATTGCCTTGGGCAGATGTTTGGAATTTGGCATTAATACTGGCAATGCCTGCTACACTAGTATTAGTCAGAAATCAACCCTTGCATTAACTTGCATCAGTCAGTTCTGATATAATGTAATAGTACTGTTCTCATGCGATTTTGTGTTATAAGAAAATCATGCAATAGCAGCGCCATTTAAACTAATGGGGCCGGAATCACATTATAGCCAATACAGATAAGGAAAGTTCACTTTCCACAAGTAATAATCTAAATTCTTCAATTGTGTTAAAGCAAATTCACATTGAAGAAACGCGTTATAGCAGCACCGACTGTACTTACAAAATCATTGTAAAGAATCAAATTAAGCAGAGAGGGTGAAATACCTCCAGATAAAATTGGAAGATTGGTAGCTTTTGTCACTAGCTGTTGCGACCTGTTGCAAGAATAAACTGATTTAAAGCCACATGATTGCACAATTCCTTTAATTCCTGAGTTAAACTATTAAATAAAGATAGTTTAAGGTGGGGTTTCAAGGTGGGGAAACAGGTTACGTTGCTAAGGTGAGGTCCTAGTAGTCATTCCAGCGCCAATTCCTGAGCAAACTCTGCATTTACAAAGATGGTGCAAGGAATCTTTGTGCTGATTAATCATGAAGCTACTGTCTAAGTTTAAACGTCCTATTTAAAACACATTACTTCATTTTGAAAACAAACCTCATGTTGTTACTTGATCAGCCCTTTGGCTCAAGTTTTGTAAGAGGAGCATACCTGGCAAGGAATTGAAAATATGTTGAAAGTCCTATCTCTGCGCAAGGATTACTTTCCTGCAGCAAGAACAGTAAATTAATTTAGACACTGTACAATAACACAGACTCTGTACAATAACAGACACTATAAAATAGAAGTCATAGAGACAGACCTTCCAGCTCAGCGAGCAATCCTACATCCAGAACCTCAACCTGAGCTACAAATCTTCTCAAAACTCGCGAACGTGCCCTATGGCCCACCGTATCAATGCTGACCAACAAACATAAAACTACATTAATTCCATTTACCTGCACTTGGTCCACAGACTATGCCCTTGCATTTTAAGTACTCATCCAGATGTGTCCTGAATATTACAAGAGTACCTGCCTTCACCATCCTCTGGGACAGCATGTTCCATATTTCTAACACGCTGTGGGTGAACAACCTTTCCTTAGATCTCTCTAAACTACTTCTCACCTTCAACTTATGCCCTGTAGTCTTACATAATCAGCCACAGGAAAACATTTTACATTGTCTTTGCTGTTCAATTTTGTATACCTCAGTCAGATCCTCCTCAGCCTCTGTTCCAGGGAAAACAAACCCAGCCTATCCAGTCTCACTTCATAACTGAGACTTTTCATCCCAGACAATATTATAGTAAATCTCCTCTGCACCCTCTTCAGTGCAATCACATCATTCCAATCCTGTGGTGACCAGAACTATGTACAATATTTCACCTGTGGCCTAACCAAAAGTTTTAAACAGTTGTAACAAGATATCCTTGCTCCTACATTCTTCGCCCGAGCCAATGAAGGCAAGCATACGTATCTACCTATGCTGACACCTTCAAAGATCTATGAACTTGTATACTAAGTTCCCTTTGTTCCTCAGTATTCCCTAGGGATCTACCATTCATTGTGAATATCATTCCCTTGTTATACCTCCAAAAATGCAACACCTCATCATTATTAGGATTGAATTCCCTCTGCTGTTGCTGTGCCTAATTTACTAGCTGATCAATATCAGACGTTAGCCTGAGACGATCCTCCCCACTATTAACATCACTAATTTTTGTGTCATCTGCAAACCTGCAAATTATACCTTCTAATTCACATCCAAGTTGTTCATTTACATTACAAAAAGCAAGAATACCAGCACTAAACCCTGTGGTACACTACTGGTCACTGTCTTGCAATCACAAAAACAAATCTCCACATTAAGGCCTTACTGAAGTTGATGTAAACCACATTAATTACACTACCCTCATCAATACATTTAGTCACTTTTTCAAAAAAACTGAAATTAGTCAGACAGATCTCCCTCCAACAAATCTTTTTGACTATCCCTCATGAACTCTTCTCTTTCCAAATGTTAATTCTGTCCCTCAGAACTTTTTCCAATAATTTCCCTACTACTAACGTCAGACTAACTGGTCTATAGAACATAGAACAATACAGCACAGAACAGGCCCTTCGGCCCATGATGTTGTGCCGAACATTTGTCCTAGCTTAAGCACCCATCCATGTACCTAGCCAATTGCCGCTTAAAAGTCACCAATGATTCTGACTCTGCCACTCCCACAGGCAGCGCATTCCATGCCCCCACCATTCTCTGGGTAAAGAACCTACCCCTGACATCCCGCCTATACCTTCCACCCTTCACCTTAAATTTATGTCCCCTTGTAACACTCTGTTGTACCCGGGGAAAAAGTTTCTGGCTGTCTACTCTATCTATTCCTCTGATCATCTTATAAACCACTATCAAGTCACCCCTCATCCTTCGCCGTTCCAATGAGAAAAGGCCTAGCACTCTCAACCTATCCTCGTACGACCTATTCTCCATTCCATATAACATCCTGGTGAATCTTCTATGCACCCTCTCCAAAGCTTTCACATCTTTCCTAAAGTGAGGCGACCAGAACTGCACACAGTACTCCAAATGTGGCCTAACCAAGGTCCTGTACAGCTGCAACATCACTTCACGACTCTTGAATTCAATCCCTCTGCTAATGAACGCTAATACACCATAGGCCTTCTTACAAGCTCTATCCACCTGAGTGGCAACTTTCAAAGATCTATGAACATAGACCCCAAGATCCCTCTGCTCCTCCACCGTACTAAGAACCCTACCGTTAACCCTGTATTCCGCATTCTTATTTGTCCTTCCAAAATGGACAACCTCACACTTGACAGGGTTGAACTCCATCTGCCACTCCTCAGCCCAGCTCTGCATCATATCTAAGTCCCTTTGCAACCGACAACAGCCCTCCTCACTACCAACAACTCCACCAATCTTCGTATCGTCTGCAAATTTACTGACCCACCCTTCGACTCCCTCTTCCAAGTCATTAATAAAAATTACAAACAGCAGAGGACCCAGAACCGATCCCTGCGGAACTCCACTTGTAACTGGGCTCCAGGCTGAATATTTACCATCGACCACCACTCTCTGACTTCGACCGGTTAGCCAGTTTTCTATCCAACTGGCCAAATTTCCCTCTATCCCATGCCTCCTGACTTTCCGCATAAGCCTACCATGGGGAACCTTATCAAATGCCTTACTAAAATCCATGTACACTACATTCACTGCTCTACCCTCATCCACATGCTTGGTCACCTCCTCAAAGAATTCAATAAGACTTGTAAGGCAAGACCTACCCCTCACAAATCCGTGCTGGCTGTCCCTAATCAAGCAGTGTCTTTCTAGATACTCATAAATCCTATCCCTCAGTACCCTTTCCATTACTTTGCCTACCACCGAAGTAAGACTAACTGGCCTGTAATTCCCGGGGTTATCCCTATTCCCTTTTTTGAACATTACCTGTATATTACCTGAACATTATAATTACCTGTCATATCCCTGCAAACTTTTTTAAACAAAGGAGCCACATTAACTATGCTCCAGTTATCTGGAACTTTGCTTGTGGTCAAAGTATTAAAATATCTCTGTCAGGGTGACAGCAACCTCCTTCCTTGACTCCCATTGCAGCCCAGGATACATCTCAATAAGGCATGGGATTTATGGACCTGTATGCCTTCTAAAACATCTAAAAGCTCCTCTTTATTAATCTTAACATGTTCTAGAACCTCGTCTTCACATCTGTAATCTCCAGTTACAATGTCTTTCTCCCCTATGAGTAGAGATGATAAATATACAACCCACCTGTTGCTCCACACACATTTGGTCTCTAGTCAGTTCCACCTGGTAATCCTTTTGCTTTTAATATAATTATTAAATGCCTTGGGGTTCTTCTTATTCCTATCTATCAAAGATACTTCAATGACTCTCTCTGGCCTCTTAATTTCTTTTATAAGCACCTCCCACATACTTTAATTCTGAAGGGCTTCCCCTGTTTTTAGCACTCTGTACTTAACATCTGCTTTGTCTTTTTTCTTCTTCAAACTCTAGTTGCCTGGACTTGCTGCCCTTGCCCTTCACTCTTAGAGGAACACGCTGGTCCTGAACTCTCACTATTTTACCCAGGAGGAGCAATTGCACTCCAGGACATCCCAGATGGACTCATATTTCAAGGACTGCAATTTCCCATCCCACATGGTCAACAATGCCCTCCCGTGCATCTCCTCCACTTCCCGCACCTCTGTCCTTGAACCCCACCCCTTCAACTGCAATAAGGATAGAAGCATCCTGGTCCTCGCCTTCCATCCCACTAATTTCTGGATACAGCACATATAGATGGCGGAAATAGCAGAGGATAATCAGACCCCACCACCAGTGATATATTTCCCTCCCAACTCCTATCAGCATTCTGCAGAGACCATTCCCTCTTCAACTCCCTTCATAGATCCATGCCCTCCACCAACTCACCGCCGCATGGGGTGTAAAACCAGTACCCACATCTCCCTCCTCACCTCCTCCAAGGCCGCAAAGGATCCTTCTACATCCAGCAGAGATTTTCCTGCCCATCCTACCACCTCATGTACTGTGTCCATTGCTCTTGATGTGGTCTCCTCTACACTGGGGAGATAGGAAGCCAACCTGTGGAACGTTTCAAGGAACATCTCTAGGACACATGCACCAAACAACCCACTGCCCTGTGGCTGACCACTTCAACTTCACCTCCCACTCCGCCAAAGATGCAAGTCCTGGGCCTCCTCCACTGCCAAATCCAACCCACCCAATGCCTGGAGGAAGAACGTCTCATATTCTGCCTTGGTATCCTCCAACCATACGGCATCAATGTTGATTTCACCAGTTTCCCCATCTCCTCTCCCCCCCACCTCATCCCAGATCTAACTTGGCAGTGTCCTCTTGAACTGTCCTGCCTGTCCATCTTCCTTCCCACCTATCCGCTCCACTCTGACCCATCACCATCATCTGCAAGTACCTACTGCCTTCCCAGCTACCTTCCCCCCCGCCCCACAACATTCCTGAAGGGTTTATGCTCAAAATATCAATTCTCCTGCTCCTTAGATGGTGCCTGACTTGCTGTGCTTTTCCAGTGCCACACTTTGACTACTTTTAAAAGACTCCCATTTTCCAAATGTAGACTTACCTGCAAGTAACTACTCCCAGGCTACGTTTGCTAGATGCTCTCTAATGATATTGAAACTCACCTTCCTCAATTTAGACAATTAACTTCTGCACTATCCTTATCCCTTTCCATAAAAACTTTGAAACTTAGAGAGTTATGGTTACTATCCCCAAAATGTTCACCTACTAATACCTCAATCACTTGACCAGCTTCATCCTTGAGGATTAGGTCCAGCACTGCCCATCTCTAGAAAAACTATTTAAATATGGCAGAAAAAGCTCTCTTGGATTAAAAATTCCATGGTCTTATTTTTTCATACTAAGGTCATCCCAGTTGATGTTAGTAAAGTTGAAATCCTCTACTACTATAACCCTGTTCCTCTCACAATAACACAGAAATTGTGCAAATAACACTGAGCATCAGATTGAAAATTCTGAGCTTTTCTCATTTGCCCTACTGGGATTGGAGTTGAAGTTCAACACAAACTAGTAATCAATGGTTTCCTTGAACTTGTGGAGTAGGTTTGGATAGTTCCAACCTCTTGTTATTAATTATCTGCAAAGTAGATAGAACATCACAGATTAGCCATGATCTTACTGAATGAGAGAGCAAGGTCGAGATGTCAAACAACCTGCTCATGTACTTATTTCTTATATTCCTAAGTACAAAAATGCCTCTAATGTTTGTGTTCATTCTTAATATCAATAGATTGTAGGAAATGATAGATGATTGCCACAATGGTAAAAGGGGGAGAGCTTTTCAGATTTTAGAGGAAGAAATACAGATTTGCATTATATAGCAACTAACTCTTCAGAGGGTCGGTGTGGATTTGTTGGGCCAAATGGCCTGTTTCCATACTGTAGGGATTCTATTTAAAAAAAATACAAAATTTCAGGACTTCACCTCACTGCTTTATGGCCAGTGAAGTCCACAAGATATAGGAGTAGATTTAGGTCATTCAGTGGATTGAGTCTGCTTTGTTATTAGAAATGGTCATCCTCAACTCCTTTCCTGCTTTATCCCCAATAACCCTTTATATCCTTTACAAATTAAAAATCTATCCAGTCTTGAATATTGTTAATCACTTAGCCTTGACTGTTGTCAGTGGTAAAAGAATTCCAGATTCATTTCCTCAGAGAAAAACCTGATCTTTGTCTAAAATGGGCAACCCCTTATCCTGACATTACAGTCCTGGACTCTCCCACAAAAGTAAACAACTCTTCCACATCAACCTATCAAGTCCTTTACATTTCATTAAGATTTTCTTTCATTTTTGTAAACTTCAATTACTACAAGCCTCATGTATTCAACATCTCCTCAGAAGAAAACCCCTCAATACCTGGAATCAACCTGGTGAAATCTTCTCTGGACTGCCTTCCATGCGAATAGATCTTTCCTCAGATAAGGAGACCAAAGCTGCTCACAGTATTCCAGTGGGTTGACTAGTGCCTTTTATAATTTTAGCCAGACCTCTTCATTGTTCTACTCCTTTGAAAGAAGACCATGAGTCTATTTGCTTTCCCTATTATCTGTTGAGCTTGGACGCTAGGTTTTTGCAATTCATTCCAGAAACAGAACCGGAAATGATATCACCCACCAAAACAAACCAAGATACACAAATAGCAAGTGGGTAAGAACACAAACACTTCACCGGAGGCTCACTGATGATGTTACCTAGCATGGTGACAAAATGTCTGAAAACAAACCCACCAGCTCAGTGAGCAAATTGACAACCTGAGCTACAAATCTTCTCCAAGATCTCAAACTGTGTGGGCTATGTTAATTCAGACCAAATTGGTCTGTGAGGTGTTTGCAGTGCTGTCAGAGGTGGTGTCAGGAGAATTTAAAAAGGCTTTTTTTTTTGAGTGTCTATGAATTGGTAACAGAAGCACATAGATAATGATTCAGAAATGTAAGAAAGGAACCAGGTCAAACTTATATCGAGTTTGAAAGAATTAAACAGAGCAACTTGGTAGATAGATGAGAGCATTAAGGATAGAATGAGGCTTTTAGAGATATTATTCTGCTGGAGTTTAAAAATTCACTTCCCGAAATGATCAGAAATGTTGAGGAACAGAAAGTTAAAACAGTGAGAAGAACTGCAGAAATGGTGGATGAATAGGCATTGGTGCATAGTCATAGCGATGTACAGCACAGAAACAGACCCTTTGGTCCAACCCGTTCATGCCGACTGGATATCTCAAACCAATCTAGTCCCACCTGTTAGCACCTCTCCCATATCCCTCCAAACCTTTCCTATTCATTTACCCATCCAAATGCCTTTCAAATGTTGCAATTGTACTAGCCTCCACCACTTCCTCTGGCAGCGCATTCCATACATGTACCATCCTCTGCGTGAAAAAGTTGCCCCTTAGGTCTCTTCTATATCTTTCCACTCTCACCATAAACCTATGCCCTCTAGTGCTGGACTCCCCCATTCCAGGGAAAATATTTTGTCTATTAATTCTATCCATGCCCCTCATAATTTTGTAAACCTTTAAAATCACTCCGACATTCCAGAGAAAACAGCACCAGCCTGTTCAACCTCTCCCTATAGCTCAAATCCTCCAACCCTGGCAACATGCTTGTAAATCTTTTCTGAGCCCTTTCAAGATTCACAACATCTTTCCGATAGGAAGGAGACCGGAATTGCACGCAATATTCTAACCAATGTCCTGTACAGCCGCAACATGACCTCCCAACACCTGTGCTCAATACTCTGACCAATAAAGGAAAGCATACTAAACCCCATAAATCAAAATCTAGCTTCCAACAGCAATTTCATTCTGCAAGGGATAGAAACTGGGGGAAAGAAGTTTCAATGAAAAATAAAAAGTAGATCACACTGGAACAGTTTACCACGTGTGGAAAACAGAAACCCAAGTGGATGAAAAAGGTGCTTTCACTGTAATAAGGTGGGACACACAAAGTCACAGTGCTGGTAGTTTAAGAAAGGCACAGGGAAAAAGGAATTGGTAGAAGATGCTAAACCAGTGGGATTAGTTAAGGTAGGGAAGGAAATCCCAAGAAATCAAGGAGCTGCAGGAGAGTGAACAGCCTAGTCATGGGCAGGATAGTAAGATAGCATCTGATCTTTTCAAAGACTTCACCTGTGTGGGTAAAATTTACTCAGGTAGAATGGACGGTTAGGTAAAGACATTAAAATATTGAGATATGGGAGCTAGTCTGTCCCTAATAGTAAGAGATGAAAATATTTACACTCCTGAAATATTGCCCAAGAGAGTGGTAATCTGTGGAATAGATGGAGAGTAGTATTGTTCCCCTGTGTTAAGATAAGGCTGGGAAGTCCAATCAAGACTGGGGATGTGATAGTGGGAGTGATGGAGAAATTGGCTATCCCAGGAATCCAGTTTATTCTTGGAAACAATATAGCTGGATCACAGGTGGGAGTGATGCCCATTGTACTGGAAAAGCCAAAAGAAAACCAGGGAACTAGAGTTAAAAGAAAAAAAAACTCTGGATTTTCTTTTCTGGATTGTGTGGTGACAAGATCCCACAACGATAGGTTAAAACAAAAAGGGAGAAAAGAAGAGAAAGATAACAGAGTTGAGGTCCAGGATCAGCAGAGGCGTTTTGTTCTGAAAGATTAATGGAGTTACAACAAAAAGGTGAGATGATAAAGGACTTATATCATAAAGCCTACTCGATAAAGGAATTCAAATGCACTCTGGAATGCTGTTACCTTAAGGATAAAATTTTAAAGTGGAATGGAGGCCTTTGCAGATTAGTGCAGATGAGAAATGGGCAGAACTTTATCAGATTGTGTTAGTGGCAGAATACAGATAAAGTATTGCAGATAGCACACGACCTGTAGGAAGTCATCTAGGAGTGAGGAAGACTCAGGCTAAGATACAGAAGCCGAAATCGTTCATCATAACAATGTTCTAGTGAATCTCCAGTAACATTGAAACATAGAAGATGGGAGCAGGAGTGCCCTATTTGACTTGTTGAGCCTCTTCCATCATTCATTATGATCAAGGATGAGCCCTTAAGCCACAAGAGCTACTCCCTTATTGAAAAATGTTTTGATCTCCTGTACTAGTGAATTCCACAGGTTCTCCACATTTCTCACCTCAGTCCTAAAAGCTTGACCCCTGGTCCTGCACTCCCCCCACCATTGGGAACATCCCTCCGGCATCTAACCTAGCTAGTTATAGAGTCATAGAGTCTGTTCAAATTTTATAGGTTTCTGTAAATATAGCTTTCTCCATCATTCTTCTAAACTCTGAACATAATCCTGATCAATCCAGATTCTCAAGTTAGTCCTATAATCCCAGTGATCAATTTGAGAGTCACTGCACTCCTATAGCAAAAGCAACTTTCGTCAGGTAAAGAGACCAAAACTGCACAATAGTCCAAGTGTGGCCTCACCAATGCCCTGCACAATTGTAGCAAGATATCCTTGTTCCTGCGCTTGAATCCTCCTGTTATGAAAGCCAATATTCAGTTTGCCTTCTTTACTGCTTGCAGTAGTTGCACAGCACTTTTAGCAGCTGGTGTACAAGGACACAGTTTACAGTTTGCTCAGTTTACAGCCAAATAATGTCTTCCTATTTTTGCTACTAAAGTGGATGACCTCACATTTACCAGCACTGTACTGCATCTGACATGCATTTGCCCAGTCTGTCTAAATCACACTGGTACATTTTTGCCTCCTCCATACAGAGCTCACCCTTCCACTTAGCTGTGTGTCTTTGGCAAATTTTGAAATATTACATTTAGTTCCCTCACATCATTAACATATTGTTAATAGCTGGGGTCTTAGTAAAGATCTGTATGGTATTCCACCAGTCACTGCCTAACATTCAGAAAAAGACCCATTTATTCCTGTTGTTCCATGCTTGCTAACTAATTTTCTATCCATCTCAATATACTATCCGGAATCCCTTTTTTTAAATTTTACACATTAATCTCAATTTCTCCAATGACTACAATAACCTCATGATAGCGTGCTCATTCAATACCTTTGCTATATGTAGACAAGAGTCTTTTACAAATTTCATATCCCTGCTTGTAATTCATTATGCTTGTAAACATAGTCTGTCAGGCCCATTCCACTATTCAGTTAAATTGTGATGTGGATGTGCCAGGGTTGGACGGGATGGGCAAGACCAGAAGTCTCATAATACCAGGTTATAGTCCCACACGTTTATTTGAAATCACAAGCTTTAAGAGCACTGCTCCTTGATCAGGTGAAGTGACTTCATTGATTATTTCTATCTTTAGCCTGGTTATGTTGTTACTCTATATCCCTCAATCTCCTGACCTAATAAGTACATCAATCTCAGTTTTCAAAGCTTCAAATGATCCAACATCTGCATTCTTTTTGGAGCTACGATTTCCAAATTTACTTTGTGAATGAAACAATCCACTTCAGTCCTAAACATCCCATCTTTAAATAAAGATTGCTCGTCACCCAATTAGAGAAAATAGCTCCCAGACTTGAACAAGTCAAACTACAGGATCTCTTATATCCACTTGAGAGGTAGAGAGAGCACCACAATTATAATCTCTCTTCTTGTACTCAAATACAATGACCTTCTGAAGCAAATGATTTAATGTGAACGGTTCAGGAATGTTGGAGATTCAACACTGACTGCAAAAGATGTCAAGCTTGGGCTGGGCAGCAACAGTAGTCACCCACATTCAGTCCTGTAAACTGATACTGCCATTTTGTATCCACCTGGTTCCCTATTAATATTCTTGCCTGATTAAAATAACCATCAAACTCAGTTTAAACTGATGAACAACCTCAATTTGAACTGATCGCCAACCTCAACAGACTTCTGAGGGAAAATAATTCCTTCCTTATCCCTAAAAATAGAGCTATGTTTTTCAAAGTTAGGCTGCATTGCTCCAGAGTTCTCTACTAGAGGCAACAATGTCAATGAAATCCTTCAATCAATTCGAAGACCTCAATTTGATCATCCTTTAATATTGAAGGGATTAAAAATCTATTGTTGCAGCCTAATAAGCCCATGATTGGCACTAAACATAAAGAATGGTCAGTTGATCAAAGTAGCAAAGGACCATCACCGGCTGTGGACTGTACAACAGGATGAATCATTTGCAATGCACAAAACAAAAATGCAATGCAGCACAGATCTGGTGAGTAGAAGCAACATACTGGAAAGTGGATTAGCTGTTTAGAATGAACAGGAAAGCAATATTGGTAAGAATGAAGCTGTAATTGTGAGGTGGGAAGTGGAGAGTCAGGAAAGAGAGGGAAATTGTTTGGAAGCTTGAGATGAAGGGGAGTTTCTAATCCTGGTTGTGACAACTGTCACTTGGATGTGTATAAAATCAATCACCAGCTCAAAAAACACTTTGCAGCAAATATGCTTTTAATTGCAACAGTTTGCTGTATTTACAGAGTATTCATACTAAAAATAATTCTCACCAGTTAGGTGATGCACCTTTCATTGAAAAATATTAAAAATACAAATAACACTGGTTTTACTTTACAAACAGGTTCAAATAAATTCATTAGCAAATCAATATTTGCTATTAAAAAAAAGCAAGATATTCATTCCATTGTCACAAAGAACTACAACAATGTGAAAGAAAAACTTCCATTATGTGATCGAGCACTTTTAACACACCATGAGTTTTAAAAATAATGGAAGTTGTGTCTTCTACAGCTTGTAAGTAGTAACTATAAAGGAGCAACTTCCGCTTTTCCTCATTAAATGATTCAGTCATGCTCTGGAGCCTTCACACAGCCTAGCTTATATCCACATCTTTTCACAGAATTCTTGCAACACATTAATTAGTTACACTGATAAATACCTTATATGTTACAATTACAAAAAAAACCTTGAATTTTTACTGCACCCTGATACATATCTTCAATGTTTCAGGTGTTTCACAATTTAAATTTTGAAATGCAATGATTGTTATGACGGCAAACAAAAGCAGCCATTTTGGACAAACAAGATCCCACAAATAATAAGATTAATAGCCTGTTGAACAATTTCTGGTTGAAGAAAGAACATCATCCAGAACAGCATGCAATTTCTCACTGCAAAATGCATTGGAGGGTTAGACTAAACGTTGGGCTCAAACTCTTGCATTGGGCATTAGATTTATGACCCTGTGACTTGGATGAATATTAGCAACAGAACAACGCTGATGCAATAATTTCTTTACTTCCCTTTGATGACAAATCTGAATGCACTCAGCTTTAAAAAGCTACTTGGAACTGTAACACCCTGCCAACCATTAGACAGGAGAGAGTGCAATTTGCAATTGTATCCCAACCCACATTTCCCTACAAGTTAATCAAAGGTGCAGGCGATGGAGTCCTTTCATCATGGATGTATTTATTCTTTCATCCAGCATGGAGTAAACAATGTGAAGTCTGACTGTGAGGACAAGCTTCAAAAATAAAGAACCAAAATTATTCTTTTAACTATCTACTGAAAGTAGACAAGACTTCTACAGTACATATAACACTACACTTATCTTGTGAACTTGGTAGCCCTGTTTTCTTAAGCTGCCAGGTTTGAATCTCTGCATTTTCTGATACAGTTCCAAACATGCAAGTGGGATGAAGAAAAATCTAGACTGCTTGGATGTTCAAAAGCAAAAGTAAAGGGCTGTAAACCTGGCAATACCCAAGGCCCAAAGGGAGCGCAGGGAGAACTTCTGAAAGCTTTATAACATTGATTTGTAGAATTTATGCAGACTGACACACTCTGCTGGACAGACTGTTATCTAATCTGCATTCCAAAACAAGGGTAAAAATAGTATTCTACATCGCAGTTACATCCTATCAAAGAAACAAGGTCAACTTGGATCAGTCCTGGTGGGAGCTTTTCCTACTGAACAGTACCAAAATATTAAGTAACAATTTTATATTTCACCAGCAGCAGCTCAAATTCAAGCATGGTATAAAGGCAACACCCAGTGTCAATGTAACTGCTCCTTCTCCCAATCAACCTGCTTTCCCATAACAGATCCAGTTCAATGGGGAAAGTAAGGTACAGAACAATGCTGGCGGGCTGGGGCACTCCAGCAGTCTCTGGAGATACAGATGTCAGAATATTTTTCCTAAGCAACACATTAAAAATAGGAAGGAAATGTTAACTTGTAGTGATGGAACTGGAGTGATCAGAAACGATTATTTCAAGCTTCACCGTTCCTTTAAGGGAAAAATGACAATTATATTGGATGTAGATTATTTTCAGAATGGAGGCCTGAATCTCATTAATTTTAGTCCTGTTAATTAACCAATTAGAAATAGAACTAAGAGCTTAACTTGTTGTTTCCCTTTATAGATCCTGATGTACTATTCCAAAGTTTATTTTTTAATTAAGTTTTACAAATTGAGGTGGTGGGAGAGGGGTAGGAAGTCTACATTTTATTTACGGCAAATGCATCTCCATCTCCCCACAGCCCAACTTGATCAGGAGAGGCCCACTCTGCTTCAAGCGATGTATTCTGGCAAGGATGGCAACAGTAACCAGTTAATTGTTTATTTTCACGTTGGGTAAGGACAAAATGATTTATTGCAGAAACCATCTGCTACCCTGTAGCACCTCTCCAAACCAGCTCCGAATTGCCATTCTTCCCACAACACAGTTCATGAAACACATGAAAAAAACAAATATCAAAGCTGGATTCTATTACATTAAGTGCCTATGGCTCAAATCTCTTGGAAAAGAATATTTGATGGATGATATGAAGAAAAGTCAACATAATTTTGCTAGTAAAAGAATAAGACATTTCTGACTTATTTCCTTTCCTAAAATAAACCGCTACCAGTCCTGATATTGAAGCAATTTCTAAATGTTCAACTGCTCACCAGATTATAAACCTTCGTGTAACAGACAACCAGAAGGGACATGAAGACTAGCACTTAAAGTAGTGTCGTGGTTGGTTGTGCAAATCTATTTAACAACTTTATTGTAGTGTTCCCATTCAAATAAGTGAATACTGCCAGTCTTGCTTTTTTTTCAGCAATATTCCTATGAAATAACATAGCTTAGAAACAGTACAAGGACCTCGGAGTTCTTTTTTGAAATCTTACATATTCCACAAATTTGTCACATTCCAAACCTCTCCATTGTAATAAATCTACCATTGTTAAGTCAGGTCTGTAATTTCAAAAGGATTTGAGACAAAACACGAAATAGACAAATGAATACTAAACAAGCAAACAAAAAGGCCATTTTCACAGAACATTTTTTTTAAAAAGCCAAAGATTTTTGGAGGAGGAGAGAAAAAACATCCGAGGAAGGTTCCTCATGGCAGTGAAGCCTAAATTATGAGGAGGTAGAACAAATCACCGACTTGTCAAATCCATTATGCGGCCAAACGTGCACCCCATGCAACAAACTAAAATCTAGTGAAAGTTAATCCTTGAAATGTATGCAGCATATAGTGAAATACACAGCACAGTGAGAAGACTCAAAATGGAAATTTCAAACAAAAACAAATTGTATTTTTCAAATGAGATATCCTAATTTATCATTTGGACCAATTATCCTACCCAGCATCTAAAATCTGCTGTAATAAATAAAGGAGCAGAGCTAATGGCAAAGTACAGAAATAAACTATCAAAACAGAGTGCTGGAGAAATTCAGCCGGTCTGGCAGTCTGTGTGAGGTGGGTGGTGGGAAGAGACATGGAGAGATGGAGACAGAATGGGAGAGAGAAGACAGGAGAAACAGCTTTAACATTTCAAGTCCGATATGACTCTCCAGGAGAAAAGTCATATTGACCTTGAACTATTAACTCTATTTCTCACTCCACAGATGCTGCTGACCTGCTGAGTTTCTCCAATATTTTGTTTTTCTTTCAGACATCTACAGTAATTTGCTTTAATAAAGCATTATACCCACAGCTGCCCAGGGCATCTTACTGGACTGTAAAAGTACAAAACAAGGAATCCTGTAGACACCCAGTTCTCAACAATTTGCATATATGAGTATTTATAGGCAATCTTGGCATCCTAACATGGGATTTGCCCATTTCTGAGGTAAGTGTTAACAGCAGCCCTCAAAATTGCAGACCCACAAATTGAAAACAGAAATCCAACAAATAAACAGAAATAGAAAGGTGACTAGTCTATATGAATGACAGGTATGAGACTACCAGAAACGGGCACATGAAGGATATCATAGCCACAGTTCAAATAATTAGAACAGGTTTGTACAGATGCTGGATACAAGATTGAAGTCTCTGCACTGAACTCTGTTATGTAAGGATATTAACATAATTCTCCACATACCTCAGATACGTGGGCTATGCACCAAAACAATACAGTGGAGAGAAATGGATTTTTATACCTACAGCTCACAACAACGAAGTTGCCATAAGAGTATTACTGGCTATTTCAGAATAGTTATTATCATCATCCACTGCTGCAACTGATCTTCACTACTCCAGGCTTTGCCAGGATGAGTCACCAGCTCCATGAGGAAATTAGTTTCATATCCAACCACTCAACATCACAAGAAAATGACTAATTTCACAATCAAGTGCAAGTACATTGAACAGTTATATATTGCCCCAAGAACAGCTATTCAGAGCACAGTACAAGATTCCCACAATACTGTATTGTTACATAACTGTGCATTGTATGGTTCTTGCAGAATTATATATTTGAAGTCCCTAACCAGTTTTGTTCCATCAGAATCCACAAGCAGTTGTTTTAGAAGAGAGCCAAACTTTAAGACTCTGTCTCCCCTGTCATCGGTTTTAACATTATTGTAAGATTTCAAAACTTTTTAAATACAAACTGAAAACCTGGAGGTGAAAGCACAAATGAAAAATAGTTGCTAAGTGTTAAATATTGGAAACCAAACTGTTATACATGGGAAAGAAATGCGCATGTGTTTTTCTGCAAAATGTATTCATTCCATGTAAGACCATGGTTAAATTTGGACTGAAGTTCCAACCTATACTGTGAAGTATAAAGTCCAATTTTATAAAAGATTATGCACATTTCAACATTATAGATTTATCCACTGTCACTCCAGGTTGTGCAGAGCAAGCAATTCAGCGTCTACCACAGTGGGGCCCCAGTCTTCAGAAATTCAGACCTTAACACATGAAGTGAACTTGTTCCCTTAAAACAGCACTAACGCCTTGTTTTCTAACAAAGCAAAATGTGGGTTTTCTCACTGACATCAGAAAGAACATTTTGTAAAGTAAGTAGATTGCCTCAAGTACTGACCTCTGTGGGATCGGACGGAGGAGTGAATTTATTACTGTTGATGTCTTCATAAATACAAACACTCTGACAGATATTCTAATTTTCAGGGATGTGCTCTTCACATTGATCACTGCAATTCCAGTCTGAATCAATTTCCAACCCCTCCTTCCTCAATAGTGTTAATGCAAAGTCAACAACTCTACAACTTGCAATTTTATTTGCTCATACAGCTAATCCTTTCCATTCTCATTTTCTGCTGAATGAGGGAAGAATGAGAAGAGAGAATGAGAAAACTTGGCCCTTGTTAGGCCAAGGAGGCAATATTGCATGACTTCCTTGAACAGCTTAGAAGGGCTGTGTGTAAACTTTTGAGTTAATCAAATCCAACATTAGCATAGGGTACAGTCTGTGCAATTAGATTTCAAAACTTGTCTTGGTTAGGGCTCAGTTATTCCAAAACCCGCCCAAATGTTCTGGCCTTCTATTGCTCAGACAAGTCTTTCTATTAAGGCATGGAAAGATCATGAGCACAGCAATGGAAGAGAGTGTAGACAGTTACAGTCAGAGACTTCTAATTTCAAATTCTACTGCGTGGAATCTAGTAACAAATAGCCCCCATTTGCATTTGCTTCATTGGCAGAATGAATGTCCACGGAAGATATAAATATTTTTGGCTCCCTGACAGCACATGTTGCTGTTGTAGAACCATCTGAGGAAACTGAATCCAAGTCTAGTTCAGCCTCCAATTGATCAGCACCTCCACTGTTCAATGATGCAGGATGCTTCAATGTTTGGCCTGGCAAAAGATTATGCAAGCTTTTGTCTTTCACAAGGAGATTAGATGTCTCTGTACACACATACTGGGCAATAGAACTCTCATTAGCGGAGGTGGAAGCTTTTTGGAAACATTGCATCAACTTGCTTTCATTGTCAAACAAGTTTTGTGAGACATTTTCTGAATCTTCACGTTTTGATTTCCACGTCCATGGTTTAATTCCAGCCTCTTGCACCTTCTTAGCCAGTTTTTGAAGAATGTCCTGCCCTTTTGCTGATCTGATAACCTGCAGTTTCCCTTTTACTGCTGATTTTGCATCTATTGGACTCTTTTCAATCGACTCTGCAGAACTGTCCTTATCTACTGACTTTGACCAATACAAAGCACCCTCTGATGACTTTTTAACATCCCCATTTGATGGCAGATCTTTTGCAGATTTGAAATTCAGGCCCATTGCATTTGCATACTGCTTTTCATCCTGCACAATTTTAAGGTTTCTTGATGCTACATCAATGGCTGTTGATGCTGTATCAGAAATTTTTTCCAATCTTTCTGGAAGTTTCTGCCTTTGCGTTTCTTCTCTTGGCTGTGTTGATGATGTCATTTGTGAATAACCCTCTACGTAAAAGCAAAAGAGAAATATTATTCCACATTTTAAAACGTTATCAATTCTTCAATGCATCAAGGATAATTAGAGATGGGGCAATAAATGCCAACAATGCTTAGTCCATAAATAGGAAACGTTTGGAGGGATATGGGCCAGGAGCAGGAAGATGGGGCTCGTTTAGATTGGGATTATGTTTGCCACGGACTGGTTGGACTGCAGAGTCTGCTTCCATGCTGTATGACTCTATGATAAAAAGAAAATTCATTCGGAGCTCAGTCACACAGTCAAGGTCATTGGCAAGCTCAAAATGTTATCACATTATTGCAGTTTACAGAACGTACTGATTCAGACAGGAGTGAGTGACTGACTGATTTTGAGTATTATGACCCAATGTATCAGATTTCTCACAATTTAAAAAAAATCTACATTTACAAAACCAAAATAACTTTTTTAATTAAAAAGACAAGCATTTCAAAATAGAATACTGCAAAAATGTCAAAATATTGACTTCATTTATTACACTGCTGGTATGTACAAACTTTCTTTGTGCAGCAACAAACTCAGATTTTTCACTTCACCCTATCTCCCTACCAAATCACTCATAATGCATGTCAGGATTGGACAATGTTGCACAATCTCTTTTAACATGCAACAACTCAAATTAGCTCAACATTATTTTTATCACGTTCTTGGCTATGTCGTAGAATTATAGAGTCATACAGCACAGAAACAAACCATTCGGTCCAACCGGTCAGTCCATGCCAAACATAATCCAAAACTGAACTATTCCCACATGCCTGCTCCTGGCCCCTATCCCTTCAAACCTTTCCTATTCACGTACTTGTCCAAATGTCTTCTAAACGTTGTAATTGTACCTGCATCCACCACTTCCTCTGAAAGCTCATTCCACACACGAACAACCTTCTGCATTAAAAAGATTTGTCCCTCATCTTTTTGTAAATCTCTCTCCTCTCATTCAAAACATTAATTTTCTCTCGGATGCTGCCAGACTTGCTGAGGTGCTCAAGCACTTTGTTTTTATTTGAGATCTCAAGAATTTACAATATTTTGTTTTTAATTGACATTCTGTTTACCTAAGAAAGCCAAATGTGCATCTTCTTGCTGGTGTATGACAAGACTTCTTGGTGGTAGTTCCTTTGTGCCATGAGCCTCTGTCTGGGAACGAGTGTCCCATTCTCCATATTCCTCACCATGGGGGGATACTGCAATTTTCTCAAGGAGAAGACGAAAAGGAGTTCCTGCAACAATTATAGTTTAAAAGAGATCAAAATTAATAAGTTTCTAAAATTTCAGATTTTGAACACAGTATTTCAAAAAGATTATGCATCAGGAACTGAAAGAGAGGTTTAGAATTAAATGCACTGTTCTTCCCGTTTCACTTGGCAACACACCATTTTGTAGAATGCCTGTTTGGTAAAATTTACCTCTGCAAGTGAGGACATTCACTTCTTAACACTTCAAGCACATTGCAGGATTGGCTTTTAGATGGGACATGATACTAGTCATAGATGTACAGCACGGAAACAGACCCTTCGGTCCAACCCATCCATGCCGACCAGATATCTCAACCCAATCTAGTCCCACCTGCTAGCACCCAACTCATATCCCTCCAAACCTTCCTGTTCATATATCCATCCAGATGCCTCTTAAATGGTGCAATTGTACTCGCTTCCGCCACTTCCTCTGGGAGCCCATTCTACACACGAACCACCCTCTGCGTGAAAAAGTTGCCCCTTAGGTCTTTTTTATATCTTTCGCCCCTCACCCTAAACCTATGCCCTCAGTTCTGGATTCCCCCACCGTAGGGAAAAGATCTTGTCTATTTACCCTATCAATGTCCCTCATGATTTTATAAACCTTTATAAGGTCGTCCCTCAGCCTCCGACACTCCAGGGAAAATAGCTCTAGCCTAATCAACCTCTCCCTTTAGCTCAAATCCTCCAACTCTGGCAACATCTTTGTAAATCTTTACTGAACCCTTTCAAGTTTCACAACATCCTTCCTGGTCATTCTGGGGTTATGATAAATGTTCCTGCTCCAACCAACACACTGGTTGTAAGGATAATAAAAGTGCTACCTTCCCATTTGAACAAGGACCTGCTTTAAGTTGTGTGGGCGCAAAAATATAACAAAGAAACATGCCATAGATCAAGGATACCATATTCCAGGACATTTTTGTGTTAACTGAACTATTGCAGATTTGGTAAGACGAAGCAGATAGTGGTTGTACTCCTTACTAATCTCCTCCCAAACTTCTTAATCCATCCTCATTAGTTGGTGGACTGTACGTCATGGCAAGTCAAGGGAGCACAGTGGCGATGGAGGAGCAGGACATGGAAAACAGTTCAATGCTCCCATTTTGTGGACAACAATGTAAAAATACCTCATAAACTAACCATATATTACACACAAATGTCCTTGCTACTTTATAGTGTCGGTTGTGGCTCAGTTGGCAACACTCTTCCCTCTGAATCAGAAAATTGAGGGTTGAAATCTCAGTCCAGAGATACGACCACAAAAATTCAGATGGACATTTAGTGCAGCATTGGTTCAGTGCTGGACAATCAGAGATGTGGGATGTTAAACCAAGGCAACAATTCTCTCTCAGCTGGACAGAATCCACAGCATGGTTCTTTTCAAGACAAACTCTGGGTCAGATACGTTGATGACACCTTTGTAATCATTAAAAACACGGATATAGAGAAAACACACCGGATCATCAACTCCACATTCACAGGAATCCGATTCACGAGAGAGGAAGAAAAGGACAACCAACTCCCATTCCTAGACGTGAGGGTACAGAGAACACCAAACGGAGAATTCCCACTAAGGTACACAGGAAAGCCACACACACAGACCAAATCCTGAACTACGAAAGCAACCACCCCAATACACACAAACGAAGTTGCATCAAGACACTATTCAAAAGGGCCACAACACACTGCAACACACCAGAACTGCAAAAAGAGGAAGAGGAACACCTATACAAGGTATTCGCCAAAAACGGATATCCTCGCAATTTCATCAGCAGATGCCTAAGGGAAAGACAACAGAATGAGGACATGCCGCAACCCAAAGGACTAGCCACACTACCATACATCAAGAACATCTCTGAAATGACAGCCTGACGACTGCGACCACTAGGACTTATAACAGCACACAAACCAACAGCCACTCTCAGACAACAACTCATCAGAACGAAGGACCCGATACCCAGCATGAGCAAAACTAATGTAGTGTACAAAATCCCATGCAAGGACTGCACAATACACTATATAGGACAAACAGGAAGACAGCTAACGATCCGCATCCACGAACATCAACTAGCCACGAAACGACACGACCAGCTATCCCTAGTAGCCACACACGCAGACGACAAGCAACATGAATTTGACTGGGACAACACTACCATTATAGGGCAAGCGAAACAAAGAACAGCCAGGGAATTCCTAGAAGCATGGCACTCATCCACAAACTCCATCAACAAACACATAGACCTGGACCCAATATACCGACCACTACAGCGGACAGCTGAAACTGACAACTGGAAGCGGCAGGGACAGACCACTATAAATGCCGGAGGAAACACCACAGAAGTGCTTCACAGGAGGCTCCCAAGCACTGAGGATGTCACCTAGACAGGGTACGAAACGTTTGCAACAAAGACTTCCAGCTCGGCGAACAGAACCACAGCAACAGTATTTATTCTTTAATCACAAAGGGAGCTTGTTCTATATACATTAGGCTATTAAGCCATTTGGGATGGTCTTATGGAAATGTGGAAGATGCTGTTTAAATACAAGCCTTCCTTCCATTTTAGCTATGTTGCCCCAAAGCTAAAAACAGGCATCAAGCCATGGTGGAATACAAACAGTGTGCTGATATTCCACCACTACATAATGCTCAGCGTTTGCTTTAGACAATTTGCTGCATCAGCAATACCATAAAAATACAAGACACCAGTGTATAACAACCCTCAGTCTGGCATCACCTCTCCCCACAATCAAATCCCTCTGTCACTTTGTCCCTCATCGTTTAGTATCACTTGATGACTAAGATTCTGATTTCCAGTATATCTCCAATTGCTATTATCCTGCCAATGAATACCATGCTTTTGGCTGTCTAAGATCCATGTTCTGGAATTCCTGCACTAAACCTCTTTCCTACAAAAACATTTCTTAAATTCTCTTCTTAAAATGAATTTGTTAAAGTAATGCATGCATAACTGTAATGACCTCCTCTCTGCTCAACAATTTACTGGGTATTATCAATTGTGCTAACTGGTCGACAGATTGCTGGGTCTTTTGACTAATTATTGAGTTCCCAGTGATAAGTGGTAGTCAGGACTCTTATGGCACACTGTCCTGCCTCTGAGTAAAAAGACTTGGGTTCAAATTCCACATGCTCCAGAAGTGTGCCATAACATAACTGAACAGGCCGAATGAAAATATCCACTAAGTGACAGTTCAAACAGTCTAAATAAAGAAAGTTCAATCTTCTCAACCTGGTAAGAACCAGATAAGCAGAAAATCTGCTCTCCACATCTGCCACAACATGAAAGCACAAAGCAGAAAATTCTTGCGGTTCTCAGATCCAAGTGCTTGCTGCAACCAAAGAATCATGATCGATTTCCTATTATGGCAGTTTTCATTTCAAAGAAGGAAACTGCAGTGACTGTATCGAGGTCAGCCGAGTGGACCTCAGAGTATGAATTCCCTGATTGGGGTGGTCAATCTGGTCCAATCAGGGAGCCCTGGCTGACAGATATAAAAACAGGGGTTACCGCGGTTAGGCGGTAGTGTGGGGGTTAAAAAAGAGAAAAATATATATATATAAAAACAGAAAAAAAATTTAAAAAAATAAAAAACAGGAGTGTCAGAGGTTCAGTTCACTTTGACAGCTGGCTCTAATAGCGTTGATTCAGTGTCAAGGGCTCACCATGTATAAATAAAGGGTAATTTGGTGATAGGATATCGGCCTCTGTGCAGTTATTTCAGTGGTGACAAGAGAAAAGCACACTCCTGAAGAAATTTGATCGCAACAGTTGTTTTTGAGTTGGGATTAGCATTTCTGGCATCGTGCTATTGTTTGGGAAACTTGACTCAGTCGATCCTGCCATTTAAGACTGGGCTCAGTATGTGGAAAGAATGTGTTTGTTTTAAATGGGGAAATGAAAAGCATTGAGTAATTCTCCTGAATGCTTCAGGACCCACAACCTTTTTGGTTATATGGAGCCTAACTTTCCCTGAGGCCCCAGATACTAAAACCTTTCAAGCGTTAATGTATTTAGTTAATGAATAATATCACCCAAACCCTTTTCTAATTCTGAGACAATATCGGCTTTGCTCAGCAATTCAAGAGCCAGGGGAATCTATATCAGAGTTTTTGACTAGGTTAAGATGACTGGCAGAGGCATGTGACTTTGGTTTAATCCTTAACGAGATGCTAAGAGACCAGTTGGTATGTGGGATTACTGATGTAACCAAGCAAAAGTGCTTAGTAGCTGAAGCCCAGCTGGATTTCAAGCTGGCATTACAACTGGCTTTATCATTGGAAAATGCAGCATATGGAGCATATCAGTTGCGGGGTATTCTGATGGAAGTGGACACCCATGCCAATCAACTAAGCATGGAGAGCACTACTTGAGTGAAGGTAATTGCATAGCCTCACTCAGGGCATATACTGATCAGAGGGACTCTCTGTTGGCCCAAAGTAAAACCTCAAAACAAAGTCAAGCCTCAACCCAACAGTTAAAATTTCCTTTAGGATCCCCAGTTGGCAAGGCATTATAGTCACCAGTGTGCAGACTCGAGACAGGAAAAAACAAAAGAGTCCCACTAGGCCTGAACTGAGTAAGGGAACTGTATTGGCTGGTAAACCAGAGATTGCACACCCTGGAAAGTCCACCGATATCTGGTTTGGAACAGTTGAATTGCTAAGCAACATCCAAATCAGAACCAATCAAAATAAGCATCTGGTTAAATAGTCACCCAGTTCTAATGGAGGTTGATACCAGTGTGGCCTTTTCAGTGATAGCGGAACCAGTCTTTATCAAAACTCACCCTGGACTCCAACCCTTAAATTTGTACAAGATCTCAGCTACACTGAGAACCTATACTGGGGAGCTTTTACAGATTAAGGCTACAACTTTGGTTCTGGTTTCTTAAGAGAAGTAGCTGGTTCAGTTATCACTGATTGTAGCAAAAGGTTTGGGCAAGCTCGATGGAGAAAGGTTCACCTAGAATGGCTCAACAGTTTTCGATTAGAAAATGGCTGCCTGAGCAAAGTCCTAATACCTGTACGTTTTTCAGGAAGGGTTTGGGACTATCATTGGAGCCAAGGCCACCTTTCATCTTGACCAGGAAACAATTTCACAATCGGACAAGGTCCAGCTAATGTCATTTGCCTTATGGGCAAAAGTAGAAGCAGAAACCAGAAGTCTGGAAGATGAAGGAATTATCAGACCAGTCCAGTTTGCAGAACAGACAGCATCAGTTATACTGATTTGTGAAGCCCAACGAGTTGGTTCACCTTTGTGGGCATTTTAAACAAATGGTAAACAGCTTTTCACAGCTGGATAAACTTCCAATCCCTCGTATAGAGGATTTATATGCAAAGCTGCAGCAGATGCCGCCCCTGCTGGACCTAAGCCACGCGTACTTGCAATTACGGTCAGAGGAGGATTCCCGGAAGTATGCCATAATTAATACCCATAAGGGCTTGCACCAACATACAAGACTGCCATTTGGGGTATCGTTAGCCCACGCAATTTTTCAGTGCACAATGGAGAACATTTTACAAGGTCTACCCCGATTACCCATCTACCTAGATGATGTGCTATTAACAGGGAAGACCAATAAGGAGCACTTAGAGAACTTGGACATAGTCCTTAGATGTTTCTCCCAGGCAAGCATATGCCTTGGAAGGAAAAATTGTACACTCCTACTTGGTCTATAGAGTCAGACCAGGTTACACCCGTTGAAGGTAAAGTGTAGGCACCCACGTCTGTTTAGGTTTTTCCTTGGGCTGGTGAATTATTATGTAAAGTTCTACATAACCTGGCCCTCATCCTGGCATCTTTGCATCAACTCATAAAAAAGGGTCAGCATCAAATGTGATTGCATAGCCAAGCCACAGCTTTCAGGGAAGTGAAGAAACAGCTATCATCCCCTCAGGTGTTGGCACACGATGAGCCCAAGCAAGATCTGGTATTGACATGCAATGCCTCCCCAGATAGCAATGGGGTAGTATTAACTCATAGGTGTCTCAATAGTGAGGAACACCCAAAAGCATACTGCACCCAGGTCTTTGGTTAATGCAGAGCATATATATGCCCCGACAGAGAAGGCAGGCTTGACAGTCATATTTGGAATCAAGAAGTTCCACTGATAAATTTACAGACATCAATTTGTAATAATAACAGACCACAAACCACTGCTTGATCTACTTAAAGCAGAAAAGGCACTACCGCCCATTACTTCAAGCCGAGTTAAGCAATGGGCTTTAATACTAAGTGCATATACTGTCTGGGAGGCCAAGTAGCAAATGTGGATGCATTGAGCCACACACCACTGGCAGGCACACCATTTCTGGTACTGGATGAACTTGACCTGGTGCTGAAATGCCCCAGGAGGAGCTTAAAAAAAGAACCAGCTTTTTTCCTTGGACTTAGAGGGGGAGGGATCTACTGATTTGAATAAGGTCAGCCAGGTGGACCTCAGGAGTTTCCTGACTGGGGCTATTAACCTGGTTCAATCAGGGAGCCCTGTTTTACAGATAAGGACAGGGTGTGTCAGACATCCTGTACACTCTGAGCTGGCTCAGTGGGAACTGAATCAGTATCAAGGACTCTCTACATATAAATGAAGGGTGACTTAGTGATGGGGTACTGGCCTCTGTGGAGTTATTTGAGAAACTAGCCAGTTGTGTTCTGAACTGGTCTACCAACTGATTGCTCAACCTCCTGCTAAAAGGCGATTTAACTTCTATCCAGATTACATCCATACAAGTGGAATTGGCTCATCTAACACCCATCATGTAGGAGGAAAAGAATTTTAAAAATGACTTCTGCAAGCATTTTACCAAACGCAGATTTCTGGCAGTATCAATATTTGCATCTTTTTCAGATCTCTTTTTGGGATAGGTGGAGGGGGCTTAGAAGTAACGTAACTCACAAAACATGGAATTAAATCACTTCTTTTCCATTTTAGACCATTCATACACACTATCTTCAATAACAGTTTGTTTCCAATCATCAATACTGGTGTGTCACCATCATCATCGCCCAATACAAGTCACTGTTGGATGGAGGAAAGTATCTTAACATTTCAAGTCCAAAAGGAATTATTCAGAACTGGTGCTCTGAAGAAAACTGATCTATACTCAAAATGCTAGCTTACTCTCCCTCCCCTTGGATGCTGTCTGACTCACTGTGACCACTAACATTTTTGCTTTCTGTACATACTTCAGCATCTGCAGCAATTTGCTCCGGAAAATATCTTACCAGCTATTGGCACTAGTGTAGATTCCTCATTGTTCCCCTTTGCAGCCGACATTAACTAAAAAAGAACAGAGCACAAGAATTTTAAACTTCATATATAGTTTTACACAAACATTCCTCTTACCCATTTCTTTGACAGTACAAATGGAGTCTGACATCAAGTTAAAGGGAAAGGCAGTAAAACCATTAGTCTATGGATCAAATCAAAAGACATGTAAACACATCGGACTTACAGATGGCCCTGGAGAAACAGGAGTCCTGTTATGATCGTAATTCTCACTATGCTTCCCACAAACAGCAGCATCACTTTTCTGAGTTTTAACTTTCTTCTCTCCTGTGTAAAATACAGAACATTTACTTTCAATCTGCAAACATGGAGGGCAGGTGCCTGATACAAATCCCTGACCGTCAAAAGTAAGTAAAACAAACTGAGCTATCTGTTACAGTGAAAGGTCACAGAGTCATAAAGCATGGGAATACGCCCTTTGGCTCAACTCATCCATGCCAACCAGGTTTCCTAAACTGAACTAGTCCCATTTGCCTGTGTTCAGCCCATATCCCTCTAAACCTTTCCTATTCACATACCCTCCCGAATGTCTTTTAAATGTTATAATTGGACCTACAGGTACTACTTCCTCTGGCAGATTATTCCATACATGCAGTACGCTGTCTGAAAAGGTTGCCCCTTGGGTGTCTTTTAAATCTTTCCTCTCTCACCTTCAACCTATGCCCCTGGTTCTGGATCTCCGTACATTGGGAAAATGACCTTGGCTATTCACATAATCTAAGCCCCTCATAATTTATAAACATCTATAAAGTCAGCCCTCAGTCTTCTACGCTCCAGGGAAAAAATTCCCAGCTTATCCAGCTTCTCCTTATAACTTAAAATCTTCCAGTTTCCTTGTAAATCGTTTTTGCACTCTTTCCAAGATAAGAAGAAACTTTAGTTGTTAGAATTTGGAACGTAGTGGAGGCAGATTCCATCAGTGGTTTCAAGAGAGAGCTGGATATATAAGTAGAAGTGAATTTAGAGGGCTGCGGAGATAGAGAAGAATGGGACTGTGAAATTCAATGGTTCTATAACATCCTTCCTGTAGCAGAACAACCAGAATTGTACACAGTACTCCAAGTGTGGCCTTACCAATGTTTTATACAGATGTAACCATGATGTCCCATCTGATAAAAAGATTTGTTTTGAAGAGAGGAATGATGATGGAACATTTAAAACAAAGGGGGACAATCATGAGAAATGTTAATAATATCAGCTAACATGGGGAGTAAAGCAGCATGGTGGCTGATTAGCAGTTTAATAGGGTTAGGCCAAGGGAGCAGGCAGTGCATCTCATGCACCAAGTGAGCTCACTGACGTGTTTCAGGAAGTATATCCTTGGAAGTTTTCTCACTGTGGTAATTAGGTCACAAAGCCACAGGTTGAAACAGGAGGAGAAATCAAAGAGTAAAGATAAGGAAGTTGAAGTTCAATTATCAGAAACTATTTTTGAGTGAATGTTTGAGGAAAAAACAACAGGTCAAAGACAAAGTAGACAATATTAGTTCACAAATTAGCAGAATTACAACAAGATGAAAAATAAAGCAGTTTTATCAAAAAGCATACACAGAAGAATTTGAGTGTATCCCAGAATACTACTACCTTAAAAATGAAGTCTTGAGGAGGAAATGAGCACATCACATATTCAGGTGGGTGGAAAACGGGGAATTCATCGTCTTGAAACATCAACTTGTTCTATCCACTGATGCTGCCTGACCCACTGAATTTCTTAAGAATTTTACATTCTTCCTTCATATTTAAGCAGCCACAGTAAAAACAATTATGCTCCAGATATACATTTGATTTGCACAGGCTTTTTTTAAACCCTCATGTTGAAATGGTTTGCCATGGCCAAAGTATGAATCAGTGATTTTTTCTGAAATATGAAGTGACACATCCAAGTGTGCATGTCTGTGCGTTCGGTAGTGGTGGTGGGACCTTTCCTCCAGCTGTTTGCCAGAAGTGAGGATGTTTCTCATGACTGTGCAATCTTCAGCATCAGTCATGACTCCTCACATACTGAAGCGGGACATGCCCAAATGCAGCAAGACCAGACATTATCCAGGTACGAGCTGGCAAGTGACAAATAACATTCGCACCACACAAGAGCTGGCAATAAACATCTCCAACAAGACAGGATCTAATATCACCCCATGAGATTCAGTGACATCACCATCAGTGAAACCTACTCAATGGTAACCATTGACCAGAACAGAACTAGACTAGTTTTAGAAGTACTGTGACTGCAAGAATGGGTCAGAGTTTGGGAATCCTGCAGCAAGTAACTCACTTCCTGACTTCCCAAAGCCTGTTCATCATCTACAAGGCACAAATCAGGAGTGTGATGGAATATTCCCCACTTGCCTGGAAGAGGTGCAGCTCCAACAACATTCAAGAAGCTTGACTCCACAAACAAAGTTGATTGACATCACATCCACAAACAGTCAGCCCCTCCACTACTGATGCTCAGTAGCAGCAATGTGTATTATCTACAAGATGCACTGCAGAAATTCACCAAGACTCCTCTGACAGCTTCCAGACTCATGACCATCATCATCTCAAAGGAAGAACAAAGGAAGCAGTTACATGGGAACACTACCTGCACTTCCCTCTCAAAGTCTCACACCATCCTGACTTGAAAATATATTACTGCTCCTTCAGTGTTGCTAAGCCAAACTTCTTAATGGATTTATGGGTGCACCCCACCAAATGGACTTCACCAATTCAAAAGGGCAGCTCACCACAACCTTCCAGGGCAATTAAGGATGGGCAATAAATATTGGCCCAGCCTGTGTCACCCACATCCTCTGAATGAAAATACATGCCCCTAATTTTCTACTACCAAAATGCACCAATTCATATTTATCGAAGTCAGCACTATGTTACTATTATACAAAGTGTATCTTAAAATACAACTGCTTTTAAACACCTAGTAAATTCATACAGGCAGATGATATTTTGCCTTTAGCACTGTGCATTCCTGGACAGACAATTTGCACTTTGTTGATGACACTAAAGGCAGATGGCACCATAAACAGTCGATGGGAGCAGCAAGTAGCAAAAGTACATCGATAGATTAATTCATTAAACTCTAATCTGCTACAAATGTATCCAATGTGAAGTCAGAAGTCATCAATTTTGGACCCAAGGAAAATAGATCAGAGCATTTTATCTATGGCAAAAAGCTAGAAAACGTGGAGCAGCAGTGTTTTCAGTTGATTTTCAGAAATCACCAGGTGATAGTGGATTGATACAAAATGACGTTTCTGGAACAAAATATCAACAACAATATAACAGCAATAGGAATTGAACTAACTTCAGAGGGGCTGGTATCTTGTCACCAAGTCATCTTTATTTACACATGGAGAGTCCTTCACACAGATCTAGCTCTCTCAGAGCCAGCTCTCTAAGTGAACTGGATGTCTGACACTTCTGTTCATACCTATCATGACACTGGATGATACATGCATTTAAGGTGAGAGGTGGAAAGTTCAAAGGAGACGTGAGGGGCAAATCTTTTTTTGCACAGAGTGGTGAGAGTCTGGAACGCACTGCCAGAGGTGGTGGCAGTTAAAGCAGATATGATAAGAGAATTTAACTGATTTTTAGATTTTAAGGGATTTTTAGATAAGTACATGACTGTGCAAGGAATGGAGGGATATGGACCAAGGGCAGGCAGAAGGGATTAGTTTCACTTCGCATCATGTTCGGCACATCATGGGCCGAAGGGCCCATTCCTGTGCTGTACTGTTCTATGTTCATGCTGTGCAATATATCCCTAGCTTCAAACTTTTGTTATACAAGTCATGTATACAATTATTTCACACTTTCAGCCTCCAGCATTCTCTTGAACAATCAAATACCAAGCTATTTTTAAGTGAAAACATTGAAACCAAATGAACTAGATTTAAAAATTTGAAAAAAAGTGTTTCTCTCTTTTTTTTAAATGGCAATAACAATTTTGATATATTGATTAATGATGATTATCACAAGGCAACGTGTGAAGTACTCAGAGTCGTTTGGAGACGTGGTGACCATAAGAAATCTGCCCCTCAAACGTGCTCCACCATTCAATAGGATCACAGCAATACCGACATTCCTCATGTCCACTTCCCTGCATTTTCCCCATTAACCCTTGAGGCACTATAAAGTGGAAACCTGGGCTACTGAGGAGGATGTCAAGGCTTAGAACAAGATAACTGAAAGGCTAGCAGGAGGTAGTGACTTCAATTATGTGGAGAGCCTGGAGAAACTGGGGTTGTTCTCTTTAAAGCAGAGGTTTAAGATGAAATTTCACAGAAATGTTCAGTTTTAAGAATGCTTTTTATACACCAAGTAAGAAAAATTACAGCATGTTGCTGTGCAGAGGGGCCTGGGTGTCCTCGTGCACCGAGGCGGCACGGTGGCACAGTGGTTAGCACTGCTGCCTCACAGCGCCAGAGACCCGGGTTCAATTCCCATCTTGGGCAACTGTCTGTGTGGAGTTTGCACATTCTCCCCGTGTCTGCGTGGGTTTCCTCCGGGTGCTCTAGTTTCCTCCCACAGTCCAAAGATGTGCAGGTTAGGTGAATTAGCCATGCTAAATTGCCCATAGTCTTACGTGAAGTGGTAAATGTAGGGGAATGGGTCTAGGTGGGTTGCTCTTTGGAGGGTCGGTGTGGACTTGGTGGGCCGAAGGGCCCGTTTCCACACTGTAAGTAATCTAATAATTACAAAACATTGATCTGCAAATGCAGCAGGTAATTAAGAAGGCAAATGGAATGTTGTCCTTCATTGCTGGAAGGATGGAGTTTGATAATAGGGAGGTATTGTTGTAGCTTTATAAGATACTGGTGAGGCCACACCTGGAGTACTATGTACAGTTTTGGTCTTCTTACTTGAGAAAGGATGTACTGGCGCTGGAGGGGGCGCAGCGGAGTTTTATTTGGTCGAATCCGGAATTGAGGGGGTTGGCTTATGAGGAGAGATTGAGTAGACTGGGACTATGCACATTGGAATTTAGAAGAATGGGGGGAGAGGATCTTACAGAAACTTATAAAACAATGAAAGGAATAGATAAGATGGTAGCAGGGAGGTTGTTTCCACTGGTGGGTGAAACTAGAATTAGGGTGCATAGTTCAAAATAAGGGGGAGCAGATTTAGAACTGAATTGAGGAGGAAATACCCACCCAAAAGATTGTGAATCTGTGGAATTCCCTGCCCAGTGAAGCAGTTGAGGCTACATCATTGAATGTTTTTTTAAGGCAAGGATAAATAGACTTTTGAACAATACAAGAATTGAGGGTTACGGTGAGCAGGCGGATAAGTGAAGCTGAGTCCACAAAAAGATCAGTCACGATCTTATTGAATAAGGTCAGAAAACAAATCAAACCGGGTTATAGTCGAACAGGTTTATTTGAAATCACAAACTTCTGGAGCACTGCCGTATTGTCAGGTGAAGAAGGGGCAGCGCTCCAAAAGCTTGTGATTTCAAATAAACCTGTGGACCTGGTAATAAACCTGGTATTGTGTGACTTTTGACCTTATCCACTGCAATCCAACACCAGCACCTCCACATCATGGCTGTGATCTTACTGAATGGCAGCACAGGCTCGATGGGCCAAATGGCCGACTTCAATTTCTTATGTAAATCAGTTTTCAGTGATAGAAGCTTCAGTAACCAGAAGATTGAAATTTTAAAACGACTTGCAAAAGAGCCAGGGAGAGGATTTTTTTCTTAGAAACACTGGAACAATTTCAGGTGACTGAATTATGCACCTGAATGGGTGAAGAAAGCAAATTCAATAGTAGCTTTCGAAAGATATATTGGACAAATGGGAGAGATGAAAACATTTACATAGCCAGCCATAAAAGTAAGACATAATTTGATCATTCTGTCAGAGCCATTCTGTGTCAAATGGTCTCCTCCAGTGTTGAATCATCCAATAAAATAACTTATTGACTGAATGGCCTCACTTAGGAGGCCTGTAAACAGTTGTATTTCCAGATTCACTTTCAAGATTGAAACAATTTTTTTTTACAAGCGTAAATCTCTAAAGGCCACAAATGTTGTAGACAGGTTATAAACGGTGCACCACAATGGATCAGGTTTACCAGTGATTAATGGATAAAAAGAGCAAAATTTTTAAAATCACTACACTTAATGTTGACATTGGTGAAGTTAGAAAATAAGCCTTACCAGAGAGTACAGCGATTATTTTTAACAATGCCTTGTGTTTTTTCATCAGCAGCTTTTTCTCCAAATAGAGTTTATGCCCTTGCTGACACAAGTTTTGAATTTCACTGATGGCCTGTGGTGACAAATAGTTAAATAAGTAAAAGATTTATGAATGGAGCAATTTTATATTATCAACAGCAGCAATCATTCAAAAGTTATGTCATCATCTAAAAGATTATAAGTTAAAATAGATTGATTAATACTCTTTTGTTGTAATTCTGCATTGAACAAAAATAGGAAAATAAGACATTGCTATTTAAGGCTTATCCATGCTCCTAAGCTTCACAGAATACAAGCTCAATTAGTGCATAATAAATTTTTGAAGGCTTGGTGACTATTTGTATACATACAGCTTGTCTGCCCCTTAAAGATGGTCACCCAGCTGGTATCCCTGATTAAGGCAATCGACAATTATTGGCCATATAAGGATACTTAAACAAAATACCATTTCTGGGAGTACATTCGCGTGCCAAACGTAGATAGTGATATCTGATTAGATGTCAGTAATGTAATGTTAATACCCTCTCTCAACCTCACACAGCTGAAAATTCAGTAGTCGGAAGGACCACCCACTGGTTTACTTAAAGGGATCATCAACTACCTTCAGATTAGTTGCTGATTCGCTTCTACAGCTGTTTGGCTGTGACTGGAGCAGGTTTGGGTTAATTTAAAGTTGCTATCATTTACAGTGAGTGCATGGCAGATGTCAAAAGGACTTTGTGTTGATTTTGAGAATTCTGCATAAACCACTTCCTCCCAATATGAGTAAGCTACAACCAGCTTAGAACACTGTGCAAACATGGCGAATCTCCTCCTGAAAGGCATTGTGGGTCAACCCACAATGATAGACCGCAGTCATTTAAGTACTCATCACCACCACCTTCTCAAGGGCAACTGGGGATGTGCAACAAATGCAGGCCAGCCAACAAGGCTCACTTCCCACAAATTAATTTATAAAAAAAAAGAGTAAAGATGATGAGCAGCACGTCAAACTGGTCAGGATGAGAAAAGAAACAGATGTAATAAAACAATGTTTTTAAATATTAAACACAATCAGTGCAATGTGGAGGAACAACAATCAGATTCAGTATTTTTGGGCTTAGAAAAAGGGCACAGAAAACAACTAAGTGAGTCACTATTTCCTGATAGAATTACTTCAGGGAGATATCTAAGGACTGCAGGACTTGGGCAGTTTTAACTACGATCTCTTTCTCTCAACTCCTCCAAGGCAAGCAGCTTGCTAATATCCTCTTGGAGTCCTGCCTTTTTATTGGGTGGAGTGTTTAATAATCCCCGAGAGACCATACTCTGGCATCAATCACCATTTTCAGACTTTAGTGCTTCATATCTTTGCAGAATATAGCAGAGAATCATGACTGAAGAGAAACAAAATACTCGGGAAATCTTTTAACAAACCTCATCAAGAATGGCACGTTTTGAAACGCGTTCATCCTCAAACAGCAGCTCCCTTAACTCACTGAAACGATTCTGCATAAGCTTGCGCCACTCTCTCTCTCTCAATGTGTGCAGCAGTGGATTCTTTCTGCTTTTCTTCAGCTCCGACATATTGTAAATCTTTAAAATAAAAAGGTTACCTGTTGCAGTGACATGCAAACCCGTGACTGCAGAAGATGGCTGTAATTGTATCCAATTAAATATCCAATTAATCCAGAAAGCTTCGCACAGTCAGGAAGCAGAGATGACATTCATAGTGAAATGCAGCCCAAGTGAGTATGTAGTTCAGGGAATTTGGAGGCAGCATGGGAATTTAGTGAAGAGGGGAAGAGGTACTTTCTGCTTGCTTTTCTTTTGGCTCAGTTTGTAAGGTTTTTATTTAACAAGATACAGTGAAGCCCAGGATCAGAGATCCAGTATAATAATGACATCACAGGTAAACCATAAGTCTATTGGGTTGGTGATAAGCATTACTTTGACTATGATAGGTTACTTACAGATTGAAGGAAAATAAGGGAAGTATTTACACAGTACAAACCAAAAGACCAATGGGAAACTTTTAAAACTCAATTTAAGAACTAAGTAAATAAAATAGAGATGCGGGTCAGGCAATGTGTTGTATCTGCATAATGTGGGAGCTGTTAGACCCCATTGTTGTTCATATTGACCATATCTGGTGCAAGTGTTGGATGCTTCAGGAGCTCCAGCTCAGGGTTTATAAGCTGGTGTCTGGGCTTCAAACACTGCAACATGTCAAGGAGAGGGATAGTTACCTTGACACTATGTTTCAGGAGACAGTCACACAATCCTTACATTAACTACCTTAAATTCAGTCAGCAGTCAGGGAAAGGAGGGTGTGCCTATGTATGAGGCAGGTAGAGGGTTCCAGGAGATAGTGCCAAAGGCAACTCAGCCCTTGAGCTTGAAGAACAGGTTTGAGATTCTTCTCCCTGTCTGGATGAGGTCTGGAGTTGTAGGGAGGATGAACATAGCACCGTGGTTCAGGGGAGCCATTCAAGAGGAGAGAGAAAAGAGAAATGTAGTTGTAACGAGGGATAGTATAGTCAGAGGAACAGACATTGTTCTTTGTGGCCAGGATCAAGAGTCCCGAAGACTGTGTTGCCTGCCTGGTGCCGGAGTTCAGGATATTTAAATCGGGGTGCAGAGAAACTTGGAGTTGGAAGGGAAAGATCCAGTTGATGTGGTCCATGTACATACCAATGACACAGATACTAAGAGGAAAGAGGTTCTGCTGAGGGAATATAAGCAGTTTGGGCAAGATTAAAAAGCAGGCATTTCTGAATTACTACCTGAGCCATGAACTAATTGACACAGGGTCAACAAGATTAAAGTAGTAAATATGTGGCTCAAAAATTGGTATGGGAGAAATGGGCTCAAACTCCTGGGACATTGGCACCAGTACTGGAGAAGGAGGGAGCTGTTCTAATGGAATGAACTCCACCTGAATCACGCTGGGACCGGAGTCCTAGCGAATCACATCACTAGGGTTGTGGATGAGGCTTTAAACTGAATAGTCGGGAAGAGTGGGTTTAGTTGCATGGAAAATTATGAAAAAAAGTTAAGGGGGAGTAAAGGGCTCAGAAGTTATTAAAGTTTCTAGAACAAGCAATATGACAGAATGTATGGAAAAGCTCAGGAATCTAACTACATGCACAGCAGCTAAGGGGACAATTATCAGAAGGAGGGGTAGACAATGCAGGACTGAGGGTTTTGAACTTAAATGCGCGCAGTATAATAAAACAAGGTAAATTAGCTCGTTGCGCAGACTGAAATTGGCAGATACGGTGTGCGGCTGTTACAGAGACATTGCTACAAGGAGTTCGGGGCTGGGAACTAAATATCCAAGGATATGCATCTTATCAATAGGACAGGCAGATGGGCAGAGGGGGTGGAGTTGCCTTGTTAGTAAGAAATGAAATTAAATCAATAGCAAGAAGTGATATAGAGTCAGAAGGCACAGAACCCATGTGGGTAGAGTTGAGGAACTGCAAAGGGGGAGGAAAAAAGATCCTGATGGGCATTATGTACAGGCTTCTGAGCAATGGTCAGGATGTGGGACAGAAAATCAATCGAGAGATAGAAAAGTAAAAAAGGCACAACTACATTTATTGTGGAGAACTTCAATATGCAGGTGGAATGGGAAAAAGCAAGTTGGTGGTAGATCCCAAGAAAAGGAATTTGTGTAATGTCTAAGACTGTTTTATTGGAGCAGCATGTGATAGAGCCCACTAGGGAACAGGCAATTCTGGATCTGGTGATGTAAAATGAGGCAGACTTGATAAGGGAGCTTACTGTAAAGGTATCCCGAGGTGGCAGTGACATAATATGACAGAATTCATGCTGCAGTTTCAGAGGCAGCAGACGTAACAGAACTACAATGACCCCAGTCAAGGGCTTATGACTGAAACGTCAAGTCTCCTGCTCCTTGGATGCAGTGCTTTTCCAGCATCATACACTCGACTACAATTGAGCAAAGGCAACTACGAAAGGTATGAGGGAGGAACCTGCCAGAGTTGACTGGAAGGGGAGCGTAGCAAGGAAGATGGTGGAGCAGGAATGGTAGGTGCTTCTTGAGGTAATTCGGGAGGCACAGCAGAAATTTATCCCCAAGGAAGAAGAAACATATGGAGGGAATGGTGAGGCAATGATGGTTGACAAGGGAAGTCAGGTACAGCATAAAAGCAAAGCAGCAGTATACAATGTGGTCGCGATTAGTGGGAAGACAGAGGATTGGGAAGCCTTTAAAAACCAACAGAGGATAACTAAAAAAGCAAGAAGCAGGGAGAAATGAGGTAGCTAGTAATATAAGAGAAGAGTGCAAGCATTTTTCTTGACATATAAAAAGGTAAAAGGCGGCAACAGTGGACATTGGACTGCTAGAAAATGAGGCTAGGGAAGTAGCAATGGAAACAAAGAAATACATTGGAATCGATATTTTGCATCAGTGTTAACAGGAGAAGACACCAGTACCATACCAGAGCTTTGAGAGTGTCAGGAGGCAAAGTTAAGAGTGGTGGCCATCATTAAGGGGAAGGTGTTGCAAAAGCTGAAAGGTCTGAAAAGAGATAAATCAGCTTGACCGGATGGACTATACTTCAGAGTTGTGAAGGAGACAGCTGAAAAGATCGTACAGGTCTTGATCATTAAGGAATCACTGGAGTCAGAGAGGATCTCAAAAAACTGGAAAATAGCTAATGTAACACCATTGTTTAAGAAAGGAGGGAGGTGTAGGACAGTTAGCCTGACCTTGGTTGTTGCTAAGATTTGAAGCCTGTTATTAAGGAAAAGATTACAGAGTGCTTGGAAGTTTAAGATAAAATAGGGTGGAGTCAACACCGCTTCGCCAAGGGGAGGTCACACGCGACAAATCTGTTAGACCTCTTTGAGGAAGTAATAAGTTAGACAAAAGAGAACCCGTGGATATGATCCATTTGGGGAGGCAATGGCCGAGTCACTGGACTGTTAATCAACAGATCCAGGTCATGACCTGGGGCTCTGGATTTGAATCCTGCCCAGGGAGATGGTGAAATTTGTATTCAATTAAAATCTGGAATTAGGAGTCTAATGATAACCACAAATCCATTGTCAGAAAATCCCACTGGTTCACGAATGTTCTTCAGAGAAGAAAACTGCCACCTTTATCTGGTCTGGCCTACATGCGACTCCATAACCAGAGCAATATAGTTGAGTCTAAACTGCCCTCTGTGCAATTAGAGATGGCCAATAAATGCTGGCCAGGCCAGTGATGCCCTAGTTCATTAATGAATTTTTAAAAAAACAAAATCGACATTTGGGTCTCCAGAAGGCCTTTAACAATATATCGCACAGGAAGCTGCTACAAAAGATGAGCCCATATTGGGGTTTGGGCAACATACTGGCATGGGCAGAGGATTGGCTGACTGGCACAGGTCAGTGGGATAAAGGGTTATTTTTTCAGGATGGCAGCAGTAACTAGTGAAGTTCCGCATTGGTCAGTGTTGGGACCCACAACTATTCATATTATATATCAATGATCTGGATGAAGGAACTGAGGGCATTGTTACTAAGTTTGCAGAAGACACAAAAATAGGTGGAGGGATAGGTAGTACTGAGGAAGCGGGAGGTTGCAGAAGAACCTGGGCAGGCTAGGTGACTGAGCAAAGATGTGGCAGATGAAATACAATGTGGGAAAAGTGTGAAGTTATGCACTTTGACAGGAAAGTTTGAGGGATAGACTATTTTCAAAATGGAAAACACTTCTGAAATCTGAAGGTCAAAGGCATTTTTGGGAGTCCTAATTCGTAATTCCCTTAAGGTTAACATGTAGGCTCATTTGGCAGTTAAGAAGGCTAATGCAATTAGCATTAATTTCAAGAGGGTTAGAATACAAGCACAGAGATCTACTGCTGAGGCTGTTCAAGGTTATGGTCACATTGTATTTGAAATATTCTGAGCAGTTTTGGACACCGTATCTAAGGAAGGGTCTGCTGGGGTTAGAGGGATCCAGAAGAGGTTTTCAAGAATGATCCCCAGGATGAAGGGTTTGTCATACAAGGATTGGTTGAGGACTCTGGATATATTCTCAATAGATCTGATGTGCAGAAGATGTTTCCACAAGTAGGAGATTCTACCATCTGGAATACAGCGTGAGAGTACAGGGGCGACCCTTTGGAATGGAGATAAGGAGGAATGTCTTCAGCCAAGAGGTCAATCTGTGGTACTTGGTTCTGCAGAATGCTGTGGAGGCCACATTGTGTGTATTTAAGACAGGGATAGACAAGTTCTTGATTAGTAACAGGATCAATGGTATAGCAGATACGATAGGCTGAATGGCGTAATTATACTCCTGTACCTTATAGCCTACGGTCAATAAAATACTGGTGAAAGGAAAGATTAAACATTTCTGGCATGAAGGACAAAAGAAATTAATTCCCAATTACCATCAGGAAGTGAACCAGGATACTGACAATAATATATCCAAGTGTGCAGAACTGGATCAAGCCATGGGTTCAATGAGTCCCATAAACCATCTAGATCTAGGATACATCCCAAACAATTTTAGTACCATTAGACAAGCTGATTTGATATCATCAATCATAAGATTATAACAAAATATAAGAAGAGTTATCTACCAGGTTGATGAGACGACATTAATTGACAACAAGACTGCAAATTTAAATCAGCTCCAAGGTGTATCAGGGATTATAATTTCAGATAAGAAAAATCTAAAAAGGAAGAACATTCAAAAGAAATAGCTCTAAAGACTGTAGAAAAATTGGACTCCTGATCTTTAATGATATTTACATAGGTTAACCTATGCACTGATATACGCAATCAATATTATACTAGTAAGGCAAATAGGAAGAGACCATTTGCACTTAATAACAAGGTAATAAATTAAATGAATCCAAAGAATGTGCCAAGCTGGAGAAATACACAACAGGTCGTTCGGATGTGGTCATTGCAGTATTATTCCAGGGGTATGTGCAGAAGTCAGGTCGGCTGGATTAGAAACTGTGGCAGAGACTCGACAGACCCAAATGTTTGCTGGTCTAGAATTTAATAATTCTGCATCAAAAATCACATTTTACAGAACTAGTAAATGCTTATCCTATCAGAAGACATTGATATCACAAAATTGAAAAACAGGATTAAATCAATGCCATGCATGAAGACTTACCTTTCTCTTGGGTGAAAATTTGTGAGATTGAGAATAATTGTGAAAATGCCATCTGAAAACAAAAAGGTTCAATTATTACAAAATATACGCATGCTAAATGAGAAGAGGATTCAGTCCCTACAGTACTGGCTGGAGACAAACAGTTCATATCTAAGTCAGCTATGGGCATGTACTTTTAGAATGGTAATCGGGACATGGTGTTGTTTGTGTGTTGTACAGAGCTTTTGGGTGAGTTCATCAAGAATGAGAGCCTGAGAGGGGTGACTATTCCAGGAAACACAGGCCTACAAGTTAAAGCCTCCCTTTACATGGAGGGCATCATTTTTCACTCAGGTTCACCGTCAGTGCACCGAATCATGAGCATCTGTGACCAGTTCGAATTGACCTTGGGAGCTAAAGTAAATAGAGGCAAGAGCAAGGCCATGTTCTTTTGGATCTGGGCTGACCAATCCTTTATCCCCCTTCACCATCAGGTCAGGTTATCTGAAGGTGCTATGAATATGATTCAGTGGGGTCAGGACACACGGGACAACTTGGGAGGAGCGTACTGCCAAGATTTTGGAGAAACTGCTCCCTCTCCATTCTGAGTAATAACCTGGGCATCAAGTGTGAGGTACTCTTGGTGTTGTTATATGTGGCCTATTCTCCAAGCCTGCCGTTTTCATTTTATCTGGAGATCAAAGATAGACAATGTCTAAAGGGACAATATGTACAATGTTTTGGATAAGGTGGGTGCAGATGACGTATCCAACGCTGTCTTCATCTTGATGGCCATCTTTGTGCGTGGCTACATCAAGTTGTGTGTAGATGCTTGGTGCACAAACACTAGTGTCTTTATGTACTGAGGTTCTACCTGTCCCCCATGTTACAAAGGATGGGCTTGGCCTTTTTGCCACAGAACCTTATTGCCAGTAGTTGGACTGTACTGACTCCCATGGAACAATTTGCAAACATAAACCATTTTTGACCACAAGTCCCTCAGGGAGTGGTCAACTTGCAGCATCCTTGAGAATCTGCAGGAGAAGGAGAAGGCGGATCACGTTGGGTAGTTCTCTGAACAGACTCTCAAAGCTATTTGGCAGAACGGGGCGGGGTGTGTGATACTGGTGGTGGAGGTGGTGGTGGACTGACATTGTCACACATCTACTTCTTTGCGACAAAGACCTGGAAAGAAATGCAGTTATTTTTGTCAAGGTTCTTTCTGAGCAGCTCTGTAACTCTGGACTCTATCTTCTACCACCTGCACCCTGAGATGCAGACTGAGACTATAAACTCTGTGAAAGGCGCTTTTCAGTTTGCCTGAAATTTGCTCCAGTGTATAGACTTGACTTCAACTGAGTGTTACAGATTGGCACATTCTAAGGTCCAGAACTAAGCTCTGAGGGATGCACTGAAGTTTGAAGTAACTCCTGCCAAAGTGCAGTAGGGAAAGACCACTGTCTAGAGTCTTTCTGCCGAAGTACAACAGGGATCAGTTCAACTATCACACCCTCTCACTGCCTTAAAATGTATGTAAATAGTGACCTGCTTGAGTAGAAAATGTCTTTGGTAGCAACTACAGGTAGCCCCTGCTATTTGAAAGCAGAGCGTTCCCAGGAAACCTTTCATAAGCCGAAAATGGCGTAAAGAAGGTGCATGATTTATATGGGAAAAAGTGTCGCTGTTTCCCGTAAAAGGAAAAATCCTCTTCGGATTCGCGAAAACAGGTACTGATGTAGGTCTTTCGTGAAAGCGAATTGCGGAAAGTGAATGTTCAAAAAGCAGGGGATACCTGTACAGTGAATGTCAAATTTCAACTTTTTTTAATTTGAAAAGACTGTACATAATGCTTTAGTACCTTATGTATGTATGCATAATAATATTTTTTAGAATAAAGTAGATTTTTGCAACAACAAAAGAATCTGAACGTGGCGATGGAAAGCCACCAAGAGCCAGCACCTTAAGGACAGGAGGAAAAAGGAACCTTCTCAGCAGTGTGTTCTGAAGCCAGTGTTCTCATTCCTTTGTCAAGCAAAGTGGAGCTTACGCTATTTCTACATGGTAACTGTGGAGGCTGGTGTTTAGGGTAGGGATAAATAAAATCAAAAAAAGTTGTGATTGGCAGCTTTTTCATATTACCTAATGAGTGAGTCTACATGACTGGAAGCAGGTTACTTACCCTAAAAGCAAAAGCTGCAAGGACCAGGGACACCAATAGTAGAGAAATGCATATTCTACCGAAGTTACTGGTATGACTTAATATATTACTTCACAAAAACTACAAAGCATATCTGAAACATATGTTAACTGTAAAATGGCACAGTGCCATCAGTACTATCCCTCAGTGGCTGCTAGTTCCACATTTTCAGTATGTTTTTAAAACTAGCAAAGTCAGAAAGCAGGCAAGCATTTTGCTAAACTTTAAGAGAGGACAACACTTGCTGCCCTACAAATGTGACAAATTGTGGCCTGTGCATTCTTCATTCCAAACAGTGAATTCTCATTTCAACCACTGCAGTGAGGCAATCAGAGCTGTCTAGCGGTACAGAGAGAAATCCTGGAGGGGCCGCCCTGTGGCCCCGGTCTGGAAATGTACACACATGATGACAAAAAACTTCAACATCAAAGTGATGACAATTGCTGAAATGATCCCACCTGGGAGGTGCACATAATTTTTCAGCTGTTGAAGTTTCATCAGCTACTTCACCATCTTCCATCTCAACATCAAAATATTCAGCGTCTGAATGACTCTGTATGGGATATATGAACACAAGAAAACGTCAAGAATGAAAAAAGACCATCTGACCCGCAAAATAATCCAATTTACCCAGTCAAACACCTACTGCCTTCAGAACTCCCCATATTTGTACTTAAAAGAGCTAAACTGTACACAATAAAGACTTCTGTTTCCAAGATTAATTTTGAACTTGCTTTTCACTAATTAAAATTGGAGTTCCCTTGGCTCACTGGTCTAACTTACCTTGAATTAATATTCCCAATATCCATACTAGATAAGGCTAAACTTTCATCGGTACGTAGGGAGATGCAATTAGCCACTGGTGTTAATAGAAAGAACTCTGGATTCCACAGAAGACTCACTGGACTCAATGTTAAACCTGTTTCTCTTCCCACAGATGCTGCAAGTGTTTCTCCAACACTTTCTGTTTTTACTGCAGATTTTCTGCACCCACAATATTTTGCTTTCATAGCAGCTGGTGTTAGTTTGCATATATCTTGAACTGCAGATAGTAGTTTTAGTTCTGGCTTTGAATTTGTGCACCAAATGAGGTAACAAAAGCTTGAAAATAAAGTGTCTTTTCCTAAGCCCTAACTAGGCAAAATTCAAGGAGAAAAGCATATTAAGTAAAATATGCAATGTAACACCCAGGTTTGAATTACAGTCTGACAGAATTTAGTTTTCTCTTAGATTTAAGGGAGATGGTGCCATTGGGGTAATGGTGGTGGTAATTCAGAGACCCAGGCTAACATCCGGGAGACATGGAATCAAGTTCCACCACAGCAACTGCTAGAATTTAAATTCAATTAATAAATCTGGTATCAAAAGCTAGTCTCAGTGATGACTATTGATTGGCGTAAAAACTCACATGGTTCACTCATGTTCTTTAAGGAAGGAAATTTGCTATCTTTATCAGGTCTGCACTACACATGACTTAAGCGAGTAACTCTTAAAAAGCCTTCTGAAATAGTCTTATAAGCTATTCAGCTCAAGGGCAACCACCAACGGGTAACTAATGTTGGTCTTGATGATGTCCACATCCCATGAAAGAAACAAAGAACAAATCAAAGCTCCATAATACTGACACTTCAGAATTATTTATAAGTAGCTCACTTTTGGCTTTGTGTTTTCTAAAGTAGTTGAATTATCATTTACATCAATAGATGAGTAATGGTACCCAAGCATGACAACTAAGGAAAACTATAATGAACCTTCAAGTTCAGCGAGCAAACCTACATCCAAAATTATAATGTTTTCAGTCAAACCTTTCCAAGGATCAGAGTGCAACATGAAGCATATGAGCATTGTAGCAAATCTACATCTGATACACAAAGCCAATTACACAGAATGTGAGCTCAAATAGAAACTAAAAATCTTTTATGGCCGATTTGAATTGGAAAGTATCACACTGTTAGAAAAAAGTGATGACATCAGATGCTATACGACATCATTGATAAGGTTACAAACATACTGTCAAATCACCCCATCAGCAGTGTGAGAGAACTGGAGTCATTCAGCAATTTAAGGAGATGGCTCACCATCATTTCTCAAGGACAATTAGTCATGAGAAATAAATGTTGGCCTTTTCTCTGATCCCTACATTCCATGAATAAGTCGAGATCATGCTATGGTGTTCAATTCTCACTGTCCTGATATTGTATTCTATCAATCACTGTGAACCATATTGGAATTGATCCGCAAATTGCTATTATTGCAGACAAGTGTCAGCACTGATTACATGCTGCTCATGCTCACAGCCCTCTGGATCATATAAGCAAGTACCATGGGCCGTGTGTAACTGTTACTACAAACCTTGAGTACATTGTACAGTATTCAACAATTATACATCTGGTTTTTCTGCATCATCAAGTCGTAATTTGAACAAATCTGAAGTGATGTAATTATAACAAGTTTGGCCGAAACCTTATCAAAGATGCCCTCTTGCAAATAATGATCTGGGGTTCAGACAATTGGATTCCAACAACCAAAACAATGAATGTTGTTAACAACCATTACTGTTGTTAACATCCCTGCAACATACAACTGAGTGTGGCATTAAAAAGCCCTTTTAAGATTGAAGTTTATGGAATCGGGGAAGATTCCACTGGCTGGAGTCATACAGCATGGAAACAGACCCATCTGTCCAACCTGTTCAAATGAATGGTTTGATTTATGAGGGGAAGCTGGATAGGCTGGGACTTTTTTTTTTTACAGGAGTGTAGGAGTTTGAGGGGTGACCTTATAAAGGTTTATAAAAACATGAGGAGTATAGATAAATATTAGATTAGATTGCCTAAAGTGTCAAAACAGGCCCTTCGGCCCAACAAGTCCACACCGACCCTCCGAAGAGTAACCCACCCAGACCCATTTCTCTCTGACTAATGCACCTAACACTATGGGCAATTTATAAAGGAGTATAGATAATGGCAGGTGGGAAATTTCAAGACTAGGGTGCATGTTTTTAAGGTGAGACAAGAAAGATTGAAAAAAATACATCAGGGACAATTATGTTTTACACAGAGTGGATCGTGTGTGGAACGAGCTTCCAGAGGAAGTGGTGGATGAGGATTCAATTATGATGTTTAAAAGACATTTCGACAAGTATATGAATAAAAAAGGTTTGGAGGGATATGGACCAAACGCAGGCAGGTGGGACTAGTTTAGTTTAGGATTATGGTTCTGCATGAACAGGTTGGACAGATGGGTCTGTTTCCATGCTGTATGACTCCAGCCAGTGGAATCTTCCCCGATTCCATAAACTTCAATGTTAAAAGGGCTTTTTAATGCCACACTCAGTTGTATGTTGCAGGGATGTTAACAACAGTAATGTAATGTGTGACGTTGCTGTAGCTTTAAGAGGTGTGTTTTGTCCTGGTTTCTTTTAAAGAGATAGGGGGACAGGTGACAAGCACTCTGCGAGAAGATAAAAACTTGTGAGGCTTTGGGTTTTTTTTTAAGTTGGAACAACAGAAGCAGCTTGAGTGGGTGTGGCCAAGCTCTCTCAGATACAAGACCCTTTTTCAGTTAATTTTCAGCTGTTGTTGCTGGGGTCTCAGCAGGTTTGCAAGGCAGAGAATCTCTCCTAGCTGCTACAGTCTCTCAGTTTTCTCTCAGAAGACTGGGGCTGTTTTCCCTGGATTGTCGGAGGCTGTGCAGTGACCTTAAAAAATCATGAGGGGCTTGGATAGGATAAACAGGCAAGGTCTTTTCCCCAAGGTGGAGAGTCCAGAACTAGAGGGCATAGGTTTAGGATGAGAGGTTAAAAGATATGAAAGGGACCCAAGGAGCAATTATTTCACACAGAGGGTGGTGCGTGTATGGAATGAGCTGCCAGAGGAAGTGGTGGAGGCTGGTACAATTACAGCGTTTAAAAGGCATCTGGACGGGTATATAAACAGGAAGGATTTCGAGGGATGTTTGCCAAGTGCTGGCAAATGGGACTAGATTAGGTTAGAATAACTGGTTGGCATGGACAAGTTGGACCGAGGCATCTGTTTCCTTGCTGTACATCTCTATGACTCTAATTAGACCATAAAACACAGGAGTGGAAGTAGGTCCATTCGACCTATCAAGTCCACTCTGCCATTTAATCATGGCTGATGGACATTTCAATTCCACTTACCCGCACTCTCCCCGTAGCCCTTAATTCCTTGCAAGATCAAGAATTTATCAATCACTGCCTTGAAGACACCCAATGTCCAGGCCTCCACTGCGCTCCATGACAATGAATTCCACAGGGTCACCACTCTCAGGCTGAAGAAGTGTCTCTTCATTTCCGTTCTAAATTGACCCCCTCTAATTTTAAGGCTGTGCCCACGGATCCTAGTCTTCCCGCCTAACGGAAACAACTTCCCAGCGTCAACCTTTTCTAAGCCATGCATTATCTTGTAAACTTCTATTAGATCTCCCCTCAACCTTCTAAACTCTAATGAACACAATCCCAGGATCCTCAGCCGATCATCATATGTTAGGCCTGCCATTCCAGGGATCATCAGTGTGAATTGTCTTTTGGTGTTCTTTCCTCCTGGATTGGAGGACTGCCTATGAGAAAATCTGCTTTTTGAATTTGCCTTTTTGCCAAGGATGTGTTTATGGGCTGTCATTGTATTGGAACACTTAATTAACATATTTGAGGGGTTCTGGTCTAGTTATAACAAATGTAAATTTTGCCATGGAGGTGTCAATGCCAAAGTCCAGAGAATAGCAGTGGAGGATGCAATTTAACTCCGATAAGTGTGAGTGATGCACCTTGGAAGAAAATAGAAGGGAGTATTTGTTGAAAGGTGGAACACTATGAAGCTCAAAGGTACAGAATGATCTTGGGGTGCTGGTACACGGAATCCCTAAAGGTGACAGGACAAATCAACAGTTTAGTTAAGAGGGTATATAGACAGAACTGCCTTAGCAGTTATGGTATAGATTATAAGAGTAGTGGAGGTCATATTGGAGCTGTACAGAACTTTGGTTAGGCCACAGCTAGAGTACTGTGTATAGTTCTGATCATTACAGAACAAGATGGTTGTGATTGCACTGGAGGGGTGCAGATGAGATTCACCAGAACGTTGCCCGGGATGGAACATTTCAGCTGTGAAGGGATGCTGGTTAAGCGGGAACCTGATTGAGGTGTATTTGCTTATGAAGGGCATGAACATGGAGAATAGAAAGCTGCTGTTTTCCGTGGTTGAAGGGTAAATAATGAGGTATAATGTTAAAATGAAAGGCAGAGAGGTTTAGAGGTGTTTTGAGGAAGCACTTACTCACCCAGAGGGTGGTGGGGGTCTAGAATGCACTGCCAGGGAGGGTAGTTGAGGTAAGAAACATTAGGAAACAAGGGGACATAAATTTAAGGTGAAGGGTGGAAGGTATAGGGGGGATGTCAGGGGTAGGTTCTTTACCCAGAGAGTGGTGGAGGCATGGAATGCGCTGCCTGTGGGAGTGGCAGAGTCAGAATCATTGGTGACCTTTAAGCGGCAATTGGATAGGTACATGGATAGGTGCTTAAGCTAGGACAAACGTTCGGCACAACATCATGGGCCGAAGGGCCTGTTCTGTGCTGTATTGTTCTATGTTCTATTATAACCTTTAAAAAGTTGGATGAACACATGGAAGTATCATAATATTCAAGGCAATGGGCCTAGTGAAGGAAATGGGACAAGTATAGGTAGTAATGTACTTTTGGTGATAGTGATTTGAGAGGTTTCTTAAACTGAAATATTACTTTAAATTCGGACAAATAAATACTTGGAAAAACCTCTTTAGAAGTGTCTGGAATAATGCATCATTAACAGATAGGAAAACATGAAGCCTTTCAGAACAATAAGGCTTAATGGACTGTTCAGCCTCCTGTTTTTATTTAGCAGAACAATTCTGTAACACACAAAGAAGCAGGTAACCCTCAATGTAAAGATGCACTGCAAAAATTCACCAATGCCTCTTGGACAACATCTTCCAAACCCACCACCACTACCGTTGAGAAGGACAAGATAAATGGGAACATCTCCACCTGTAAGTTCCCCTCCAAGCTACTCACCATCTGAACTTGGAACAAAATACTTGACCATTGTTCCAATTCCTGGAAAAAAAACCCTTAACTCCCTTTCCAGCAGCACTGAGAGTGTACCCACACTCCAAAGGTCTGCGGGAGTTCAAGAAAGGTGGTCACCATCATCATCTCCAGGACAATTAGGGTTGAGGAACAAATAGGCAAAAGTGAGGACTGCAGATGCTGGAAACCAGAGTTTAGATCAGAGTGGTGCTGGAAAAGCCCAGCAGGTCAGGCAGCATCCGAGGAGCAGGAAAATCGACGTTTCGGGCAAAAGCCCTTCATCAGGAAATGCTGGCCTACCCACATTCTATGGACAAATTTAAAATATAGGTGGGAGATTATGGATGAAAAATGTTTTACACAAAATGAACAACAGGTGTCCCCCTCTATCAATCATTGAAAACAAAGATGACACGTAGCAAGCAGTTAAGGCAGCATAAGGTAGTTTGAGTACTGGAACAAGGAAATCCTATTATAGTTGTACAGGGGTAGGTAAGATTAAGCCTGGAATACTGTGCACAGTTTTCATCTCCTTATCCAAGGAAGGATATATATGCTAAATGGGGATGTGCAGTAAAGTTCACTTTACTGTTTTCTGGGAATGACAGGTTTATTATATGAGGAGATTTTGGGTCTGGATTCACCAGACTTTAGAAGAATGAGGGAGGATCACTTTGAAAGGTAGTGTATCCTGATTCGCTCGATAAGCTGGATGAAGCTTCCCCCAGCGGGTGGACTGATTCAGAACAAAGGGTCACAGTCGCAAGATACAGGATAGGCCATTTCAAACTGGGGATGGAGGGGAGGAGAAAATTGGTGAACCTTGAACTTCTCTACAACAGAAGCCAACAGAGGCCAAGTCACTGAACATGGTTAAGGAAAAAATAGATTTTTTTAGAAGCTGAGCATGTCAAGAGATATAGGGAGAAAATAGAATATGGCATTGAGATAGGGAAACAGTCATGATCACATTGAACAGCAGATTGGACTCAATGGGCCCAGAGGGCTATATCTGCTCCTTTTCTCCAAAAGTGAACAATTAACCAGAAATCATTTAAATATTTATTGAGTTCTGTTCTGTAAGATAACTATGCCAGAATCATGTAGAGTATGCAGATTTACATATCACAGAGTGAAGTCTACTCTAAGTTCTTTGCACATGAAATGGCTTCAGCTTTCCTACTCTGAGAAGGTACTAAGTGAATACTGAATTCCTACACAGAGACAAAGGGAAGGATTATTACATTATTAATATCAAAAACTAGCCTCAACTTCAAACACTAAATTATGACATCAGATCATGCAGGTCTTAGCAGACCTTTTGAATCGAGTTTCTAGTTTATCTGATTTTTTAAAAATATATCTGTTAAGATGCACCATGCCACATGTCTGTGGTTAGCATATCAGAGGTGGGATTTGAACCTGAACATGTAATACTAGACCCTTATAGCTCTCGTTTATATATAGTCACACAGCAAAATCCATAGGAAACACTATTGTTATTGTGCATCCTCTCAGCAGTTTCTTGTTTTACAACACTTAGAACATTCTGGATCATAGAGGTCTTCCCTCCTGCCAAGTAACCTATGGTACATAGTACTTATAACTATCTGCTAATTGGACCAGTTCTGCAGAGTAGAATAAATCCTTGGAAGTTTAAGTGCCTCATGGAGGCAAAGCATCTAGCAAAGAATTTGGAAGCAGATTAGCTTCCCAATTCAAACTCATTCCTTGAATTCTGCTTCAGGAAAATACTGGACCACGCAGTTCTATCAAAAAGAAAAACCACTATGAACTTTAATAATAATGAATTCCTCATGCAGTTTATGCATTACCAGTTTTTTCCTCACAGAATTGCTAGTGTGGAAACAGGCTGTTTGGCCTAACAGGTCCACACCAACCCTCTGAACAGCATCCCATCCCTCTACCTTATCCCGTAACCCGCCCCTGGCTTATCCACCTAACTACAAATTCGTTAATTTAGCATGGCCAATCCACCTAACCTGCATATTTTTGGACTGTGGGAGAAAACCAGAGCACCTGGAGGAAACCCACTTAGACACAAGGAGAATGTGCAAACTCCACACAGACAGTCGCCTGAGGGTAGAAGTGAACCTGGGGCCCTGGTGCTGAGAGGTAGCAGTGCTAACCACTGAGTCACCGTGCCATCCCATTGCTTCCCCTAAATATCAATTTTTTTTGTAGGTTACTTTACACACACTGGAGGTATGACTTTCTGGACCCTACATGCCAAATGCTGCCAGAGGCAACACATGCAGCTCTTGCCAGTATCCGTACACAAACGGAACTCCAAAAGGGGTTAACTGTTACTAACAGAAGAACCCAAGCCAGTTGCCATACTACCCGACTCTAAGGGAATGTGAAAGTCTGCAGCTTAGGAGTTATCTAATGAATAGATCAGTGAATTGAGCAACAAAGAGGAGATCTATAGTCAATCACTAAGAGCTAGGCTAAAGTGAGGACTGCAGATGCTGTAGATCAGAGTCAAAAGGTGTGGCACTGGAAAAGCATAGTAGGTCAGGCAGTATCCGAGGAGCAGGAGAGTGGACATTTCAGGCATAAGCCTTTCATCAGGAATGTAAAAGCTGACTGGGAATATTGATCAATAATTTAAAATTCAGCTATTCACAATGCTAATCATTCGAAAGGGTTTTCTATACCTACCAGTATTTCCACATCAATTTCATTCACATCATCTGCATTTATATCAAAATCTGAATGACTGCCAAAGTCAGAGCTCCCAATGGACGACTCTCTTCCTACAGTGAAGAGAGCATCTTCATCTTTACCATTAAAAATCTTTCTTCTTAAAGCAGTGGAATCGTAACCATCAGCATTCAGTGGTTCCTGGTAATGCTTCTCTTTGAGGTCCCCTGCAATCTTAGGTGGAAAAAGACAGTTGGCTTTTAATTCATCTTGCTCCCAGTCAGGTCCTCCTATGCAATCTGTATCATGGCTTTCTGATAAAGCAGAAACCATGTTGCCTTTCGTTACTGCAGTGTCAGGTGGGTTGCTGCTTTCAAGCCATTGTGGTTCAGAAGGTTTCTGAAATGTTAATCCTCTTGCCCCCGAGGTCTTCTTAACACTAAAGAAGTGCCCATCTTCTGCTTGGTCCTCAACTGCATCAGATCTTGTATCTACAAAAGAGATAGCTGATCAATTCAACTCTGCAAATATTCAATGGCTTACTGCTGTGAAATATTTGTGACAATGTTCTATGTGGTTCCACCACTACCTGTATGATATTGTCAGGCATAGCCTTTACTGACCGGGTAGAAATAACTAATTTATTTTCTAAGTTTTAATGTCCTTCTGAAAATCTGTTGGTTTAGTGTGTGTAGTTAGGTAACATTAGAACATAAAAGATGGATGTATGTGAATCTGTGAATACGTTCCTAATGAAGCATTACCACCAGGATTCAGAGGAAGTGGATAATTCCATGTCTATGTAGCCATAAAAAAGTACGATCCAGCAACGAACTGGTCATAAATGATTAATTTAATATTCTAAAGTGCACAATTTTATAAAAATAGTTGAAGTTAAATATGTTAAGTTTTGAAATGATGATGGACTGGCTAACTAACAACTCAAATTCTTAGTATGACTTTAAAGCTCACAACATTGACTAGTCATATTATACCAAAACAAACACAAGAACTGTCAACAGAAATGATGAAAAAAAAAGCACAGATTTTCAGGTAAAGGGGAAAAGTAGGGGGTGGGGGGGGGGGGGAAGGTTATATTGTACAAGTGTCAATTAAGCTTTACTTGAAATCCAAAGACTATTATATATTGCAGAAAGCTAACAGCAATAAAACTTCAGGTCTGGGATGAGAGTACAATTCAACTTTAAAATAAAAAATTGATACCCTCTGAATAAGGCTTGACCATCTGATGGTAAAATGTGCATTTTTTTTACTTAATGTCAAGCACATCACTTTTCATTTAATAGTCATGGAGGCATACAGGCCCTTCAGCGCAACCTGTCCATGTTGACCAGGTTTCCTAAACTAAGCTAGTTCTACTTTCCAGTGATTGGCCCATATCCCTCTACCTTTCCAAACTATGTACCTGTGCATAACTCTTAAATGTTGTAATTGTACCTGCCACTACCAGTTCCTCTGGCAGCTCATTCCATATACACACAATTCTCTGCGTGAAAAACTTGCCTCTGGGGTCCCTTTTAAATCTTTCCCCTCTCATCTAAACATATGGTTTCAGGTTTTGGACTCCCCTATTCTGGGAGAAGGTTTTGGCTATTCACATTTATGACCCTCATGATTTTATAAACCTCTATAAAAGGTTCCCGCACCTCCCCCCCCACCACTGCAGGGAGTAAGTCCTAGCTTATCCAGTTTCTTTTTAATTACTCAAACCTTCTAGTCTCAGTAACAACCTTGTAATTTCCTTTTTTGCACCCTTTCCGAATACCTCCTTTTATTTTCATTCGGTTGCTGTAAGAGAAGTGGCTGTATTTATAGTTGAGCATGGATAGTATATGAAAAACAAGACACGATCAACAACCAATTAGATTGTGATCTTTTCATTGTCAGGTGGCAGCATCACCAGAACAACCCATTTCTGGCTGTCAAGTGATGGTGATAGGCCTTCCTCAATTGCGACAGAGCAATGGTATTCTTAACAGCAATTGCTCCAATTGAGTAGCTCGTTGAGCCAGTTCGGACAGAGAGGTTAAGATGTGCGTCTAGAGTGATCTATAAGCCAGACTGTGTAAGGACAGTAAAATTCCTACTTATACTCCACAACCACCTGATGAAGGAGCAGCGCTCCGAAAGCTAGTGCTTCCAAATAAATCCACTGGACTATAACCTGGTTTTGTGTGATTTTTAACTTTGTATACTCCAGTACAACAGCGGCATCTCTAAATCATTCTACTTGGAAGGTCATTCCAGAATAAGCTGGATTTTTACAATGAGAAAATAGCTTTACAGTCACTTTTATGGATACAATTTCATCTTTTCTTTTAAAACTGAACTCAAATTCTTAAACTGCTGTGGTCTGTCCAGTAGTATGCTATCATACCCATAATGGATTCCTTTAATCATAGTTGGATTTAAAATTTGTTACATTAATAGCACTATACAGTTGGCTGCCTTCATTCTGAAAACTATATTTGAGGCAAAAGGAAAGGCAGTCTTCTAACTCATTACTTCCACAAATCTGTCAAAATTCGATTTGGCTGTCAACTTAATGATAAATCAGTATGAGCATTGCTTCAAAAGAAGCTTGCACTCAGGAAAGTTCACAATTAAAGAGGAAAATATGGCAATGCCTCGACCAAATAGAATGCACTTGCTACCCAGTCAACACACTCTTCTCATGGAGTGTAAATGTTTTTTTCCATCAAATTGACATTCTTGCAAGAAACAGCTCAAAAAAGCACAACTTTATAGGAATTACAGAATTATAAAACATTATCTTCAATAACATTCAAGAGAGAGTAGCACTCAAATCACCAAACATTTCCTTGTGGTAACAAACATATCCTACAAATTGAAGACATGAGAACTAAAGTTACTGATTCATATGAAGTGCTGAAATTCCTTTTAGAAAAAGAAGCAAGTCATACCCGCTAAAAGTGAAATTTCCTCTAACAATTTTTTTTGCTTTTTCTTTAACAGCTCCTTTTCCTTGAACAGTTCTTCTGATTGCATATCCAAGTCACTGATTACATCAATGGCCTGGAAAGATAAAATCAAGACAAAAGCACATGACTAATATACTAATAGATACTACTGAAGCTAGAATCACCATAAGCACTTTGATAGACAACAGTGTAAGAAACCTCTAGCATGTAACAGGGCTGTTTTGTGACACTTTCAGTGGAATGGAATATTGCAACAGAACAATTTAATCACTTCATAAACAGAAACATCAGGAAATCCAGTTGAAAAAGCTACCCCATTTGTATTGGTGTAATTTCATCATGGAACTTGTTCTCAAATGCTAAAAGCAAAATTGTTGCAAAAAATCTTCAAATTAAATACTTTAATGATCATTAGGATGTGCTACAGCGTGAGACTGAAGTCAACAGTACAAAGAAATCTCAAATCAAAATACATTGTTTGGGGCAGTTTTTGCTCAGGCATCATTCTCCTCCAGCCGTGTCTTCCCCCCCCCCCCCCCCCCCCAACCATAAACAGCACCAGTGGCTACATATAGATGCTTACAGTTTGAAGAAACGGTGTGGGTGGAAGGACAAAAATAAAGAGTAGAATTTTATCTTCTCTGAGGGTTGTATGACTATGGAACACTGCATCACAAGAGGGGAGGCAAGATCGTTGAATATTTTTAAGACACAGATTCCTCCTATGCAGGTAGAACAAGGATTAGTGGGGGCTTGATGGGAATGTGAAATTCAAAATACTGAGATCAGTCATGATCTTACTGAATGGCAGACAGACTTGAGCAGCCAAATGGCCTACTTCTTCCCCTAGTTCATATGAGAGGAAGGAATGCTGGGATGGTGTCGCTGGATATAGTTCATTTTGATGATTTCTCCTTCCCTTTTATGCTATTGGTACAAGAGTTTAACTGTAGTACCTCTGTATAGCCATAAGAGTTTTGTGGCACTTGTCAAAGCATGTGAGGATTCTCCTTGGGTATTCTGAATAATATTTATTCCCCAATCAACATCATTTGAGCATTTATCTTATTACTTTCCTGGGATCCTGTCAGGCAAATATCAGCTGCAAAAGACTTTCAGGTCTTTTGGTCACTGAAGGAGTTCTAAATGATACTTTGGGGCATTCACATAATGGAGTGAATCAAAGACAGATCGGTGGACTTTTGTGCATTAAGGGAAGCAAAAACGTATTGATGCAATGTGGGAAGGTGGATTTGAGATAGGAGGAGGATGTCATGAAGCGGAAGCCAGGTTGTTGCACTGTCAAATACAACTGAGCATCATGTCACATAAGATATTAGGACAGATTGGGTGGTGGGGGGGAAAAGAGCGAGAGTGGAGTTGGAATGATAACCAAGTCTGTAGGTGCGCAAACATTGGCCGAGTGGTTAACACTGAGGTCACAGGAGGATGCAAACAAATTGGTCAGATGCGCAGATCAGAGGCAGGTGGAACTTACTCCTGATAAATGCAAGGTGATGCACTTGTGAAGAAAGAACATCACAAGGGAGTACTTAATGAATGGCAAGAGAGTAGGAAGCTCAGAGGAACACAGGGCTCTTGTTGTGCCTGTCCACAGATTCCTGAAGGTGGACAGTTAATAGGGAATTAAGGAGGCATATGGGACACTTGCCTTTATGAGTTGTGGCATAGATAAGAGTAGAAAGGTCATATTGGAGCTGTACAGGACTTCATCAGGCCACAGTTGGAGTACAGTGTGGAGTTCTGGTCACTACAGTAATTCAAAGGATATGACTGAACTGGAGGAATTGCAAAGGAGATTCACTAGGATGTTGCCTGTGATGGAGCATTTCAACCGTAAAGAGAGGCTGGATAAGCTTGGGTTGTTTTCTTTACAGCAGACAAGATTGAGTGGTACCTGATAGAGGTGTGTAGGATTATTGACAGGGCGGATAGAAAGCAGCTGTTCCCTTTAGCTTAAGGGTCAATAATAAGGGGTCATAATTTTAAAAGTGAAAGGCAGGAGGTTCAGTGGGGATCTGAAGAAAAACCTCTTCACCAGAGGCTGGAATGCATTGCCTGGAATGGTAGTTGAGGCAAGAAACCTCCCAACATTCAAAAAAAAATTGGAAATGTCAAAATATTCTTGGTAGTGTAGATGAGCAGAGAGATCTCGGTGTCCAGGTACACAGATCCTTGAAAGTTACCACCCAGGTTGACAGGGTTGTTAAGAAGGCATACAGCTTTTATTAATAGAGCGATCGAGTTCCAGAACCATGAGGTTATGCTACAGCTGTACAAAACTCTGGTGCGGCCACACTTGGAGTATTGTGTACAGTTCTGGTCACTGCATTATAAGCAGGATGTGGAAGCTTTGGAAAGGGTGCAGAGGAGATTTACTAGGATGTTGCCTGGTATGGAGGGAAGGTCTTATGAGGAAAGGCTGAGGGACTTGAGGTTGTTTTCGTTAGAGAGAAGAAGATTGAGAGTTGACTCAATAGAGACATACAAGATAATCAGAGGGTGGATAGGGAGAGCCTTTTTCCAAGAATGGTGACGGCGAGCACGAGGGGGCATAGCTTTAAATTGAGGGGTGATAGGTATAGGACAGATGTCAGAGGTAGTTTCTTTACTCAGAGAGTAGTAAGGGTATGGAATGCTTTGCCTGCAACGGTAGTAGTTTCGCCAACTTTAAGTGCATTTAAGTTGTCATTGGACAAGTATATGGACGTACATGGAATAGCGTAGGTTAGATGGGCTTCAGATTGATATGACAGGTCAACACAACATCAAGGGCTGAAGGGCCTGTACTGCGCTGTAATGTTCTATGTTATATGGGTCTAATGTGAGAAAGTGGAACTAGTGTAGGTAGTAGTATATTTTTGGTGGTACAGACTCGATGGGACAGAGAGCCTCTTCCATTCTGTGATTTTACAATTCTCTCCACAGATACTGCCAGACCTTCTGAGTTTCTCTAGCATTCTGTTTGTTTCAGATTTCCAACATTCACAATATTTTGTTTTTATTCTAGAAATAGGAGGTGGTCAAAGATGGATCCCTGGGAAGCTTCTGAGGTAAATGAGGCAATGTACTGGAATCCATTAGTAAAAAAAGATCAAACCTGGTTCTTACATTAACTTACAGCAGCTTGTTCTGACTAGCTGCATCCAGAGGGCCAGAAGTCAATACATTTTAACACTGACAACATAGAAGCAAACACTCATGAAAGGGGCAGCTTAGGAGATAATAGTTATGTGAATTTCAAGATATTAACTGTAATATACAAAGATTCAGCAAATCACACTTTAAATAAAAAAGTTGGCAACATACTATCAAAAAAAACTATAGTGGGGTCAGAAATGGTGAAGAGTTCCTTTTTGGAAAGAATAATCTTTAAACTTCATCTAAACAAACCTTAGTGAGAATGGCACCCTTTGGAGCCTTTTTGTCATTGAATACAGTGCTCTCCAATAATTTAAAACGATTTTCCATCAACTTGCGTGATTCTCGTTCTCTCAATGTGTGTGATGTTGCCTTCCTGTTGGCTATCCAACCCCTAGATGGCTCACTGCACTGCTGTAGAATTAAAATCACAAAGTACCAAGTCATGACAAAATGTAAATGCAATAGCATTGAATAATTACTGCCAAGCAAAAACTTGTGCATGTTTTTAAACATTTTATATTCCTCAACTTGCCTATCAACTTGAAATTTCTGATTATTTCAAAATTTAAATTAATTGCTCAATTCCTGCAAGAGGAGAAAAAAATAGTTATTTCCTTTAATTATCTCCTACTTCATTTTGACATGTTCTCCCCTTTTGTGCAAATGCAAACGTTTGTCTCTTTCACTTTATTCAGCTCGGTCAGTTTTCACTCCCTGTGAGTCTCCAAAACATTTTATTTGCACTTCCTCTCACCACCTATACAAGTCCACAGTGTCAATCACTGTTACCAATAGAAATAAAACTAGCTTGTTCTCTACCCAGTTTATAAAAGCCTAGTGAACGTCTGAAAAAAAGTCATTTACCTCAAATACCACTCCACAATGAGGTACAACTAGTTTCACGTTTAGAACTATGGCTACGATTGCTCAGAACCGAGTTTGAAGATGCCAGCCAGGAGGGTAGTAGCAACACGAAAACTACAAACGTTTTTGCCTACGTTTATATGCCAGTGAGTATATTTCATTAAATTCATCACCAGTCAACGAGCAGCTTACATCCTACTAACTGCCATTCATTATCCCTGACTCATCCACCTAGTTGAATGCCATCAAGATCTTTGTAATAGTGCAGACTACTCTTTCACAGAGTTGAAAGCAGATAGTTATAGTATGGTTGACGACCTATATTTTTGACTTTTGGGCTAATAGTTGTTTGAAGGGAATACCCAAAGACCCTGATGAGGAGAATATACTTATAGGTGTAGATGCACAAGAAAGACTTACTCCAGATGAGTAACCTGAAGCTTTGCATCTTCAACAGAAAGAACACAATCAAAGGGTTTGTCCATGCTGCATGTTGGAGGATGAGATCAAAACATTCTCACATTTTACAGTAAGTGTACTGTTTGCAAGAACTTGCTATCACTCTAGCAAGTGTTCATCCTAACAGGTTCCCAAATGTTTAGATCAGTGGTGCTGGAAAAGCACAACAGGTCAGGCAGCATCCGAGCACGAAAATCGACGTTTCAGGCAAAAGCCCTTCCTGCATCTGCAGTCCTCACTTTTGCCTAGGTTCCCAAATGTGGCCAGTTTTCTGATGACAACTAACGACCACCCTGCAGAATAATGATGTTCCTGATGTTATATATTTGGATTTTTAGAAGGCATTTGATGAGGTAACACACACATTCAGCTCTTACCTTATTAAGTAGCCTATGGTGTCGTAGTATATTAGCATGGAAACAGAATTGTACAACCAATGGAAGACAGAGTTGAGGCAAGGGGAATATTGTCAGGATGACAACCTACAACTAGTGTACAGGCACAGAGATCAGTCTCACAATTACTTACACTATATATTAATGACATGGACGAGGCAAGTGAATATATTAAAGCCAAGTTTGTGGAAGGCAATAACCAGGACGACAAGAGTTACACAGGGATATAGACTGGTTAAGCAAGTGGGCAAAAATTTAGCAGATAGGAAAATGTAAACTTACGTGCTTGTCAAGAAGAATAGAAGAGTTGAATATTATGTATTTTGAGACTGACCACAAACAGCAGAGAGAGATTTGGGAGTCTTCACGCATAAAGCACAAGAAGCTAGATCCAAGTTCAGTGAGTTATAGGGCATGCAAATGGAACGTTGGCCTTTATTTCAAAGGGAATGGAGTACAAAAGTATGGAGGTATTACTAAAACTAAACAAGGCACAAGTCAGACCGCAGCTGGAATGTTGTGGATAGCTTAGGGCCTCTTATCTAATGGAAGATATATTGGCATTGGAGGCAGTCCATCTAAGGCTCACTAAGCTGATCCTGGGTATGGAGGGACTGACTTGAGGAGAAGTTGAGTAGGTTGGGCCTGTACTCGTTGGGATTCTTATGACAAGTAGATGTGGAGAGGTTGCTTTCTCTTGTGGGAGTTCCTAGGACTTAAGGAGTCACCCACTTAAGACGAGGAGGGATTTCTTCTCAGAAGATGGTGAACGTGTGGAATTCTTTACCACAAACAGCTGTAGAGGCTAGGTCATTAAGTGTATTCAAGGCTGAGGTAAGGTTTTTACAATCTGTAAGGAAATCAAGGTTACGGTGAAAAGGCAGGAAAGTGTTGAGGATTATCAGATCAACCACAATCTCATTGAGTCTGTTCCACCAATCAATAGGCTACTTTTGTTCCCACATTTTATGATCTTATGGAAAGTTCAAAACAAAGACAAAAAAGTGACATACGGACTTTGGTATATATTCACTAGCAATATTCCTTTTTAAAGAATTCATGAAGCAAACTGCAGGGAGATGGAGAAAGCTCCAAAAAGCAGCACTAATTGGTCTGATCTGTGAAAGAGCTGGACGGACTGCTATACTTTTCCAGTGTTAGGAATTGAACAATACAATGCCAGAGTTCAGCTGCTCCATACGATGCTACTGACTTACCAGCCAGCATGTCTCGCTGGTTCATTCGGAAGTAGCAACTGCAAACATCTAATCAGACCCTAACTGAGCTCTAAAACAAAGTTCACTTTATACGTACCATGCTCATTTTATTCAAAGCCTCCATATCAGTGCTGAAATCTGAAAGGCTACAAAACCTGGAACTTCCAGAATATTCTTCATTTACTGAGCTGACAGTGGAGCAATCTTCTTGGCTAAGATTTCCTTCTCTTTTCACTGCAAAGGTATTGGTGCTGCCAGAATAGTCAAGTTCACTGTTACATTTTTCATTGAAGTAGTCACCGATCTTGACAGCAACTATATCATCGGAACCAGTTGAGTTCACCTCATATTTTAGATTTAATCCACAATTTGTCCCATGTTCATCCAAAGTATTCACAGGACCACCTTCTGCAAACCATTTCATTCCAAAGGAGTTCTGGGAAGAGGAAACTCTCCCACTTGAGAAACTCAAAGTCTCACCGGTTTCAATTATTTCACCCGCTTCAATGCCATCTTGTGTTACAACAGGTTCCATCCCTGCTGGGGAAGACACAGCTGTTCAATTGACATAAGCATCAATTAATTTGGACAAGCAGCTACAAAACAGTCAGTCACTTTATGTTATAAAGGTTGAGGGAGCAGCTAGCATAATGATAATGTTTTTGTCATAGTAATTATACCCTGATTCAAATCTCACCACAGTATCAGGTAGAAACTTAATTAATAATTAGAGTAAAAAGAGCTCGGTAATGGTGCCATGGAACATTCATTCATTATCATAAAGCTTCATTAATATTCTTCAGGGAAGGAAATCAGCATTCCTTACCTCGTTTGGTCGAGATGTGAGTTCAGGTTCACAGGTTGACTCTTAACTGTTCTCTGAAATAGCCGAGCCAGCCAACTCAGTTTAAGGATGGACAGCAGTTGCTAGCCTTACTTGCGATGCCCTCTTTCCATGAGAGAAGAGTGGCAAATATTTTCAAACATTTGGCGCATGGATTTATGGATACTTTGGCTTATGCTTATGACAGTGATACACTTATCAGATGCAGTCTGATATTACTGTGTTTCCCTCGTCCTAATTCTAAAAAAACGTTGTGGTCAACCCAGTGAAGCAATTCACCTGAATCTAGAATAAAGCAGTATGAGAGAAGGCCATTCTATCCATCATGTTTGCCGCTGATTCAGTGAAGGGGCTATCCAATTGATCTGACTCTCCCTGCTCTTTTTCAAAAGCCTTGCGATTTTCAGTGAATATTTATCCAGTACCATTTGGAAAATTATAGTTGAACTTGTTTCCACTTCTTTCAGGCAACGGTTTCTAGATACAAAATAATTCTTTTTTTTTTGCTAATGCCCCACCAGTTGGTGGAAATTTCTTATCAAATTGCAACCTTTCTTAATCTATGCTGTACTAAGCAGAACAATCTCGGTTACTGTCATCTCTGTTCCTCAGGTCCAAACTATTTAGTTTCCTGGAGATGGAACACTATTCTTGCCCAAGATATCTCGACCATGCGGTCCCTCAATCTCACTGTCACTCAATAAGATCACAGCTGAATTTCTACATCAATGCATTCTTGCTCTCCTCATATTCCTAACTCAGCCTTGAACATGTATTCCACAAACTGTGGATGTTTGAAGATTCACAATTCCCAAACAGAATTTCTACATCTTAATCATCGGGCGGCACGGTGGCTCAGTGGTTAGCACTGATGCCTCACAGCACCAGGGTCCCAGGTTCGATTCCCGTCTCTGGCGGCCGTCTGTGTGGAGTTTGCACATTCTCCCAGTGTCTGCGTGGGTTTCCTCCGGATGCTCCAGTTTCCTCCCACAGTCCAAAGATGTGCAAGTCAGGTGGATTGGCTATGCTAAATTGCCTGTAGTGTTAGGTGCATTAGTCAGAGGGAAATGGGTCTGGGTGGTTTACCCTTTGGAGGGTCGGTGTGGACTTGTTGGGACGAAGGGAATCTAATCTAATCTAATCTCAAATAGCAAATACTTAGTCTTGAGAACATTCTCGACCTCCTAAGGAAATAGCCACTCAGCATCCACCTTGTTAAACCCACTTCAGAATTTTGTGTATTTCAAGGAGGTCAACAATATACTCCAAGTTGCTTCAGCATTAGAATGCTTCTTTTTAAATAGGTAAAAGGTCTTACCAGATAATAGCGAGATCTTTTCTAACAGGATTTTCTGTTTTCCTAACAGTAGTTCCTTCTCCACTGTTAGATTTTTGGACTGCCTATCCAAGTTATTGATTACATCTATGGCCTGTAGAACACAATAAAATCAAAATGCAAAAAAAAAGTTTCAGAACTCCACATGATTGTAGCTGCTGTGCATTGCAAATATTCCATTTATAACTCCTTTCCAATTTTTAATTCAATTCTTTGGGAAACACACAATACAAATATCTCATTACTTGCTCTACTTCTCAACCATATTATTAATTTGAAGTTAATCAATTTGAATCAAAGCAATGAAAAATACCCCACCCTCTGCCATGGGAAGTGTTTATACAGACATAGAAATCAGGAGCAAAAGTCCGTCCATTGAACTCGCTCCACCATTCAATATAATCGTGACTGATGCTTCTGCTCTTTCTCCTTATACAATGATGCCTTTAGTGTCTAGATGTCTATTTGTTTCTTAAATATATGATTGTTTCTGCTGACAACAGCAAGAGGTTCTCACTGCCCATACTTAAAATTGGCACATTCAGTACCCCTGTCAGTACTACAATGACCTCAATGTGTCCTGATTGATTGTGATTATTTGGGCCCTGTTTGAGTTACCATACTTTTGCACATATGTAATTAGAACCTTTCAACAATGTCAGGGGACACAAGCCATTCAGTGACTTGAGTGCTCCACTGTCTTATATGTACAGAATTCCATAGATTCACCACCTTCTAAGATCTGAAATTTTTCTCATTGCAATCCTAAATGGTCTAACCCGTATACTGAGACTGTGACCTGTTGATCTGGAGACCCAGATCAACATAGGAGGAATATCAAACCCACGATTAGTCTGTCCAGCCTGACGCAATTTTATGTGGTTCATCAAGATTATGCTCTGTCTCACTGCTGAATAATTACAAATGTTTTGAACAAAATCCACTTTAGAATTTATAGAAATAGACTATATTATTCATGAAATTATACAACTAATGTTTGAAATAGTTAACTGGGAAGTCAAATACTTGATGTTTCAACAACCTAATGAGACTGGGCCTTTTAATTTACATTGAAGGCTCATGGCATTGCCCAACAAACCAGAGGGGAGAAAAAAATACCTAATTCCTGTAAAATGTGTTCTATCATCACAAAGGTCCAACATGCACTGGAAAATGAAGTGCAAACATATTTATGGAGAAGCGGAAGGTGTAAATCCTGCTGCATCTTGCTTTATAATCAAATGAATTATTCACAAACCTCATCAAGGATGGCACCTTTTGAAGCAATTTGTTTGTCATCAAAAAGTTTGTTCTTCAATACTTTAAAACGATTTTCCATCATTCTGCGTGACTCTCGTTCTCTCAAGTTGTGTAATATCGCCTTCTTTCTAGCTTCACATAGTACAGAGGTTTCGTATACCTAAGATTGACAAAATCCCAATGAGAAAAAGGCTGGAATACAGCTTCTAGCTTTGGGCAGTGTTAGTAGCACAGTCCATAATGTCTGATGCACTAAACTTTAGGTTTGAAATTAGTGATAAACAAATGACTAGGCAACAAAAGTAACATGTAATTAGACTCACCCTTCTTTTCGTTGAATTGCTGAATGATTGTGAATTCTGGAAAAATCCCCTAGAAAACAGGAATAGTTTGTACGGTCATCTGCAGTCTATTGGTATAAGTGAATCAGAACACAGGTATTAACAAATGGGTGCATAATGATACGAAATACAAGGACAACACTGAATTACAAATGCCACAGGTTCACAAGGTTGCATTTTCAAAATTCTTGCTAAAGGTTGGGTAAGCAGTATGCAAGAAGTAGCGCCCAGGTTGAATAACTATGGATAGGGGCTTTCTCATGTTTTGAATACAGATCTTTCAAGGGCAGTAAGGGGCTACAAACCTTCCATGTGTACTTATACCGTCTGGGCAACATAGGAAGGGAGGGCAGCCAGGGAAATGGGGTGGCAAATAGAAGAGCTACCACTAAACCACTGACCAATTTATACTAAATGGATTTGTCCAATTCATTGTTTCCAAAAGTAGTAAACTACTGCATAAATGCAGTAATGTGTACGATCTACAAGATTCACTACTGCAGTAATTCATCAAGGCTCCTTCAACAGCAACTTTTAAGCCTGTGACCTCTACAACTAGAAAGAGAAGCATTACAGATTCATGGGAATCACCACCTGCAAGCTCCCCTTCAAGCCAATCACAAGCCTGACCTAGAACGACATTGCCATTCCCTCCCCACTACAATATCCTGGAGTCCCTTTCCAAATATGGCATTGTCCACATGCACTGCAGCAATTCAAGGAGACACTCATCACATTTTTGAGGGCAGTTAAAGATGGACAATAAACAATGGCCTAAACATTCATACACAAATTAATAAATTAGAAACAGCAATGGAATGTCCTCAGATAAATAACTCTTACATGAATGTAATTGGTTTAGAAACAATTTATCCACACAGGATAAGATGAACAAACAGTCTAACCTTTAAGATCACTTTAGATGCAAAGGCCTTTTATCCCACTTTGTCACTCCATTCTAGAATGCCAATTTTACGGTCTTGAGATTTGGGTGGCACGGTGGCTCAGTGGTTAGTACTGTTGCTTCACGGAGCCAGGGACCTGGGTTCGATTCAAGCCTTGGGAGACTGTGTGGAGGTTGCACATTCTCCCCGTGTTTGCATGGGTTTCTTCCAGATGCTCCAGTTTCCTCCCTCAATGTGCAGGTCAGGTGAATTGGCCATGCTAAACTGCCAATAGCGTTGGGTGCATTCGTCAGAGGACATGGGTCTGGAGGGGTTACTCTTCAGAGGGTTGGCATGGACTTGTTGGGCCAAATGGCCTGTTTTCACACTGTAGGGAATCCATCTATCTATCTATCTAATCTATGTCTTGCTAATTCTTTCCAGGCACTGAATATGCTCTGTGCAAAGGAATGCTCGGTCATCTTCAATTTATTCTTTACAACTACATCTCAAACGTCCTGTTTTGGTTTAGAATGCCAGTCCAAAATAATAATAGTCTAACATTTTGCCAATTTACCTCTCGTGCAGGGGTCAGACATATTTTAAGAGGTAAGTCTTCACAATGGTAGCGAAAAATAAGAGAGCACAATCCAGCTATAATGTGGTCCCAAGGATATCCACTATACTTGAAAACATTGCTCCATATTCACATCTTTTATTCAGTATTGCACATACTGTCAGCATTCAGAATAGGTTTATGAATGTTGTATTACTATTACTGACCTGTGCGGTACTGCAGGATTATTGACAATTAACGAATTTCTTGGAATTCTTGAAGTTGACACCAGGTTTCCAACCCCATCTCTATTTCTATTGCTTGAATGAGTCTGCATGAGGAAAGGAAAACATTTTCACAGTAACAACACATGCGGCAGAACACATCAAGTAGAATACCATCTTAAAAATGATCCCATGGAATAACATCAGTAATACTGCATAGCATATTGTAAATCAGTCAGAGTAAATGAGTCCTACAGCATGGAAACAGATCCTTCGGTCCAACTAGCCCACACCAACCATAATTTCAAACAAAACTAGTCCCATTTGTTTGTTTGGCCCATATCCCTCTAAACCTTTTGTATTCATGTATTTATCTGAATGTCTTATCAAATGTTGTAACTGTACCTGCATCCACCACTTCATCTGGCAATTCATTGCACACATTAATCACTGTGGACAGAAATTGCCTCAGGTCTTTTTTAAAATCTTTCTCCTCTCACCTTAAAAATATACCCCTAGTTTTGAACTCCCCCATCTTATGGGAAAAGATCTTTACCCTTACACCATCTTATCTACACCCGCTCATGATTTGATAAGGTCATCCCTCAACCTCCTTCACCCCAGTGAATGAAATTTTAGCCTGTCCAGCCTACTTTTCTAATTCAAATCCTGTATTCCTGGCAACACCCTGGTAAATCTTTTCTGAACCCTCTCCAATTTAATAATATCCTTCCTATAATAGGGCGACCAGAACTGCAAATAGCAGAGGCATAACCAACGTCGTTTACAACCACAACATGACCTACCAACGCTTATATTAAAAAATCTGAGCAATGAAGACAAGCGTGTTAAATGCTTTAACCAGCCTGACCCCCGTGACACAAATTTCAAAGAATTATAAACCCGAAACCCTAAGTTTCTCTGTTCTACAACAGTACCCAGGGCCCTACCATTAACTGTACAAGTCCTGCCCTTGTTTGTTTTACCAAAATGCAATACTTCGCATTGTCCAAATTAAACTCCATCAGCTTCTCAGGCAATTGACTGAATTGATGAAGTTCTCTTTGTAATGTTGGATAATTTCCTTAATTGTCCATTATACTACCAATTTTGGTGTCACCTGCAAACTTACTTACAATGCCTCCTATAATCTCATCCAAGTCATTTATATGAATGACGAACAAAAGTGGACCCAGTACTGATCCCCTGGATTGCAGCTGGTTACAGTCCTCCAGTCTGAAAAACAACCCTCCACCACCATCCTCTGTCTCCTGCCGTCAAGCCAATTTTATATCCAATTAGAAAGCTCATCTTGAATTCCATATGATCTAACTCTACTAACCGGTCTACCATGGGAACCTTATCAAAGGCTAAAAGTCTATGGATCGAGTCTACAGGATTCATAAAGGGGTGTGGAGAGCAGTCAGATGTTCTAAAGCTCATCGGTACCAGTGACATAGTTAGGAAAAGGGGTGAGGATCTGAAAACAGAATAGAGGGAGTTAGGTTGGAAGCTAAAAGGCAGGAAGAGCAGAGTAGTAATCTCAGGATTGCTACCAGTGCCACAGACTACCGAGGCTAAGAACAGACAGCAAATGCAGGTGAACACGTGGCTGCATGGCTGGTGTAGAAGGGAGGGCTTCAGATATGTGGATTATTGGGATACCTTCTGGGGAAGGTAGGATTTGTACAAGATGGACAGGTTGCACCAGAACTGGAGGGATACCAATATTCTGGGCAGGAGGTTTGCTAGAGTTCTTCAGGAGGGTTTAAACTAGCTTGGCAGGGGGATGGGAATCTGTGATACAGATCAGAGGATGGAATAGGTAGTGAACAGCCAGATACAGTGCGCAGAGAGTTTGTGAGGAGGGATAGGCACTTGATATGGTAAAGGTGCAGTTAGTGTGATGGGTTGAAGCATGTCTACTTTAACGCAAGTAGCATCAGAAATAAGGGTGATGAACGGGCAGCACAGTGGCTCAGTGGTTAGCACTGCTGCCTCACAGCACCAGGGTCCCAGGTTCGATTCCAGCCTTGGGTGACTGTCTGTGTGGAGTTAGCACATTCTCCCCGTGTCTGCGTGGGTTTCCTCCGGATGCTCCGGTTTCCTCCCACAGTCCAAAGATGTGCAGGTTAGGTGAATTGGCCATGCTAAATTGCCCATAGTGCTAGGTCCATTTGTCAGAGGGAAATGGGTCTGGTGGGTTGCTCTTCCGAGGGTCAGTGTGGATTGGTTGGGCCGAAGGGCCGTGTTTCATACTGCAGGGAATCTAATCTAACCTAATCAAATCAAAAAAAAACTTAGAGCATGGATCGGTACTTGGAACTATGATGTTGTGGCCATTACGGAGACTTGGATATTACAGGGGCAGGAATGGTTGTTGGATGTTCCAGGGTTTAGATGTTTCAAAAGTTGCAGAAAGGGAGGTCGTTGAGGAGGGTTTATCTACAGAATCATTATGGGTGGACATCAGAAACAGGAAAGGAGCAGTCACTATATTAGGGCTTTATACAGACCACCTAATAGCAACAGAAAGACAGAGGAGCAGATTGGGGGGGCAGAATTTGGAAAGGTACAGAAGTAACAGGGTTGCTGTCATGGGTGACTTTAACTTCCCCATTATTAATTGGAATCTCCTTAGTTCAATAGTTCGGTTTTTGTCAGGTGTGCCCAGGAAGGATTCTGGACTCTGTGTCGATAGGCTGACTAGAGGGGACGCCATACTGAATTTGGCATTTGGCAATGAACCAGGCCAGGTTCTCTTTGTGGGAGAGCATTTCAGTGACAGTGATCACAACTCCTTGACTGTTAGTATAGTCATGGATAGGGATAGGAGCAGACGGTATGGGAAAGTATTTCATTGAGGGAAGGGGAATTACAATGCTATTAGGCAGGAACTGGGGTGCTTAAAATGGGAACAAATGTTTTCAGAGAAATGCATGACAGAAATGTGGAGGTTGTTTAGGGAGCACTTGCTGATAGTGTTGGATAGGTTTGTCCCACTGAGGCAAGGAAGGGACAACAGGGTGAGGAACCTTGGGTGACAAGGGATGTGGAACATCTAATCAAGAGGAAGAAGGAAGCTTACTTAAGGTGGAAGAGGCAAGGATCAGACAGGGCTTTACAGGGTTACAAGGTAGCTAGGAAGGAACTGAAAAATGGACTTAGAGAGTTGGAAGGGGGCATAAAAAAGCTTTAATAGGTAGGATTAGGGAAAACCTCAAAGCATTCTACACTTCTGAAGAACAAGAAGATGGACAGAGTGAGGGTAGGGCTGATCAGGAATAGAGGAGGGAATTTGTGCCTGGAGTCAGAAGTGGTACAGGAGGCCCTTAATGAATACTTTAAGGGGGACCTTGACGTTTCTGAGGACAGCGTGAAACAGGCTGATGTTAAGAAGAAGGGTGTGTTGAAAATTTTGAAAAACATAAGGATATAGAAGTCCCTGGGCCAGATGGGATATGCTTTAGATTATTACAGAAAGCGAGGGAAGAAATTGCTACACCTTTAGCTATGATCTTTGCATCGTCACTGTTCACTGGCGTAGTGGCAGATGATTGAAGGGTGGCAAATATTATTCCCTTGTTCAAGAAAGGGAATAGGGATAACCCTGGGAGTTACAGACCAGTCAGCTTTATGTCAGTGGTGGGCAAATTATTGTAGAGGATGCTGAGGCAGAGGTTTTATGATTATTTGGAAAAGCATAGCTTGATTAGAGATAGTCAACATGGCTTTGTGAGGGACAGGTCATGCCTCACAAGCCTTACTGAATTCTTTGAGGATGTGACAAAACACATTGATGATGTGGTGTACATGGATTTTAGCAATGCTTTTGATAAGGTTCCCATGGTAAGCTCATTCAGAAAGTAAGGAGGCATGGGATACAGGGAAATTCAGCTGTCTGGATACAGAATTAGCTAGCCCATAGAAGACAGAAGGTGGTAGTAAATGGAAAGTATTCAGCCTGGAGCTCGGTGACCAGTGGTGTTCTGCAGGGATCTGTTCTGGGACCTCTGCTCTTTGTGATTTTTATAAATGACTTGGATGAGGAAGTGGAAGCGAGGGGGTGGTTAAGTAAGTTTGACGATCACACAAAGGTTAGTGGAGTCATGGCTAGTGTGGAGGACTGTTGTATGTTGCAACGGGACAGTGACAGGATGCAGAACTGGGCAGATAAGCAGCAGATGGAGTTCAACCTAGAAAAGTGTGAGGTGATTCACTTTGGAAGGTCAAATTTGAATGCAGAATACAGGGTTAAAAGCAGGATTCCTGGCAGTGTGGAGGAACAGCGGGATCTTGGGGTCCATGTCCACAGATCCCTCAAAGTTGCCACCCTAGTTGATAGGGTTGTCAAGAAGATATGTGTGTGTTGGCTTTCATTAGCAGGGGGCTTGAATTCAAGAGCAGCACGGTTAAGCTGCAGCTCTACAGAGCCACGGTAAGGGCACACTTGAAATATTGTGTCCAGTTCTAGTTGCCTCATTATAGGAAACCTTTAGAGAGGGTGCAGAGGAGATTTATCAGGATGCTGCCTGGACTGGAGGGCATGTCTCATGAAGAAAGGTTGAGGGAACTAGGGCTTTTCTCATTGGAGCAAAGAAGAGGTGGTTGAGGCAAAAATAGTGTGAATAGTCAGAGACTTTTTCCCCAGGGGAAAATGGCTGTCATGTGGGCATAATTTTAAGGTGTTTGGAGGAAGGTTTAGGGGAGATGTCGGAGGTCGGTTCGTTATACAGAGAGTGGTGGATGCGTAGAATGCACTGCCAGCAGTGATAGTAGAGTCAGATACATTAAGGACATTTAAACAACTCTTGGATAGGCACGTGGATGATAGTAAACAGAAAGGTATGTAGGTTAGTTTGATCTTTTAGCTCCTTAACACAGTATGATCAGAGTCTTTCCCACCTGAAATTCTTTGCACAACTTCAAATGGCTGCTACAAAAATGTCTACTATTTATCATTCTTCTATTACACTGTAACTTGCATGTTTTGCATTTGTTATGCACTTTATGCAGTGTACGAGTGTGTAGTTTGTGCTGTGCATGTAGCACCCTTGGTCCCGGAGGAATGCTGTCTTGTTTTGTACTGTATCGGTTGTATATAGTAGAAGTGACAAATAAAAAGCTGCTACTACTACTAAAAGGTCAGCACAACATCGAGGGTCAAAGGGCCTGTAATGTGTTGTACTGTTCTACATGCTATGTTTTAAACAATGTCTACTGCTCTGCTGTCATCAATCTCCTTGGTTCGTTCCTCAAAAATCTCAATCAAGTTTGAGAGGAATGTTTTTCCTCATGCAAAATCATACTGACTATCAATGATAAGCAATCGAGAACACAAGGCTAACGTCATGGGAAAGTGGGCTTGAAATCCACTGTGGCAGATGGTGAAATCTGAATTTAATATGTTAATGGAGATTGTGTAACCCCTTGAATGTCGTTAAAAAACAAACATCTGGTTCACTAATGTCCTTTACAGAGGGAAATGTGTCATCTATTACTAGTCTGGCCTGCACATTACACCAGACCAACAATAATGTGGTTGACTCTTACGGCCCCCTGAAATGATCAAGCAAGCCACTCAGTCCAAGAGCAATAAGAGTGGACCCCAAACGCTGGCTTGCCAGTATTGACCATACCTCGTGTAATAAAAAGTGGAAAAAGTTGCATTGTTAGCCCAGCATTAGTTTTCTCATGACAGGAGACAAATACAGAGAGTGAGGAGCAGGATCAAGTTTTGCTGTGGTCTGTTGAGGAACCATGAACATAAAATTACGAATCATTCAGACACCGTCAGCTTGTTAAAACAACCAAAGCTGGACAAAGTTGTCGGTGAACCTTTACAACAATTATAATGCCTGATCAACAGGTTCCACAAAAAGATCCATGTTCCCAAGGAAAAAAAAAAGTGTCAACCAAATGGACAGCATGCACCAACTTTACCATCTAGGTCTGGAGGAGAATGAAGAGGACAATGATGGAAAAGATTTATAGCAGGTTTTTCACTACAGCAGAACAAGGTTACAACAGGAGCCTCAGTTTCCTTATTAAGATAAAGCAAATTTACAAAGTGAATGTCTGTGCAACTTGTGATACAAATGCAGTAGCTTGTAGAGTGCACTATAATCCTGGACAACAGCCAAATTTACAGCAGGTGCCTGCAACTTAAACTCAACAGCTTTGAGATGAATTTTCTTCAGGTGAGGCGCATACATTGTGGAGCACTTAGATCTAAGAGGCAGTCACACTTTTCCGGTTTAGACATGGTAGAATCTGATTCATGGTCAGAGTATAACTACAATACAGAAATGTGAAAATGGATCCCTGGTAGGGAGCAGGGGGCTGGATCTGCCCGACAGAGAAAGTGAGGACTGCAGATGCTGAGATTAGAGTGGAGTGTGGGGTGCTGGAAAAGCACAGCAGGTCAGGGAGCATCCGAGATGCAGGAGAATTGATGCTTCGCTTTTACCTGAAACGTTGATTCTCTTGCTCCTTGGATGCTGCCTGACTTGCTATACTATTCCAGCACCACATCCTGGATCGGCCCTATGATCATTCAGTAGTTAAGTATATTCAAGGCAAATCTTGAAAAGATTTTTGGATACTAAGGACTATGGGAATAGTGCAGGAAGATGGAAATGGAGTAAGTGGTCAGCAATAATAGTATTACACCAAGCTTGAAAGGGCAAATGGACAACACCTATTCCTATCCCGGCCCTTTAGAGATCAACTGCATTGTCTTACTGTTGCTGCTTCTAGTTACTCCTTAGTGTGCTAGTAACCCATTCTAGTTATCAGTTAGGATCTGTAAATTAAGTAGTTTCTGAGGTCTGTCCAAGCTTGTCCTTGACTATCACTCTTTCACCACCTTGCCGTCCGGTGAATCAATAACCATCTCAGATATTTTTTTAAAAATTCAAATTAAGTATGAGACATATTGCAGATATTTAGGCAAATTTTAAACAAGAAAGGAAGAAAAGAAGAAGAAAGAGTAGGTGATATGGTTGTCAAACTGCTCTGCCACTCAATATGTTCGTGGCTGATCTTGGGCTCAAACCCCAATTTCCTTATCCCTCTATTCCCTGACAGGTGACAAATTTGTCTTCGCTTTAAATATATTCAATAACCTCTAAGACAGAGAATTCTAAATATTCACAACTCATTGAGTGAAGAATTTTCTTGTTTCTATCCTAAACAACCGATCTCTTATCCTGAGACCATGCTCCTGAGTCCTAGATTTCCCAAATAAGGAAACAACTTTTGTGCATTGTCAAGCTCTTTCAGAACCATTCATGTTTTAACAAGCTCAGCTCTCATTCTTCTCAACCACACAGAATACAGGCTCTCATCATTCCCCCTTCATGGGACGATCCAATAATCCCATTAACCAATCCAGCAAATCTCTGCTGCACTACCTTGAATCGACATATATCCTTCCCTAAATAGAGACCAAAGCTGCACACCACAATTCCAAACGTAAACTCAAAGTCATTCCAATAAGGAATTTGGGTCAATTTAAAATAGCAAATAGGGATTGGATCAGGAGGTTCAGAGGATGACACTAATCCAAACATGAATAACTGAATGACCAGACAGGACAATGAAAGGAAAATTCATCATAAGATGCACTAATGCTAGATTTAACCCACCACAAAGCTAAACAAATAAAATAATTTCAAATTTGTTTGTCTTTTCTCAAAATAGCTGCTGCAAAGGGGAGGCATTGGCCTAATGGCATTATTGCTAGAGCATTATTGCTAGAGTTAATTAATTAATGTTTTGGGGATCTGGGTTTGAATCCCATCATGGCAGATGGTGCGATTTGAATTCAATTAAAAAATAAATCGATCTGGAATTAAGAGTCAATTGCCATTTTTTGTTGTAAAATACCTATTGAGTTCACTAATGTCCTTTAGGAAAGGAAATTGCATCCTTACCTGTCTGGTCTAGATCAGACTCCTGACCTACTACAATGTTGTTGACTCTTAACTGCCCTCTGGGCAATTAGGACAGGCAACAAATGCTGGCCTAGTCAATGATGCTCACATCCATGAATAAATAAAAAAGTATGAAGGTGATACATAATTTATGACTGATTAATACAATAGAACGTTGTTCTGTAAAGGATGTTACAACATTAAAAATTGGAAGACCCAATTTAGCTAGTTTCTGGATTTTCTCCTTCTTATGCATGGGATAGTCACTAAAAGAAGTATGTACATTTTATTTTTTTTTTAACGTACCTGCACACCTAACTCAGCTTCAGTCACAGCTTCTGTATTTAAATTGAATGAACGGTTCCAGAACTTGGAGCTTCTAAAGGACTCTTCTCTCCATGCAGTAAAGCTATTGTGTTCCTCATCATTCAAAGGCTCCTCTTTTATGGTAACAGTGCAGATTTCAGGGCCATCAGAATCCATGCGCTCATCACCATTTATTTCAGCCAAATCTCGCTCAACTTTAATATGGGCTTCACTTCGCTTGCTTGCATTAAGCTGAGTTTTAAATTTTTCCATGCTGTCTGTCCTTTTGCAATCTTCTCCAAATGTACTATCCTCTGTCACCCATTTTGTTTCATAAGCTCCAGTGACTGTAATGGTCTCACTTTTCATAGGGAATGTGTTAATAGTTTTCGCTCTTTGATTGCATTCCCCTTGTTCAGAGGATTTCACTGGATTCATTTCCAAGTCAAATATGTCATTGTTTAAATTGACAAGATTTGCTTTTGTTTGACAATCAGCCAAAGGAATGATATTGTCGTGCTGCTCAGCCTGTGTAGTGGTCTCTGGAAACATACGTAATGACTGGGATGGAGAAAGCTGATCTACCAATGTCCAAGTTGCAGGGACACACTGAAGTTGCAGCTTTGTTGCAGTTACGTCACATAGCGATGTGGAATTGTGCAATCTTCCAACACTTGCTTCTGATAAACTGGTTTTGGTACACAGTTCTGAATTTGTAGCAGCTGTGTTACAAAGAGAAGTGTTAGCATCACCTTCCAAAGTCGTAACTGTAGATGTGACGATTTTGACCACTGAATTTGTTCCTGTAATGGAAATATTATGGCATTATTCTTCAAAATCATACAGTATATTGATTAAAAGGGAATTCCTATTCCCAATGATTTACAAAAAACTTGGATTTCTATAACACCTTTCATGGCCAATGTTCCCTCTAAGCTATACTGCTGCTACAAGAATCTGTGCATGGCAAGTGGCATTCCACCACCATTTTGCAGCACTGATGTCTGGTTCCAAAAGTCAGTGCTGTGCACAGACCTTTGAAATAGCTGAAAATAAAATTAGTGGGAACACTGTTTGCGATCACTGGATGTCATATAGCACTTGGTAAGAATGATACACAATGGCTGTAAAGTTTCAGGTAAACCTCAACATGTGATTAAACCAGCACCTGAATCCTACATGAGTTTTCGAGGACCCATTTGTGCAGGTAGAGCCATTACCTAACACGAAACCCAGAATTGAATATATCCTGAATGTTATGGATACAACTATTCGAATTCCAGACGCTATTCTCTTAAAAAACAATCAAAGCTAAAGTGGTAGCAAAAACACTCAGTTTTACACTCGCCATGGTCTGTGAATATAAATACAGCCTGATCAAGTACCAAAGTTTGTCAAAAAACTTTCAGGATATCATAAGTTTGTGAATTAAAGCAATTAAAGTTGACTGTGGACCATCTGCAGACCCATGGTGCTTTCGTGAGATATCACCAAACTCTCAAACCATGATCAAAATTTATTGTTATCAGCATCCAAAGGATTAAGGCAAAGCTTTAGATTTTCTAATTTGCAATCGGAGTCCAAACACAGGCAGGTTAGGTGGATTGGGAGAAAGTGAGGAATACAAATGTCTGAGATGAGAGTCAAAAAGTGTGGCGCTGGAAAAGCACAGCAGATCAGGCAGCATCCAAGGCGCAGGAGAGTCAACGTTTCGAGGATAAGCTCTTCATCAGGAATGTGGGTTGGACCCCAGGGAACAGAGATAAATGAGAGGGATCTGGCGCAAGGCAGCCGGGAATGCGATAGGTAGATGAAGGTGGAGGATGAAGGTGATAGGTCAGAGCAGAGGGTGGAGAGAACAGGTTGATGGACATGCAGAACAGAACAGTTCCAGAGGGTGGTGCCGAGTTGGAGGGTTGGATGTAGGATGGAGGGGGGGGGGGAATGAGCAAACTGGTGAAATCAACATTAATCCCGTGTGGTTGGAGTGTCTGAAGGCGGGAGATGAGGTGTTCTTCCTCCAGGTATCGAGTGGCTAGAATTTGGCAGTGGAGGTGGCCCAAGACTTGCATGTCCTTGGCGGAGTTGGAGGGAGAGTTGAAGTGTCCTTCCACAGAGGGTGGGGTTAATTGGTGCATGTGTCCCGGAAATATTCTCTGAAACATTCCACAAGTTGCTGTCCTGTCTCCCTAATGTAGAGACGACCACATCGAGGGCAACGGACCTGGTAGATGAGATGTTTGAAGGTGCAGAAAAATCTCTGCCAGATGTGGAAGGATCCTTTGAGCCATGGATGGAGGTGAGTAGGGGGGGGGGGGGGAAGTGGGCACAGGTTTACACCTCTTATGGTGGCAAGGGAAAGTGCTGGGAGTGGAGGGTGGGTTGGTGGGCGGCATGGGCCTAACGAGGGAGTATGGAGGGAATGGTCTCTGTGGAATGCTGAAAGGAGTGGGGACGGAAATATATCTCTGGTGGTCGGGTCTGACTGTGTGTAGTCTGGTGGTGGGGTCAGGTTAGGATTGGCCATGCTAAATTTCCCATAGTGACCAAAAATATGCAGCGAGCTGGATTAGCCATGGGAAATGCTGGGTTACAGGGTTGGGGGTTAGGTCTGGATGCGATGCTCTGAGGGTCGGTGTAGACGCAATGGGCCAAATGGTCTGCTTCCACGCTGTAGGGATTCAATGATTATCCAAACCTACTGGCTTCAGATAATTCGAATTACTTTATAGCCATTAAACAAGAGGACCATTAAAATTGATTACAGATAAATTGTTAAGTCAAAAAATGAATCTTAGACTATGTGAGTACATGTCCACATTTCTCAAAAGGCTTACAGGTGTATGCAGAATTGAGCACTAACAGTTGAAAAATGTGCCATAAAATATTGAAATATATGAATGTAAGACCACCAAAAATTTTAAACAGGAAATGAAGTTTGGTACTGTTGCCTTTACAAGGTGAGCCTTAAAAAGCAACACTCAGTAGTCATTACGAAGTATTTAAAAGTGCTCGCTTATTTAACATTTTTAATCGATACTATTGATTGTTCTTCTGACAATCAGGAATGTCATCTGAACATGCTAAAACAGTACTATCATAGAAAAGACCACAAGAATGTACAGGTATGTCAACTAGCAACTGTAGTAGAAGAGGATAGAAGAAAGAAGAATGAGAGCCACTGAGAAAAAGGGAAATTCCCAAAAATAAACTTCGCTATGAGTCACAAATTTGGAGAAATTAGATAATTTAGCTGGAGAAATATCAACAAAGAGATATATAACGAGGTTCTTGGCAATGTGCGGATTTAATGGAAATTAATTTGCTAGGAAAACAGACAAAGATGGTTAGATTATTTTTTTTAGATTAGATTACATTACTTACAGTGTGGAAACAGGCCCTTCGGCCCAACAAGTCCACACCGACCCGCCGAAGCAAAACCCACCCATACCCCTACATTTACCCCTTACCTAACACCACGGGCAATTTAGCATGACCAATTCACCTGACCCTGCACATCTTTGGACTGTGGGAGGAAACCGGAGCACCCGGAAGAAACCCACGCAGACACGGGGAGAACGTGCAAACTCCACACAGTCAGTCGCCTGAGGCAGGAATTGAACCCGGGTCTCAGGCGCTGTGAGGCAGCAGTGCTAACCACTGTGCCACCGTGCCGACCATGGTATAAGTCAACAGAATGCCAAGCAGTTTTGAAAAGCTAAAAGCAATTTTCACGAATGAACACGTAATTAAATGCACCTAACTTTACATTCGCAGTAGAAGCCAGTGATTTGGGGATTGGAGCAGTTCCCTTACAGGAAGGCAAAACTGGAATGGAGAAGCCTGTGGCTTAATTTTCAAAGAAGTTGAACCACCATCAGAGAAGATATCAAATTACAAACAAGGAAGCGCTCGAGGTGGGGGCAGTTCTTCAGCACTTTGGAGTTTACATTTGACATGGGAACTGTGAAATTGTGGTTTCCTTTGATTACAATCTTAACCTTTGGGGACGAGTTCGGAATGGAATCTCCAAGATTGTTCAAATGGAGATTAGATCTGCAATCGTATGACATGAAAATGTTTCCATGTGCATATTTCCAGGAAAGAAAATGTAATTGCAGATGCTTTATCCTGAATGTAAGTGGTTTTAAATTTAAGAATGTGACCAAAAGAACTGAATAGTGATTAAGAATCGGGTGGACCATAAGAAACAGGGACGGGAGAAGGCACCTTGAACTTGCTCTGCCATTCATCAGGATCCATTTATCTCAACAAGGACTCTGCTCCTCAGTTCTCAATGGAAAGAAGTTCAAATGACTCAACTCTCAAAGAAATTCCTCCTCATCTCAGTCCTAAATTGACACCCCTGCATTCTGAGACTATGCCCTCAGGTCCTTGACTCTCACATAAAGGGAAACATAATCTTTTACACCCTGTCAATCCCCTTAAGAATCCTTTATGTTTCAATGAGATCACCTCTTATTCTTCTAAACTCCAGTGAGTAGGGTCTTAACCTGTTTAGCCTTTGCTCTCAAGACAATCTGTCCGTTCCAGGGATCATCCGAATGAACCTTTTCTAATCTGCCTCAAATGAAATGATATCTCTCCTTAGATAAGGGGGCCAAAACAGCTCTCTGTACTCTAGATGTGGTCTCACTAGCACCTTGTGCAGTTACATTCAGACTTCTTTACTCTTATACTACAACCGCTTTGAAATAAGGGCCAACATTCCACTGGCCTTGCTGATTACCTGCTGCACCTGTGTGCTAGCTTTCTGGGTCTCATGCACAAGTCCCTTTGTCAATGTAATAAATCTGTTCTTCTGTTCTCCCTTTCAAAATGAACAACTTCACATTTTCCCACATTATCCTCAGTTTGCCAACTTTTTAACCCACGTACTTAACCTATCAACATCTCTCTGTAAACTGTATGTATCCCCTTTGCAACTTGCTTTTCATCTATTTTTGTGTCATCTGCAAATTTGCCTATAGTGGGAGGAAGAATGAATGTGTTTTGTGTTGTTTAAGTGTTGCTAACCTTGTAATGAAACCTTTTTTAAAAAAACTGGTGTGTCATGTTTTGAGGGGGCAGGCATGTTAGAACTCACTGATTTTTTTTTACCTTTTTTCCATTCTTTTATAAATGTTGGTTTGGAGCTGTGAACGGAGAACTTTGAGCTGAAAATGATCTTTGGACAGTGAACAGCAGCTTAAATTACAAACTAAAAACAAAACACAGAATAAACTAGCTGCTGGGCATTTGAGAGGCAGGCATGCAATTTAATTGCAGGTTAGTTCTTAAATCAAAAAGATTCCAAAAAACTCTGTGGCACCAGGGTCATACAGCACAAAAACGGGCCATATGACCCATCACGTCTATGCTGATCAACCAACTCCAGACTACACAAACACCATAGCCTACAATGCCCTGGCGTTTCAAAGACTCATTCAGATGCTTCTTAAAATGTTGCAGGACTACCTTCTACCTTCCGCCACCATCCACTTAGGCAGCAGATTCCAGTTATCAGCTACTCTCTGGGTAAATTTGTTTTTCAGATCTCCTCTAAACTGATTATTCCTCACCTTAAACGTATGCCCTCTAGTTTTAGACAAGTGCACCATAGGGAGAGAGATTCTCATGACCTATTCTGTCCAAGCCTCTCAATTTTGTACACCACAATCAGATACCTCCCCAGCCTCTCTGCTCCAAGGAAAACAAATCCAGCCTATCCAGTCTCTCCTCATAATGAAGACTTTTCGATCCAGGTAACATTAAGTTGAATCTCCTCTGCACATCCTCCAGTGTAAACCTGCCCTTCTGATTGTGTGGCGACCAGGGTTGCAAACAGCATTCCATCTGTGACCTAAACATTTTATTAGGGTGTAAAATGACTTCCTTGCTCCTACATATGCTTTGGCTAATGTTTAACGCAATACAAGAAAAGATGATGGTCAAACTGAGGAAGGGACCAGAGTTCTAACTGGCTTTTGGACGGAGTTTCTGAAAGGAGGAGCCTGTCTGTCAATCCTAGGGCATAAAAGATTTGAAAGGGATTTTGAGTAGTCTGGCTAGTTTTGTTACTTTCTTATCTCTGAATGGTGTTTTTTGTGTGAAAGTTCTAAAAACGAAGGTTATTGGGTTTAAATTACAGACAATTAGACTACGCTCTTATTTAAATGGATGTAAATTTGCTTCCTGAGCTGAAAGGTTCATTTTCAGACATTCCATCACCACAACAGGTATCATCATCAGTGAGCCTCCAGAGAAGCACTGGTGTCAGTGACTCGCTTATTATTTATGTCTTTTGGTTTCCTTGAGTTGGTGATGTCATTTTCGATGGTTATGTCATTTCTGGTGGTGATGTCATTTCCCGTTCTTTTTCTCAGAGGGTGCTAAATTCAGTAAAGTGGAGGAAAAAACAACAAGTTGCCATTTGTAGATGTCGCAGTAGAGTGAACAGCCAATGGTGAACTTCAAACCAGCATCTACAGGAAATCAATACATACTGACCAAATATTGAACTACAGAAGCAATCATCTTAACACCCACAAACAAAGCTGCATTAGAGCTACCACACGCTGCAGCATCTAGGAACTACGCAGAGCAGAGGAAAATCACCCACACAGGGTATTCAAAAAGAACTGGTATGCAATGAACATAGTCTGCCGATTTCTCAGCAACAAACCCCAGCAAGCAGTCAAAATACGTCCAGAAACGCTAGCCACCCTCCCCTACATCAAAGGCATCTCAGAAATGACTGCCAGACTACTCAGACCCCTTGGCACCATGGTAGCTCACAAACCCACCAGCACACTAAAACAGCAGCAAATGAACTTGCAAGACCCTATATAGGCAACAAGCAAAACTAATGTCATTTACAAAATACCTTGCAAGAACTGTAACAAACACTACATTGGACAAACAGGCAGAAAACTAGCCACCAGGATACATGAACACTACCTAGCCACAAAAACACATGACCCACTCTCACTAGTATCCTTACATACAGATGAGGAAAGACACCATTTCGATTGGGTCAACACATCCTAGGACAAGCCAAACAGAGACACACATGAGAATTCCTAGAAGCATGACATTCCAACTGGAACTCTGTCAACAAACACATAGACTTGGATCCCATTTACCACCCTCTGAGCAAAAGAACAGGAAATGACATCAACACAGGAAATGACACCACCAACCCAAGGATACCCAAACACAAACAGAAAGCAGGTCACTAACACCTGTGCTTCACTGGAGGCTCACTGATGTTACCTAGTATGGTGGCGATAGGTCTGAAAATTAACCTTCCAACTCAGCGAGCAAACTTAATCCAGAACCTCAACTTGAGCTACAAGTCTTCTCAAAACTCGTTATTTAATTTTGCTTTGCTAAGTTACTATACTGTTCAAGCTTGGTTTTTCAAAAAACTTGGTTATGAACTGCTGAGGTCAATTTTAAAGGGTCTTTGAAGATTTTAATCTTACTGTGTTGCTAATGCTGAGGTAGGAAGGTGGATTTGATTTGGCTGTCTGTCTTCATCTCATAACAGTAGTCAATAGTGCTCACTTCTCAATACCATACCTGGAATTGGTGACTGGGGAATGTTCAGCTGTTGCACTGGTGTTTGTTCTGGAGTCTTTGTGTAAACTAGCTGGAATATTTTCCCACTGGAGTGTCTGTACAATTGTCGGCCATCAGCAGCCTTGATAGGCTGAAGCATCAGATTGTCTCCTGGCTGTAGTTTCAGTGTGTTTGGGACAGCAATGCATTGCCGGCGGCCATCTTGATCCAGAGAGGCAGGTGAACCTGACAAAAAGACAGGCCATTTAAAACGCTGCATGACAAATTGATGAATCATACCAATCTGCATAGTTTGTTGGTTTCAAGGCACAGATTTTTCCACTGATTGTATCTACCTCTGACATACAAGCCAACTTATTAAGGCATTGATAGCAACAATGCATTCACTCAATGTATTTTAATTCAGAACTCAAAAAAATCAATAAAAATTTTGGTCTGACGACAGACAAAATAAACAAGCAGGGGAGTAGACCATTTGCCTCTTGATCCTCCTCTGCCATTTAATAGGGTCATGCAGATCTACAGCACAGAAAGAGACCAGTTGATCCATCAAACCTGCACCAGTCGAAAACCACCAAACTATTCTTAGCCCATTTTCCAGCACTATGTCCATAAACTTCTATGTTTTGGTATGGCGAACATATCTCTGAATTCTTCTTAAACGTTACGAGGGTTTCTGACCAAGTTTCCGATTCTCACCATGCTCTGGATGGAAGAAATGTCTTCATATCCCCTCTAAACCTCCTGCCCTCATCTAAAATCAATGCCTCTTGATCATTACGTCTCTGTAATTGCTATGATATCCCAGTCCCACATTCCTAACCATGCCCTGAGTTCATCTGCCTTCCCTGTTGGGCCTCTTGCACTGAAATAAATGCAAGTTAATTTATCAGTCCTACCTGGTTCTCTGCTTTGTTCTTGCCTGTCCTGACTGTTTGACTCATTCTCTTTCCCAGTCTCAGACTGATCTCTTTCCTCACTATTTCCCTGGGTTCCAGCCCCCCCACCACCACCAACCCCCACCCCCCCAAACTTACTAGTTAAAATCCTCCCCAGCAGCCCTAGCAAGTCTCCTTAGTAAGTATATTAGTCCCGTTCCAATTCAGGTGCAATCTGTCCTTCTTGTAAGGTCATTTTTACCCCAGAAGAGATTCCAATGATCCAAAAACATGAACTCTTCTTCCATGCACCAGCTCCTCAGCCACGCGTTCACCTGTTTTCTATCCTCCTGTTCCTACCCTCACTAGCTCGTAGCACCAGAAATAATTCGGATATTACTACTCTCGGGGACCTCCTTTTTAAATTCCTGCCTAACTTTCCATATTCTCCCTTCAGAATCTCATCCTTTTCCCTTGCTATGCCGTTAGTTCCAATGTGTTTGCTAATCTCCTGCTGGTCCCTCTCCTCTTTGAGGACATTCGGCACCCTCTCTAAGATAACCTTGATCTTGGCATCAGGGAGGCAACACACCATTCTGATTTTTCGCTGCCGGCTGCAGAAACGTCTTTTTGTGCCTCTGACTAGAGAATCCCGTATCACAATTGATTACTTGGAACCTGAAATGCCCTTCATTACATTAGAGCTATTCTTAGTACCAGAAACTTGGCTAGTGATGCTACATTCCCCTGAAAGTCCATCACACCCTACATTTTCCAATACAACATACTTGTTTGAGATGGGAGTAGTACCAAAGACTTCTGCACTACCTGCCTACCCCACCTACCTGACTGTATCTGCGGCTTTTCTCCCTTCCTATAACTGCCATCCATCACACCCCCTAGCTCCTATAAATTCTTCACTGCCTCTAACTGCCACTCCAACCAATTCATGGGATCTGAAAAGATTCTCAATCAAACACACTTCTTGTAGACGTAATCATTAGTAACTTCCTGACTCCTACATCAGGCAAGGAGAGCACATCACTCTATTAAAGGCCATCTTTTCTCCTCCATAATCTACAGACCCAGAAAATAGTCCAGTTTTGCAGCTGTAAAAACACTGCTCCAGGCTAACTTAGTACTTAAAATTTAATTAAGATACAGATCTCAATAAAACACAATCAAGAAAGAACCCACTGTACTCACTATTATAGATTTATGGCAAGGTTATACTTAAAACTATGCACTTATCTACACCTGTGGTATGAGCTCTCCCATACAGGTTCCTCCAAGGTCAGCTCTGAATTTCACTGTTTGTTAACTTTTCCTAGATGCACTTTGAAGTCCAAAGACACTTGAACTCACACAGCAAAGGCAGTAACTGTGCAGATTCACTGCTGTGTCAGGCAGCAGCGTATGTTTCTTTCGCTGACCATGTGGTCGCTGCCTTTGTCCATCTTCCTCCTCTTTAAAGTGCCGTTTTGATCTTCTTCCCCACCACCCCCAAAGTTCTAAAACAATGCAACAGCGTATAATCTGGAATTCGAGGAAATCATCTCCAACACCTCAATTACCTCAAAAAAGGAGAAGCTCTTACGGCCATAATTTCTTTCCCTGTCCTTCTTCTTGGATAACCCAGAATCCTTTTCTTTAATCAACTTTCCTAGCCTACCCTAAACAATCTTTCATACCCTTGCTTAGCAAGAATCTATGAACATTAAGGCAGAAGTGGAAAGACTCTGCTTCCACCACCACTTTGAGGAAGAGAGGTCCAAAGATTCATGATCCTCCAAGAGAGAAATATGGAGCCCTGATTTTAAACAGAGACTATTCGTTCTAGATTCTCTGACAAGAGGAAATATCCTTTCCACATCTACCTTGTCAATACCAGACAGGACCATATGCTTCAATCAAGTCACCTCTTACTCTTCTAAACTCCAGTGAGTACAAACTTGTCCAAACTTTTCTCATAAGACAGGTGTTACTTTGGTTCGCCTTCTTTGAACTGCTTACAGTGCATTTACATCTTTCACTGATGAAGGTGGCCAATATTATACTGGCGTATTCAATTCTATTCACAATAAATTTTAACATTCTATTGGCTTTCCTGATTATTTACCTATTGTACCTGAATACTAACATTTTGCACTTGGACAACCAGATCTCTCCACATCTCACAGATCTATAACCTTTCATTATTCAGAATGCACGCTTTTTGGAAAAAAAAATCTTCCTGCCAACATGGGCAGCTTCACATATTCTTACATTACACTCCATCTGCCAGATGTTTGCCCATTCTTTATTTTTTTTTAAATCACTCATGGGACCTGGGTGATGATCGCTGGCCCAGCATTTATTACCCATGCCCTTGAGAAAGTGGTGGTGAGCTGCCTTCTTAAATTGCTGCAGTCTATGCGCTGTAGCTAGTTCCCCAGTGCCATTATGGACGGAATTCCAGGATTTTGACACAGCAATAGTTAAGTGACGCAATATATTTCTAGGTCAGAATGGGCATTCCCATACAGCTGCTTCTCATTGGTTGAGGTGCAGTGGCTGTGCGTTTGGAAGGTGCTGTCTCAGGATCTTTGATTTTTTTTCTGCAGTGCATCTTGTACATATGCAAAGTGACTAATGTGCATCAGCGGTGGAGGTGGTGAATGCTTGTGGATGTGTTTTGGATGTTATTAAGCTAACATTTTGTTGAATCTGTCCTAATCCTGGGTTGAAAAGTGTGATGCTCGAAAAGCACAGCAGGTAGGGCAGCAACCGAGGATCAGAGGAATCGACGTTTTGGGCATAAGCCTTTCATCAGGAATGTGGGGGGTGGGTGGGGCTAGGAAGGCAATAGGTAAATGCAGGTAGGAGGATGATGGTGATCTTCCTCATCTCCACTGTCCCCATCTCATCCCAGATCCAACGCTTCAAGTTGGCACGTCCCTCTTGAACTGTCCTACTTGTCCCTCTTTCTTTCCACCTATCCACTCCACTCTCCCCTCCAACCTATCACCATCACACCCCAGCAGCATCTACCTATCGCCTTCCCAGCTAACTTCCCCCACGCCTACCCTCTCATTTATCGCTCCACCTGCACATTCCTGATGAAGTGCTTATCCCCAAAAGGTCAACTGTGTTTTTCCAGCATCACACCTTTTGACTCTGCTCTCCAGCACCTGCAGTCCTCACTTTCTCCTGGTCTCTGTACTTGTCCAGGAAAATGGGGAATAGTCCATCATGTCCCTAACTTGCGCCTTGTAGATGGTTTTGGGAGTCAGGAGATGAGTTACTCACTGTAGTGCTCCTAGCTTCTGACATGATTTTGTAGCTACCTTGTTTATTTGGCAAGTCATGTTGATAGTGGGGGATTTCTTTAAAGAAAAACATCAAGGTGGGGTGTATTAGATTGACTCTTACCGGAGATGGTCATTAGTTAGCAATTCTGAAGCACAAATTTTACTTGTCAGTTCAATCCTGGACATTTGTCTTCTTGCAATTGAGCATTTGGCCTGCTTCAGTATGTGAGCAGTCGTGAATGGTTCTGAACATTGTGTAGTCATCTGTGAACATCCCCAATTCTGACCTTATGATATAGGGAAGGTCACTGATGAAGCAGCTGAAGGTGGTTGGGCCTAGGACACTACCCTAAGGAATTCCTGTAGGGAGCCGAGATTACTGATTTCCAACAACCACAGCTATCTTCTTATTCGCCAGGTATGACTCCAACCAGTGCAGAGTGTCTCCCTGATTCCCACTGGTCCCATATTCAAACAAATGCAGCCTTGATGTTAAGGGCTGTCACTCTCACCTCACCTCTAGAAATTAGCACTTTTGTCCATTTTGAATCAAGGCTGTAATGAGGTCAGGAGCAGAGTGGCCCTGGCAGAATTCAACCTGGACATCATTCGGTAGGCTGTTGCTAAGCAGGTGTTGTTCAATAGCACTGTTGACAATACTTGCCATCATTTTACTGATAATCATGTTCAGACTGATGGGAGCAGTAATTGGCCAGGATGGATTTGTCCTTTTTATGTGCAGCACACACCTGGGTAAATAGCAACAGCTTGGCTAGGGGTGTAGCAAGTTCCAGACCACAAGTTCGACTGCCAAATGTTATCAGGGCCCACAGTCTTTGCAGTATCCAGTGCCTCCAAATATTTCTTGATATTGCATGGAGTGAATCGAATTGGCTGAAGACTGGCATGTGATCCTGCTGACCAACAGAAGAGGCCAAGTGGATCATCCACTTAGCACTTCTGGTTGCAGATTGTCACAAATATTTTGGCCTTATCTTTTGGATGGGCTCTTCCGTTTTTGAGGATGGGGACACTTGTGGAACTTCCTCCTTCAGTGAGATGTTTAACTGGCCACACCCATTCATGACTGGATGTAGCAGGACTACTGAACTTAAATCTGATCTGCTGGTTGTGGGATTGCTTAGCTCTGTCTATCACTTGCTGCTTATGCTGATTGGTGTGCAAGTAGTGCTTCTTTGTACCTTCACCAGGTAGACACCTCATTTTCAGGTATGCCTGGTGCTGTTCCTGGCATGCCCTCCTACACTCTCCATTCAATCTGGGTGATCCCCTGGCTCGATGGTAATGGTAGAGCGGAGTATTTGATGAGTCAGGAGGTTTCAGATTGTATTGGAGTGCAATTCTGCTGCCGTTGATGGCCTACAACATCTCATTGATGCTCAGTCTTGAGTTGTTAGGTCTGGTCTGTTCTGTTTGAAATCCATTTAGCAAGGCAATCGTGCAGCACAATGTGATGTAAGGTATTATCAATGTGAGGGTGGACTTCATATTCACAAAGTCTGTGCAATGGTCACTCTTACTAATACTGTCATGGACAGATACATCTGTAGGAGGCAGATTGATGAAGATGAGATTCAGTATATTTTTCCTTTATTGGTTCCGTCATCACCCATCACAGAGCCAGTTTATAAGCTATATTCTTTAAGACCTGACCAGGTTGATTAGTAGTGCTGCTGCCACTGTCTTGGTGGTAGACATTGAAATCCCCACCCAGAGTACATTCTGAACCCCTCCCATCCTCAGTGCCTCCTCCAAGTATTGCTCAACATGGAAGAGTAACAAGTCATTAGCTGAGAGAGGATAGTATATAGCACATGGCCTTAGCCATGTTTGACCTAAGTCCATGAAATTTCATGGAGTCCAGAGTCAATGTTGAGAACCTCCAGGGAAACTCCCTCCTGACTGTATTACACTGTGCCATGACCTCTGCTGTATCTGTCCTGCTAGTGGGACAGGCCACTTTCAACAGTGATGGTGATTCTCTGGAACACTGTCTGTCTTAATCTATTTTTTTTTGCAGCCTTATGCTGTCTACATGACTTATTTATGGACACATTACATGAGTGGCCAAAAACTTAGTAAATGGAATATATGTGGGAAAAGGTGAGACTATGCATTTTAACAGGAAGAATAAAGAATTGAACATTATTTATGTGGAGAAAGATTGCAGAAAATTGCGGCACAGAAAGATTTGGGAGCACTCATGCATAAATCATAAAATGCTTGCATCCAAAGTCAACAGGTAACAGGGAAGTCATAGAGTCATAGAGATGTACAGCATGGAAACAGACCCTTCGGTCCAACCCATCCATGCAGACCAGATATCCCAACCCAATCTACTACCACCTGCCAGCACCCAGCCCTTATCCCTTCAAACCCTTCCTGTTCATATACCCATCCAAATGCCTCTTAAATGTTGCAATTGTACCAGCCTCCACCACATCCTGTGGCAGCTCATACCATACACGTACCACCCTCTGCGTGAAAAAGTTGCCCCTTAGGTCTCTTTTATATCTTTCCCCTCTCACCCTAAACCTATGCCCTCTAGACTCCCCGACCCCAGAGAAAAGACTTAGTCTCTTTATCCTATCCATGCTCAATTTTGTAAACCTCTATAAGGTCACCCCTCAGCCTCCGACGCTCCAGGGAAAACAGCCCCAGCCTGTTCAGCCGCTCCCTGTAGCTCAGATCCTCCAACCCTGGCAAACATCCTTGTAAATCTTTTTTGAACCCTTTCAAGTTTCCCAACAACTTTCCGATAGGAAAGAGACCAGAACTGCGCACAATATTCCAACAATGGCCTAACCAATGTCCTGTACAGCCGCAACATGACCTCCCAACTCCTGTACTCAATACTCTGACCAATAAAGTCAAATAGATTGTTGACCTTTATTTCAAAGAGAATGGAATACAAAAATGGGAGATATTGCTAAACAAGTAAGGCACTAGTCAGACCATAGCTGGAATACTGTGAAGTGTTTTGGTCCCCGTATCAAAAGATCATAAGGCTATCAGGCATAAGACTAGAATTAGTCCATTCAGCTCAACAACCTCTCTGAATCTACACCATCAAGTCCCCTAAGAATCTTGAAAGTTTCAATATGCTTTCCTCTCATTCTTCTAAATTCTAATGAGTACAAGCCCAACTTACTCAACTGCTCATTAGAAAATCCCTCCATAACTGGAATCAACTTACTGAATCCTCTCTGACTGCCTCCAATGTCAGTATCTTATGATGGAGAAGTTGTTTCCCTGTGTGGGAGAGTCTAGTACCAGAGGGAGTAATCTCAGAATAATGACTCACACATTAAAGACATTGACGAAGAGTAATTCTTCTGATGGCAGTGAATCTATGGAACTTTTTACTGCAGAGGGCTGTTGAGGCTGGGTCATTAAGTACATTCAAGGCTGAGACAGACACATTTCTAATCAGTAAAAGAATTAGGATTATAGGGAAAAGGCAGGAAAAGTGACTGAAGATTATCAAATCAGCCATAGTCCCACCGAATGGCAAAGCAAAGCTAATGGACTGCATGGCCTACTTCTGAACATTCAGCTTATGGTTTTACTTTCTTAGTTATCTTTGCATCTTTAGCAAATTTGGCAACCAACACAGCACCAAGAAAACATTTGCAACTGCAGCACCACAGACCTGAAACATTAAGTCGTTCTCTCTCCAGTGATGGTACCTTACCAGCTGATAACTTCCAACATGGTTTTATATATTTTACACCATACTTTATATACAACTTGTTGCTAATCAAAACAGCAATCACAATGAAATGAGTACACTGTTTTCTGGCTATCATTTCCTCCATCTGAAAACATTGATTTTAATTTAGATATATTTTGACTGAATTTAGTGTGGCTATTTAAATATGTAATTTACCAGATAGGTCCTGAACTGCTGACTCACGACATGAAACAATGAAGTTCTTTCTTCCTCACACGATGTACATCATCTTTTCAAATACTCCACCATTTGTTAAATAACAAATGGCAAAGCATGTGCACACCTCATCACCCCGCAAGAGAAAGAGAGCACTTGCTCAGGAGGGCACGTGCATGCCATAGGAGGGTTGCAGACACCTTTGTTGGCACTTCTGCTATTCAAGAGGCTTACCGTTGAATAATTAATAAGGTGCTGTAAATGATGTGGGGTACACATAGACATGTGTGCAATGCACTCACACATACACCAGTTGGCTTGGACAAATCGTCTTGAATCTTAAACCTACCTGAAGACAATCCAGAAGAATTAGTCTTACACAATAGGTAACGGGTTGTAGGAGCAGCTGATGTCTCAGGTTTATTTCCAGATGCAACAGAATTCATAAAGCAGTTTGGAGTTGGTGTTGCAGTAGTATTGGTCAGGATTGTACTCAAAGCCCCAATTCTCTGGAATGTAGTGACTGCAGATCTAATAGGAGAGGGGGCTTTGGACACATTTTTCACAGTAGTGTCAGTAGCTGCAATGGAAACTCCTTGTTCCCTTTTCTGTGCTGTAATCACTGGAAATGACTGAGCTTTACCTTCTGCTGCAGAAAAAAAATTGGAATTTGAAGGTAAAGACAAAATACTGTAGTATCAATATTGTAATTTCTTGCTGTAATTAACTTAATTACATATACACAACTTTTTAAAATTAATTCATAGAATGTATGTGTTGCTGAGAAGGATGTATTTGAGAAATTGGTGGCAAGGCTCCTTCCCTCAAACATACAGCTGTTCAGAATGCATGTACCAGAATTTCAACTCAGCAACAGTAAAGAAACAGCAATATATTTGCAAGTCAAGATGGAACATGATATGTAGGTTGTGCAATTTCACTTACTATGCTGCCCCGGTTTTTTTTAATAGAAGAAGTTACAAGTGTGGAAGGTGCTGTTGAAGGAACTTAGTAATTTATTGCTGGAGTTTTGTTAATGGTATGTTCTGCTATCATAACGTTCTGGTGATGGAGGGACTGAATGGTAAAGGGTGGATGAGGTGTTATCGAGCAGGCTTTTCTTTTCCAGATGATATCAAGCTTCAAACGGGTTAGGACTGCACTCATTTACACAACAGGACAGCATTCAATCACACTCTTGACTTACTGATTTATATATGTTGCACAACTGATGTATAAACATTAGCAGCAATGGCACTGGTGACGATGATGTGTTACTTGACACTGCGTAGGCCATGAGAACACTGAAACAGGAGGTGATCATTTAGACTGTGAAACCCGTTGACTATTCAATGAGATCACACCTGATGTGCAACTTAACTCCACACACTTGCCTCTGTCGCACATCATGATCAACAAATAATTAACTGAGCATTTATATGAGTGTTCAACATTTCTGCCAACCTTTGTGTGTTTAAGTGTTTCCTAATTTCACCACCAGAGTCTTTTTCTCAGGCACTGCTAGAGTGTCCCAACTAGTGGAAATAGTTTCACTCCAACGACTTATTGTGAAAACATTAACAAATCATTTTTTAATTTTCTAAATTCCAGGCAATACAATCCTTGCTTACGTAACCTTGTTCATACGTAACCATTAGAATCCAGTCTGGTAAATCCATGCTGCCCTCCCTCCAAAGGTAACTACATCCTTCCTCAGGTATGCTACTTCAATTTGCAGCCTGGTCTAATTAGGGCTTCCTGTCGCAGAAGCAGGATTTCCATCCCTTGATATTTTAGTCCACTAAATAACTAGAAAATTGAAAGTATTAAGGTACAAAACCCAAAGAAACATGGCCTTACACAGGACAAGAAAGAAACAACCACCTCCAATCCCAACCACATACTAATCCCAAAGTTAGAAAACATTTTGCAACATCTTATAATCTCTCTTGACCATAAGCCCGGTCTCGAATTTGTCAACATAATTTGTTTTTATAAAACAGTCCCCTGTGAAATGACAAACAAGTAGACCATTAAAATGAAAAGCATTTTTAATACAAAGTAGCATACAAGGAGAGCTTAGTCATCAGATTTTGTACACTAGCTAAAAATGAATGGGTACAGTAGTAGTTTGAAAGCTTAAATATTTGCAGTAATTCAGAGTCTCAGATTTTCACTTCATAACAAATAGTACGCTGTTTAATCCCAAGAGCCTGCTTCACCAATATATTAGACCATGACTGCAATTTTGAATTAAAGTCCAACCTCGACAGCTTCTTTTTATTCAATCCAGCATCATTCTGACGAATCTACACTGCATCAACTCAAAGACCAATATAATCGTCCTGAGGTGCACTGCCAAAATTGAATGCAATTATGCCAGGTGATGTCTGATAGTTACACTATAAATTCCACTTTTTTACATTCCAGCATCCTCGAGTAAAAGGCGATTGTTTCATCTGCTTTGTTAATTTTTTCTGTACTTATCCAATTAATCATTTCTGTACTTCAAGTTATTCTTCTCATTCATGGATCCTAGCAGGTCACCATTTAAGAAACTTATATTCTTAGATCCAAGATGGATGACCTCAATTTCTCATATTGAACTTCATTTGCTCACTGATTTATTCAGAGTTGTCCCCTCTCATTCTTCTGCTCTCACCTGCACTATTCATTTTGCTACCTAAAACATCAGTGCCTTTTATTTTTACCTTAAAAGGCTCACTTTGCAAATTTCTCAGTTTTTAAAGAAAGGTTTATTGCCAATGAATATAGTTATTCAAACTTGTTTGTTTGGTAAATACAATGGATAAACTAACAATGCTGTCAATGTAAATTAGGGGTGGGCAGTAAGTATCGGCTTTTTAAAAGAAAACGTCCTCAGCTTGTCAGGTTCAAGGCATTTCAAGGTTCTTTAAAACTAATGAATTTTCTCTCGACTGCCTACTGGCATCTTTTGGGCAAATATTTACAGCTGGCATGTTGTATAGTAAACAAAATGACAAATCAAAAAAAATCCTGTTGCGATTATTTGAGGGAATATCAACTGAGCAGAACTCCCATCTGCCCTTCTAACAGTACCAGAGTTACAGTTACAGTTACAATGAACTATCCTTTCTATAGCAGGGTAACCAGAACTGTACATAGTACTCCAAAAGTGGCCTCGCTAATGTCCTGTACAATCTCAACTCCCACATTGTGGTCTGAGCAATGAAGGCAAACATGCTAAATACTTTCTTAACCAACCTGGCTACCTGTGATGCAACTTTCAAAGAATAATGTTCCTGAACCCCTATGTCTCTGTTCTATAACACTACTCAGGGGACCCTTCCATTAACTGTGTAAGCCCTGCTCTTATTCGTTTTATGAAATTGCAGCACCTCGCATTTATCTAAATTAACTTCCATCTGTCCCCCGTCAGTCCACTGCCCCAATTGATCACGATCCTTTTGTAATCTTACATAACCTCCTTTACTGTCCACTATACCTCCAATTTTGGTGTCATCTGCAAACTTACTACCTATACTTCCTATGTTCACATCCAAATCATTTATATAAATGACTAGAAGCAGTGGACCCAGCACCGAACCTTGTGGCATGTCACTGGTCACAGGCATCCAGTCTGAAAAACCACCCTCCACTACCACCTTTGTTTTCTACCATCAAGCTGATTTTCTATCCATTTGGCAAGCCCTCCCTGAATCCCATGTGATCTAAATTTGCTAATCAGTCTACCGTGCAGAACCTTGTCAAAGGCTTTACTAATGTCTCTGTAGACAATGTTTACCGTTGTGTGCTCATCTATCTTTTTGGTCATGTCCTCAAAAAAAACTCAATCAAGTTTGTAAAACATGATTTCCTACACACACAGCCATGATGACAAACCCTAATCCTAATCAGTCCTTGCCTCTCCAAATGCATGGAAATCCTGTGTGTCAGAACCCCTCCAACCCAAACTTGCTCACCACTGATGTCAGATTTACCAGTCTAGAGTTCCAAGCTTCTCCTTACAGCATTTCTTAAATAAAGACACAACATTAGTCACGCTCCAGTCCTTTGGCAACAGTTACAGTTACAATGAACTGTAACTCTGTCTGCTAAGGTTAAAATTACATCATGACAACTGCAATAGCAAAATCTTCAGTTTTGCACTAAAATCCAGCTCAATTCAGAGCAACGTTTGAAATATGTACAGTATTAAACCAAACGTACTCTTACGTAAACTCCTGAAACCACTTGAGATGTATTTCTACTTGAACTATAACTTGTGTGATATGTTGTTGGTGTCACAAATAAATCAGAAAGCTCATTTACATGTATTCAAATTTAAGACCAAAAGGTTTAAAGATGAGAATATAGCCCCTTAAATGATGAACATCCTGTGTGAAACCACAAGAGATGGGAGATACACTAAATGAATAGTTTGCATCAGTATTTACTGTGGAGAAAGACAAGTTGGCTCAGGAACTCAGGAAATTAAGTACTGAGTTCTTGAGAACAGTCCACATCACAGAAGAGGTGATGGAGGTCTTAGAAAATATAAAAGGTGGATAAATCTTCAGGACCTGATCAAGTGCATCCCAGGACATTGTGGGAAGCTAAGGAAGAAAGCAGAGATATTCATACCAATTACAGCTGCAGGTTTGTTGCCAAAGGACTGGAGCGTGACTAATGTTGTGTCTTTATTTAAGAAATGCTGTAAGGAGAAGCTTGGAACTCTAGACTGGTAAATCTGACATCAGTGGTGAGCAAGTTTGGGTTGGAGGGGTTCTGACACACAGGATTTCCATGCATTTGGAGAGGCATGGACTGATTAGGATTAGGGTTTGTCATCATGGCTGTGTGTGTAGGAAATCATGTTTCACAAACTTGATTGAGTTTTTTTTGAGGACATGACCAAAAAGATAGATGAGCACACAACGGTAAACATTGTCTACAGAGACATTAGTAAAGCCTTTGACAAGGTTCTGCACGGTAGACTGATTAGCAAATTTAGATCACATGGGATTCAGGGAGAGCTTGCCAAATGGATAGAAAATCAGCTTGATGGTAGAAAACAAAGGTGGTAGTGGAGGGTGGTTTTTCAGACTGGATGCCTGTGACCAGTGACATGCCACAAGGTTCGGTGCTGGGTCCACTGCTTCTAGTTATTTATATAAATGATTTGGATGTGAACATAGGAAGTATAGGTAGTAAGTTTGCAGATGACACCAAAATTGGAGGTATAGTGGACAGTAAAGGAGGTTATGTAAGATTACAAAAGGATCGTGATCAATTGGGGCAGTGGACTGACGGGGGACAGATGCAAGTTAATTTAGATAAATGCGAGGTGCTGCAATTTCATAAAACAAATAAGAGCAGGGCTTACACAGTTAATGGAAGGGTCTCCTGAGTAGTGTTATAGAACAGAGACATAGGGATTCAGGAACATTATTCTTTGAAAGTTGCATCACAGGTAGCCAGGTTGGTTAAGAAAATATTTAGCATGTTTGCCTTCATTGCTCAGACCACAATGTGGGAGTTGAGATTGTACAGGACATTGGCGAGGCCACTTTTGGAGTACTATGTACAGTTCTGGTTACCCTGCTATAGAAAGGATAGTATGAAATTGGAAAAACTGGGTTAAAGATTTCTAAGGATGTTGCCAGGACTGGAGGATTTGAGTTATGAGGAGAGGCTGAATAGCCTGTGACTTTTCTCACTAGAACGGAGGTTGAGAAGTAACCTACAGAATCATGAGGGACATAGTTAAGGTGAAGAGCAAAGGTTCTTTCTCTGAGGTGGGGGATTTCAAAACTAGACAGCATATTTTTAAGAAGAGAGGAGAAAGATTTAAAAAGGGACCTGAGGAGCAACCTTTTCACATTCAGGATAATTTGTATGCAAAATGAATTGTCAGAGGAAGTATTAGATGCAGGTACAGACTCACTATTTAAAAGACATTTGGAAAGGTAACATGATTAGCAAAGGCTTAGAGGGATATGGGCTAAACAGAGGCAAGTGGGACGAGTTTAGTTTGGCAAACTTGGCCGACATTGACAAGTTGCACCAAAGGGTCTGCTTCCATGCTGTATATGACCCGATTACTCTAAGTATCAAAACTAAAGTACATTTACTCACCAGTAAGTCTGTTGGATGGGTTGGTTGTGCAACTGGTTTCACTTGGGCTCTTTTCTGGTGAGGAGACACTTTTCTCTAAATCCATTACAACATGAACTGAAGAATCAAGCTGTTCGACTTTTGTTTGCTTAGAACTGTCTTTAGAGACCTAAAGCAGGAGAGACAAACACAAAAAATAGGAAATCAGAAAACAGGTAAATGAGAAATTATTTAAAAAAATGTCTGCAAGCACTCTACCAAGTTTACTTCATCCCATATGTCGGGCAAACAAAGGAACAAAGCATTCTCCTTGGTAGAATAAAGCTGAGACAAGGGACAGATTAACATTTTCAACAGAAAATGCATAACAAACTTTTCAAAGTTTGATGATCCAACTTTCTAATGCTGTGCAACCATCTGAATTATGCCACCAGTAAAGAAAGACCATGTAATTTTGAACAGTTTTCTCTGTCAGTGCACACGCTATGCTCCTGGGTCTTGGTTATCACAATTCTATAACCAGCTGCTACCATGTTTCCTCACTTTGGAGATGCCAAAGAAAAATACTAAGGTTGCTCAATTTCCAATTGCAATAAACAAACTAAGCTGCTGGAAATCACTTCAGCTGATGAAATTAATTTTATTAAATACACAAAGATTCACAATCAGTCAACTCGAGGCTCAGGAATTCTAACCTGGATAATAAAAATGCAACATACTCCACACATCATTAAATTACCAACCAGCTTTGCATACTGGAAAGAGAATCTTTGAACAGATCACGTTAAGTTTTACCAATATTTGATGAAGATACTGAACATGTTTAGGTAGGACAACGCAGTGTATAGTTTTTAAGAGAACAGGAGGAGGAAACCTACCAGAACAAATTGTTGGCACAGCATTTCCCCCCCCAATCCCACCCCTTGCACAAACCGTAGCAGGGAGGACAAGTAAAAATTAAGCTCTCACCTTGGATATTAAATTATTCAGCTTTGTTTTGAAGGCAGAATTGCCAACCACAGCTTCAATCACCATATTCTGCACCAGGGGCCTAATACATCCATGTTCAGAATCTGAGACATTTTGGATCGTTGCTCTCACATCAATCCTCTTCTTCGGTGGAAATAAAGTTCCATCACTTTTTTCCAAATTAATCTCGTAATTGTCCAATCGCTGTATCAAGGGAAGTTTATTGGCCATAGCACACTCAGCAATTAACTTAATAATCTTAACACGACTTTCATTCCAATTACAGTAGGAGATGACTTCAACAACCTTTGAAGCAGTCGATCGGTTTGTTGTTGTTGATGGATGCTCCATTACTGAAGATGGATCTATTGTGGTTTGGGAAGTAGACTCAATTCGGAGGTTTCTTGGTTCTGATTTCTCAGCATTCTTATCATCTAAGGAGGGGAAAAGCATACCAAAAATGAAAATATCAGGTAGAGGAAAAGGGAGAGCAGAATCTAGAACAAACAAAATGAAATCATAGAATCAGAGTACAAAAGAGACCCTTCAGCTGTTGGGTCTTTACTGCCAAAAAATACACTGCTACCTACACTAGTGCCTACACTAAATGAATAAAAGTTCTGAAATCTTTGTCTGAACCTACATCTATTCCAAAATGTTTCTCATGATAAAGGAAAAAGAGAAATAATACAAACATGAAATGACTATTTAGGTGAGAGCTACTCTTCAACCAAGGATTAGAGTGTACACAAGGCAGCCTACAGTCTGGGAAAGTTGTTGGTTATAGAGAAATAGGTTTACTGTTATCAACTAAAATGGTTTGAAGGAATGACTGAGATCTCATGTAATGACGGAACAGATGATGGACATATTAATTAATATGGTTTGAAATGGTGTATAAACATGGGAAGCTAGTAATTAGTGGGGTGAGTGTCTGATGGAATGTGGCTAACTGACAAAGTTCTCAAAAGTGTGGATTTGAATTATGTCTGTTTAAATGGTTATCTACAGAGGCAAGAAAGGAAAAGTAGGTACAGTAATTAAAAATCATACAGACAAGACAGATTTCAGGAATGATGAGAATAGATGCAGGAGAGACCAGTCAGGAATTTGGTGGTTGGCAAACACTCCACTCCGGCACGTGGACCAAAATAAGTCCAAAATATAATGTTCGTCCTGTCAACATTACAAAGAAAACATTAATTTTCTCCCAGAGCAGCACTCCAGCTTTCTTCTATTAACGCAATGCGTGATGTGGGGTCAGGTTTAATTTGAAAACCACATACTCCCTTACATCGAAGCCAAAATATATTCACAGGTCTACTTCACAGAAGTATCTAAGATGTGCAATTTACGTCCATGAAGTATGTTAGTAACAGAACGTATGAATTAGAAGCAGGAGTAGCCCTCCTTATTGAATGTTCCACCATTCAATAAGAACAGTGATCGAGTGTGGCTTCAACTTCACTTTAGTGTTTGCTCTCCACAATCTGAAATTCGCTGGACAATCAAAAATCTAACTCTGTTTTTGAATAAATTTAATGATGCAGCCTTCACTGCTCCCACATTCTTGGCAGCAAAAAACATTGCTCATCTGTCTTAAAATAAGGCATCAGTGGTAGGCAAGGTGTTGGACAGAATACTTAGGGACAGCATCAATCAACAGTTGGACAGTCTAGGTGTGATTAGGGATAGTCAGCATGGATTTGGACGTAGGAAGTCACGTCTGATAAATCTTTTAGAGTTTTTCTAAGAGGTAACCAAGAGGATAGATGAGGTTAGGGCAGTAGATGTTGTCTACATGGGTAGCATGGGATCCAGGGAGAGCTAGCTAAGTGGATTCAACATTGGCTCAATGGCAGGAAGCAGAGGGTGATGGTTGAAGGTTGTTTCTTGGACTGAAGGCCTGTGACTAGTGAAGTGCCACGGGGTGGGTGCTGGGCCCTTTGATATTTGTTATTTACATAAATGATCTGGTTGTGAAATTTGAAAGGGTTCAGAAAAGATTTACAAGGATGCTGCCAGGGTTGGAGGATTTGAGCTATAGGGAGAGGTTGATCAGGCTGGAGCTGTTTTCCCTGGAGCGTCGCAGGCTGAAGGGTGACCTTATAGAGGTTTATAAAATCATGAGGGGCATGGTTAGGATAAATTGACAAAGTCTCTTCCCTCGGGTGAGGGAGTCCAGAACTAGAGGGCATAGGTTTAGGGTGAGAGGGGAAAGACATAAAAGAGATCTAAAGGGCAACTTTTTCACACAGAGGATGGTACGTGTATGGAATGAGCTGCTGAAGGAAGTGATGGAGGCTAGTACAATTGCAACATTTAAGAGGCATCTGGATGGGTATACGAACAGGAAGGGTTTGGATACATATGGACCAGGTGCTGGCAGGTGGGACTAGACTGGGTTGGGATATCTGGTCGGCATGGACGAGTTGGACCGAAGGGTCTGTTTCCATGCTGTACAGCTCTATGAGTCTATGTGAATGCACATGGCATGATTACGAAGTTTACAGATGATACAAAATTAGAAGGTATTATTGAGTGAGGAAGGTTTAAAAAATTACAGAGGGATCTTGATCAGATGGGGAAGTGGGCTGAGGATTGCCAAATGCAATTCAATACAGATAAGTGTGAGGTGTTGCACTTGGAAAAGTCAAACCAAAGTAGGACCTATGCAGTTAATGGTAAGGTCCTGAGGAGTGTTGTGGAACAGAGGGAGCTAGGAGTACAAAGTACATAGTTCTTTGAAAGTGGCGTCACAGGTAGACAGGTTGATGAAGGAGGCATTTAGCATACTGGCCTTCATTAATTGAGGCACTGAGTATAGGAGTTGAGACGTCATGTTACATTGTATAAGTCGTTAGTGAGACCACACGTTGAGTATTGCGTATAGTTTTGGTCACCCTGTTATAGGAAAGACATACTTAAACTAGAAAGAGTGCAAAGATGATTTATCAGGATGTTGCCAGGACTAGCAGGCCAGAGTTATAGGGAGAGATTGGCCAGAATAGAACTTTATTCTTTGGAATGTGGGAGAATGAGAGGTGACGTTATTGAGGCATATAAAATCATGAGGGGCATGGATAGGATGAATGCATATAGTTTTCAGCATCCCTGGGAAAAAGACTATCCTGTAAGTTCCAACCAGATTCCTACTCAAGCTTCTAAAGTCCACTGCGTACAGACTTAGTAATCCCAACTTATCATATGAAAGCCCTTCATCCCTGGAATCATTCCTGTAAACCTCCGTTGCACCACTTCCAACATAAGCATATCTTTCCTTTAGATACAGGGCGTAAAACAGCACTCAACATTCCAAATTTCATCTGATCAGAGCTTTATACACCCTCAGCAGTACATCTCTGTTCTTTAATTCTAGCCTTCTTGTAATTAAGGCAACATTGTGTTGTCTTCCTAACTACATCCCGGAATGGGATTGCAATTTTAAAACCTTGACATATGAACAATTCCTGTACTTTATACTGTCCTGCATTGTGTTCCAACTTGTATATAAATCAAATGGTGATTGACTCAAGAATGGAACATACTTGCAAAAAGGGACTGTGCCTATATTCCTTCTAATGCAATTACATCCTTTCCTGAATAAGGAATCTTTCCTAAACCAAAACAGAATTCAAAGGATGGTCTCACCAACCCTGAACAAATATAGCAAAACTTTGTTACTTTTATATTTTATTTCCCTTGCAATAAACAACATTCACTTTGCTTTCCTAATTGCTTGCTCTATCTGAAATCTAACACTGTGATCCATTTGTACAATCCGTCAATTTTCTTTTTATACTCAATCTGCCAAACTTAACCTGTCATATTCACTTGCAAAGTTCTTTCATAACTTACGAATTGACGTACCTTAGTCTATTCAGTAAATTTAGCAAACCATACATCGGTCCTTTCATCCAGTTCGTTGGTAAAGATTATAAATAGTTGAGCCCAGCACTGATCCCTATGGTACTTTTTACATCTTACCAACCTGAAAATAATGTATTTATCTAAATTCCCTGCTTCTGTTACATAATTAATGCTCTATCTATGCTAATGTACTGCACTTTGAGCTCTTATTTTGTGTAATAACCTTTAATGTGGCACCTTGTCAAATACATTATGCATATCCAAGTGCACCACATCAACAGGTTTCTCTTTTCCACTCTCCCTATAAGAAGTAATAAATCTTTTTCCTGTGTTTCCTTTTACTTGGAATGTATCTTTACTGAATATTTTGAAATCTCACTTGACCAAATTTCCAAATTAATCTTAGCCAGTTCTATTTCATATCCTTGTCCTTAAATTTAAAACACTTCTCAAACTTACTTCTAAACCTCAAATGGAAGTAGAGCCAAGAACAAGTTTGGGCACGTGACAAGTCAAGACACCTAACACTTGATGAGAAACAGATCTTTGTGTTCTTTACAAAGAAATAGCAATCAAAACCACGTATTGAGCTCACTAAATCAGCAGAACACAAGAATGTGGTGTGGATTTCTGAGAGTCCACAAGAGTCCTCCTGGTGGACTGCAAGTTAGTCCAAAGTACAACAGAGTCTGAGTATGCAAGACTTACTGGTGTAGCTCCAAAGCACCTGCTGCCATTACCAACAAATAACTGAGATCACATTTCAATACCACACAAGCTGGAAATAAAAGAGGACCCAGCTGAATTTTGAATTTGATAAAAGACTGAAGCCCTCTAGTTTACAATTTGTTATCAATTTAATGTTGAACATCAGCATGACTCTTCTGGGAGCAGAGGAGGACCAATTCCAATACCGAACAACCCAGATGGCCTCCTTCTTCAAAGACCGCAATTTCCCCTCAGACGTGGTTGACGATGCTCTCCACCGCATCTCCTCCACTTCCTGCTCCTCCGCCCTTGAACCCCGCCCCTCCAATCGCCACCAGGACAGAACCCTACTGGTCCTCACCTACCATCCCACCAACCTCCAGATACGTCGTATCATCCTTCGTCATTTCCGCCACCTCCAAACAGACCCCACCACCAAGGATATATTTCCCTCCCCTCCCCTATCAGTGTTCTGGAAAGACCACTCCCTCTGCGACTCCCTCGTCAGGTCCACACCCAACAACCCAACCTCCACTCCCGGCACCTTCCCCTACAACTGCAAGAAATGCAAAACTTGCGCCCACACCTCCCCCCTCACTTCCCTCCAAGGCCCCAAAGGATCCTTCCATATCCGTCACAAATTCACCTGCACCTCCACACACGTCATTTACTGCATCCGCTGCACCCGATGTGGCCTTCTCTACTTTGGGGAGACAGGCTGCCTACTTGCGGAACGTTTCAGAGAACACCTCTGGGACACCCGCACCAACCAACCCAACCGCCCCGTGGCTGAACACTTTAACTCCCCCTCCCATTCCACCAAGGACATGCAGGTCCTTGGCCTCCTCCATCGCCAGACCATGGCAACACGACGCCTGGAGGACGAGCCCCTCATCGTCCGCCTAGGAACCCTCCAACCACAAGGGATGAATGCAGATTTCCCGAGCTTCCTCATTTCCCCTCCCCCCACCTTATCTCAGTCCCAACCCTCGGACTCAGCACCACCTTCTTGACCTGCAATCTTCTTCCTGACCTCTCCGCCCCCACCCCCTCTCCGGCCTATCACCCTCACCTTAACCTCCTTCCACCTTTCGCATTCCCAACGCCACTCCCCCAAGTCCCTCCTCCCTACCTTTTATCTTAGCCTGTTTGGCACACCCTCCTCATTCCTGAAGAAGGGCTTATGCCCGAAATGTCGATTCTCCTGCTCCTTGGACGCTGCCTGACATGCTACGCTTTTCCAGCGTTTTTCAGCTCTGATCTCCAGCATCTGCAGTCCTCACTTTCTCCTAGGAACCATAGATGGTCTGGAGGATCTTTTGCTCTACCTAAGGGATCTGCGATCAAAGACACTTGAGAACCATTGCTCTACATCATTTCATCTAGGAGAATGTGAGGAGAACTTCATCTGGTTCAATAATAATTAATATCCAAAACATTGCCTAGACGTTCCAGCATGTGTGGCAAATAGCCAGCATAGAATACAGACAGGACATTGAAGGAATTCCCTTTGTTACTGTCAATTCAGACTTCACATTCTTTAACATTTACAGCAATAACTTAAAATTACATAATTCATTTAATGCAACAAAACATCCCAAGTCGACAGTTGTTGACACATTTATCATTTTAGTTTTATTTATCATCATCTTTGGTTTGGATCTCTGAACGGAGAGCCACGAAGAGACCTTTGAATTGTGGGTAGCAGCCTGCCTTTGGAAAAAAAACGATAATTGCTTACAAGGCCAGGACTGGAGGTTAACTGCTGATTGAACAAGAATCAAAGAATGCTCGAGACATTATGGTTCCAGAGCTGCAAGATGCTCAAACAGATGGTAGATATTTGAAAGTTAACAGAGGCCTCATAGGGAGGCAGCCAGTCTAACAAGAAACAACCAAGATTGAACTGGATTTTGAACGATTAAAGTCAGAAGGATTGTGCCTGCAAAAGCTACAGGACTGACGTTTCACTGTTTCCTAATTGTCCTCCTATCAACTTACTGTACATTTGGAGAATAGCATCCCAGTATTAAGTAAATATTCCACAGAGCCTACTGGAAGCTAGCTGCATGTTTTGGTGTCTTCAGAAACCAAGCAAGACACAATCGCATTTGCGTGTGATGTTACAGATGTGGAGTCCACTTGAGTGAACTAACCATTTACATTTTATTTTTCTTTTGATTTATCCCTTAACTGTGCCTGTTTGCCATTGAGAGAGTGGGTTTAAATCACAGATATTAATTAGATTATCTTATGGTTTAACTTTGTTCTGCTAAAGCTACTGTATTATTCATAAATTGTTAGTTCTTTTGTTTAAGCTATTATCTGGTGTCTGGTATCAGTTATTCACAAAATCTAGAACTAGTTTTTGAAAAAGTCTGGTTAAGAACCATTGGAGCAATTTTGAGATCATTGCATTTTTAATTTTATTGCATTGTGAATAAAGGGATAGGGAGGCTGATTTGATTTGGCTGTCTTCAATGTTTTAACAGAGTACAGTACTATAAAACAAAACATGACACTGTCATATAAGATAGTAGATCAGATAATTAAAAGCTTGGGTGAGAGGTGGTTTAAGGAGCATCTTTAAGGAAGAAAATTAGATAGTGTGTAGGGAGGCAATTCAGACCTCAAGGCTGAGGCAACTAAAATCCAGGGTGCTCAAGAAGCTGGGGGAGGAGATCTGCAACACACTATCAAAGTAGGAATGAATGAGGCAGTGAAGGAATTTAAAAACAAGAACAAGAATGTTAACATCCAATTGTTGCTTCATGGGCAAACAAGATAGTGTGAATGTTAGCATTTGGACAGCTACATTTTGGGAGATCTCAAGCTTTAAGTTCGTGGAATGTGAAAAATCAGCCAGAGTTATGTTGGAATGGTCAGCAGAGAGATAATGAAGGCATGGATGAAGTCAGGCAGGCAATCTCAGAGAAATGGAAATAGATAATCTTAGTGACAATGCAAATAGGAGTTAAGATGCTCATCGTTGCAAACAAACAAAGTCTTGTTTATTCTCAATCTGTTACCAGGAAAATGGATGTATTTAGCACCGAGGCAATAGACCTTGGAGTAGGATCTGAAAACAATGGCTTCAGGCTTCCTCGCATTTAATCGGAGGAAATTTCTGCTTATCCAGATAAAATTATGCAGAACATAACCTCAACTGGAGTAGTGTGTCCAGCCCTGGGCACCACTTTTCATGCAAGATCTGAAGGTCCTGGAAAGAGTGCAGGAATGATTTCAGCGACCTTCTTCAGACTTGAAAGGTTAACTCTGCTTTCTTTCCACACATTACCAAGCCTGCTGAGATTTTCAGGATTTTCTGATTTTGTTTCTGATTTTCAGCATCCACAGTTCGTTCATTTTTTTTGTTTATGTCAAGGTACAGTGCATTAAAAACAGGGGTGGCCAAACAATGACCATCACCAATAAGTGACACTAATCACCGCCCCTTGACATTCAACATTATTACCATCACTGAATCCCCTCACTGTCAACATCCTTGGGGTTACCATGACCAGAAACTCAACTGGACTCACCACATAAACACAGTGGCTAGAAGAGCAGGTCAAAGACTAGGGATACTGCAGCAAGTAATGCACTTCCTGACACCCCAAAAGTCTATCCACCATCTACAAGGCACAAGTCAGAAGTGTGATGGAATACTCCCCACTTGCCTGGATGGGTGCAGCTCCAACAACACTCAAGAAGCTTGACACCATCCAGGACAAGAGTGGTGCTGGAAAAGCAGGTCAGGCAGCAGCCGAGGCGCAGGAAAATTGACATTTCGGGCAAAAGCCCTTCATCAGGAATGCTGCCTGACCTGTTGTGCTTTTCCAGCACCACTCTAATCTTGACTCTGATCTCCAGCATCTGCAGTCCTCGCTTTCGCCTATCATCCCGGACAAAGCAACCCGCTTGTTTGCCGCCACATCTCCAAACATTCAATCCCCCGACTACCGACGCTCCGTAGCAGCAGTGTATACTATCTACAAGATGTACTGCAGAAATTCACCAGAAATTGGTACAAAATCTCAGTTACAGAAAGAAGAAGATAAACATAGAAATAAATTTTAAAAGTTCAGCACCACAGTCTTTTTAGCATAAAAGTAGAAAAATAAAGAAATAAAGTTAAAATGTCAAACATTACAGTCCTTTCTTGAGCCATGGGTTAGCAGATGCTCCAAGCTGGGCTTCTGGAAGGTTTACTCCCCCTGGAACTGGGCAGGCTTTCCTGTGAAAACCCACATTGGGCTAAAGCCCAACTGGGCACGCCAGGCTTCGCTGCTGCTCACAAGGCTTGATCTGGAATAGTCAGCTCAGATTTGTTAGAGGGAGATCCTGTCGACTAACTGAATTGAGCTTTTTTTGAAAAGTTGACTAAATATATTCATGAGCGAAATGCAATTGATTTACAAGGGCTTGACAAGGTCCGAGGTGGAAGGCTGGTCCAAAAGGTTAGAGCTCATGAAATCCAAGGCAGGTTGGCAAACTGGATCCCAAATTGGCTTATAAATAGGAGGCAAACAGTGATGGTGGGGGTTGCTTTTGTAATTAGAAGCCTGTGACAAGTTGTGTACGACAGAGATTAGTGCTGGGACCCTTGCTGTTACTTCTGAACATTAACAATTTGGATGTGAATGCAGAAGGTTTAATTAGTAAGGTTGCAGATGACATGAAAATTGGGAATGTTGTTGATAGTGAGGAAGATGGTCTTGGGCTACAGTTTGATAGATTGGGCTGTGCAATGGCAGATGGAATTTAATCCTGCTAAGTGTGATGGTGATTGTAGAAGTTTAACAAGGGAAGGAAGCACAAAATGAACGGTAGACACTTAGGGAGTACAGAGGACCAAAGGGCCTAAGTAGATAGGGTGATGAAAAAGGCATACAGGATGATTGCCTTCATTTGCCAGGGCATAGTACAAAGCCACAAGGATGTCTTGTTACAACTTTAGAAAATATTAGTTGGGCCACAGATGGAATACCGTGTGCAGTCCTGGTTGCCAGACTATCAGAAGGATACGATTGCACTGGAGAGGATGGTGAGGAGATTTACAAGGATGTTTCCTGGGATGAAAAATCTTAGTTATCAGGAGAGACTGAATAAGCTGGGCAAGTTTCCCTTGGAGCATAGGAGGCGGAGAGAGTGGATCTGACTGAGGTATATGAAAATATGAGAGCCACAGACAGATCGTGAGAATCTCTTCTCTGTTTCTAACAATAGAGGGTATAAGTTTAGACGAGAAGCAAATAATTTAGAGGAGATCTGAGAATGATTTTTTTTCATCCGGAGGGTCGATTAAATATGGAATGTGCTGTCCGAGAGGGTGGTGGAATGTTTAAGAAGCATCTTTAAGAATGTCAGGACACAGCTGGCTATGGATCAAGTGTAGATAAATAGGATTAGTGCAATCTGGTGTTCATAGAATCACATAATCTCTACAGTATGGAAAGAGGCCATTTAGCCCACCAAGTCTACACTGACCCTCTGAAAAGCATCCTACTCAGACCCACCACCCAACCCTATCTCTGTAACCTACATTTACCACAATTTATCCACCTAGCCTGCACATCCTTGGACACTAGAAGGCAATTTAGTAGGCCAATTCATCTAACCTGCACTCATCTGGACTGTGGGAAGAAACCAGATCACCCAGCAGAAACTCACACCGACACGGGAGAACATGCAAATACCACACAGACAGCCGCCCAATGGCTAGAATCAAACCTGAGACCTTGGCACTGTAAGGCTGCAGTGAGGGGTGCTGATAACCACTGTACCACCATGCCACCCATTGGTCAGCATAGACATGACAGGCTGAAGGACCTATTTCCATGCTGTATGAATCTATGACAACAGCTGGTGGTCAAATTCAATTTAAAAATATGACAAATAAAGCTGGTATCTGTGAAATTTTCATGGTCATTTCATTTGCAAAAACCCATGTTATATCTTCACTATTGTCTTGTAAGGAATTACCACTATTACTCCATTTGGCTTAAATGCTATTTCATAACTGAAGCAATGTGCACTCGAGTTGGTCTCGGTTCAAGAGCTATTAGGGATAAACTACAAATGCTTGCCTTATAAGCACATTCCATGAAATAATAACAAGCTAAAAAAGTTCAAGACACAAGCTGAGAAACAGCTAAATGTTCATCATTTCTACTTGCAACTGCACATTTAAAAACAATCACAAGTAATTCAAGAAAACAGATTTCTGATCTGTGAAATTCTGGCTTTCAGAAACTGTTGGGAAAACTCAGGTGTGGCAGCATCTGTGGACAGAAAGCAGAGTTAACACTTCAGGTCCAGTCACCTTTCTTCAAATGGGTCACTGGACCTGAAAAATTAACTGCTTTCTCCTTGCAGATGCTGCCAAACTTACTGAGATTTCCTAGCAGTTTCTTTTTTTTGTTTCCAGCGTCGATAATTTTTTTTAAATTCTAGTTTTCATTGTCCTTACCTGAAATATAAATTGTCTCAGTTTGATTTATTGAAATGTTGGATTTTTTTCCTCCGTTGGGACTTGATGCCACAGGAACAACCTTAAGGTATGTGGAACCTGATTTCAGCTGTTTCTTGGAAAAAAAGTGAAAGAAAAACATTACACAAAATTCACTCACAAAAGAAGTTCAATGCATCTTTATTTAAGGACAGGAGCCAGCCACTTGTTTGACATTAGCTCCTAATTGGAATCATTCACTCATACATCTTTCCTCTGCTAGCCCCCACATCTTTTAATGTTCTTCATATATCCAACGATCAGTCAAGTTGACAATGGATTCCACCTTCCAGTAACACTAAGTCAAAACTTCTAATGCCTGTACTATTTCTAGTGGTAATGCTCATTTATATTCTTTTGGGTGCCACCATTGAAAATAATCTTTCACTATTAAATAGTAATTTCAAAACTTCTATTGGATCTCTCTTTATCTCCAATAAGCAAAATCACTAAAAACATTTATTAAGAGCCTTATCCCTTTTTCATCCTGCCGCCAACAATACCGTTGTTCCATTATTGCAACACCCATCCTACTCTTTCAAAACAGTCCCTTATGGGACACTGTTTCAAAGGTATAAAACTAACAATTAATGGAAACTTATACAAAGGTGAAAAGAAACTTAACAAATCAAAATAACATTGTCAAGGTGATGATGCACCCGAGTCTTTGCGAAGGCCATGGGTCTCGAAAGGCTTTTATTGTGCGAGTGAACAGTACATGCCCCCTCTCGACAGACACCCAAGCGTGGACACAGCTGCGAAAGAGGAGCAGACAGTCAGGTACAATGATCCCCTCCATGACCTGCTGTTTGGACCTGTTAATGTCCAATTTAGTCAGGCTCAAGAGCAGACACAGAAGGCCCAACTCACTACACAGGGTGCCCTTAGATCATATGTGGTTGAAGTGCAATGAGAAATTAAGGAGAAGCCCTTTAAAAAAAAAACTGAAAAGTGGCTATAAAATGAAAACAGACAACAAAGATGTGGGAAACAGTTTCCTCCAGACCACAAAAACTATATGTGGCCTAGCACCCAGTGGTTGCATGGGACTGCTGCATGCATGCAGAACAACGATGGACAAGCTGGCTACAGTGGTTAGCACTGCAGCCTCACAGCGCCAGGGACCCGTGCTCGATTCCAGCCTTGGGCAACTGTGTGGAGTTTGCACATTCTCCCCTTACTCCAGGCGCTCTGGTTTCTTCCCACTGTCCAAAGATGTGCAGATTAGGTGAATTTGCCTTGCTAAATTGCCGATAGTGTACAGGATGTGTAGGTTAGATGCATTCTATGACCTGCTCAGAAATATTACAGCACACTTCTGGAGCAGGTGAAACTTGATCCAGGACTTCTGTAGCTTGGAGGTATAGCCTTTACCACTATGCCACATTAGTCCTCATAACACCCATGGGTGAATGGGTGAATACAGCAACAAATCTGTGGCCAAAATACTCCAGCCTACATTTCTAAGACTCTGGAAACTGGGAAAAGGGAAAGGCTTTGAAAACATCCAATGGGACCCCCACGATAGTGGTTACAACTTGAATAAATCTATAAATCAGAAAGTAACATTCAGTTCCAAATAGTCAACGATGTCTACAAAATTCTCACAAACGAATCTTCAAAGTGAAACTTTTAGTCACATTTTCTTCAAAATGAGTCTAAACTCTTTCACCTAATTAAGATAGCTAATAAAACAAACAAAAGACAAATCTCAATCTAATAAGCGCAATGGATATGAAAATCAGAAATAAGAACCAAAAGTGCTGGAGAAACTCAGCAGGTCAGCAGCACCTGTAAACACTGAAACTGAATTAACGGTCAATTTCATATGACTTCTTCAGGTTCTGATACTCAGATCTTATTCAGAGGTGACTGGTGTGAGGAAATCAAATTCTCTCACTACTGCCAGGAGAAGGCAATTTGTCTGTCACTGCTGGGGAAACATGGAAGAAATTAGATTTTGTAATATTAAGTCTCACCTTCTGTGGAGCTGTGGCACAAACTGCAGATTCTTTATTGTTACTGGCTAATTGTGTCTTATTGTCATATTGACTGGCTATTTTGGGTCTTTTAGGTGCCGAATTGTCATTCTTCTGTTTTGTACACTTAGCTTTCGCGTCCACACTGGTGCTTTGTATATCTCTGATGAAAATGCCTTTGTTTGTCACACTAAAATGCTTCTCTAACACTGGAGACATTTCCAAGTGTGAAGATTTATTTTTCAGTGGTGCACCAAAGTCAGGTGAACGAGTAGTGTTTTGTTGAATATTGCATGATGGGTCCAACGTGGTTGGAGTTTGACAACCAATCTCTGGTATCTTGTAGTCATACAAGAGTGACTGCTCAATGATCTTCCCTTCTTTCTCCAGATACTCATCAAGCAAGTCGCTAACAAATGCTGATCTATTTTTAATAACCGCTGGGCTGACACCTAGTAATAAAAAGGAGGGATAGTTCAGAAAGAGAGTAACTAATGACAATAGCATTGAAATAGTCCATTACCACCAATACAATCTTACTAATTCAGCTTCTGCTTAAGGAGACAAAAGAGAGGGGGAGGTTTTTCTAATATGGAGTCTTTTTTACATGTGGTTTTGCTAATGAAACCTCTTAAATCCTCACTCTCACACACAGCAATTGTGGAGCAAATCAAAGTTAGGAAAATAACAGAACAAGTCAATGCTGTTTTTGTCACATTTCACAAAGAGGAAAGATCTGCACAAAGTTGCCTAAGACTGAGATATATCAAAGTATGGATGTAATTCTGAGTGGAAACCATGAGGAAGACTTTTGCAGTCAATAAAGTAACATGGAACAAAAATGCACAGAAAGTCCCAGGCATAGGTTAAAAAAATTGTTTAGATGCTGACAAACTAAGCTAATTACTTCAAAATCAGAACTAACACCTTTCAATGCTGACAGATACTATACAGTGGGACAGATATGCTTTTTTAAAATCTGTGTAATATAGCATGGCTCTTTATTTAGGGAAATCATAATTAAAACAACAAATTATTGTCTTTGAAGAAACCCCGTTACCAGTAAAACTTTCTGGAATTGGGAAAGCAGTACAATCAAATATTTATATACCTAAAGCCCAACGCTGCAACTTCAACAAGTAGCAAGAATAATTTGTTAGAATTATAGAATTGTACAGGACGGAAAGTGAAATTTGGGGTCACTGAGCATGCCCTCTATTCCACTTTATTAGATCAAGTGATTCTTGTGTGAACGAAATTAGTAGTTAATCAGAGCCAGGATTTGAAATCATGCTGAAACATTAGCAGTAAAGCATTGCAATCTGAAAAGATACCAAATCCCACACAGTCAACGGTTCAACAAAAGTTGGCCCTTGAGCAATCTAGTAAAGTGAATCTGGCAGTAAATCTATAAACTTCTAAAAAGGAGAAGGCAGGTCTATTGGAATGACATAAAACTTATTCACAAAAGGTTTCAAGCAGAAACCACGTTTGGCTTAGTTAGTCCACATTTTCATAAGCATGAATCACAAGGCTTTACAAGAGTTGTTTTGGATCTTCCTTTGTACTAATCGTGGGCTAGTAACTCAATTTTTTCAGCTCTTGTGCTTTTTCAGACATGCACACACCCGAGAATCACAAAAGAAAAGCAAAATTATAAATATTCTTGTTTACTTAAAGGTGACGGACTTGGATTGTTTTCAGGTGACCCAGGCTGCAGGTTAAACTTGTTCTTCCAACCCTTAATCTTGGTGAGATCATTTGTTTTTCCTGTTCGGGAGATAAATGGAATTCCAGTTTCTGAAAGAAAATCAAGTCACAAGTTGCTTAAACACTGATGAAGGAAATTTAGTGGCACAGCTCTGGCATACTCTAGCCTGTCAACCTGCCCTGAAGGATTTTCTCCCAGCATTCTGTCCAAATATTTGCGTAGAAAAGTAATACTGTAATCAGAAACAGTAGTGAGAATCAGCACACATTCAGATTATAAGAGGTTTCCGATGCTGCAGATCAACATGTTAAAATGCAACTTCTCAGATCAAGGTGTATACCATGCCTGAGTAATATATTAAAGCAGGTATTTAAAGACTGGTGTGTAAATGGTTACTCATAGGCAAAGGCCTCAAGGACCAAACTAAACATTTCACTTGGTCCAAGCTTGGGCTGGATTAAACTGCTGAATCACAGGTACGATAAAGACATCTTCGCCAATCTTCTGCCATGTTCACTTTCCTTCAATTTTGTCTATTTAAAACATCTTCAGCAAGTGCAGCCAAACTATAGGCAATGGAATCTGTCAATCTGACCATAAGTCCCAGGTATTACTCTTCTGTTGGCACTTTTTCTTTTTAGCTTATTGATTTATCTTGTTTGAGTCTCATGGTAACATAGAAAGGCTGAGAGCTTGATTGTATCACCTTATTAGTGGATAAAAATTCGTTGCCAGCAGCTTATGATATGCCAAAGCAAGGAGAGTGTTAAATCTTGAATTAATATGTGGCTCATGGTTCCATAACATGAACTCCACTGAAACTACTTGCCTGCATGATCGGACTCCGTCAGATGCTCCATCTTACAAACATTTCCAGTCGCATTATCAATGCAGGTTGTCAGTTAACCTGGCCAACACAACTGGAATCTTAACCAGTCAAAGTTCTTCCCTTGTACCACTCCCCACCTTGACCATACAAACCAGATTAAATAGCAACAGACCCAATAGTTAGTTGAAGGTCGGTTCTTACTGACAGAAATAAAAATGAAATCCTTACCTCGAATCCCATGAGATTCATTTACAGGAAAAGAAGAAACCAATTCAACATTCTGCGTGGAAGCCAGTCCTAAATGTTCCACATTTATACATTCAGTGAGATGGAGATCACTCAGTTTTATTCCAACTGGATAAAAGAAATGGAAAAATACAGGCAAAAAAATCACAACAGTAGTGCAGAATGTTCAAATCATAATGGTCATTTAGCTCAGTTTACAAATATTTTAAAAGGAGACATTATCAATTTTGGTGCTACAAAAATGAAACATGGATTTATGCCAGTGATCAGTGTTTATAAACTTTACTGATTTCAGTTCTGCCACTTAAAATTTACACAAAGAGAGAAGCAATGTGGCAAGTTTCCCTTTCCTTCCAAGGGATAATAGAAACTAAAGACAAGGAAGTTGGGAAGAGAGGAGGGAAAACCTTAGAAAAAACAGAAAAACACATTGGGCCAGAATTTACTACAAGGCTTATCGATGGTTAAAATGCGCAGCAACTTTCGGCAAGATGTGTGGGGTTACCTTAAAACATCCAAATTTGATATTAGTCTGCAGCAACTCCACAATAGCTATAGGGAAGTACATTCACTTTTTGCTTCCCATTTTTATCTTTAAATTTATTCATTAAAACCAACACAAAAAATTTAACCTTTGTTATTGCAAGTGTATTATCTTTTAAATGTTGCGATAAGACATAGGATTCTGGGTAATCCAAGATAGAGAACAGGAAAAAAATTGTGGCTGTAACAGGTGCTCCTTTTTTTGACGTATTTTAGGTGTTGGAGGTGATTTCCTTGAATTCCAGGAGCAACAATCACTATTTTATATAGTGTTGCATTGTTTTGGAACTTTGGGGGAACAAAAGGTCAAAACAATAGCACCTTAAAAAAGAAGAGGACAGACAAAGACAGTGACCACATCGTCAGACAAAGAAACCTACACTGCTGTCTGACACAGCAGTGAGTCTGCCCAGATACTGCCTTTGCTGTTCAAGTTCAACTATCTCTGGACATTGGAGTGTGCCAAGGAAAAAAATAACAAACAGCAAAATTCACAGCTCACCTTGGAGGAACCAATGTGAAAGAGCTCACAGCACAAGAACAGATAAGTGCATAGTTTTTTTTAGTGTAGCCTTAGTGTAAATCTACAATCGTGATTAGAATGGGTTCTTTGTTCATTATTTGTTTCACTGATATCAGTCTCTTGATTAATTTTTTAAAAAATATAAGCCATAAGTATTAAGTTAGCCTAGAGCAGTGTTTTTAGAGCAATAAGATGATACTATTTTCTGGGTTTGTCAACTATGAAGGAGCAAAAATGGCCTTTAGTAGAGTGATGTGCTCTTCCTTTTTGGACGTGGGAGTTTAAGGATAGTTTCCACGTTACTGATGATTATGACTGTGAGAAGGGTCTGGTTGTGAATCCTTTCAGATCACATGGATCATTTGGAGCAGCAGTTAGAGGCAATGAGGAATTTACAGCAGCTAGGGAGAGTGATGGATGGCAGTTATAGAAAGGGAGAAAAGCCGCAGATACAGTCAGGTAGATGGGTTAACTCCAGGAAAGGTAAGAGAGCTAGGCAGGTAGTGCAGGAGTCTCCTGTGGCTATCTCCACCTCAAAAAAGTATGCTCTTTTGGAAAATGTAGGGGGTGATGGACCCTCAGGGGAATGTAGCAGGAACAGCCAGGTTTCTGGTCCTGAGATTGGCTCTAAAGTAACGAGGGATACATCAGGTTCCAAGTAATTGATTGCAATAGGAGACTCTCTCGTCAGAGGCACAGATAGACATTTTTGTGGCCAGCAGCGAGAAGTCAGAATGGTGTGTTGCCTCCCTGGTGCCAGGATACAGGATATTTTGGAGAGGGTGCAGAACGTTCTCAAAGAGGAGGGGGACCAGCAGGAGGTCATTGTATACATTAGAACTAATAACATAGGAAGGGAAAAGGATGAGATTCTGAAGGGAGAATACAAAAGTTAGGCAGGAATTTAAAAAGCAGGTCCTTTTAGTAATATTTGGATTACTCCCAATGCTTTGAGCTAGTGAGGGTAAGAACAGGAGGACAGAGCAGATGAATGCATGGCTGAGGAGCCAGTGCAAGGGAGAACAGTACACATTTTTGGATCATGGGAATCTCTTCTGGGATAGACATAACCTGTACAAGGAGGATGGATTGCACCTGAATTTAAAGGGGATTAATATACTGGCAGGGAGATTTATTAGAGTTGCTCAGGTGGATTTAAACTAGTAAGGCGAGGGGGGTGGGACACAGGGAAATAGTGAGGAAAGAGATCAATCTGAGGCTGTTATAGTTAGGTAAAAGTAGATAGTCAGTCAGGGCACGTAGGAACAAAGGAAACAACAAGGTAGGACTGATAAATTAAACTGCATTTATTTCAATGCAAAAAGCATAACAAGGAAGGCATGGTTAGGAACATGGGACTGGAATATCATAATAATTACAGAGATGTGGCTCAGGAATGGACGGGACTGTTAAGTGTGTAAGTGTGTTAAGCATGTAAAAGAAAATTTTCTGATTCAACATGTGGATGCGCTGACCAGAGAAGCTGCAAAACCTGACCTACTCTTGGGAGATAAGGCAGGGCAGGTGACTGAAGTGTCAGCGGGGAAGCACTTTGGGGCCAGTGACCATAATTACACTAGTTTTAAAATAATGATGGAAAAGGATAGACCGGATCTAAAAGCTGAAGTTCTATATCAGAGGAAGAACAATTTTGACGGTATTAGGCAAGAACTTTTAAAAAGCTGATTGGGGGCAAACGTTCACAGGTAAACGTATGGCTGGAAAATGGTAAGTCTTCAAAAATATGGTAACGAGAATCCAGAGACAGTATGTTCTTGCTAGAGTGAAAGACAAGGCTGGTAGGTGTAGGGAATAGAACATAGAACAATACAGCACAGAACAGGCCCTTCGGCCCACGATGTTGTGCCGAACATTTGTCCTAGCTTAAGCACCTGTCCATGTACCTATCCAATTGCCGCTTAAAGGTCACCAATGATTCTGACACTGCCACTCCCACAGGCAGCACATTCCATGCACCCACCCCTCTCTGGGTAAAGAACCTACTCCTGACATCCCCCCCTTCCACCCTTCACCTTAAATTTATGTCCCCTTGTAACACTCTGTTGTACCCGGGGAAAAAGTCTCTGACTGTCTACTCTATCTATTCCTCTGATCATCTTATAAACCACTATCAAGTCACCCCTCATCCTTCGCCGTTCCAATGAGAAAAGGCCTAGCACTCTCAACCTATCCTCGTACGACCTATTCTCCATTCCAGGCAACATTCTGGTAAATCTCCTCTGCACCCTCTTCAAAGCTTCCACATCTTTCCTAAAGTGAGGCGACCAGAACTGCACACAGTACTCCAAATGTGGCCTTACCAAGGTCCTATACAGCTGCAACATCACCTCACGACTCTTGAATTCAATCCCTCTGCTAATGAATGCTAATACACCATAGGCCTTCTTACAAGCTCTATCCACCTGAGTGGCAACTTTCAAAGATCTATGAACATAGACCCAAGATCCCTCTGCTCCTCCACCTTACTAAGAACCCTACCGTTAACCCTGTATTCCGCATTCTTATTTGTCCTTCCAAAATGGACAACCTCACACTTGACAGGGTTGAACTCCATCTGCCACTCCTCAGCCCAGCTCTGCATCATATCTAAGTCCCTTTGCAGACGACAACAGCTCTCCTCACTATCCACAATTCCACCAATCTTCGTATCATCTGCAAATTTACTGACCCACCCTTCGACTCCCTCTTCCAAGTCATTAATAAAAATTACAAAACAGCAGAGGACCCAGAACTGATCCCTGCGGAACTCCACTTGTAACTGGGCTCCAGGCTGAATATTGACCATCTACCACCACTCTCTGACTTCGACCGGTTAGCCAGTTCTCTATCCAACTGGCCAAACTTCCCACTATCCCATGCCTCCTGGCTTTCCGCATAAGCCTACCATGGGAACCTTATCAAATGCCTTACTAAAATCCATGTACACTACATTCACTGCTCTACCCTCATCCACATGCTTGGTCACCTCCTCAAAGAATTCATTAAGACTTGTAAGGCAAGACCTACCCCTCACAAATCCGTGCTGGCTGTCCCTAATCAAGCAGTGTCTTTCCAGATACTCATAAATCCTATCCCTCAGTATCCTTTCCATTACTTTGCCTACCACCGAAATAAGACTAACTGGCCTGTAATTCCCAGGGTTATCCCTATTCCTTTTTTGAACAGAGGCACAACATTCGTCACTCTCCAGGCCCCTGGCACCACCCCCATTGACAGTGAAGACGAAAAGATCATTGCCAACGATTCTGCAATTTCCTCTCTTGCTTCCCACATAATCCTAGGATATATCCGGCCAGGCCCGGGGGACTTGTCTATCCTCAAGTTTTTCAAAATGCCCAACACATCTTCCCTCCTAACAAGTATCTCCTCTAGCTTACCAGTCCGTTTCATACTCTCCCCTTCAACAATACGGTCCCTCTCATTTGTAAATACTGAAGAAAAGTACTCATTCAAGACCTCTCCTATCTCTTCCGACTCAATACACAATCTCCCACTACTGTCCTTGATTGGGCCCACCCTCGTTCACGTCATTCTCATGTTTCTTACATACGCATAAAAGGCCTTGGGGTTATCCTTGATCCTACCCGCCAAAGATTTTTCATGCCCTCTTTTAGCTCTCCTAATCCCTTTCTTCAGCTCTCTCCTGGTTATCCTGTATCCCTCCAACGCTCTGTCTGAACCTTGTTTCCTCAACCTTATGTAAGCCTCCTTCTTCCTCTTTACAAGACATTCAACCTCCCTCGTCAACCAAGGTTCCCTCACACGACCATCTCTTTCCTGCCTGACAGGTACATACATATCAAGGACGCATCGTATCTGTTCCTTGAAAAAGTTTCACATTTCAGCAACATCCTTCCCTGACAGCCTATGCTCCCAATTTATGCTCTTCAGCATCGTATTTACCCTTCCCCCAATTGTAAAACCTGCCCTGTTGCACGCACCTATCTCTCTCCATAACCAAGGTGAAAGTCACAGAATTGTGGTCACCATCATCAAAATGCTCACCCACTAACAAGCCCATCACTTGTCCCGGTTCATTACCAAGTACCAAATCCAATATGGCCTCCCCTCTGGTCGGACAATCTACATATTGAGTTAGAAAAGCTTCCTGGACACACTGCACAAACACCGCCCCATCCAATCTTCTTGATCTAAGGAGCTTCCAATCAATATTTGGGAAGTTGAAATCGCCCATGACTACTACCCTGTGGCTTCTGCACCTTTCCAAAATCTGTTTCCCAATCTGTTTCTCCATATCTCTGCTGCTATTAGGGGCCTATAGTAAACACCCTTCCCCCATGGAATGCTAAAAGGCAAGAGAAATTGAGGTTTTGGTTAAGAGAAAGGAGGAAGCATGTCAGGTATAGACAGCAGAGATCGAGTGAATCCTTAGAAGTGTGCAAAGAGGGAAATCAGGAGGGTAAAAAAGGGACATGAGATAGCTTTGGCAAGGAGGATTTAGGAGAATCCAGAGAGATTTTATAAATATGTTAAGGACAAAGGGGCAACAAGGGACAGAATAGGGTCCCTCAAAGATCAACAAGGCAGCCAATGTGTGGAACCACAAGAGATGGAGGAGACACTAAACAAGTATTTTGCATCAGTGTTTACTGTTGAAATGGACATGGAGGATATAAAATGCAAGGAAATACATGGTGACATCTTGAAAAGTGTCCATATTACACAGGTGGTGGTGCTGCATGTCTTAAAATGCACCTAAATGGATAAATTCCTAGGAGCTGATCAGGTGTACCCTAGAACTCTGAGAAGCTAGGGAAGTGATTGCTGGGCCCCTTGCTGAGATATTTATCACCGATAGTCACAGGTGCGGTGCCAAAAGATTGGAGGTTGGCTAATGTGGTGCCACTATTTAAGAAAGGTGGTAAGGAAAGCTAGGGAACGATAGACCAGTGAGTCTGACATCGGTTATGGGCAAGTTGTTGGAGGGAGACCTGATGGAGAGGTTTTACACTCATTTAGAAAAGCATGGGCTGAGTAGGGATAGTCAACATGGCTTTGTGTATGGAAAATCATGTCTCACTAACTTGACTGAGTTATTTGCAGTCATGAAGAGGATTGATAAGGGCAGAAGAGTGGACATGATCTTTATGGACTTCAGTAAGGCATTCAACAAAGTTCCTCATGGTAGACTGATTAGCAAGGTTAGATCTCAGAATACAGGGAGAACTAACCATTTGATACAGAACTGGCTCAAAGGCAGAAGACAGAGGGTGGTGGTGGAGGGTTGCTTTTCAGTCCGGAGGCCTGTGACCAGAGGTGTGCCATAAGGATCAGTTTTTTTGTAATTTACATAAATGCTTTGGATGTGAACATAGGAGGTATAGTTAGTAATTGTGCAGATGATACCAAAATTGGAGGTGTAGTGTACAGCGAAGAAGGTTACCTCAGAATACAATGGGATCTTGGATCAGAAAGGTCAGTGGGCAGAGGAATGGTAGATAAAGTTTCATGTTCAGATAAATGTGAAGTGCTCCATTTTGGAAAGGCAAATCAGAGCAGGACTTATACACTTAACGGTAAAGTCCTGAGGAGTGTTGCTGAACATACAGAACTTGGAGTGCAGGTTCATAGCTCCTTGAAAGTGAAGTTGCAAGTAGATAGGACAGTGAAGGCGGTGTTTGGTCTGTTTTTCTTTATTGGACAGAACATAGGATTGGGAGGTCATATTGCAACCGTTCAGGTCATTGGTTAGGTCAATTTTGGAATATTGCGTGCAATTCTGGTGTTTCCCCTCTTAGGAGGATATTGTGAAACTTGGAAGGGTTCAGAAAAGACCTACAAGGATATTGCCAGGGTTGGAAGACTTGAACTATCGGGAGAGGCTGAATAGCCTGTTTTTCCTGGAGCATCGGAGGCTGAGGGGTGATCTTTTAGAGTATTATAAAATCATCAGGGTCATGGATTGAGTAAATTGATAAGGTATTTTCCCTGGGGTGGAGTCCAGAACTAGAGGACATCGGTTTAGGATTAGGGGGCAACTTTTTCACAAAGGTTGTGCGTGTATGGAATGAGCTGCCAGAGGAAGTAGTGGAGGATGGTACAATTACAACATTTAAAAGGCATCTGGATGGATATATGAATAGGAAAGGTTTAGAGGGATATGGGCCAAGTGCTGGCAAATGATTAGGTTAGGATATCTGGTCAGCATAGACGAGTTGGACCGAAAGGTCTGTTTCCATGCCGTACATCTCTATAACTCTACAAGTGTTAATGACGGTCAATCTCCCAATCAGCATGCAGTCTCACTACTTAATGTTTTGAATATCTCGAAATATCTAACAAATAAGTTTGTTTCAAATCTTCCCATCCCTACAACCACACTCAATCTGATATTAAATACACAGTCCTTTATCTTTCATGTTTCTTTCTAATCAAATCAACCTCAAGGGTTAATGAGATACACAGTAATCATCTTCAGTCAATGCCCAAAATTCCTTTGCATTCTTCTTGCTGGCTATTGTTTGAAGGCTTATACTATTTGACTTGCAACTACATTTCCTCTTCAGCATCAAGGTAGTTCATCTTCTGACTCAGCTCAGCTGCTGCTGAATTGCTCATCATTGCCCCTGGTAGCTTTAAACTTGATTATTCCAATGCCCTAAAAACAGTTTTGGAGAAACTCAGCAGGTCTGGCAGCATTTGTGGAGATTGAAATAGGCAGAAGAGTTAAATTGATCTTGAAACAAACCTGTTTCTTTCTCTCCACAGATGCTACTAGGCCTGGTGTGTTTCTCCAGAACCTTTTGCTTTTATTTCAGATCTCCAGTACCCACAGTACTTTGCTTTTATTTCAATGCATTCTACCCACTGTAAACTTGAGCTTATCCAAAATACTATCTATATCCTAACTCATACAAAATCCTGTTTACCTTTCATCTCTGTGCTCACCGATCCCTTTAGTTCCTAGAGGTCCCATGTCTCATTTTCAAATCTATTTGTTGCCTGCCCTGCCCCAGAATATCTTCCAGCCCTACAGCCCACTAAGATTTACTCAATTCTGGCCTCTTAAACATCCCTAATTTTCTTATTCCACCAATGGTGGCTGTGCCTTTAGCTGGCTGAACTCCAAGCTCAAAATTCTCTCCCTAAACCTCGATGCTCTTTAAAATCTCTCTCTATCCAAATTTTTTATTTACTTATTCTACTGCTTCTATACATGCCGGAAGCTTCAAATTTATTTTGCTTGTTTATACTCCACTGAAAGAGGATGGGACATTTCACCATATTATAGGTGCTGCATAAATGCAAATTATTGTTTTAAGTACAGGGATTAAAATTACAAGTAGAGGGAAACGTCTAAACTTCAGGACAACAGACAAGCCACTAGAAAAGGGCTACTCTGACTCAAGCAACCTTTATTAATGACGTTCTCAACCAGCTTTCCTCACTTCATCCCGTGTAGTTAAGCCTAACATGCAAAGAAGGAACAACTGAGGGCCTGCAGCAAGAGGATTGGCATGAGAAAGTTTCCAAAAATCACTCACTACCACTTGTCCACTGACTTTAATCTCTCTTGACTACAGCGGGCCCTTTTAGATTGTTTCTGGGTTGGTTAAGACTTCTGTACAGCCACCCAACACCGTTGGAGCTCCCAAGGCCATCCAGGCTGTAACTGTGGCACAGTCCAAATAAATGACTTACACTGTTGAGGAATGTCTGCTGGCTAACTTAAAAATGGGTTTAAGGAACTCCAACTAGACACTAAAATGGCTATTGCCTGGCTTGGAGAATGTGCACATGCTAAATCAACACCAAAAAAAATGGTAATGATTAACAAGTCGAGGATTGAATAATTCTTGTTTATTTATTCTAGGAACAGAAACAATTCCCGGCAACTAGTACTCAGTGTCAAAAATTATTATGTCAAGTTGGATGAAAACAAGAGCTCTTCTACTCCTCAACCTTAGTGTAGCACATTGGGATCTAGTAGTATAGTGATTATTTTATCTGAATTCATAACATAAAGGATTGGATAACGGTTGAGTCACATATAGGAAGGACGTGATTGCACCGGAGAGTGTGCAGAGAAGTGTGTATTGTGTTAAAACACAATGTTATCTGGGCTGGAGGGTTTTACTTTTGAAGTGAGATTGGATAGACAGGGATGATTAAGATAAACTTATAAGGGGCAGAGATAGGGTGAACATCAAGGACCCTTTCCCCTTGTTGGGAGGATTAACGACCAAAGGAGCATAGATTTAATGTAAGGAAGAGGAGGTTTAAGAGGGAAGGTGAAGAAAAATGTTTTTTCTCCACGAGAAGATGGTAGAAACCGGGATCTTACTGCCTGCAAGTGGGGTAAAGGAAGACACCTGCAAAACATTTTGGAGGCATTGAAGGCTTTTGGCAAGTGCTGGAAAATGGAATTAAAATAATTAGTTGGTTGTTTTTGGCTGGTGCAGACTTAATGCGTCGAAGTGCCTTTTTCTGTGCTATAGACCTTGATGATTATGGTTGTATGTCATGGGTTCAACTGCCATCTTTTGAGGGGTTGGGGGGGGGTGGAATTTAAATAAATTTGTAGTAAGAAAATTTAATGTTTGATATAACTCTGGGTGTCAACAGTGGCTCACAAACCTCCCTATACTCTGGGACAGCAAATGCTTTATTTTAATATTACAGTTTGTGGTTGCTGAATCTCAGTTTAATTTTAATCCGGATCTGAAATGCAAGATCATTGCTCCTGGGATTTATGTCCATTTCCATATTTTGAATGAACCAGCATATTGGAATGGATATTTAACAAAAGAACTTTAACTACATTCCAAGAGAAAAAGGTACTAACATTCGCGTAGTGCTGGGTGAAGGATTTCATGCTTCCCATTCCAACGCAAATCATTCCGCAATTTCTGCTCAAGTTTTCCAATCTCCACTGGGTCACCGAGAGAACCTGTTTGGAACGTTTTACAGTTAGGTATCAGGAATTGCGAAAATAACAAGTAAGCATTCTCTGCTTTTCAGAAGTCCAAGATTTGGAAGAAATTCCTTAAAATTCTCCCAGTGTTCAAAGAATCAAAATGAAATTTTTCAACAATTTTTTTGTGTTCTACGGAAGAACACCAAATACTTTCGGTCTTAACTTGTTCAGTGTGTCACAAAGCTGGTCCTTTTTTCTCAAAGCTGCTCCTTTTCTCAAGGGTACTGTGTCCTGGGTTTTTTTTTTCCCCAGAGGGGTAATACAGTGCTCCTGGCACCGGTTAGACTGGCTTGGTACAGAGATTAAAGGGTATTGAGAGGCCTTTTTGTTTATATGTAAATAGATGACACTTCAGGCCAAAGTGGTCATGTGTTAGAAGTGACCTATATAATGAAAGGAGCGTGGTCAGCTCTCGATCTGAGCAGTTCAGTCCAGAACTAGTTATGAGTTCAATAGAGACCTTTGTAGAAACTCACTCTCTCTCTTTCTGCCCTTCTAACATCAACCTGCAAGCATCTGTTCCATTTTTTAAATATTGTTTAAGGGGGTTTGCTTATTGAGGCTATTGTGTATATTCAGAACAACAAAATTAAGTCTAGTTTCGATAGACTGAGTTCTGTAAAGGTTCTTTATTCTGTTCTTTGCGTTTCATTGTTTAATTTTGTGAATAAATGTCTGTCTGTTTTAAACCTAGTAGCCATCCTAGCTAGCTTACTCTTGGTTACCCCGGGTAATTTTAACTAGGGAAACAAATTGCAAAGTTATGGTTATGGACTTGAGCAGGCAACCCAGACAAGTGTTTCCATGAAACCTTCGCTACTGGGTCTTCCCTCAGCCTGTACCAGTGTATGCCACAAAGTTCTTCCTTGCAATTAAATGCTATGGAATTAACCAGCTCCAGCAAAGCTAGAATCGATGGGAATTAGAGTCATAGAGATGTACAGCATGGAAATAGACCCTTCGGTCCAACCTGTCCATGCCGACCAGATATCCCAACCCAATCTAGCCCCGCCTGCCAGCACCTGGTCCATATCCCTCCAAACCCTTCCTATTCATATACCCATCCAAATGCCTCTTAAATGTTGCAATTGTACCAGCCTCCACCACTTCTGCTGGCAGCTCATTCCATACACGTACCATCCTCTGTGTGAAAACGTTGCCCCGTCGGTCTCTTTTATATCTTTCCCCTCTCACCCTAAACCTATGCCCTCCAGTTCTGGACTCCCCGACCCCAGGGAAAAGACATTGTCTATTTACCCTATCCACGCCCCTCATAATTTTGTAAACCTCTATAAGGTCACCCCTCAGCCTTCGACGCTTCAGGGAAAACAGCTCCAGCCTGTTCAGCCTCTCCCTGTAGCTCAGAACCTCCAACCCTGGCAACAACCTTGTAAATCTTTTCTGAACCCTTTCAAGTTTAACAACATCTTTCTGATAGGAAGGAGACCAGAATTGCACGCAATATTCCAACAGCGGCCTAACCAATGTCTTGTACAGCTGCAACATGACCTCCCAACTCCTGTACTCAATACTCTGACCAATAAAGGAAAGCATACCAAACGCCTTCTTCACTAACCTATCTACCTGTGACTCCACTTTCAAGGAGCTAGCAACCCGCACTCCAAGATCTCTTTGTTCAGCAACACTCCCTAGGACATTACCATTAAGTGTATAAGTCCTGCTAAGATTTGCTTTCCCAAAATGCAGCACCTCGCATTTATCTGAATTAAACTCCATCTGCCACTTCTCAGCCCATTGGCCCATCTGGTCCAGATCCTGTTGTAATCTGAGGTAACCCTCTTCGCTGTCCACTACACCTCCAATTTTGCTGTCATCTACAAACTTACTAACTGTACCTCTTATGCTCACATCCAAATCATTTATGTAAATGACAAAAAGTAGAGGGCCCAGCACCGATCCTTGTAGCACTCCACTGGTCACAGACCTCCAGTTTGAAAAACAACCCCCCACCACCATCCTCTGTCTTCTACCTTTGAGCCAGTTCTGTATCCAAATGGCTAGTTCTTCCTGTATTCCGTGAGATCTAACTTTGCTAATCAGTCTCCCATGGGGAACCTTGTCGAACGCCTTACTGAAGTCCATATAGATCATATCTACCACTCTGCCCTCATCAATCCTTTTTGTTACTTCCTCAAAAAACTCAATCAAGTTTGTGAGACATGATTTCCCACTCACTAAGCCATGTTGACTATCCCTAATCAGACTTTGCCTTTCAGGGTCCAAGAGATGAATTTTGTTAGGGGATTCTATAGTCCGAGGTACAGACAGACGTTTCTGTGGCCAGCAGCGAAAAAGCAGAATGGTGTGTTACTTCCCTGTTGCCAGGATCAAGGATGTCTCAGAGAGGGTGCAGAATGTTCTCACGGGGGAGAGGGGCCAGCAAGAGGTCATTGTCCACATTGGAACCAATGACATAGGAAGGGAAAAGGTTGACATTCTGAAGGGAGATTATAGAGAGTTAGGCAGAAATTCAAAAAGATCCTCGAGAGTAGTAATATCTGGATTACTCCCGGTCCTATGAGCTAGTGATGGCAGGAATAGGATAGAGGAGATGAATGCATGGCTGAGGAGCTGGTATATGGGAGAAGGATTCACATTTTTGGATCATTGGAATCTCTTTTGGGAATTGATCGGACCAGTCTGATTTCTGGGATAACAGAACCAATGTATAGAGAGCAACTGGATCAGTTAGGACTATATTCAGTGGAGTTTAAAAGACTGGAGATGAGGATGAATCTCACAGAAACCTATAAAATTCTAATAGGACAAAACAGGATAAAAGCAGGAAAGGTATTCTCAATGACTGGAGAGAGCAGAACCAGGGGTCAAAGTTTACCCAGAGAGTGGTGAGCCTGTGGAATTCTCTGTCATAGAAAGCACTTGAGATCAAAACAATGAAATGGTTTCAAGAAATGAGATATACTTCTTGGAACTAAAAGCATCAGAAGTTTTTAGGGAGAAAGCAGGAACAGGATAACTGAGTGGGATGAACAACCATGATCATAGTGAATGGTGGAGCAGACTCGAAGGGCCAAATGGCCTAATTCTCCCCTATTTCCTATGTTTCCGTTTAATACCAGGCAGATAGGAAGTTGGCTGTGATAACTGGAAGCAAATCATCTTAGCATCAGGATGATATCCAGCCATCTTTGGTTGATTCATCAAAGATCTTCATCACAAGATCAAAAGACAGGATGTCCACTGGTGGTTGCACAATGTTCATCACATTTGTGCTTCCTGACTCCTTAAATGTTCAAGACTTAAATGCAACAAGGCATGTAAAATATCCAGGCTTGGACCGGCAAGTAGCAAGTAATATTCACATTCCACAAGAAACAGGAATAACTAACTACCTCCAACAAGACAGAACGTAGCTACTATCCCATGATACCATAACTGAATCCCCCATTAGCAATATCCTGAGTTACCAATGACAAGAAACTAAACTAGATTAGCCATATAGGTAATATAATGACAAAGGCAGGTCAGAGGCTAGAAATCCTGCAGCACCTTCTAAACCCTTCTGTTTATCTTCCAAACAGATAAAACACAGCCTGCAAGATTCCCTCAAAGTCAGTCACACCCAGACGAGGAAACGTATCGCTGCTCCTTCAGTGTTCTTGGTCAAAATGCTCAAACTCCTGAATGGCACTGTGGGTCTACCTATGTCAAATGGACACCATTTGTTCAAAGAAAGCAGCTCATCAGCAACTTCTTAAGGGCACTAGGCACTGGCAATAAATGCTGGTCCAACCAACATCACATCCTATGAATGAATTTTCAAAATTCCAGCATGCAAAATTTCTTCTTAGAGAAAGCCAGTTAAATCTAAATATTTAGGGAGTAGGAACAGGGAGCGTTCTTCCTTTTTCAACTCTTAGTCATAATCATGCCATCCCAAGGAAAGCTCCAATACTGCAATGAAACAATATGAATGGAGAAATAAAATTTCACAAGGATCTTACCAACACTAACCATACGAACAAGAATTGATATGCGAAAGTTCTTATTGTGGCCAATATATCTTATTTAAATGTACTTGAATACTATCATTACAGCTGCTGCTTAAATTGCTATCCTGCTTTCCTTTTGAAAAAACATTGACACCAGCCTGAAGTCCAAGACTTGTAGCAGACCCACTGCTCAACAATGTTAAATACAAGGAATCAGCTTAAGAAACCTAATTACTAATTAATGCATAGAACATAAATCATTCAGAACATAGAACATTACAGTGCAGTACAGGCCCTTCGGCCCTCAATGTTGCACCGACTGGAACCAATCTGAAGCCTATCTATCCTACATTATTCCATTTTCATCCATATGTTTAACCAATGACCATTTAAATGCCCTGAAAGTTGGCGAGTCTACTACTGTTTCAGACAGTGCATTCCACACTCCTACTACTGAGTAAAGAAACTATCTCTGACAATTGTCCTATATCTATCATCCCTCAATTTAAAGCTCTGTCCCCTCGTGCTAGTCATCTCCATCAGAGGAAAAAGGCTCTCACTGTCCACCCATCTAACCCTCTGATTATCTTAAATGCCTCTATTAAGCCACCTCTCAACCTTCTGCTCTCCAACAGAAACAGCCTCAAGTCCCTCAGCCTTTTCTCATAAGACCTTCTCTCCATACTAGGCAACATCTCTTCTGAACCCTTTCCAATGCTTCCATATCCTTCCTAAAACGTGACGACCACAACTGTACACAATACTCCAAGTGCGTCCACACCAGAATTTAGTATAGCTGCAGCATGACCTTATGGCTCTCAATCTCTCTACCAATAAAAGTTAACACAACGTATGTCTTCTCAACAACCTTATCAACCTGGGTGGCAACTTGCAGGGAGCTATGCACTAGGGACAGTGAGATCTCTCTGCTCATCCACACTACCAAGAATCTTTATTCCTCTTGCTCCTTCCAAAGTGAATCACCTCACACTTTTCCGCATTAAGCTCCATTTGCCACCTCTGAGCCCAGTTCTGCAGCTTGTCAATGTCCCACTGTAACCTGCAACATCCTTCAGCACTGTCCACAACTCTACTGACCTTAAATGTCATCCGTAAATTTACTAACCCATCCTTCTATGCCTTCATCCAGGTCATTTATAAATATGACAAACAGCAGTGGTCCCAAAAGAGATCCTTGCAGTACACCACTAGTAAATGAACTCCAGGATGAACATTTCCCAACAATCTGAATTCCCCTCTGAATTCTTTCAGCTAGCCAATTTCTGATCCAAACCGCTAAATCACCTTCAATCCCATGCCTCCATATTTTGTGCAATAACCTACTGTGGGAAACCTTATCAAACAACCTTATTGAAATCCATATACACCACATCAAATGCTTTACCCTCATCCACCTGTTCAGTCACCATCTCAAAAGAACTTAATAAGGTTTGTGAGGCACGACCTACCCTTCACAAAATCGTGTTGACCAACCCTAATCAACTTATTCCTCTCTAGATGATTATAAATCCTATACTTTATAATCCTTTCTAATACTTTATCCACAACCAAAGTAAGGCTCTCTGGTCTATAATTACCAAGGTTGTCTCTACTCTCCTTCTTGAACAAGGGGACATTTGCTATCCTCCAGTCTCTGGCACTATTCCTGTAGACAATGACGACATAAAGATCAAAGTCAAAGGCTCTACAGTCTTCTGGCTTCCCAGAGAATCCCAGGAAAAATCCCATCAGGCCCAGGATACTTATCTGTTTTCACACTTTCCAGAATTGCACACACCTCCTCCTTGTGATCCTCAATCCCGTCTCATCTCGTAGCCTGTAGCTTAGTATTCTCCTCGACAACATTTTGTTTCCACTGTGAATATTGATGAAAAATATTCATTTTGCGCTTTCCCTATCTCCTTGGATTCCATGCACAACTTTCCACTACTATCCTTGATTGGCCCTAAGCTTTCTCTAGTCATTCTTTTATTCCTGACATATCTATCAAAAGCTTTAGGGTTTTTCTTGATCCTATCTGCCAACGACTTCTCATGTCCCCTCCTGGTTCTTCTTAGTTCTCTCTTTAGGTCTTTCCTGGCTAACATTTATCTCTCTAGTGCATATTATAAAGTGTTAATGTTTTCAAAATGATAAACAATGCTTTGCTTCTTATCCAAGCAATGTTTCCATGAAAAGGTACAGATAACAAATTGGTTCTGGAAGAGTTTCAAAGAAGTATATGACTTCCAGCAGCAGAAAGGAAATCCAATACCTACTTTGACACTGAACAGAAGGTCCTCAGAAGATTCAGGAATCAATGTTCATTCTGTGCTGAAGCAGTTAAGGTACATACTAGCAGAATATTGGAAAATACAAGTCAGTCAATATCCGTAAAACGTTTTGTTCGTACAACCAACATTGAATTAGATGAAAGATGGATGAATGCATGCAATGAAACCATCTCTTATTGGGAAGTCCACATGGCCCAGAGAAAATGGTAAGGTAGGACTATAATACCTCTTGTGGACATAACAGGTGTGAAGCTGGAAAAGCACAGCAGGTCAGACGACACCCGAGGATCAGAAACATTGACATTTCTGGCCGAAACCCTTCATCAGGGCTGGGGAGGAAGAAGACAGCCCAGAAGTATATTGAGGAAGAGACTGGGGCTGGGGAAGGATAGGTGAGATGGTGATTGGTAGATGCAGGTAAGGGGTTATTGTGATTGGTCAGTGGAATGGTTGGAGCAGATAGGTGAAGAACAAGATGGACAGGTTAGGTCAGGTCAGGGAGGTGAGGAGGAAGGGGAGGGCTGGACATGGGATAAGGCTGGGGAAGGAGGGAATTTGAAACTGGTGAAGTCAATGTTGAGGCCAGTGGGCTGTAAACTTCCCAAGGAAAATATAAGGTGTTGTTCTTCCTTTGACCTCACTCTTGACAGTGGGAAAGTAGAAGGAGGAATTAAAATGGATGGCATCCGGAAGTCGGGTTGGAGGACACATACACAGCGCAGATGCTCTGCAAGCTGATCCCTCAGTCTGTGTTTGGTCTCCTCTAGATAAAGGGGACCACACTGGGAGCAACAGTTGGAATAGATCAGGTTGGATGAAGTGCAGGTGAATCTCTGTTGGATCTGGAAGAATTGTTTAGGGCCTTGGACAGATATGAGGGGGTGGTATGGGGCAGGTGTTGCACCTCTTACAGTTACAAGGAAAGGTACTGGATGTGGGGGAGAAGTTGATGGGGAAGGTAGAGTTGATGAGGCAGTTGCAGAGCGCATAATCCATGCAGATGGCAAACAGGTGTGGGTAAAGAAATATCTTTTTGGTGGTGACGTCTGATTGTGGGTGGCAGAAACGCCGAAGGATGACGCACTGGATTCAGAAGTTGGTGGGGATGAGAGAGAATGTGAGGACGAAGGGGACTCTATCCTTATTGTTGGGGGGGGGGGGGGTAGGGATTTAAGGAGATGGATGAGATGCGGTTAAGGGCATCTTTACTTATTGAGGTGGGGAAACTACAGTCCCTAGAAGGAGGAGGATATCTGGCATGCCCTGGCGTGGAACGTCTCATCCTAGGAGCAGATATGGCAGCGGCAGAGGAATTGAAGTACAGGACAGCATTTTACAGGAGCGTGGGTGAGAGGAAATGTAGTCAAAGTAGTTGTAGGAGTCAGTGGGTTTGCAATGGATATCTTCCCACTCACCTACCTGCTCCACCCTTCCCACTCACCAATCACAAACTCCCTACCTGCATCCACCTATCACCATTCCGCCTACTCTTCAAGTTGGCACACCCACCCCCCTTATGCACCTCTGGGCTCCCTCCTCCTTCCCAGTCCTGACAATGGCTTTAGGCCCGAAACATTGACTTGCCTGCCCCTCGGGTGCTGTCTGACCTGTTGTGCTTTTCCAGCTTCATATCTATTGACTTACAGTCCTTACTGTCCCCTAATAACCTGCCAACAACCATCAGAGGATCATATAGGAGAAACTGCCACTCCAATGAGGTAATGCAAAGTAGTCAACACTGAAGACCATGCTCTAAAAGATAAGAGCTTTAGAACAGAAGGGAAAACTGGAGCAAGCAAACAAAAAACAAATTGCAGTAACATGACTAAGAACATGGAGATGGAAAATGGCACCAACATTATTTTAGCAGTACAATGGATATCTGTACAGATTTACCCTGCAAATAAAACCAGACTGACCATCTGTCACTGACCTTTTAAATTGAATGAACCCTCCATTTGCAATACATTTTCAACAGCCACAATTTTTCTCATTTCTTTTGTGACCCCTCGATTATTCATACTCTCCTGGATTCTTGCTGCACCATCCTTTATAGGAATTATTGTTTTTAGTTCCTTCTTCGGTTCTTGATCAGACACGGTACTGTGCATATTTTCGGCAGGGTAGAGGGTTTTTTTTTCACATCGTTTCCTAGGCCTTTGACTATTACCAACATCCTGTGGGGAAACAAAGTGAGCATTATTCACTGAGCAAGGTGAAACTGCAAGGAATGTTGCACGCTCCATTATGAGCAAGCCTGGAACAGTGCACAGTCTTTTTCAATTCACAGCACAAATTAACTTTTCTTCACTCCATTAGTAAAATGACCAAATATACTCCTAACCCAAATTGCATTCTGAATCAGAAGATTCAACAACCAGGCTTATTTAATAAACAAAATTACTGGGTTATTATAAAAATAAGACCAATTTAGCAAAACAGTAAAGCTGATTAACATGACAGTTTGAAATATGATAGCATAAATATTCATCCTAAGTAACCCAATACACACAATGTTTTTTAAAAAAAGGAAACTTTAGGAAAACAGCGTGTAGCCAAAATAGTTTTCAATTCCAGGACAATAAAAAGGATAAGATGAGAAACGTTCCAATTTGCTTTCAGTCTGGCATGCTTGTACAAGTAGAAACAAACACTAGACACAAGTATTTATCATTCTGAAATTTCTTTTTCTTTAGAAAATCAAGAACAGGTCTTAGCACTCACACAGGATTCACAAATGGTTTCTCAGAAAGATGGCAAAGACTGAGCTGAGGTCTTAGTTCTTCAAATGCTACACCCCAGTCGAACTTCAAAACAATAACAAATAGCCATGCTCCTGACAACAATAAACTCTGGTATGCGACTTCGAGAAATCCAAGCAATTAGCTCAAGGCATGTGGATTCCAGTAAATGTCTTGGAAGTGTCCTGCAAAGTCCCTTCATTTGATGTGATTTATTATGGTCACATGTACTGAGATACAGTGAAAAGTATTGTTTTGCATGCTAACCAGACAAATCACACCTTACATAAGCACATCAAGGTAACAGAACAGATTGCAGAATATAGTGAAAGTGCAAAGAAAGAGCAATTCTAATATGAGGGGTCTGTTCATAAAAGTCCATTGAACAAATTGGTATATGTTTTCAAACTTTTGAATCTTCTTAGGGGGAGCACAGTGGCTCAACGGTTAGCACTGCTGCCTCACTGCGCCAGAGACCCGGGTTCGATTCCAGGTGATTGTCTGTGCGGAGTTTGCACATTTTCCCAGTGCCTGCATAGGTTTCCTCCAGGTGCTCCAGGTTCCTCCCAGAATCCAAAGATGTGCAGATTAGGTGAATTGACTCGGCTAAGTTGCCCATAGTATTCAGGGATGTGTAGGTTAAGTGCATTCTATGTACCTGCTCAGAAATATTACAGCACACCTCTGGAGCAGGTGGAATTTTGATCCAGGACTTCTGTAGCTTGGAAGAATGGTCTCTACCACTATGCTACATCAGTCCTCCCAACACCCATTCTAGAATGGGTGAATACAGCATCACATCTGTGGCCAAAACATTCCAGCCAACATTTCTAAGACTCGTAAGAAAGTGAAGAATCCAGCTGCAGAGGAGGGGACCAGAGCTCTAGGTCGCTGTGTTTGGAGATAGTTTCGTTTGAATTACGGTGTTAAAGGCAAAGCTAAAGTCAATGCTTAGAAATCTGGCATAGGTGTCCTTGTTATCCAGATGTTCCAGTGACAAATGTAGGGCCAGGGAGATGGCTTCTTCCATGGACCTGCAGTAACGATCGGCAAATTGTAGCGGATCAGGGCAGTTTGGGAGGCTGGATTTGATGTGTGCCATTACTAATGTCTTGAAGGACTTCATAATGATGGATGTCAGAGCCACCAAGCAGTAGTCAGTAAGGCTTGTTGCTTGAGTTTCCTTTGGCACCAGGTGGGAACCTCATATCATAGTCAAAGAGAGATTAAATATGTCTGCAAATACACCTGATAGCTCGTCCACAAAGGATACGAGTACACAGCTGAGGACTCCACTTGGCTAGTTGCTTTCCATGGGTTTACTCTCAAGGTGGAGATAGTTAAAACTCATACAACACCAGGTTATAGTCCAACAGGTTGAATTGGAAGCACTAGTTTTCAGAGTGCCGCTCCTTCATCAGGTGATTGTGGCATCTCCAAATCAAGGTGGAGATAGTGAGGACTGCAGATGCTGGAGAGTCAGAGTCGATAAAGTGTGGAGCTGGAAAAGGCACAGCAGGTCAGGCAGCATCCAAGAAGCAAGACAGTTGACATTTTGTGCATGACCCTTCATTAGGACTGGGGAGGGGGAAGGGTGCTGAGAAATAAATTGTGGGGGCTAGCAGAAAGGTAGTTGGGATGGCAATAGGTAGGCAAAGGTTGGTGGTGGTGGTGATAGGTCAGTAGAAAGGAAGATGGTCAGGTTAAGAGAGCAGTGCCAATTTGGCTTCACAGCTTGTTACATCTTGTAAGCCTTGCCATAGTCCACATATGTTTGTGTGGTTAGTCTGGGACTCTAGTTTAGTTTGGTATTGTCTCTTGGCATCCCTGATGGCTTTGTGAAGATGCTTGGCGTTCCTATTTCTTCTCAAGAAAATAAGTTTGAGAGGTGATTTAACAAAAGGTCTTCAAAATTCTAACCGGCTTTGTCAAATAGATATAGAATGTCTCCGCTTATGGAGAAGTGTGTAACTAGAGACCATTGATGTAAGCCAGTCCCCAAAACGTCCAACAGGGATTTTGGGAGAACTATTTTGTAGAGAGTGATGAGAATTTGGAGCTCGCTACTACAGAAGTGACTGAAGTGAATAGGTTAAAATGAATAGCATTGATGCATTTAGGGAGAAATTAGTACCATTCAGAATAACTACCCTGTCTTGAAGCCAGTGAGTAGTCAATTCTGCCATTTGTTCCCCTGACTCAACACTCCCTAACATCACTTATTGGTCTAATGTGTGGTACCTCAGAGGCTTTCCAAAAAACCTTTATGAAAAATAGAAATTAAACATACAATACCATCCTTTATTCTGATACCTGTTCAAAAAAATTGGACAATTAAAACTTTTTGTTTTTGAAATCCATGTTGGCTATTGTTAGACTTTACATTTGAACATGTTTATATGTTCTCCCTTTTCGTACCAATTCCATTAATTTAGTCTTTAAAAATTTTCTGAACAATTAAGTATTAATGAAGGTGATCAGAGGACTAAAAGACAAATAAAAATGTACACCTACCTGAAGATGATGATATTAAGGCAAGTAACTAAGAGGTCTTGTGAGTGCACAAGAGTCGAAGGAATGAATTCATGAGATCAAAGCCCAGAGGGGTAAGGACTAACTCTCTCCCCCACAAAACCCGCATCTCTTAGTAATTGACACGTCCACCGCACATCCTGTTCTGTTGCCTCTCCAAAGCATCCACTTCCTTCTGGTAGTTTGGTGACCAGAATTGTACGCAATATTCCAAGTGTGGCCTAACTAAAGTTCTAGAAAACTGCAGCATAACTTATCTATCCTTATACACAATGCTCCTTCCAATGAACACAAGCAAGCCATAGGCCTTTTTTACTACCTTATCTACCTGCGCTGCCACCTTCAGTAATCTGTGGATCTGCACACCCTGATTTCTCAGCATATCAATACTCCTAAGGGTTCTGTCATTCACTGTATAATTTCCACCTGTACTTGACCTTCCAAAATGTATCACCTCTCATTTGTTCGGATTAAACTCCACCTGCCATTTTTCTGCCTATGCCTCCAACTGATCCTCCTTACTATCCGCAACGCCATCAATCTTTGTATCGTCTGCAAACTTAATTAGACCAGTCACATTCCTCCAAATCATTTATGTAGACCACGAACAGCAGAGTTCCCAGCACTGATCCCTGTGGAACATTATTAGTCAAAACCCTCCATTCTGAAAAGCATCCTTCCACCGCTGCCCCCATCTCCTACGACAAAGCCAGTTATGTATCCATCTTGCCAGCTCCCCCTGATGTCATGCAACTCCACCGTTTGTACCAGACTGCCATGCAGGACCTCGTCAAAGGTTTTACTAAAGCCCATGCAGACATCAATGACTTTTCTCTCAAATCATTTTCATCACCTTCCCAGCACTAAACCATGCTGTCGAAAGCTAATATTGCCATTTGCTTCTAAATGCGTATAGATCTTGTTCGTGAGAATCTTTTCCAATAGTTACCCTACTACCGATGAGAGACTCATAGACTTGGAGTATCCCTGCTACTCTTCTTAAACAATGGGACAACACTGGCTATTCTCTAGTCCTCTGTGACCGCACCTATGGCAAGAGAATACAAATATGTCTGTCAACACTCGCCTCCCTCGATATTCTGGGATAGTTCCCATCAGGACCCAACTACCTTCATACTTTTTAAAGCACACAACTCTTCCTTTTCAGTAGCAACGGCTTACAAATTCGACACTCCCTTCCCGGAGATCATCCTCCACCAATTCCTTCTCTTTGGTGAATATCGTCACAAAGTATTTGTTTAGGACCTCACCTAACTCTTCTGGCTGCACACATAGACTCCCTTCTTTGTCAACGAGTGGGCCACCCTTTCCCTAGCTACCCTCTTGCATTTTATTTTTGTAAATAAAGCCTTGGAATTCTCCTCATTCCTGTTTGAAAGGGACTTTTCGTGACCCCTTTGAGCCCTTCTAATTCCTTCTTTAAGTTCTTTCCTACTTTCCTTATATACTCAAAGCGCTTTGTTAGTTCCCATCCTCGGAGACCTTATGTACGCTTTCTTCTTCTTTTTATCTAAGGTCATAAAATCCCTAGTCATCCAAGGTTCATGTAGCTTGCCATACCTATCCTTCATTCTCGCAGGAACATGCCACTCCTGAACTCTTACCAATTGCCGTTTGAAATACACCCACATGTCCAATCAAAATTCTCTAGTTCCTGCCTAATATTGGTGTGGCTCGCCTTCCTCCAATTTAGCACCATCACCCGAGAATTGCTGCTATCCCAATCCAGGAGTATCTTAAAACTCAAGGTATTATGGTCATTACTCCATCATGCTCCCCCACTGAAACTTCACTCACCTGGCCGGGCTCATTTCACAAAACCAGGTCCCTTTCCCTTTCCCTGGTTGAACTGTTTACATACTGTGTCAAGAAACCTTCCTGAATGGTCCTTACAAATCCTGCCCCATCCAAGCCCCTAGCACAAAGTGAGTCCCAGTCAATACAGGGGAACTTAAAATCACCCAACACAACAACCTTGCTGTTTTTACATCTTTCCAAAATCTGTCCACATATTCCCTCCTCAATCTCCTGCTGGCTGTTGGGAAGCCTGTAGCACACTCCCAGCATTGAGATTTCACCTTTCCTATTCCTGAGTTCTACCCATATTGCCTCGCTGAACAAGTCCCTCTCAGGACAGCTGTGAGCCACTCCTTTACCAGTAATGCAACTCCCTTACCCTTTTCACATCCTCTATCACATCTGAGACATCTAAATCCTAGGACATTTAGCTGCCAGTCCTGTCCCTCTTTCAGCTAAATCTCTGTAATTAGAATAGTATCATAGTTCCAAATACTAACCAAAGCTCCAGGTTCATCTACTTTGCCTATTACAATTCTTGCATTGAAACAAATGCATTTCAGACCACTTCCCCTGTTCTTTCCAGCAGCATTTCCCTGACTATTCATGCTCTTAGTCATGTTTGCCTTGGTTTCTACCTCTCCCTCAATTTCTGCATCTACTGCCCTACTCCTCTGGTTGCTATCTCCCTGCCACACTAGTTTAAACCCTACCCAACCACTCTAATAAATACCTCACCAAAGATATCAGTCTTGGTTCTCCCCAGGTGTAACCCATCCAATTTGTACGGGTCCCACCTCCCTCAGAACTGAACCCAATGCCCCACGAGTCTGAAACCGTCCCCCTCACACCATCTTTTCTGCCACATATTCATCCTATATATCCTGCTGTTTCTACTCTGACTAGCTCGTTGCATTGGTATTAATCCTGAGATAACTGTCTTTGAGGTCCTACATTTCACAGCAGCCAACAGTGGGACAAAAAGAGTCGGGGGATATGTAGCCTTAGGGCAGAAGGAATGTCGATCTCAAAGTCATAATGTTGCAGAACGTTATGGAGATACAGAGGTGGAGGCCACAGACAGACAGAACAAATGAGAGTTTTAAACAGCAGGTGGGCATTCGTGGACTGAAAACAAACATAGGTCAATGATCATAGGGAAGATGGGCCAAGTAATTTCTATCCAACTTCCCTTCCTGATTCTCACTTCAGGTCTGTCCTTCTCTCAAAAATGGAAGAGACGTCACCAATGTCCTGTACAACAGGGTGGCACGGTAGCTCAGTGGTCAGCATTGCTGCCTCACAGAGCCAGGGACCCAGGTTCGATTCCAGCCTCGGTGACTGTCTGTGTGGAGTTTGCAGATTCTCCCTTGTCTGCGTGGGTTTCCTCCGGATGCTTTGGTTTCCTCCCACAGTCCAAAGACGTGCAGGTTATGTGAATTGGCTATTCTAAATTGCCTATAGTGTTAGGTGCTTTAGTCAGAGGGAAATTGGTCTGGGTGGGTTTCTCTTCGGAGGGGTGGTGTGGACTTGTTGGGCAGAAGGTAGCCAGGAAGGATTTGAAGAGAGAACTAAGAGCAGCAAGGAGGGGACATGAAAAGTCCTTAGTTGGTAGGATTAGGGAAAACCCTAAGGCTTTCTATAGGTATGTCAGGAATAAAAGAATGACTAGGAGCCTTCCATATCCATCAAAATTTTACCTGCACATCCACTAATATCATTTATTGTATCTGTTGCTCCCGATGCGGCCTCCAAGCAGAGCGCTTTAGGGAACATCTCCGAGACACACGCACCAATCAACCAAACCGCCCCGTGGCCCAAGATTTAAACTCCCCCTCCCACTCTGCCGAGGACATGGAGGTCCTGGGCCTCCTTCACCGCCGCTCCCTCACCACCAGACGCCTGGAGGAAGAACACTTCATCTTCCGCCTCGGAACACTTCAACCCCAGGGCATCAATGTGGACTTCAACAGCTTCCTCATTTCCCCTTCCCCCACCTCATCCTAGTTTCAAACTTCCAGTCCCCTTGACTTGTCCGGACTTGTCCGACCAGCCAAGCTCCTTTTCCACCTATCCACTCCACCCTCTCCTCCCTGACCTATCACCTTCATCTCCTCCCCCACTCACCCATTGTACTCTATGCTACTCTCTCCCCACCCCCACCCTCCCCTAGCTTATCTCTCCACCCTTCAGGCTCTCTGCCTTTATTCCTGATGAAGGACTTTTGCCCGAAACGTCGATTTTGCTGAAGCTCCTCGGATGCTGCCTGAACTGCTGTGCTCTTCCAGCACCATTGATCCAGAATCTGGTTTCCAGCATCTGCAGTCATTGTTTTTACCTAGGAATAGGTCCAGTCAAGGATAGTAGTAGGAAGTTGCGTGTGGAGGCTGAAGAGATTGGGGAGACACTGAATGAATACTTTTCGTCAGTATTCAATCAGGAACAGGACATTGTTGTCAATGTGAATACTGAATTACAATTAATTAGAATGGATGGCTTTGAGGTATGTAGGGAAGAGGTGTTGGAAATTCTGGAAAGGGTGAAAATAGATAAGTCCCCTGGGCCTGATGGCATTTATCCTAGGATTCTCTGGGAAGCATTTAAACGGGCATTGGATAGCATATGGAGGATAGTGGACTAGTGTAGGTGGGCTTGGATCGGTGCAACATTGAGGGCCAAAGGGCCTGTACTGCGCTGTATTTTTCTATGTTCTATGTAGAAGGGCCTGTTTCTACACTGTATGGAATCTAAAAAAAGACCTCAACATAACCATCCTAACTGCTGTACTCAAAACAACTGAGCAACGAAGGCAAGAATGCTAAATGCTTCCTTAATCACCCTATAGATGCAAACTTCAAATAATTATGCACCTAAACCCCTAGTTCACTCTGTTCTACATTACCCAAGAGCTGAAAATGTGTTGCTGGAAAAGCGCAGCAGGTCAGGCAGCATCCGACGAGGAGAATCGACGTTTCGGGCATGAGCCCTTCTTCAGGAAGGGCTCATGCCCGAAACGTCGATTCTCCTGCTCCTTGGATTCTGCCTGACCTGCTGCGCTTTTCCAGCAACACATTTTCAGCTCTGATCTCCAGCATCTGCAGTCCTCACTTTCTCCTACATTACCCAAGACCCTACTTTTGATTGTGTAAGTCTTGCTTTTGTTTTACGAAAATGCAACACCTTGCATTTATCCAAATTAAACTCCATCTGCCACTCTTCAACCCACTGACCCAATTAATTAAGATCACTTTGTAATCTTAGATAACCTTCTTCACTGTCCACTATAACACCAATCTTAGTGTCAACTGCAAACTTATTAACTATGCTTTCAATATTCTCACCTAAAGTCATTACATAAATGACAAAAATGGACTCAGCACCTGTACCGGTGCAACACTGCTGGCCACAGCCTCCAATCCAAAAAATAATCCCCCATCACCAGCTTGACAAGTTCTCCTGTCAAGCCAATTTTGTATCAAACTGGCAAGCTCACCCTCAAACCCACGTGATCTAACTTTACTAATCGATCAACCTTGTCACCGGCTTTACTAAAGTCCAAGTAATCAATGTCTGCCGCTCTGCCCTCATCAGTCTTTTTGGTTACTTCCTCAAATATTTCAATCAGGTTTGTAAGACACAATTTCCCTCACACAAAACCATGCTGACTATCCCTAATAATTCCTTGCCTCTCCAAATGCACATAAATCCTATCTTTCAGAATCACTTCCTTCAACTGAACTACCACCAAAGTCAGACTCACAGGTTAACAGCTCCCAAGCTTCTCCTTACATTCTTACTCTCCAATCATTTGACACCTCACCTGTACTTATAGTTGGTACAAATATTTTGACAAGGGGGCCTGCAATTTCCTTCCTAACTTCCTACAAATCCATGAGATTTATCTACTTTATATTTTCTAAGATTTCCAGCCCTTCCTCTCTTGTAGTATGAATTGTTTTCAAAACATCAATATTTAGTTCCAAGTTCTCCAGCCTGCATTTCTTTCTCCATTGTAAAAACCAATGAAAATATTCAATTAATATCTCTCCCATCTCCTGAGATTGAACAAGATGAACTCAACGATTCTTAAGGGGCCCTAATCTCTCTCTAGTTGCTTTCTTAAGGGGCTCTAATCTCTCTCTAGTTGCTCTCTTGCTCTCGATATACTTGTAGAATCTCTGGGTTATCCTTAATCTTTTTTGCCAAGGCTCTCTCATATCCTCTTCTTGCCTTCCTGATTTCCCTCTTAGGAATGCTCCAACACTCTTTATACTGTTCAAGAGATTCATTTGAACCCCACTGTCTATAGCAAATATATGATTTATTTTTATTCTTGACTACAATCTCAATATCTTTAGTCATCTATTGGTCTCTGAACTCTCATTATCACTCTTTTGAAAGCCTCCCATTTAGCAGACATTCCTTTACCTGAGAACAATCAAGCTTTGAAAAGTTCTTGTCTCAATTAAGAACTTGAAGTGTTATGGAAGGCTTAACAATTATGATCACTAGACCAAAAATATTCTCCTATTATCACTTCAGTCACTTGCCTTGTCTTATTACCCCAAGGGAAGGTCACGTTTTGCTCCTTCTCTAATAGGAACATTTCCATCTTGATAAAGAAACATTTCTTGAAAACATTTAACAAATTCAACACTATGGTGGCCCAGTCAATGCTTGAAAAATTACATTCATCTACTATTACAACATTATTCTTGCATTTTTCTGAGATCTCTCTATATATTTATTTCTCAATTTTGCTCTGATTATTTGGATGGGAGTGCAGGAATCTATAGTATAATCCCATCAAGGTGATCAGACATTTTTTTAATATCTAATTTCAACTCATTTTCTTTGCACATGTTTTTAGAAATACCTTCTCTAGTTACAGCAGTGATGTTTTCCTTAATCAAAAAGCCACTCCCCGTCTTTTGCGTCTTATTCTATTCTTTCTAAAGCATATGAAACTGAGACATTGAGCTGCCAGTCCTGTCCATCCTTCAGCCAAATGTCTATAATTACTATGGCGTCCCAAATGCATGTTCCCAAACATGCATTGAGTTCATCAACCTTACCTCAAGACCCTTCATTGAAATAGATAGAGTTTAATTTTTCAGAGTTACTTTGCACTCGGACTTAGTCTTGTCTACTTTTTCCAACTAATTTGCCTAGTTCAGATTCAAAACCATCCTCATCCATCTTTCCATTTACTGTGCTACGTGGGGTCCCTCTAAATGTTTACAGTCTCCTTTAATAGAATGAGCAAATCTTCTGGCTAGGATAGTGGTCTCTTCACAGTACAAGCGAAACTTGTCTTTTTTTAACAGGTCTTTTCTACCGCTGAAAAGATCCCAATGGTCCAAGAACCTGAATCCCTGAACATTACACCATCTCTTCAGCCATTGATTTCTTTCCTTTATCCTTTTATTTTTTCCTTAATTTGAGCTTGGCACTGGGAGTAAACCAGAGATTAACAAACGGAGCTCAAAGTTAGTAATCTTCTAACTAACCTCTTATATACACTCTGTAAAGCCTTAATCTTTTCCCTAACCATGTCATTCTTCCCAATGTGTACAATAACTTCTGGCTTCACACTCGCCCCTTTAATAATACGCTGCAGATGTTTTGAAACATCTTGAATTCTGTCACCATCATAACATACTATCCCAGATTCATGCTGAAATGCTGCAGAATCTCCTGCCTGTGCCCTTGACAGGCAAGTCTCCTACAACAATTATTCTTTTAAATTCTGTCAAACTCTGCCTAAATTAAGATTCATTCATAGCACCAAAGATCTGACTGTCTCTTTTGACTATCCTTTTCAAAACTACCCAAAACTAAGTATCCGTTTGAGACAGGAATAGCCACAAGGGACTTCTGACCTACCTTCTTACTTTTCCTGACAGTCACCCATCTGAGTGATCCTGCTATGTAATCACTTTTCTAAATCTACTAGCCATCTATCTCTGCATCTCCTCCATGCCCTCAATGTGATTAAGCCTAAAAAGAAGCAATTTACAATAGTACCTTATATATAAGATAAAGGTAGTTACTTTATTTTAAGAGTTAATAGTAAGCATACAAACAAGAAATTAAAAAAAGATCTTAAATAAAATCAAACACTTAACTGAACAAATCATTTTTTTAAAATCCTGCTCAAGTGATCTAGCAAACAACTTTCAATCTTCTGATTAAAACAAAAACTCACTCCAGAGCTATCCATGTGTAGACCTCTCCAGAACTCCTTAAACACAACTGTTTAGAAAAAAAAACCCTTCTCCACAATTTAAAAAAAAATCTCTTTAGTGCTATTAAAAATAAATCATTCTTTTATACTTAGAATTTTAAAGAAAGAAAACCAAGCCATCATGTGTTGGTCTCTCCGTTAAAAGAACTCAGCCTGAATCAAAAGGTTCATGAACAGAACTGAAAACTAAAAATACTGGAGATCACAGTGGGTCAAGCAGCATCCACGGAGGGAAAACAAGCTAATGTTGAGATTTCCAGAGCTCTGATGAAGAGTCATCTACACCCTAAATGTTAGCTTGCTTTCTCTCCATGGATGCTACTGGACCCACTGTAATCTCATGCATTTTGTGCTTTCAATACAGATTCCAGCACCTACAGTAATTTGCTTCTACATAGAGTTCATTAACAGAACACTGTTTGAAAAAAATCATGCAATTTTTGTTTTTTATTAGGAGAAAACGAGTCTGCAGATGCTGGTCATCAGAATCGAAAGTATGGTGCTGGAAAGAGACAGCAGGTCAGGCAGCATTTGAGCATGAGAATCAGATTCCTGATGAAGGGCTTATGCCCGAAACGTCCTGCTCCGCCTTTCCAGCACCACACTTTTTGTTGGGTTTTTTTTGCATTTGACAAAAAGAAATAATAAATAAAAAATAAAAATAAAAATCTAATATGACTGAAACGTAAGAACTGTAAGAAATGTAAAAGTAAATCTAGAAATAAGTCTGACTCTCAGGACAAGCTGCAAGATCTATGCTACTCTCAATGTACCATTTTAGAATCAGAGTTGAAATGTCAACTCTGCTTTCTCTCCATAGACATCACCAGACCTGCTGGGCTTCTCCAGCAATTTCTGTTTTTCTGCTTCTAATACTAAAGCAGTCCGTTTGCAACCGAGTGACAACACTTGATTCAGAGGTGAGCTTTGAATCTTTTACATTGTTCCATTACCAAGTTTGCTTATTTCACCTCTATAATAGCACCAAATCTTGCTGCTGTCTCAACCCATGAGCTGCTGAAAACCTCAGTTTTGCCTTTGCTCACTTTAGACTTGACTATAGCAATGTACTCCTGGCTAGTCTCCAACATTCTAATTCCCCGCAACACCAACACTCCTGTGCCCATAACCATCCTGTAAGGTTGGCAAAATTCTGTGATTTCATTCACAGCTCACTTATCCTTGCCCTCACAGAACACACAGGCTGCCAGTGAAGCCAAGTCTATGCTCATTCTAGTTGTCAATTCTCTCCAAGGCTTCATTCCACTCTATTTTAGAAATCTGCTTCAGCCCGACAGTCCTCCAAGATATCTGTACTTCTCTACTATGGCTATTAAAGCATCACCAATAGCAATTATTCAGATACTTTCGTATGAATTGCATTGACTTAGATGCGGTTAGAGGTAAGGTCTCAGGGCAGTGTTTCAATCTCTGGATAAAAGGCCCAGGTTCCAATCCAACCTACCAAGGAGGGGTGTCATAGCATGTGTTACCTATAAAGAGACATTTCAAAGAGACTCTTGTGCTTCAGTTGTAGCATCCCTACTTCTGGGTGTGATGGCCATGCATGGGTCATAATTACTGACATGGTTGGGAAATCAGTTGCACAGCATATGATAGAAAGAAGGGATAATGGGTAGGTACTCAAATTGGCAGGATATAACTAGTGGTGTCCCACAAAGATCTGTTTTAGGGCTTCAATTATTCACATTTTTCATTAGCGACTTGGATAATGACATACGAGGTCATATATCAAAATTTACTGATCTCACAAATGTTAGGCAACATTATTAACAAAATGATAATATAAAATAGACTAAATGACTGGGCAAAACTGTGGCAGTTGGAGTTCAATGTTAGCAAGTATGATGTTATCCATTTTGGATTGAAAAAAAGGATAGATGAGGGTACTTTCTAGATAGAATGAAGTAATAATGTCAAAAGAGACTTTGGGGTTCAGGGGGTGCATAGATCTTTAAAATGTCACGAATAAGTGCAGAAAATAATCAATGTTAGTCTTTATATCTAGAGGATTGGAGTACAAGGATGCAGACGTTATGCTGCACCACACCTTAGGAAGGATATATTGGCCTTGGAGGTGTACAACAGATTTACAAGAATGACACCTGGACTTCGGGTTAAGTTGTGAAGAGCAATCAGCCCTGTCTTTTCTAGAATTTAGAAAGTTAAGCGATGACCTGATTGAAGTCTTCAAGAATAGACAGGGTAGGTAAAGATAAACTATTTCCACTGGTTGGGGATTCTAGGACTAGGGGACAGAGTCTGAGAGTTAGGGCCAGATTATTCAGGAGCAATGTTGGGAAGCACTTCTACATAGAAAGGGTGGTAGATGTTTGGAATTCCCTTACACAAGCAGTTGGATCAGTTGTTAATTTTAAATCTGAATAAATAAATCTTTGCAAAGATATTAAAGGATGTCGGCCAAGGAAGATATATGGAGTTAGGCCACAGATGGAATTAGGCCACAGATGGAATCTACTTGAGTGGCTGAATGGCCTACTCCTGTTCCAATGTTATGTCCATGCAGATTGATACTTACTGTAACTGTGGCTGAATGAGGCACATGCTTGTAATGTTTTTCTGTATCTAAATTTAAGACCAAGTAACAAATGTCTAGAAACATTTTTCACAAATAAAACAGCTCCACCATTAGTGGACATGCAATTATCTAACTGGGCCCAATAGGTCTGGGTAAGGGATGACTTTTCCTCATTTGGACTACAAACTGGACAATGGAAGTTGGACAGTGCTATATGGCTAAAAGGTATGACAACTGGGTCTTTTTCTGTAACTTGTAGATCAAGTGGGACGATAAGTGTACATTTTAGTGATACGAGACTACACTACTTTTTGGAGCACTGAAGGGGATACTGAGAGAGTGGCACAAGAAGACTTTAAGTTAAGAAAATATTGTTTAACGACAGCTTCAGATTGGTCCAGCTGCAGATTGTTACAGATCAGAGAACAGTGCACTCAGTCACTCAGAAGCCTGTAAACAGGAAACAGCTCTCACTATATCTGACAACGAAAAGACAAAAACCTGCAGATTCTAAAAGAACACTGATACCTAGTTCTGCCTGGCTGACTACTGAATTGAAAATTGTTCATCACTGCACAAACATTGCAACGTCGCTTAAAAAAAAATCAAAAGGTTGAGAAATAATTCACCCTACTCTTGAAATCTAAACTTGGGAACTATAAAAACAAAAACAGTAATCACTGAAAAAAAACTCACCAGGTCTGACATGATCTGTGGAAAGGAATCTGAGTTAAATGTTTCAGGTCCAGTGACCCTTCTTTAGAACTGACTCCGATTTCGAGTTCTTTCAGTTTTTTTCTGAACTTTGTTTCCGGGGCTATACCTTTTCCATCCATAGTGTGTGTCAGACCACCTTTCTTTTCTGGTTCATGTGTTCAAGGTTTTAAAGGTTATAGCTTAAGTTGTATAGTGGCAAAATATGGATTACAAACTTACTGCCTCTTAAAGGGTAAGTCTCCATATAATAAAATTATTTTCCTGTTCATGACTGATTTCCTGATGTGAATTACTTTTGTCCTGAACAGCAATTTGTCAGGCAAACTTTGTTTAATTGTGTCATTAAGCATTAATTGGATAGTTAAACATTATAATAGCTTGTGGAGTAGATCATTGACACACACTGCCAAATTGAATTGTGACATCTGGAAGATTACCCATTGCAGCCCTCCTTAAAAATCTACATCAGCAGCTTTGGAAGATGGAAGGCTGTCCAGGAGAACAATTGAATCCTCAGAATTGCAGGCAAGTAAAGCAACACATGGGTTTAAGTAAGGGTGGAGGCAAGCATCACAGAAGTGGAAGTAAGGACCCTCTTGTGGTGCAGTGGTAGTGTCCCTATCCTCGAACCAGAAGGCCCAGAATCAAGTCCAATCTGCTCCAGACCTGTGTAATAACATCTCTGAACAGGTTAATTAGCAAAATGGATATAGGTGGAAGTAAACAGTCCTTATAGTGGAGAGGGTAGGATGCTTATCAGAAGTGGGACGTACATTGGGAGATTACATTACATTACATTACAGTGTGGAAACAGGCCCTTCGGCCCAACAAGTCCACACCGAGCCGCTGAAGCGCAACCCACCCATACCCCTACATTTACCCCTTACCTAACACTACGGGCAATTTAGCATGGCCAATTCACCTGACCTGCACACTTTTGGACTGTGGGAGGAAACCGGAGCACCCGGAGGAAACCCACGCAGACACGGGGAGAACGTGCAATCTCCACACAGTCAGTCGCCTGAGGCGGGAACTGAACCTGGGTCTCAGATGCACACCAAGATCCTGCAGATGCCCTGACACAAGATGATGTATGAACATTCTCCAGAAAGTTCAAATCTCAGAGGCTGATTGACCTTTTGTGAGCATCTTGGACCCAGATTATGGACAGAAACTTGGGCACGATACATGGAATATGTCTGCATACTTAGCAAGAAATACTAAACAACTCAATACTTCATCTAACTCAGTGGTTAGTGAGGATAACACAACAGGACACCACAACCGACTCAGGTAAAATCTGACGTCACAGAGTCACAAAGCCGTACAGCTTGGAAACAGACCCTTCAGTCTAACTCGGTAAAAACAATGACTGCAGATGCTGAAAACCAGATTTTGGATTAGTGGTGCTGGAAGAGCACAGCAGTTCAGGCAGCATCCTAGGAGCAGCAAAATCGACGTTTCGGGCAAAAGCCCTTCATCAGGAATAAAGGCAGTGAGCCTGAAGCGTGGAGAGATAAGCGAGAGAAGGGTGAGGAGAAAGTAGCATGGAGTACAATAGGTGAATGGGGAAGGGGATGAAGGTGATAGGTCAGGGAGGAGGGTGGAGTGATAGGTGGAAAAGAAGATAGGCAGGTAGGACAAGTCATGGGGACAGTGCTGAGCTGGAAGTTTGGAACCAGGGTGAGGTGGGAGAAGGGGAAAATGAGGAAACTGTTGAAGTCCACATTGATGTCCTGGGGTTGAGTGTTCCGAGACGGAAGATGAGGCGTTCTTCCTCCAGGCGTCTGGTGGTAAGGGAGAGGTGGTGAAGGAGGCCCAGCACCTCCACATCCTTGGCAGAGTGGGAGGGGGAGTTGAAATGTTGGGCCACAGGGCGGTTGTGGTTGGGCCACACGGCGGGTGTCCCGGAGACGTTCCCTAAAGCGCTCTGCTAGGAGGCGTCCAGTTTCCCTAATGTAGAGGAGACCGTATCGGGAGCAACGGATACAATAAATGATATTAGTGGATGTGCAGGTAAGACTTTGATGGATGTGGAAGGCTCCTTTAGGGCCTTGGATGGAGGTGAGGGAGGAGGTGTAGGCGCAGGTTTTGCAGTTCCTACGGTGGCAGGGGAAGGTGCCAGGATGGGAGGGTGGGTTGTAGGGGGGCGTGGACCTGACCAGGTAGTCACGGAGGGAACAGTCTTTGCGGAAGGCGGAAAGGGGTGGGGAGGGAAATATATCCCTGGTGGTAGGGTCTTTTTGGAGATGGCAGAAATTTCGGCCGGTGATTTGGTTTATGCGAAGGTTGGTAGGGTGGAAGGTGAGCACCAGGGGCGTTCTGTCCTTGTTACGGTTAGAGGGGTGGGGTCTGAGGGCGGAGGTACGGGATGTGGACGAGATGCGTTGGAGGGCATCTTTAACCACGTGGGAAGGGAAATTGCGGTCTCTAAAGAAGGAGGCCATCTAGTGTGTTCTGTGGTGGAAGTGGTCCTCCTGGGAGCAGATACGGAGGAGGCGGAGGAATTGGGAATACGGACGGCATTTTTGCACGAGGTAGGGTGGGAAGAGGTGTAATCCAGGTAGTTGTGGAAGTCGGTGGGTTTGTAAAAAATGTCAGTGTCAAGTCGGTCGTCATTAATGGAGATGGAGAGGTCCAGGGAGGGGAGGGAAGTGTCAGAGATGGTCCAGGTAAATTTATGGTCAGGGTGAAATGTGTTGAAGTTAATGAATTGCTCAACCTCCTCACGGGAGCATGAGGTGGCGCCAATACATTCATCAATGTAGCGGAGGAAGAGGTGGGGAGTGGTGCCAGTGTAATTATGGAAGATCAACTGTTCTTTGTAGCCAACAAAGAGACAGGCATTTCCACCTATCCACTCCACCCTCCTCCCTGACTTATCACCTTCATCCCCTCCCCCACTCACCTATTGTACTCCATGCTACTTTCTCCCCATCCTTCTCTAACTTATCTCTCCACGCTTCAGGCTCTCTGCCTTTATTCCTGATGAAGGGCTTTTGCCCGAAACATCGATTTTGCTGCTCCTAAGATGCTGCCTGAACTACTATTCTCCTTCAGTCTAACTCGTCCATGCCGACTAGATATCCTAAATAAATCTAGTCCCATTTGGCCCATATCTCTCTAAACCCTTCCAATCCATATTCATATAAGAGATGAAGAAGGATAGACTCTCGAGGGACAGTGGTGCAGAGACAAGTCAAGTCACTTCAAGAGATACTCATTATTGGAAGGTCGGACAGGATATGCAAGTGAGGAGGATTTAAGAGGGCAACTGGTCATAAAGAAAAGGCAGCCAGTGATTATCCTAACGCACTTAACTGCTGTGCAAACGGTTGCAGGACTCATTGCTGCTTGATGTGATCCAGCTAGATCAGGTGATAAGTGACTGCTCATCACATACATCTAAGTCTGTGGACTGTGGACCTTGGACCTAATATAGAAAAGCCAAGGGGCATATCAAGGTAGAAGACCTAATGAAACAAAAACAGAAACTCAGCAAGTCTGGCAGCATCTGTGAGAAGAAAGCAGAATTAACATGGAGCCTGGTGACTCATCAAAACTGTTCAGGTGAAGAGTCATCAGACTTGAAACATTAACTCTGCCTTCTTCCCACAGATGCTGCCAGCCTGCCGAGTTTCACCAGCAAATTCTGTTTATGTTTCAGATCTCCAGCAACCGCAGTTCTTCATTTTGTAGAAGACTTGAAGGTTTGACAAAGACAATAATGTGTGTTGACAGCTGTGGAACAAGCAAAGCATCAAAGAAGTAACATGTGCTGTGGAGTAGAGGTAGCTCATTCACATACTGTACTTGGATTTTCAGAAAGCATTTGACAAGGATCCATAAAGGGTTACCACTCAAAGTAGAAGGACATTTTAGTTTGGATAGAAGATTGGCTGGTAGGCAGAAAACAGGAAATATTCATAAATGTGTCATTTTCTGATTGGCACGATATGATGAGTAGAGTCCCACTGGGATCTGTATTGGGGTCTCAGTATTTAGTAATTATATTAATGATTTGGATGATGGAAACAAAGGCATTATAGATACATTTGCAGATAATACTACATGTATTATGAAGAAGAAACAAGGAGGTTGCAGGAAGATTTAAAAAAGGTTGAATAAGTAGGCAAACATCTAGCAGAAGAAACATGTGTAATTGTTCATTTGGCAGTAAGAATAAAAGGTTTTACCTAAAAGGACTGCAGAATTCTAAGGTGCAGAGGTCCAGTGTACAAATCACATGAAATTAGTATACCGGTACAGCAAACAGTTAAAAGAGGCTAATGGAATGCCATGTGAGATGTTAAACATAAAAGTAAAGATGGACATTGGCAAATACTTACTTAAGGGATGATGTAAACGTGTTGGCGGAGGTTCAGAGGAGCTTTACTAATTGGGTGTAAGGTTTGCTCGCTGAGCTGGAAGGTTCATTTTCAGATGTTTCGTCACCATACTAGGTAACATCTTCAGTGAGCCTCTGAAAATGAACCTTCCAGCTCAGCGAGCAAACCTACACCCAGAACCTCAACCGGAGCTACAAATCTTCTCAAAACTCGCTAGCTTTACTAAATTGATATCTGGAATAAGCAGGTTGCCTTAAGGGTACAAAGGGGACAGACTGGGCTTATTACTACTTTAGAGTGAAGAGTGACTTGACTGAAAACGTACAAGAATGTTGACAAGGTGGATGTGGAGATGATGCTTTTCTCTTGTACACGAATCCAGAACGAAGAAACACAGTTTTAAGTTAGGGAGTTAGCTTTTTTTTTGATAGAGATTAGAATTCTTATTTCTCAGTGGCTTGTGCAACTTTGGAATTCTGTGACTGTGCCCTCTCCACATACAATTTTTTTTAAAAATGGAAATAGTAAATAGACTTCTGATATGCAAAGGAATCAATGGTTATCAGGGGTAGATGGAATTGTGCAATCCAAACCATAAATTCACCCAAATTCCATAGATGGAACAGGCTAAAATGGGCTGAGTGGACTAATTCTGCTCCTATTTCATACTATTAATATTGGGAAAACTTAATCCAAAGTTTCCATCAGTTTTCCATGAACGTAGAACGGTCCCACAAATAATTTTATAACTGTCAAACATCAAAGCTATTTGAAAACTAGGTAAAGTCACAATGTGGATTACATTCCAACAATTAGAACATAGATCATAGAACATTACAGCGCAGTACAGGCACTTTGGCTCTCGACCTGTGAAACCAATCTAAAGCCCATCGAACTCACACTATTTCATTATCATCCATGTGCTTATCCAATGATCATGTAAATAACCCATATTATTGGCAAGTCCACTACCGTTGCAGGCAGGGCATTCCATGCCCTTACTACTGTCTGAGTAAAGAACCTACCTCTGACATCTGTCCTATATCTATCACCCCTTAATTTAAAGCTATGTCCTCTCATGCCAGCCATCACTATCCCAGGGAAAAGGCTCTCACTGTCCACCCTATCTAATCCTCTGATCATCTTTTATGCCTCTTTTAAGTCACCTCTTAACCTTCTTCTCTCTAATGAAAACAGCCTCAAGTCCCTCAGCCTTTCCTCATGAGACCCTCCCTCCATACCAGACAACATCCTGTATTTTCTGCAATAGCCTACGGGGGGGGGAGGGGAGGAAGAAGAGAGATCCACAAAGTGTATCTACATATTTGAAGACATTTCCAATATCGTCAGAATTCACTCAAATCAGTCATATTAACATTGCTAAATAACACAAACATTGCCAGATGCATAGCTAAATATTGTGCATATATGTGGCAAGTTGGGTAGGTGTTGACGTGAGTTCTTAATTCGACATGGTTAACCAAATGGGCTCTTACTCACAAGGCCCTTTATCAACCTTTAATAATAATATATACAGCAAATTTCTTCTCTGAAAAAAATCTGCAATTCATCATAGTTACCTGCTTTGAAGTCTTTACATCTCGTAGTGCAGTACCATAAGGATTATAGAAGTGTTTTAGCTGCCTGATAAATTTGTTTTCATACTTTGTCACAGCAAAGAATTCAGTCTGTTGAAAGACAATTGTGTAGACCCGAGGATCATTCAGGTTTAGCTTCTCAATGATTCCATCAGCCACAATGATGTGCAACTGGGGGACATATCGATGCATGGAATGAAGGATTGCATTACCTTCTTCTGCAGTTGGACAATTGGTTAATCGCATTTTGGCAAAAGACACTGGCTTGACCATCCACTCTTTCCCAGAAACACTGCCATTTGGGTGGAAGTAAAGTCTCCCAGTCACATGTGGGGTTGCCTTTCCATTGATCTGCCATTTGCACCCATTATAACGGTAACGGTAGTTGTCTACTGGAGAGATATCCATTGCCATGATGTAGTTCTTGTCAGGATCCAGCCCAGAAACAGAATATTCACAGTATGGGAACATAAACCTGCCACGTTTAGACATCCTCATCTCGGTGCCCAAGTTATAAAATTTATCCCAAACGCTCCATTTCTTGAGGGAGACCTTGACGTTGCCAGACTTGAGACAGAAGGGAGGGGATTTCATCATGTTACCCTCCAGTCGGTGGGCATGGCTGGGATTGATGGCTGGAGGAGCTGCTCGTTCCATGGCGGCTTGGAGTGTCTGAGTGTGCGTATGGAGGAGGAAGTGGTGGTGGTGGTGCTGGGGGGAATGGTTTGCAAGCGGTTGCTCCTCCTCGGATCAAAGCCCGGCCATGGGATTAGCGAGAGAGAAGCCCTGCAGCTCTCCGCTGCTGTCAGCCATCGCCGGGGGTTAGGCGGCTGCTGCGGGCTCGGCTCGACAAGGGCATCCTGAAAGCGAAGGGAACAAAATCAATTCCTTTCATTATTATTTTAAAATTGCTATTAAAATACAGGAGGGGGATAAGTGCAGACCCTGGCGGCAACATTTACCATAGCGGAGTCTCCATCATTCCCCCTCCCCCTTCCCGCTGTTGGATGGTGGGGGGGGGGGGGGGAAGAAGCCTGGCTTCTCTGGGGACAATGGGAGAGCGGCGCGGATCCGAGCCCGACATGTGATTGCGGCCCCGGGAACTCCCCCCCCTCCTCTCACCCTTGCGGTTAACGGCATCCGCGCCGAGCGGGAGGCCCGAGCCTCAACCTGGGGCCTGGCCACCCGCGGCCGCACTCGAACACAAAGCGCCTCTTGCCACCCACCCTCAGGGCTTTGTGTGAGGCTCTTCACCGCCAGACAGCTTCAAAGACGGACCGAGCTTCAGGCCCCCCACCCCACTCCCCTGTGCCGTGACTAGCCCGGCCTCTTCACCTCAGCGTGCTCGGAGTGTGCGGTTGTTCAGAAAGAAGGAAAAGCGGGCACTGCCCATGTCCCGGCGGGTGCGATGTAAACTGGCGCTGTTCCCGACTCCAGGCCTCTAAAGAACACGCAGCCGCCCCTCACCACGTGACCGCCCCTCTCAGCACCACGTGGTGACTCCGGCCGTGGCCTGCCCTCGTACTCCCCCTAGACATTACCTTGCTCTCCTCTCCTCTGTAAAGCATGGCTCTACCCTCCTCTCCTTCCATTACATGGTTCTCCTTCACCCTCTCCATGCACAGCCTTCATTTTCTCTTCTCCCCACCTCATGCATCTTCACACTTTCTCCCATTTCCATCACATGGCCTTCTTCTTCTTCCACCAATACATGTTTACCATCTGCCTCTATCCAACGTTCGGTTCTCTAATGAATAGTTCTGCTCCGTTCTTTCCCTGCACGATCTGCCCATGCCCCTCTCCCAGTAATGCATACCTCACCCCATAATCAATGCACTCCTCCACTTTCTCATGTATGGTTCTCCCTGCCTTCCACTAAAGCATGGCATTCCCTTCCCTGCCTCATGCATGATGATACTCTCACCTTCCCTTACTCATGCACTGTTCTTACCAATCCTTCCCCTATTCCCTTCTCTTCCTCCACTGAACCTCTTGGTGCCATTTCATTGCAATAGCACTAACTCTTAATCAGAGTCACCAGACTTGAAATGTTAACTTTTCTCTGTACATTTGTTGCCAGACCTGCTAAGTTTCTGTCTTTTTTTCAAAACTTGTTTCTGAACATGTTGGATCACAAAGCCAGCAAAGTACTGAATCTGACAGCTCACTATTCAACTTCTCACCTCCAAGAGGTGTCAATAGTCTTAAACTCTTATCTAGCCTTTCCCACACATCCCATTTTAACCACACATTTACCTGTGAAAATACAAATGATCCTAAAAGAAATCATTAACTTTCACACCTCTACCACCACATCTGATTAAGTGGTTTCAGAAAATCACAAAGGCTGGAATGTTTTCCTTATGTAAAGCACTTCTAATTCACTTATCTACTACTGAACCAGATTATAAACTACTGTTAAAATTCTATACACATAACTGTTGCCAGGATCCTGTAGCAACAGAAATGCCAATGAGGGGGGTCAGGATAAAGAAAATTAAAACAACGCACCTACTTATCAAATGTAATTTTCCAGTTGTGTACTCTTCCAGAAGAAGCAGATTCACTGTTGAAATGAAATTAACTAACTTTCTATGCTTTTCACAGAACAGCTACAAAATTCAAACTCCAAAATACCAAGAACAATACTAAATCCCACACTGTAAGAGGAAAATGTTATTTCAATCATGGTAAAACAGTGTAGTTATATGTTTTGAAGAATGAAATCCCTTTAAATAGTTTATAAGTACCAGAATCCCATGTAATAAAAACAGATCTTGACTTAATATTGATCAGTGAATGGAACTTCAAGCATATTTCGAATAGCGAATCTCTTCAGCATTGTCTATATCACTGTTATGACTACAGCAAAGTATTGATATGTTGTAAATGAGTATATTTATGGTTTTATAGTTGGAGAAATCAGAATTTGAGCCTCATCTTATTTTCACTCTTACTCCCCAAGTCCCTCCTCCCTACCTTTTATCTTAGCCTGCTTGACACATCCTCCTCATTCCTGAAGAAGGGCTTATGCCCGAAACATCGATTCTCCTTCTTCTTTGATGCTGCCTGACCTGCTGCGCTTTTCCAGCAACACATTTTTAAGCTTTTTATATAGCACTTCCTTGGTATTGGGGCATCCCAAAGCATTGAAGCTTTTTTCCACTTCTTGGAAATGTTGAGAATGTCACAAATATTTTGTACACAATGTTCTCACAAACAGCCACATAATAATCATCAGGTTGTATTCAGGTATGTTTCAGAGATAAATATTGGTCAGGACATAGAAAACTCTCCTAAACTTCTTCAAAAATAAAATAATAGAATCTTTTACATCCATGAGGGGGGGGACAGGTATGGCTTTGTTTTAAGTCGAATCTGAAATACAGCACTTATTGTTGTACTGCATTTAGAATGTCAACAGAGGAGCCTAGAAACAAGTTCAAGACTTTCAGCAAGACAGCAATGGAGACAATTTGTTAAGAAAAATAAACTTCATTGTTCACTTCAAAAATATTAGAAACAATTCATTCAGCAGAACAAATACTACTTCATTCTCATAATTTTCCTGAACTCCTTCTGGAATAGTACAACCTTCCAACAGTATTGTAAACTTCAGCAGCACAAATATTCTTGCAGGGTCAAACAAAAAACTCCAGGAGCTTCTAGAGCAAGCAAGCTCACCACACTGTATCATTTAATCAAGTAATAGAAAGTGAGGACTGCAGATGCTGGAGATCAGAGCTGAATAATGTGTTGCTGGAAAAGGGCTCATGCCCGAAACGTCGATTCTCCTGCTCCTTGGATGCTGCCTGACCTGCTGCGCTTTTCCAGCAACACATTTTTCATCATTTAATCAAGTATCAACTCATCACTGCATTAAAGAAAGCTTGTAGTAAGAGTAATGGCAGAAATAAAATTTAATTTAATATTTTCATTTAAATGAAAAATTACAAAGTTTTACAAACAATAAACAGTAGCCGGAACAGTGGACTCGTTTGTTCTCCATGAAGCTGAACATATTCATCAAAGCATATGACCATTATCATTTGGTGACTGTTGATGTGCATAAATTATATTGTCATTGTCTTCACAAACAACTGTGTCAGAACTGGAAGGATGAATCACTTGAGCGTTTGTCTGTGAGCAAGTCTGAAAATTGGAACAACAAAAGGTTAAAAACATTGCAATTTCCTTTGACTGTTCTGATTGAAAATTGACAGATATCTGCTCAATCTGTGAAGTTATACTTTTAATTTCTCTTTTCACATCGAAAGGGTAAATTTGAGAGCTCTTTTCTCTCACCATTTTATTTTCACATACAGCTTGCACATTAAAAAAATTATTGGAAGCAGCTTCATAAAATTCACCCTCTAAATTATGCTGCTGTGGTGTACAACTACATTTAGATCCTCAGTATCAGCAATATTTCATAGGCTAACAAGGAAGACAACTTTAAAAAAAAATAATAGATACCAATAACAAGCCACAGATTAAGGTATTGCAAATTCACACTATCAGCCAGGGAGAGGCAAAAATAAAGTGAGGTTACTACTAAAAGTCGTCAGAAATTTAGAAGGGACACTGTTGCTACTTCTCAACAGAATACAATAACAGCATTACAACAACAACCAGTTCAGGAATCATTACTAACAGCCGTCTCATCTGTTAGTATCATGGGACATCTTGAGGTGGTTTACATCACTTCTGGAAAACAAAAGTTGACGCTTCAATTTTAATCCCTGACATGGAAACCTTGTGCACAGAAACTTTATAACTTCAACGCAGTAGTTATTACTTAGTCAGTCTGGGAAAGCATTCTACAGGTAGGGGGATACAGATTTCCTATTTCTTTAGCTTTGAGTGCTCAAAACAGACTCTTAAAGCAGTGATAAACAGGTGCCCTCCCCCAGCAATGAACAGAAGTTAGAATGTCCCAGCAGAATACGAGAGCCTACTTGGGGATCTGGATTGTTAGGGAAAGTCGTGACAACAATAGCATATATTTGTGTAGCACCTTTAATGTAATAAAACATCTCATGACACGAGTTTTATAAAACAATGCATAACATTGAATCATATCAAGAAATATTCGGTCAGATCAAACAGCTAGTTTTTAAGGAGTGTTTTAAAAATGGAAATTGAGACCGAGGTGTAGGGAGGGAAATCCAGAGCTTGGAACCCAGGCAGCTGTTGGCATGGCTCCCGATGGTGGATCAATTGGACGTGCGCAAATAATTAGAATTAGAGGAATGCAGACATATCAGAGGGTTATGGGGCTGATAGAGATTAAAAAATTAGAAAAAGACAAGACCAAGTAGGGGAGATTTGCAAACAAGGATTAGAATTTAAAGATCAAGATGTTAGGCAATATGTGTGAATGAGTACATGGTGAGGGGCATGGGAAAGGGGATTTGTTAGATTAGATTCTGTACAGTACGAAACAGGCCATTCGGCCCAACAAGTTCGTACCGACCCTCCGAAGAGTAACTCACCCAGACCCATTTCCTTCTGACTAATGCACCTAACACTATGGGCAATTTTAGCTTGGCCAATTCACCTAACCAGCACATCTTTGGACTGTGGGAGGAAACCGGAGCACCCAGAGGAAACCCCCGCAGACGGGGGAAAATGTGCATACTCCACACAGACAGTGGCCTGAGGCTGGAATCAAACCCAGGTCCCTGGTGCTGTGATGCAGCAGTGCTAACCACTGAGATACCGTGCTGCCCTGTTGGGAGTTAAGACTTGGGCAGTGAGTTTTGAATGATCAGAAAAGAAAATGTGGATCCACTCTCAGGTGTGCATTAGAATCATGTCTATGAGCAATGACTGTATTATTGAGTTTTAAGCAGCAAATGAGCTGAGATGGGACAGAATAAGACCATTCAGCCCATCAAGTCTGCTTTGCCAATCATGGTCAAAATGTTTCTCAACCCCATTCTGCTGTCTTCTCCACATAACCCTTACTAATCAAGAACCTGTGTCTTAAATATATTTAATGACGTGACTTCCACAGCCTGTGATTCACAGATTCACCACCCTCTGGTTGAAGGAATTAGTTCTAAAGAGTTGTCCCTTCTCTCTGCAGCTGTGCCCTCAGGTATTAGTCTCCTACTAGTGGTAACATGTTGTCCATATCCACTCTATCCTGAATTAGGATACCAGAGTCCCTTTGTATTTCAGATTCCTGAAGTCTTTCCACATTTAGTAAATAGTCTAAGTCTCTAATCTTCCCATCAAAAGTGCAAAACTACACCCTTTCCCACACTGTATTCCATTTTTCATTTCTTTGCCCACTCTTCTAGCCTCCCTGCCTCCTCAACACTACCTGTTCCTCCACCTATCCTTGTATCATTTGTAAACTTTGCAACAATGCCCTTTGTCCAGATGATTAATGTATAACGTGAATGGTTGTGGTCCAACACTGACCCCTCCAAAACCCCCACCAGTCACCCTGAAAAAGCCCTCTTTGTCCTCACACTCTGCCTTTTGCCAGGCAGTCAACCTTCTAACCAAGCCAATACCCTAGCCTCTAACACCATGGTCTCTCATCTAATTTAGCAGCCTTCTGTGCAATACTTTGTCAAAGGCCTTCTGGAAATCCAAATGGATACGTCAACTGGCTCTTCTTTGTCCAACTTTCTTTTTATTTACTCAATTGAGTTTGTCAGGCATGACCTCCTGATGACGAAGCTACGCTGATTCAGCCTAATCTTTTAGATTAGATTACATTAGTGTGGAAACAGGCCCTTCGGCCCAACAAGTCCACACCGACCCGCCGAAGCGCAACCCACCCATACCCCTACATTTACCCCTTACCTAACACTACGGGCAATTTAGCATGGCCAATTCACCTGACCTGCACATCTTTGGACTGTGGGAGGAAACCGGAGCTCCTGGAGGAAATCCACTACCATGCACTTTCAAGTACTCTACAATCCCATCCTTAATAAAAGGCTCCAAAATCTAATCAACTGAGGCCAGGCCAGCGGGCCTACAATTTCCCAACCTTTGTCTCCCTCCTTTTTAAAAAGGGATATCACATTACCAATTTTCCATTTGATTGATTTGATTTTTCAGGAATTCCATTGAATCTCCTCAGCTATCGCCTTCAAAACCCAGGGGTGTAGTGCACTCAGTCCAGTAATTTGTCCACTTTCAGATATTTCAGTTTCCCCAGCATCTCCTTAGTTATGGTCACTATGTGCACTTCTACCCCCAACTGTGTTCTGGTATGCCACTGAGGTCTTCCATCATGAAGACTGATGCAAAGTACCTATTCAGTTCCTCTGCTTTTTCTTTATCCCATTACTACTTCTCCAGCCTCAATTTCCAGCAGTCCAATGTCAACTCTTGCCTCTATCAACTTTTATATATCTCAAATTGTTCTTGCAATCTTTTTTTTGTTAAAATGACTAGCTAGCTTATCAGCATATTTCATCTCGTCTCTCCTTATTGAACAAAAGAGAAGTACAGCATAGGAGCAGGCCCTTTGGCCCTCCAAGCCTCTGCCAATCATCAAGCCCTAACTAAACTAAAAAACAAACCTTCTGCCCTTATTCGGTCAGTATCCCTCTATTCCCACACTATTCACATAACCATCTGGATGCCTCTTAAATGTCGCCAATGTGCCTGCTTCCACCACCTCTTCTGGCAGTGTATTCCAGGCTCCTACCATTCTCTGCATTAAAAATGTCCCTCGCACATCTCCCTTAAACTTGCCCCCCTCACCTTGAACCTGCACCACCTTGTAATTGAAACTTCAACCCTGGGAAAAAGCCTCTGACTATCCACCTTATCTATGCCTCTCAATTTTGTAGACCTTTACCAGGTCTCCTCTCAGCTGCCACCTTTCCAGTGAAAACAATCCTAGTCTTTCCTCATAGCCAATGCCTTAGAGACCAGGCAACATCTGAGTGAACGTTCTCTGCATTCTTTCCAAAGCTTCCATGTCCTTCTGGTAGTGTGGTGACCAAAACTGCGCACAATATTCCAAATCCAGCCTAACAAGGGTTTTATATAGCTGTAACCTCATTAGATGTGTTGTAGCAAACCTCAGAGGTTTTAACTCAGGCCCTATTTTTATGCTGTCTCTTTTTTCCCTTGTCAGCCAAAGATACCACCTCCTCCGCTAAGCATGTTTTTTCTCCTTTGGGAGAGCCTCCTGAATTACTCCCAGTAACCGCTGCCATTGCTGTATCTTCCCTTCTAGGTTCTCCTTCCAATCAACTCTGGCCAAGTCCTCCCCCCATGCCTTTGCAGTTAACTTTACTCAATTGTAACACAATTACATTTGGTTTCAGCTTCTCCCTCAAACTTCAGGATGAGTTCTTCCATATTATTTTTACTGCTCCCTAGGGTTTCATTCACCTTAAGCTCCTTAATCAAGCCTACCTCATTACACATCAAATTCAGAATTGCATGTTTCTTAATGGATTCTACAAACTGCTCCAAAAAAAATATTGTAGACATTCCACAAATTCTTTTTCTTGGGATCCACTACCAACCTGATTTTCCCAGTCAACTTACACATTGAAGTCCCCCATGATTATTGTAATAGTGCCCTTCTTACATGCTTTTTCTATTTCCAGATTTATTTTATGTCTCACATCCTGACTACTGCTATGCGAACTGTTCATAACTTACATCGGGGACTTTTTTTGCTTTGTTGTTCCTCAACCCTACCCACACATATTCTAGGCCTTCCAACCCTATATCACTTCTTGCTTACAAGGCCATTCTGTCCCCTCTGCATGTCCTTTTGATACAATGTGTATCCTTGGATATTTAGTTCCCAGCTCTGATCTTCTTGCAGCCACATCTCTACCCACAATATTGTACCAGCCGATTTTAATCCGCACTACAAGTTCATTTACCTTGTTTTGTATACTGTACAATTATGTGCAACCCTCTCAATCCCGCGTTTTCTATATGCCCTTCTCATACTTGTCCCTGATCTGCTATGCTAAACTTAAATTCCTGACCCTTTCCATACTCTGTGCTATACTTGCTCTGGAAACTAATAACCTTTCCAGAATGCTCCCTCATTTTAACTAGCTTACAGTACTTGTGATCAAGCTATTAAGTGTTTCTTCTTGGATTCTGATCCGAAATCATATCAGCAAAGTTGGGTGGTGTTACAGAGGTGGAAACAAGTGGATTTTGTAATGGAACAAATGAAAGACTGGGAATTTAAAACTTAGGATCAAATGTGCCACCATGGTTGTAAACAGATGGGATTAATCTCAGACAGCTGGTAACAGCTAGCGAGCAGAGTTTACAGTGGGCAATGGAAACAATGGTTTCAGACTCCACAACATTGGTATAATTTTGGGACGAGGGTTGAGTTATCCTTGTGTACAATATGCATAAATTACTTGGAAGTGGGGTTCAGAAAAATGGTAGTAACTTTAATCAAGGAACAGGCTGCTCAAATACAGACGGATTTCATGAGAGTGGATGAGATGGATGATGTCATTTAATGTGGAAATGCAAAATCATTAAGTTGGGAGGGGTTGCTCTACGATGGCAATAAAAGCCAGTACTGTTTATTACACATTGACACAACACAGGATATATTGAGGATAGCGTGGATACATCAAATATCTCAGCAGACTGTGCAGTGAAGAGAATGAAGATAATAGAAATTAGATAACAGTGATTCTAAATTTTGGACAGTGCTATAACTGGAGTAATTGCATACAACGCTGGTCACTGTACAATGAGATAGTGAGGTACTGAAATATTGAACAAGAGGAGGCGGTCATTTGGCCCCTTCAGCCTTTTTCATCATTTATTATATCAAAGTCTGTATCCAAAATACAATTATACACCTTACCTACCCATATCCCTTAATACTCTTGGTTAGCAAAATGATTAAATTTAAATCTTAAACTATTGTTAAATTTTGTGAGGAAGCTCCATTCACCAACAATCCTTTGCACGAAGAAGTGTTTCCTAACCTCACTGGAATGGCCTGACTCGGACTTAACGATCGTGTTAAAACTCCCTTCAGGATTTTTCTACGTACCCTTTTAACATTTTTTGAAATCTTAAAGTAAAACTTCACTCAAAACAGCCCTCAACTTTCTACATTCCAGGGAATAATAGTTTACATGTAAAGGGCATTATTGAGTATCTTTTAAAGTATTCAAAATCTTGCGGGACACACAGGAGACAAACCTCAGTCACTGATTCTACAGGAGGCATTGGTTATAAGTTCAGCGTTTTTAGGGACAAGTATGAGAAGGGCATATAGAAAATGCAGGATTGAGAGGGTTGCACATAAATGTGTACAGTATACAAAACAAGGTAAATGAACTTGTATTGCGGATTAAAATCGGCTGATACAATATTGTGGGTAGAGATGTGGCTGCAAGAAGATCAGAGCTGGGAACTAAATATCCAAGGATACACATTGTATCAAAAGGACATGCAGAGGGGACAGAATGGCCTTGTTAGCAAGAATTGGCACTTCAGCCCATCATGATAATGCTGGTAATCAAACATCTATTCTAATGCCATTTACCAGCACTTGGTCTGTAACCTTGTATGCTATGGTGTTTCAAGAGTTGACTAGATACTTCTTTAGTGTCTTTAGGGTTCCTACATCTGCAACCTTTTAGGCAGCGAGTTCCAGGTATCCACCATCCTCTTGGTGAAACACTATTCCCTCAAATCCCCTTTAAACCTTCTGCTCCTCACCTTAAAGCTGCGCCTCCGGTTATTGACCTCTTTACTAAAATGAAACTTTTCTCCTTATCCACGCAGCCCAATTTTGCACACCTCAATCAGGGCCCCACCTCAACTTCTCTGCTCTCAAGAAAACAGTCCCAGCCTATGAAGTCTCTCTGCACAGCTGAACTGTAACAGCCTGGTGTATCTCCTCTGTATCTTGTCCAGTGCAATCATGTCTTTCATATAGTGTGGCAAACTGTACTCCAGCTGTGGTCTACCCAATGTTATATACAGCTCCATTATAACCACCTTGTTCTTATATTCAATGACTCTATTAATAAAGGTGGATGCCTTCTTAGCCACCTTGTGTCTTGTTGCTTCCAAGGATCTATAGTCGTGCATTAAAAGGTCATTTTGATCCTCCATCTCCCAGGGTCTTACCATTCAAAGTTACTTTTTTAAAAACTGAAAGAACTGCAGATGCTGTACATTAGAAACAGAAGTTGCTGGAAAAGCTTAGCAGGTCTAGCAGCATCTGTGAAGAGAAATCAAAGTTAACTTTTTGGGTCCAGTGACTCTTCCTCAGAATGGTCCTGAGGAAGGGTCCCCAGACACGAAACGTTAATTTTGATTTCTCTTCACAGATGTTACTTCTCGGTCTTGTCAGATCTCCGAAAAGGTATCACATCACACTTTTCAGTATTAAGATTCCATTTGCCACTGTTCAGCCCATCTAACCAGCCCAAATATATTCTCCTGTAGTCGAAGTATTTCCTCCTTGACAATTACATACCAACTTGCAACAGGAAGGAATGAAACACTGACGTGTTACACATTTCAGAGGGAGCGGTGTGTTGGGAGCAAAGGAACAGTTCTTGCAGAAGGCAGACAGGGAAGGGAATGTCTGTCTGGAGGTGGCAAAATGGCACCTAATGATCCACTGGATGGGGATGCTGGTAGCATGTTGGATGACGACAAGGGAGATCCTATTGCTGTTGTGAGAGGGAAGAGAGGGGGTGAGGGCTGAAGTGCGGGAGATGGGTCGGACCTGCCTGAGGGCCCTGTCAATTACAGTGCCAGGGAATCCTCAGTTGGAGGAAGAACTTGGACAATTCTAATTCCATTTTCCACCACCTGACCCAGTGCTGTGCATGCCTTGGCATCACAACAACACATCTAAATAAGTTCTAAATGCTATGAGAGTTTCTGTTTCCACCACCCTTACAGGCACCCTCTGGGTGAAAACATTTTTCCTTACATCCCCACTGAACCTCTTGCCTTAAATCTATGACACTTGTCATTGACCCCTTCAAGGGAAAGGTTCCTTTCTGTCTATCCTATCTATTTAGAGATCTCATTCATGCTCCCCTTCGGTCTCCTCCAAGGAAAAGAACCCTATTTATCCAAACTCTCTTCATAACTAAACCATTCAGCAGCATTCCCTCTAATTTTCTTTCTGTGTAGCTCTCCAAGGCCCATACGTAGTAGCAACTTCCAGAACAGGAAGTCAACATCACAACTGGCCTGCCATACTGATTACCATATACAGAACATTGGCACAGCAGCAACTTAGAAGGAACACTGCTTTCCAGCCTTGGCAATATCCTGGTAAATCCCTTCTGCATCCTCTCCAGTATAATCACAAACCTCCTAAAATGTGGTTTCCAGAACTGCACACAATATTCTAGATGTGGCCTAACCAACAATTTATATAGTTCACTGATGTTAAACTCTATGCCTTGGCTAATAAAGACAAGCAGTTGGGATCAGAGTGGTACTGGAAAAGCACAGCAGGTCAGGCAGCATCCGAGGAGCAGGAAAATCAACGTTTCAGGCAAAAACCTTTCATCAGGAATAGAGGCAGGGTGCCTTCAGGGTGGAGAGATAAATGGGGGGATTACAGGAACACTTCAACCCCAGGGCATCAATGTGGACTTTACCAGTTTCCTCATTTCTCCTCCTCTCACCTTAACCCAGTTCCAACCTTCCACCTCAGCACTGTCCTCATGACCTGTCCTACCTGCCTATCTTCTTTTCCACCTATCCACTCCACCCTTCTCTCTGACCTAACACCTTCATCCCCACCCCCATTCATCTATTGTACTCTTTGCTACCAACCCCCCCACCCCCCATTTATCTCTCCACTCTGGAGGCTCCCTGTCTCTATTCCTGATGATGAAGGGCCTTTGCCTGAAATATCGATTTTCCTGCTCCTCGGATGTTGCCTGACCTGCTGTGCTTTTCCAGCACCACTCTAATCTAAACTCTGGTTTCCAGCATCTGCAGTCCCCACTTTTGCCTAACAAAGACAAGCATTCCCTTTGCCTTTTTAACCACTTTATCTACCTGGAAGAAGTGAAGACTGTAGATGCTGGAGGTCAGAGTCAAAGAGTATGGTGCTGGAAAAGCACAGCCAGTCAGGTAGCATCCAAGCAGCAGGAGAATCGATGTTTCAGGTATAAGCCGTTCCTGATCAAGGGCTTATGCCTGAAACGTCGACTCTCCTGCTCCTTGGATGCTGTCTGACCGGCTGCGTTTTTCCAGGACCACATTCTTCGACACGTTATCTACCTGTCCTACTACCTTAAGGGATCAATGCATACTAAGGTCCTGCTAATCCTCAGTGCTTCCCAGGTTCAACCATTAATCTTGTATTCCCTTGCCTTGTTTGACCTGTTCAAGTGTATAATCTCACTTATCTGGACTGCATTCCATTGCCCGCGGACAATATGATCAGCCCTGTGCAATCTAAGATTACCCTATTTACCACACCAAATTTTCACAACATCTGAGGATTTAGTGATTGACCGTCTTATGTTCAAGTCTAAATCATTTATATATACTACAAACAGTAAGGGCCATAACACTGTCCTCCAGTCCTCTGGCAACTCTCATGTGGTCAGACAGGAATTGAAAATTACTGAGTGCACCTCTAATATTTTCTCACTTTCCCCAATTAGATGTTAGGCTTCATTACCTAACATTGAGCCCAGGACTGCAGCTTCACATTGGGCCTTGTACATACTGGCTTAAAAAGCGCTCCTGAATGCATTTTAACAATTCTGCTCCCTCTAAACCATTCACTCTGACTACCCCAGTTAATATAGAGGAAGTTAGAATCTCTGACCATTATTACCCTATTATTTTTACACTTCTGAGACTTACCTACATGCCTCTCCTTGCTTGCTTGGAATACTATAGTACCCCTCCAGGTAAGTGACAGTCCCCTCTTTGATTTCAAGTTTCACCCATATGGCCTAATTTGAAGAACCTAAGATATTGTCCCTCAACTTCAGTAATTGACTCTGATCAATATTGTAACATCTGCCCAGCCATTGCCCTCCCACAACCATGTCTCTGTGACAGAAATGCTGTCCCAACCCTACGCGTTAGTCAACATCCTCAAATCATCTACCTTACTCACAAGACTCCCTACATTAAAACAACTAGCATTCAGCCTTCTGACTCGACTTTGTTTGCAATGCCTTCTGGACTGATCTGATGCTTTGTCTATACTTGTCTGTGTATCACCCCCTGCTGTACCTCCACTCTTTGGCACTGCACTGCACTGCAAAATATGTGAAGCATCCACCTAGGTCTCTCAACAAACATGCTAGAGTGAACCCTTTGCCTACCATCTCCATTATTTTCAGCTTCTCCTTGGAAATAATATTTTTGCTTTTAAGTTGGTCCACAAGACTTTCCATTGCTTTCAGCCGGACTGAATTCCTCCTTTCACGTTGCTGTATAACTTTCACCTTTTTTTGCAAGTTAGCAATAATTCTTTCAAGCTGATCTATTGGGAGGTCACTTTTGTAGTACGAATGTTCACCTTGTACTTCTGAGAGGTCAGGCAGCGCAGGCACAACTGTTTCTACTGCAGCAATGACTGCCCCAGTGGGCATAACTGCATGATTTTGCACGATTGGTGAAGTTGACATAATTGGTACAAGGACAGCAGAAGGCACTGTCAGTAGTGTTTCAAAGCCGGACAGTTTTGTCAAAGTTTCAGTTGCTGCTGCCATTAATATGGTTGATGTTGGAGAAGATAGGTTGGTGAGTGATAATGTTTGATCAGTCGATACTGCAGCTGAAGCAGTTTCAACATCCTCAAAATTGGACATTGCTGGAGTAGAAGGGACTGATGGTGGAGGTTTTAACTGGAACGATGTCAGCATTTCAATATCTTGAGCAGCTGGAAGCACCATTTCTATTGGTCCTGGCTCTGATTCCTCACACATCTGTGTCGACACAAGCTGTGAAGTTTCAACTGTTGGCAAAGTTGTAGCTGTTGTTCCAGTTTCAACTGATGTCAATGTTGGTGTAAGTGGAACAGTTTCAACAGCTGCAACATTTTCAAATGGCAATAGTGATGGCTCCATTAGTACAGATGGAGGAGATCTGCCTTTGTCTATTTGCAATAACTCAAAGGGATTCACTGTCATGTTCAGTAAAGGTTGAACAGCTGGTGTAATTGATTCAGACGTAGAGTCAATACAGGCACTGCCAGAAGTTACAGGTACCTTATCAGCTTCATTAATTAAATTTGATGAAGTTGACAGAGTTGGTTCTGTTGTCATAACTAACAATGCAAGCGCATCTGGCTCACTCATTTTATGTGATTGAACTGGAACAGTTTGCATTTGCAACATCATTTCATCTTCATTGTTTTGACCTTCCAATCTCTTTTTTTTCCATTTATTTCCAATTGATCGAGCAAGGGCTTTCCTTTTCTAGGGAAATATTTTTAAATTAGAAATTTCAAGAATACAATTGATCCCACAGAAACATTTTAACATGCATTAACTACAGTTATCACACACTGGGATCTTTTTAAGCTGCCCTCATTGCTACTGAAGACCTTTGGAAACTAATTGTCCATTATTATGCTGATACTGTTCAAATTAATTAATCCTGTTTGGCAGTACATATTTAAAAGTTTCCTAGTTTAAACCTGTACAAAAGGAACACAAAAGATGCCCTATTGCCTATTCATTGTCAGTAACACCCAGTTGCATAAACATGAATCTGTAATGACTAGAAAACCCAAATGTGCTTGTTGCCCTGCTGCAAGTTGGCTCACCTCAACCAGGGCAACAACTGGTGCTTCTACAATTAACATCAACTCTTGGGGCGAGGGAGTAGGAATGGTGAGGGGTTTCAGCTTCTGGCCAAAATATACTGATCCTTTTTTGCTCTTCTCAAGCACATGGTATCCTGTTTCACAGAATCTCGGTTCTTTAATTTGATCTATCGGTTAGAGAAGTCCCTGTTTGTGGGTATCTGAGAGATCAGAACAAGGCCTCTCACAATGTAACAATCTCTAACATTCACCATTTTCACTTGTACATAGATTGACAAACTGAGCGAGATTGCTAATTGTTTGAACTTTCATTTCTATTGTCTTTTAGGGGAGGCGACAGCTTAGCAGTATTATCGCTGGACAATTAATCCAAAAATGAAAAGCATGGCGCTAGACAAGCACAGCAGGTCAGGCAGCATCCGAGAAGCAGGAGAGTCGACCTTTCGGGCATAAGCCCTTCATCAGGAATGTGGGGAGGGGGGAGGGGGGCGGGGGGGTGGCTGGCTGAGAAATAATTAGAAAAGTGTGAGGATGAGATGGAGGGAGATTTGGAAACTAGTGAAGTCGATGTTGATGTGATTGAAGGGTCCCAAGGCAGACGATGAGATGTTCTTCCTCCAGTCATCAGGTAGCTTGGATTTGACGGTGCAAGAGGCCCAGGACTTGCATATCCTTGGTGGAGTGGGAGAGGGAGTTGAAATGGTCAGCCACAGGGCGGTGGGGCTGCTTGGTGCATGTGTCCCAGAGATGTTCCCTGAAATGTTCGGCAAGTTGGCGTCCTGTCTCCCCAATATACAGGAGACCACATTGAGAGCAATGGACACAGTAGATGAGGCATTTGGAGGGGGGCAGGTTTATACCTCTTGCAGCAGCAAGGAAAAGTGCTAAGTGTGATCCAGACACTCAGGTAATGTTCTGGGGACCTGAATTTGAATATTATGGTAGATTGTGGAATTCAAATTCAATAAAAATCTGAAACTAAAAGTCTCATGTGGAGCATTTAGCCATCTTTGATTGTTGGAAAAAATCCATCTCGTTCACCCATGCCTTTAGGGAAGGAAGCTGCCATCCTTACCTGATTGGGCCTACATGAGAGTCCAGACCCACAGCAATGCAGCTCTCTCTGGGCAAGTACTGACACCCTCATCTTGTGAATGAATTTTTTAAAAAGCCCTCAAGATGTTCCCAAAGCATCAAGTAGCAAATGAGCTACTTTGAAATGAAATATTGTTGTGTGCAGCCTACATAATATCCCACTGATAGTGTTGAGATGAAGATGGATAATGAGTCAGTTTTTTAAAGTGTTACTGATAGATCAATGGAAACCAGGATACCATTGAAACTGCCCAGTTATCCTTTCAATTAGTTACCTTGGACAGTTGAGGCCTCAGTTTTAAAATAGTATCAAAAATGGCACCATCTTCAATAAGTGCTTTCTTGGCAATTCAGAAAGTTATCCGTCTAGATTATGTGCTGAAGCCCTACAAGAGGGATTCCAACTCGAGAAAAATGTGGAATCATAGAATCAAGCTGCTTGTACTCTAATGAAAATTGGTGTCTTCAAATCAACAGAATAATTAGGAAATTTAAAAAGTTTCTGAAAATGTTGTTTCAACAGTCCCTTTGTGACTCCTACCATCTAGAAGGACAAAGGCAGCCGATGCATGGGAATATTGCTCCAAAAAAGGTGTAGTGGACAGGAAAAAGATCTCAGTACAACGGAATCTTGATCAGATGGGCCTAATGGACTGAGGAATGGCAGATGGAGTTTAATTTAGGTAAAAGCAAGGTGCTACATTTTGGAAAAGCAAATCAGAGCAGGACTTATACTTAATGGTAAGGTCCTAGGGAGTGTTGCTGAACAAAGCGTTCTTGGAGTGCAGGTTCATAGTTCGTTGAAAGTAGAGTTGCAGTAGATAGCATAGTAAAGGCAGTGTTTGGTATGCTTTCCTCTATTAGCCAAAGGAGTTGGGAGGTCATGTTGCGGCTGTACAGAACATTGATTAGGCCATTATTGGAATATTGCGTGCAATTCTAGGTTCAGACAAGGATTTATGAGGATGTTGCCAGGGTTGGTTGATTTGAGCTACAGGGTGAGGCTGTATTCAGTTTTAAAATAGCATCATATTTTAATATCTTAAAATAGGCTGAGGCTGTTTCCTCTAGAACATCGGAGGCTGAGGGGTGACCTGAAAGAGGTTTATAAAATCAGGAGGACCATGGATAGGATAAATAGACAAGGTATTTTCCCTGCGGTGGGGGAGTCCAGAACTAGACGGCATAGATTTAGGGTGAGAGGGGAAATATGAAAGGAACCGAAGGGGCAACTTTTACATGCAGAGGGTGGTGCATGTATGGAATGAGCTGCCAGAGGAAGTGGTGGAGGCTGGTACAATTACAGCATTTAAAAGGCATCTGGATGGTATATGAATAGGAAAGGTTTAGAAGGATATGGGCCAAGTGCTGGCAAATGGGAGTAGATTGGGTTAACATATGTGGTCAGCACGGATGAGTTGGACCAAAGGCTCTGTTTCTGTGCTGTATATCTCTATGACTCTAAGTCACAAACCGTTCGGACCTGGAAATATATTACAGTTCCTTCACTGTTGCTGTGTCAAATCCTGTAATTCCTTCCCCAACCGCATTCTGGGTGTCCCTACACCCTAAGGACTTCAGCAGCTCAAGAAGGCAGCTTTCCACCCTTCTTCAGGACAAGTAAGGATAGGCAATGAAGGCTTGCCAGCATTGCCACATTTTGTGAATAAGTTTTTTAAAAAAACATGTAAGAGAATTTGGAGCAAATGGGGAGGAAATGACAGTCATATTATAGAGCACAGAAATACACTCTTCGGTCCAACTCATCCGTACTGACCAAGTTTCCTAAATAAAACTCATCCCCAATTGCCTGCGTTTGGCTCATATCCTTCTGAACATTTTCTATTCATATACCTTTCCAAATGTCTGTTAATGTTGTAACTGTTACTGTGTCCAGCACTTCCTCTGGTAGTTCATTTCACATACAAATCAGCCTGTGAGAAAAAGTTGCCCTCAGCTCCCTTTTAATTCTTTCTCCTCTCGTGGCTGTGTTCCAAATTTCTCTTATTTTTCAATTAATTCACAAATAAAGCACTGTTTACTGCTCATCCCTAAAACCAATATACATTCAGCATGTTTGGTTGGAGTTTAGAATCACAAGCCAGATGCTAGGCAAAGACTGTAGGCTTCCTTTTCAAAAGGACATTGTGATCCAGTTGGGTTTTAAAGTTTAAATCTCTCAGCTTTGTGATTACTTTCACTGGTCACAGTTTGCTTTCATTTTCAGATTTTTAAAATAAAACCAATCTCAAATTCTGATTTTTAACACAAATTCTGTGAATTAGCAGCCCAGGTTCTTCGGCCCAGGCCACTCATTCACTTTGCCACCAGTTAGTGAGTCTGGCAAGGATACATCAAGGGTTCACTTCAGTTCCATTTCTTCAAGCTACCAGAGCCTTATTTCCAGGTGTACTCCTCATCTATTTTCAGTAGATTTCAGCATTATTCCACAAATTTTGAAAAAGCACACACAGGAATATTCAAACCTACAGAGACCAAACATACCGTAGGCTGCTCTGGAAAAGAAAACATTGTAGGTACAGCATCTGCTTTCAAGTATCGTGTCCCCCACTTCCATTCAAAGTTGTCAGGAGTAAAGTGCTCACTGCAGACGTACTGGTATTGAGATGGAAGCCATTTCTCCTTTTTCATGTTGGAAAGCCATTTTGCGAGTCTCTCTTTGTCATTCAATGGAAACCTCAATCAAAACGAAAAGTAGCTTCTGAGAGACTCAAAACAAATATGGATTCTCCTGATGCTATAGGTAACAGTTTAGTGTTTTATCAACAACTTTCCCAACTCACCAAAACCCCGAGCACTCTTTACATGTCAATTTTTAACCAAGAAATTAAGACTTCTCCACAATTCAACACTAATCAGAAAAGCTCATTGATCATGAATTCTCAGGTATAGCAATCGCCTCCACTGGAGATGAAACAGCGATAGGTGATATCGTGGACAGTGTTGAAGGTTATCTAAGATTACAAAGAGATCTTTATCAATTTGGTCAATGCGCTAAGTGGCAGATGGAATTTAATTTGGATAAATGTGAGGTGTTGCATTTTGGTATAACAAACAAGGGCAGGACTTATACAATTAATGGTAGGACCTTGGGTAGTGTTAAGCCACTCCACTAATCTCCAGATATACAAGGATAGAACACCCCTGATCCTCACCTTCCACCCCACTGATCTCCAGATATACAAGGACAGACCGCCCCGATCCTCACTTTCCACCAGACTAATGTCCGGATGCAGCACGTAAACCTCCGCCATTTCTACCACCTACAAACAGACCCCACCGCTACAGACATATTTCCCTCCCCATCCCTATTGGTGTTCCACATACACCATTCCTTCTGTGACTCCCTTGTTAGGTCCATGACCCCCCCCCCCCCCCCACCAACCCACCCTCAACACCTGGCACCTTGCCATGCTGCTGCAACAGGTACAAAACTTGCACTCACACCTACCCCCCTCACCTCCATCCAAGGCCCCAAAGGACCTTTTCACATCCGGCAGAGATTTTCCTGCACATCCACCCACCTCATCTACTGTGACTGTTGCTCTTGTTGTGCTCTCCTCTACATCGGAGAGACAAGAAGCCAACTCACAGAGCGTTTCAGGGAACATGTCTGGGGGACACACACCAAATAACTCTACTGTCCTGACCACTTCAACTCCCTCTCTCCCACTGGCAAATCCTAGTCACCTGACAACAGGAGGAAGAACACCTCATCTTAAGCCTCGGGACTTGACAACCACACAACATCAACATTGACTTCACTAGTTTCAAAATCTGGCTGTCCTGCTATAGGAAGGATATTATTAAGCTCGAGAGGGTTCAAAAAGATTTACCAGGATGCTGCCAGAAATGGAGGATTTGAGAAACAATAATAGGCTGATTTTCTTTACCACTAGAATGTAGGAGGTTGAGGGGTGACATTATAGAGATTTAGAAGGGCAGCACGATGGCTCAGTAGCTAGCACTGCTGCCTCACAGCACCAGGGACTTGGTTCAATTCCAGCCACAGGTGATTGTGTTGAGTTTGCACATTCTCCCTGTGTCTGCATGGGTCACCTCTGGGTACTCCAGTTTCCTCCGACAATCCAAAGATGTGCAGGTTAGATGAATTGGCAATGCTAAATTGCCCATAGTGTTCAGGGATGTGGAGGTTAGGTGCATTAGTCAGGGGTAAATATAGGTTAAGGGAATAGGTCACTCTTCGGAGGGTGGGTGAGGACTTGTTGGGCCAAAGGGCCTGTTTCCACACCGTTGGGATTCTAACTCTATAGTCATGAAAGACATAGATAATGTGTATAGCAAAGGTCTTTTCCCTACGGTTGGGGAAGTTCAAAACTCTGGAGCAAAACCAGACTAGAGTTGAATTCCAGCCTTGACTGACTGTCTCTATGGATTTCTGCCCACAATCAAAAGAAGTGCAGGTTAAGTGGATTGGCTGTGCTATATGGTACCATACTGTTCAGGTATGTGCAGGCTAGGTGGATTAGTCATGCAAAAGCAGGGTTGCAAGGATCAGGTGGGTATTGGGACTCAGTAGGATGCCCTTCAGAGAGTTGATATCTACAAGATGCACTGCAGAAATTCAAAGATCTCAGACAGCACCTTCCAAATCCACGGCCAAGGGACAAGGGTTGCAGATACATGGGAACACCACCAATTGCAAGTTCCCCTCCAAGTCACTCACCATCCTGATTTGGAAATATATTGCCATTCCTTCACTGTTGCTTGGTCAAAATCCTGGAATTCCCTTCTAATGGCATTGTGAATCAACCTTGAGCAGGTAGACAGCAGCGGTTCAAGAAGGCAGCTCATCAATACCTTTTCAAGGGCAACTAGGGACAGGCAATGAAGGCTGGCCAACTAGTGACACCCACATCCCACAAAATGAGTAAATATAAAAAAGTTGATGCAGACTTGATGGGTCAAGTGCCCTCTTTCCACACCTTTCGCTGGGCAGCACGGTGCCTCACAATGCCAGGGACCTGGGTTCAAATCCAGTCTCAGACGACCGTCTGTGCGGAGTTTACACATTCTCCCCGTGTCTGCGTGGGTTTCCTCTGGGTATTCCAGTTTCCTCCCACAATCCAAAGACATTAGGTGAATTGACTCTGCTAAATTGCCTATAGTGTTCAGGGATGTGTAGGTTAGGTGCATTAGCTAAGTGTAGAGTAATAGGTTTGGGGAACAGGTCTGGGTGAGCTACTCTTCGAAAGGTCTGTGTGTACTTGTTGGGCCAAAGGGCCTGTTTCCACACAGTAGGGATTCTTAAAAAAAAGGTTCTACATTAATGTGTTTAAGAGGAAGCTGGATGAAACAAAATAGAATATATTGAGTACATTTAATGAAGAAGGGTGGGAGGAGGTTCCTACATAGGAAAAACCCACATGAGCCAAACAGAACATAGAAAGAGAAGTAGGCCATTCAGCTGTTCAAGGTTGCTCTGTCATTCAATATGATCAGGGCTGACCTGGGTGGAGTCTCAACTGCACTTTCATGTCTGCCCCAAATAACATCTGACAGACGTGTTGATCAAATATCTAACCGGGCCTTGAATAAATTCATGATTCAGCTTTCACCACTTTCTCGGCAACAGAATTCCACAGACTTACAATGCATTGAGAGAAACCAAAATTTTCCTCTCCATCCACATTTCCTGTAATTTGTTCCCACACTGTGCAGACCTCTAAGACCTCCAGCTTTCAGAACAGGAATGTGTTGGTCCACCCATTGGCACACACAGAATCTCTGTATGGGTTTGTAGCTTAGAGGAAACGTGGATCTCCATCTTAGTCTTAAACTGTATCCTAGCTCCAGTCTCCTATACAATTAAGTCCCCTCAGAATCACATATTTTGAGATATGCTGCCTGACCTGCTGCACTTTTCCAGCAACACATTTTCAGCTATTTTGAGATATACATATTTCAAGATAAAGAACCCGAAACTGTACACAGTACTCCAGATGTGGTCTCACCATCACCCTGTTCAGCTGCAGTACAACTTCCCTACTGCTAAATTCCATTTCCCTTATAATAAACATCATTTTACTTGCTTACCTAATCATTTACAGTATTAGAGTACCGTGATTCATGTCCAAGGGCACTCACATCCACCTATACCACGTTCTGCCATCACTCGTCATTTAAGTCCTATACTGCTTTCCTCATCTTCTTACCAAAGTAGGCACGTTGAAATTTTCTTACATCTTACATGTGCCTCTGCCACATTTTCCCTTTGCAGACTCTCTACCTCTTCTTGAAAACTTACTTTCCTACGTCCCTGTATAGGAGGGAATTGCTGCCAGACCTGCTGAGTGTCTCCATTCACTTGCTGTTATGTTTTAACATGTGAGACGCCTAACAGTCTCTGGAGCTGGCGCTGGGTTAGGTGGAAAGGGAGGGCTGAACGGCCTCATCTCTGCTCGTTCCTCTCCCCTCCCTCCATTCACGGGCTCAGAGGATCTCCTGCAGCCAGGACAGGTCGACACTCACTTGTAGAAGCTGATCCTTCGCTTATCAGCCGCCAGTTGGCCCGCATGCCGCCAGCAATTAGTCACAGTACAATTCTTGGGCATAATGGCGGCGGCCGCATCCTCAATTCAAACTTCGCTAAACCACCATGGCGTATGGGAGACGTTACTACACAGCACACATGCGCACAAACTCCCACGTGACCACCAAAACCAACCGTCTTTGAATACCTCTCATTCTGCCAGTATCAAACGTGGAAGCGCCCCTATGATCATCACCATCAATGCAGTATATCGCCTCAGAATTCTGCCATCTTTTATACTGGACATTGGGTGTCGCACAATTCATTGCTGAAAGTAAAACTTTGCTGTTGTTCACACTGGTGAACGAACCACTTTAAATAAAATGCTTCTTGTTGCTGAATAAGATTGTGGTTAAATCTCTGAATTAATAGGATTGCTCTGGCCTCACCTGAAGCAGCGTGCTCTGTTCTGGGCCCCACATTTCAGGAAAATGTTAGTGAAGGTGCATTGAGAATTCAACAGAATGGTTCCAGTGAAGAGGAATTTCAATTACTTGATTTGATTAAAAGAAATTGGTCTCTTTGCAGGAAAATACATTAAGAGGAAATTTGATAGGGATGTTCAAAATACAGAAGAGGGCTGACCAGAATATGTTTTCATTTGTGGAAAGATCAAGAACCAGGTACCCAGCGAAGAAATACTTAAAGAAATATAATTGTCCATTTATTGTGTTAGGAGAAAATGAGGGCTGCAAATCAGAGCCGATAGTGTGGTGCTGGAAAAGCACAACAATCCTAATGAAGGGTTTATGCCCGAAACGTCGATTCTCCTGCTCCTCGGATGCTGCCTGACATGCTGTGCTTTTCCAGCAACACACTGTGAGAGACGATTTTGGTACAAATAGTTAAGATGTGCATGACCTCAGAGTCTAAGGGGAATAGAGCCGTGGGGGTAGGATAAAACATGCTTCTCTATAATAAAGGATGAGACATCTGCTGCTACAGAGTAGAAAAACAAGTCCTTGATTGATAAGACCACTAACTCTGACAGAGAAGAATAAGTCCTTGACTGATAAGACTACAGGGTAGAAAAACAACTCGGGAAACTGTTGCAGACTTTGTGAGAATGTGAACCTCGTGACTCTTTAGAGCTATAGAGGGGAGGGACTTGTACTGTATATAATCAGAAACATTGTTAGCCTGGCGCGCCTTTTTTTTTCAAGGGTGCCCAACTCTGCAGACTTGTTAATAAAAGTTTGTTTTCCTGAATTTGTCTAGAGCGATTATTGAGAAGCGATTTTCGTTTCTAACAAACTTGGGGGCTCGTCCGATCAACACTCCGGCCACGAGGGGGGGCTGAGAAAGGACATCGGAGAAGGTGCACCCTGCCGAGTTCGGCAGTCCCTGATTCCTTGCTTGTCGCCCCGCGCGGCTTGAGCGAGTGATATCCGGAAGGCTCAGGAGAACAAAGGAGGGGTGTGGCCGAGGCAGTGGGGACAGTTAATGGTCGAGTAATTTCGGTGCACCGAACCCAGGTAAGAACAGACTTGCGGGGACCGTCTTTCCGGAGAACTAGGGACCTGCGGAGTGCCTGTAGATTTTTCTACAGAGACGTGGGACTCAGGAATCTAGAGACCGGGGCTCGTCTGTGCGGGATTTTGCAGAGACCGTGTTTGCGGAGGAACGTGGACCTACGGGGTGCCTGTGATCTGTTTCACAGAGACGTCGGACACAGGAATCCAAAGACCGGGGTTGCCTGCAAAGGGACCTGGGCGATCACGGGACTGAAGGTCCGGGAATTGGCTAAATAGTGATAGATTATCACGGGATAATACAGGAATCTCCGATTTTACAAAGTCCTCGGCAATGGGAAATAAGGGATCCAAGGCGAATAAGGGAAAGGTAGGCTTGAGCGTAGACAATGAAAAATACCCCGGGGTACCTGACGATAGTCCGTTAGGAATAATGTTAAATAATTGGGATCAGGGTAGGAGAAAAGGAAAATCTAGAAAGAAGATGGTGAGATACTGTCAAACGTGGTCCCAAACACCTATTCAGGGAGACTCAGTGTGGTGGCCTAAATTCGGCACTGATGAAGATTGGGTCCGGCAAGCTCTAATTTTATATGTCAATTCGAAACCTAATGTTACTCGGGGGGAAAGTGATTACGCCCTTTGTTGGCTGCCAGTCACACTATCTTGCAAAATGAAGGTAACCAATGAAGACTCGAAAGGGCAGAAAGAATGGGAACCTTTAGATCACTTACTGCCGCCCTACGTGACCCCGTCGGCCCCGCAAAATGGTCCTTCGGGTGGCGACGATTCAGGGGAAGGGGAAGAAAGCGGGCAGGAACCACCAGGTGCCTCAGGAGTACAGACTAGATCTCAAGCTGAAAAGAGTCACAGACGGAACTCTGTCCCGATTGCAAGAATGAATCCACTCCGGGAAGTGCCCATGGGAGGCGCGGAAGGAGGGACGGGATATGTGAACGTCCCCTTAACGAGTACTGAAGTACGGAATTACAAGAGGGAGATGAAGGGCCTACTGGAGGACGCCATGGGCCTGGCTGAACAATTAGATCAATTCCTGGGGCCAAATACTTATACGTGGGATGAGATGTATTCCATCATGGGAACATTGTTCTCTAGCCAGGAGTGACAGATGATACGTCAAGCTGCGCTGTTGGTCTGGGAGAGAGAGGGAGGAGCAGGAGGGGAGCAGAAATTTCCCCTCACCGACCCCGAGTGGGATAAGCAAACGGAAGAAGGAAGACGCAACATGAGGGATATGCGGGAATATTGGATAAAAGGAATAAGGCAGGCAGCCCCGAAGGGGCACAATTTTACCAAGGCCTTTGGGAATCATCAAAACCCAGAAGAAACCCCTACAGACTTCCTAGACAGGATTAGGAAGAACTTGCAGCAGTTCGCTGGGGTGGACCCTGAGACGGAAGTGGGACAGCAACTCATACGGGTAGAGTTTGTGTCAAAAGCCTGGCCGGACATACGAAAGAAGTTAGAGAAAATGGATGATTGGGATAGTAAACCTCTGAGTGAACTACTATGGGAGGCGCAAAAGGTGTTTGTGAGAAGGGACGATGAGAAGCAAAAGAAGGCGACAAAGATAATGATGCAGACGGTGCAACAAGTGACAGCTGGAAGGAGGGAAAAGGGGGAGCCGTGGCAGGAATAGGAAAGGGGAGAGTCGTGGCAAGAGCAGAGGAAAGTGGGGACCATATATACTGACTCAAAGTATGCATACGGAATCGTTCATACTTTCGGGAAAATCTGGAAAGAGCGAGGATTGATAACTTCCCGGGGAAAAGAATTAGCTCACGAACAAATGATCAGCCTAACGTTGGAAGCCCTGGCGTTGCCTACAGAACTCGCAGTAGTCCATGTACCCGGTCACCAGAAGGGGTCGACACCGGAAGCGGTGGGAAACCGGCTGGCAGATGAGGAAGCCAAGCGGGCAGCGGTCGAAAAATCCATCCAATTATTAACATTAATACCATTGAGGGAAGGGCTCGCTAAACAACCCGTCTTCACCCAGGGGGAGATTGATAAAATGGATCAATTGGGTGCCCGGCTAGAAACTAACGGGAAGTGGACGGTTCCTGATGGGAGACAAGTACTAAACAAACAGATCACCCGGAGTATTCTGCACCGATTACACCATCAGACCCACTGGGGGGTGCAAGCCATGTGTGACACGATCCTGAGAGACTATGTATGTAGGGGGATATACACATTAGCCCAACAAGAAGTAGTCGGATGCCCCACTTGCCAGCGAATTAACAAGAAAGCCATGCGTTCTATGCCAGCTGGTGGTCAGCCCCTCGCAATTAGGCCATTCCAGAGGATCCAAATTGACTTTACAGACTTACCCCCAGTACAGAGATGGAAGTATCTGCTAGTAATAGTAGACCATTTCACTCACTGGGTAGAGGCTTTCCCAACCGCCAAAGCCGATGCACCAACCGTGGCCCGTCTATTGTTAGAGAACATAATCCCGAGATATGGCATGATGGAATCTATAGACTCAGACTGCGGGACACATTTTGTTTCTAGGCTACACCATTTGATCTGTACTGCCCTGGGTATCCAATGGAAATTCCATGCACCCTGGCATCCCCAGAGCTCGGGTCGAGTGGAGAGAATGAATGGCACACTCAAGACCCAATTGACTAAGCTGATGTTAGAAACTAAGTTACCATGGCCAAAGTGCCTTCCCATTGCCCTATTGAGAATACGTACAGCACCTCGCCGGGATATCGGGGTCTCCCCCTATGAGATGCTGTTCGGATTACCATATTGGAGTAAGGTTGATGGGTGTCCCACTCTACAAGGGGGAGATGTATTTGTCAGAGACTATTTACTGGCCTTATCCCTTCTTTTGCAGATCTCCGGAGGAAGGGTCTCCTGGCTCAAACTCCGCCGCTCGACTTCCTCTTACATAAGGTGGAGCCCGGAGATTGGGTACTTGTAAAGACCTGGAGGGACGAAAAGCTCCAGCCGCAGTGGGAAGGACCGTTCCTGGTCCTGTTAACAACTGAAGCCGCTGTTCGGACGAAAGAAAAAGGGTGGGCCCACGCATCGAGGATAAAGGGGCCTGTTCCGCCAGAAGGAGAGAGCACTTGGACATGTGGGCCAGGGGACAAGCCATTGGTGGTAAAGCTGAAAAGACAGCGACAATGAACTCTACCTGGACTGTATTGGTGGGGATATTGATCGGTTTAGTCCTGTATGTGGGGGAGGGCGAGGGGAGATGTGACAAATGTCGGACTACGGTGAGACTTGGGAGTCAGATCTACTCGGGATCATTTGTGTCTCACTCCCATGTGAACGATCGGTGTTACGATGTGAATGCACGGCAAGAATGTTGGGAGGATGGAAAACCCTATTATCAAGTGTATAATAAAGGGTACGGTGGCAAAGTCCGTGGGTGCCCTAAAAATGACCGCTGGGTGTGTGTTAACAAAGATGGGCAGTGGGGCCTACCCTCCGTGTTGCTCAGAGAGCAGGTTGACAGAGTCAAGGAGACCAGAGTTCAGAACACTGAACGGGAGTTAGAGAAAGAGAACGACCGTCAGAGAACGGTCGTTGTCTCTAAAGTGCCATCCATATACAAAGAGGTAGAAGAGCAGATTGAGCTCCCTGATGTAACACAAAACCTGTTTATTGATCTCACCTCTAGGATTGCCACTGTTTTAAATGTTAGCAATTGCTGGGTTTGAGGGGGGCCACATATGTCAGAACAATGGCCGTGGACTGGGCAAAGCTTAGACATATGGGAATTGCTTCAATACAATTGGACACATGTCAACGAAAGGAAAAGCCAGGGGTGGAGACTGACAAATAGCCCTGAGGGCCAGTTATGTGTTGAAGGCAAGGGGAACCGGAAGGTGGATAGGGGCGGGCTGCCTTAGAGTGGTCGGAAGGTGGGAGGGGCGGGGGCTTGCTGGGCTTGTATTGTCTGCACTTTTGTATGTAACGGTATTGTCTAATGTATAAATGTCATTGTCACTGTCTTGTCATATGTGGAACTGGGATTTGAGGTTTGTCCTCCTCTCCCTGTAAAATGGTTGAACAGTAGGGTTCGGGGCCTAGCTTTGCTGCTCCTCTCCCTTGTAAAATTGCTGTCTTTTGTGTACAGCTGTCAATGTTTTTTGTAAACTGTTTTGTAATTTGTTTAATAAAATAAATTGAAGGCAAGGGGACCGTGGAGGTAGGAATTAGTCCCTGTCAGAGTGTATTGAATGCCACCACACAAGTATGGTGGCCTGAGAATATTGCTTGGTACATTGCAAACCGAGATCATCAAAATTGCATTCGGTTACGTTCTGATTCCTCCTCTTACGAGCTAAGTGCTGACCCTTCCGATGGCATGAAAAGAGTGTGGAGCGGTGGTTGTCAGGGGAATCAATGCTGGAATAATCCTGTCCAGACTCTGCCACGGGGCCAACAATCCGAATACTGGAATTGCAGTGGTCCTGGTCCTTATGAGGGCATCCCTGGGGTAAAGGAGTTGTGGGATGCCGTTGTGAGGCAGGGAGGGCCTGCTCCAGATGGCCTATTTTGGATATGCGGTAATCAGGCATATTCCAAACTGCCCATGGGATGGTCTGGAGTATGCTTCCTGGGTCTAATAAGACCTGAATTCTTCCTATTACCCCGGGAGGAAGGCGATGATTTGGGAGTTAAACTCTTTGACTCCCTGCGTAGGTCGCCAAGGGATATCCAAGTCGGTGATTGGGGGTATGAGTGGCCACCGGCCCGTATTATTGAATACTATGGGCCTGCTACGTGGGCACAGGATGGATCATGGGGATACCGTACTCCTATCTATATGTTAAACCGAATTATCAGGCTCCAAGCAGTCGTAGAGGTCATTACTAATCAGACCGCCCTGGCCCTGGAGTTGCTGGCTAAGCAGCAGGATCAGATGAGGGCTGCTATATACCAAAACCGGCTTGCCTTGGATTATCTGTTGGCCTCGGAAGGGGGCGTGTGCGGGAAGTTTAACCTGACTAACTGCTGTCTGAAAATTGACGATAATGGTAAAGCGGTTTTGAAGATTTCCGATGAAATTCGGAAACTGGCCCATGTGCCGGTTCAATCCTGGCGCCCTCTTGGTGGCATCGGATGGTGGGATGGTCTCCTAGGTGGTAGTTGGTGGCGCACGGCGTTACTGGTGGCTGGGGGGGGGGCGTAATGCTTCTACTCATCTTACCCTGCCTGATCCCCTGTGTTCAATCTTTAATCCAGAAAAATATTTCCCAACTTCAGGCAGTGGCGGTACCCCAACATGGAACGCAGGAACTTAAGGTGCTGTTGCTGCGAAAGACCAAGGATTTCCCGGGCCCCTGATGGGAGGACGCTTATCTTTGTCATGCACATCTTAAAAACAGAAAGGGTGGAATTGTGAGAGACGATTTTGGTACAAATAGTTAAGATGTGCATGACCTCAGAGTCTAAGGGGAATAGAGCCGTGGGGGTAGGGTAAAACATGCTTCTCTATAATAAAGGACGAGACATCTGCTGCTACAGAGTAGAAAAACAAGTCCTTGATTGATAAGACCACTAACTCTGACAGAGAAGAATAAGTCCTTGACTGATAAGACTACAGGGTAGAAAAACAACTCGGGAAACTGTTGCAGACTTTGTGAGAATGTGAACCTCGTGACTCTTTAGAGCTATAGAGGGGAGGGACTTGTACTGTATATAATCAGAAACATTGTTAGCCTGGCGCGCCTTTTTTTTTCAAGGGTGCCCAACTCTGCAGACTTGTTAATAAAACTTTGTTTTCCTGAATTTGTCTAGAGCGATTATTGAGAAGCGATTTTCGTTTCTAACAACACTCTCAGACTTTATTGTATTAGCCAGCTTGCCATGACCATGTCGTCTTTACCAGTGCTTTAAGTGCCTTGAGCAATCTCTGGGAGACATTAAACACATCACTTGAAAAATGGGGTGGAATCCTATAGCGTGTGAGCAACGTGTGCTATGGTGAAATTTGTGGAAGGATTGGACAAGAAGTTCAGGGAGGCCTATCTTGATGTAAGGAGCATCTCACTCCAGCTGTTATGCTTTTCACAACCAGTGAGACGAATCTGTCGTTAGGTGGCAGCGGTTGCAAATTAGAGGAGATTGTTACAGATTAAATGCCTTGGTGACAGACTAACTCACCTCAATGAAAGTAACAGAATGAAAAGTGTGTATGTTGGTAGAGATAGAGTGAGTGTGAGAAAGCAGTGAGAAGAGTGTAGCACTTGCCCTGGCAGAGGGGATAAAGGCATTGACCTTCTTTGAGCACTGCTGGTTATTCTTCTGGTGCTTGGATACGGCACTGACGGGTGACAACTTTGGATCAAGATGCAGTAGACTGATGATGCGGCCTCCTCTGCCAATTCATTGGATACAGGACAACCTTCCTCTGCACTTTGACCAGGGCCTTGTTGAAGAATCACTGTGCCATCTTCTCCTTTTCGAATATGTTCCCAATCTATTCTTGGGCAGCTTCGAAATGCTAATTCTCTTCTGAGTACCCAACAGCCTTTTAAAGATGGCACTGGCGCAAGGGATGCTAATCTTTCAGTGGATATCTGAGATGTAGCGAGCTATTATGAGAATGATGCATGGTAGCATGAGGTTGGAACTAGACATGGATGTCATGGGGAAGGGTAGATAGTTAATTTAGAAAGATATGGTAAGAAAAGTCAAGAAATCCCTCCAAAAAACCTGATACAACTCAACTTATCCAAAAAAATTATAAGATTCAGCCCATAGTGTCAGAGTGATATAGCTAAACATGTATGATTTTCAGAGCTAAACAAGCTCTGAAATAAACAGGAAGTAAAAAGTGAAAAATAAAGCAGTATGCTACAAGGTTAGAGCTATAACAGAGACGCAGTAAGCAACAGTTATGGAAACAATGGAACAATTTGTTGGATTCATGAACTGTACAGCAAACATCTTGTTGAATTTGTCAGCAGTGTGAACCTGAACATAATCTCACTGTTAAGAAAATGTAGTAGTATTGACACAGAGAACAAGAATTAGCTTTCACAAGAATCAAATAATTCATGATGATGGTGCCAGTACTGACATATTACAATGTCCATGATGAAATCTTCTTTCAGAATGATGCCAGTGAGACAGGACTCAGAGCAACACTAATGCAACATGGACAATTTGCAACCAGGAAATTAATGTAAACTGAATGATGCTACCTTGAGATAGAGAAAGAGTGTCTCCCTATTCTTCTTGCTTGTGAGATACTGTCAGTGGAGTCTGAGCACGTCTCTTCAAAGCATCTTCCTCAAACTACTTCTACCTGTTTCAAAGCATCTATAAAGAATGTTAGTTTGTTTGCAAACTATATGTTCATGACATACAAGCAAAAGAGGCAGATTTATATTGCTAGTATGCTGCCAAGAGCAGCACTGCCTATAAGGAAAGTTGAGGATGCTAAATCAGTGTGATGACTTCCAGATTCAATTTGACATGCTCTGAAAGTCATCAATCCAATTGAGACATTGGGTGAAATCTTCTCAGCCCTTGAAAGATGTAGACATTGGCAAGAGAATTGGAAGGTCGACAGTGAGCAGCTTCCTTGTTGAGAGCAACATGTCCTACTTTCAAACCAAGTGTTGAAAAGTGAGATGAGATTCTTGTTAGTGAATAGCAAGAGGCTATTTGCATACATTTATACTTTCATTGTTACAGCACCTTGCCTCATTAATATGCAATTACAAATTCTCCCAATTGCTGAAGAGAAATTACTGTAGGCCCCTACAATTCCTGACATGAAAGTCTGAGCAGTAACCCAATAACACCAAATCACCACTTGCTCTTCTGATCCTGCATCAATCAACAATATCTCAGAGCACACTCTATGCAAAGTGACTGCACACACCCTTGTCCAGCAAGACTTCCAAATCCCTGTCAACAAAGTGAGATACCAATTACTCTCTTCCAGCATGTCCAGGGCCAATAAAATGAACCATGCAGGACAACTGTAGACAGACAGCACTTGATCATGTGCATGATTGGGTTTTAAAGATGACACCATCAAGAATCTTGGAATGCCCTGACCGTAGCCAGTGACGTGTGAGAGAATGTGACATGGAATGTGATACACAGTTAACGAGACGAATTTGACATGATATCAAAGAAAACTGGCAAAGGCTACTGGAAAGAAACCCTCCCTAAAACTCACCAAAAATTATATTTGGTCCATTTTGTTGTAAGGCTCAGTCATTGAATCTGAAAGATACTTTTGTAGGATTTGGAACAAGAGTCTGGTGAATTTTATTGACTATGACATGCCTGATTGGAGTTGTTAACCCGGGCCAGTCAGGGAGACCTGGCTGACAGATTGATACAGGAGATTCAGAGAATCTCCATATTCGAGGGACTGGCTCTGAGCTGACTGGTTAGAGCCCATGTACTGTGCACATGTAAATAAAAGGTGAGTCAGTGACAGGATACCAGCCTCTGAACAGTTTTTTCAGTGGCGAGATTGGGGTTAATGATGCAACCATGCAAAAGCACCTACTAGTTGACCCTTCAGGCACTCTGCCTGTATTCCTGATGAAGGGCTTTTGCCCGAAACATCGATTTTCCTGCTCCTCGGATGCTGCCTGAACTGCTGTGCTTTTCCAACACCACTCTAATCCAGAATCTGGTTTCCAGCATCTGCAGTCATTGTTTTTACCTACTAGTTGAAGCCCAACAGGACTTCAAACAGGCAGTGCAACTGGCTTTCTCATTAGAAAAATGTCATGAGTGGAGCATATGAACTACATGGCATTTCCACAGAAGTGGACACTCCCACCTGTCTGACTGAGTTTGGGGAACACCATTTCAGTGTAGGCAATCACAGAACCTCACACAGGGCATATCCTGAACAGAGGAACCGCAGGTTACCCCACAGGAAAACCCCAAAACAAAGCTGAGCCTCAGCCAAATGGCTAAAATGTTCTTCAGGATTCAGGCTAGAAAGCCATTGTAATTGCTGCCAGTATGCAGACTTGAGACAACAAAGGAGTCCTCTGAGGCCAAACATGAGTAAAAGAATTTATAAGCTGGTAACCAGGAGAGTGCACACCCTGGAAAGTCCATTGCATGTGGTTGGAAACGGTTAAATTGTTTGGCAACATCCAGATCAGAACCAATCAAAATAAATGTCTGGTTAAGTGGTCTGGTTCTCTTAGAGGTCAATGCTAGCACAGTTGTATGAATAGTTGTAGAACTAGTCTTTAACAAGATTCGCTCAGGACTCTAACACTTAATTTTTTGCAAGACCTTGGCCAGACTGAGAATGTATACCAGCTTACCATTACAAATTAAGGGTACAGCTTTGATTCAGGCTTCCTATGAAAAGCTTTTGGTTCAATTACCACTGATTGCAGTAAAAGGCTTGGACCCAAGCTTGATGGGGCTGAATTGAGTGAGAAAAATTCACCTTGATTGGCTCAACATTTTTCGAATAGAAAATGGCTGCCTAAGTGAAGTCCTAATTCAATACCCAGAAGTTTTCCAGGAAGGTCTAGAGCTTATCAAAGAAGACAAGGCCACCTTACATATTGACCACGAAGCAATTCTGTGATGCTGCAAGGACCACCCAGTGCCATTTGTTTTATGGACAAAATTAGAAGCAAACACCTGGAGGCTGGAAAGTGAAGGAATCATCAAACCAGTGCAGTTTGTGGAATGGGCAGCACCAGTTATACTAATTATGAATCCTGATGGCTCAGTTTGCCTTTGTGGAGGTTTTAAGCAAATAGTAAATAGCTTCTCATAGCTGGATAAATACCCAATCTCTTGCATAGAGGACTTGTACACAAAACTGGCGGGGTAGAGGTGGGAGGAGTGGGTGGGGGTGGGGGAGGGGTGGGGCGCATTGCTGACCTTTACGAACATATCCTTTGGACATGAGCCATGCGTACCTGCATTTGAAACTAGATGAGGTGTCCCCAATGTATGCCACAATTAATACCCATAAGGGTTTGTACCAATACACAAGACTGGAGAACATTTTACAAGGTCTTACTTGATGTTGCCGTTTATCTGGATGATGTTCTAATAACCAGGAAGTTCAATAAAGAGCAATTGGAGAACTTGAACATCATGTTTAAATGTTTCTCCCAGGTGGGCTATGCCTTAGAAGTGAAAAATGTGTGTTCCAGGCACCCCAAGTGACCTACTTGGACTAGAGTTGACAAGATTAGGTTACACCTGTTGGATGATAAAGTGACGGTGATTAAAGGTGCCCCAGCTCCTCCGCCTGTACCAGAATTTAGGTCTTTTGAAGGGTTGGTGAACTATTATGGAAAATTCATATGTAACCTGGCCTCCATCTTTACGCCCTTACACCTACTACTGAAAAGGGTCAGCCATGAAAATGGTCATGTAGCCAAGAAGTAGCCTTCAGGAAGTGAAAAAGCAGCTATCATCATCTTCAATATTGGCTCACTACGATCCCAAGCAAGAAGTGGTGTTGACATGTTAGGTGAATTGGCCATGCTAAATTGCCTATAGTTTTCAGAGATGTTTAGTTTAGGTGCATTAGTCAGGGGTAAATATAGGATAATAGGGTAGGGGAATGGGTGTGGGTGGGTTATTCTTTGGAGGGTTGGTGTGGACTTGCTGGGCTGAAGGGCCTGTTCCCACACTGTAGGGATTCTATGCAATGCCTCCCATACAGTACCAGGGTCGTGTTGGCTGACCGGTGGCCCATCGGAGAGGAATGCCCATCTGCAAATACACCCAAATAGAGAAGGAAGATTTGGCATTCATCTTTAATGTGAGAAAGTTCAACCAATATTTTATGGATGTAACTTTGTAAAAGTAATGGATCACAAACCCCTGCAAGGGCTACTTAAAGAATACAAGGCTTTGCCATCCATAGCTTCAGTTGAATTCAGCAGTGGGCCCTTATTCTCAATGTGTATCAATTGGAACACCGTCCAGGAGGCCAAGTGACAAATGCAGATGCCTCGAGCCATCTCCCATTGGCAGATACACCATCAGTGGTGCCTCCCTAGAAGAGTTAATTCTGGTTTTAAAATTTCTCGACACCCTTCCAGTCCCCGCTGAAAATATCCAACTGTGGATTCAAAAAGATCACATCCTGGCAAAACTACCACAGCCCAACAATGTGCAGGTTAGGTGAATTGGCCATGCTAAATTGCCCATAGTGTTAGGTGAAGGGATAAATGTAGGGGAATGGGTCTGGGTTGCTCTTCAGAGGGTCGGTGTGGACTTGTTGGGCCGAAGGGCCTGTTTCCACACTGTAAGTAATCTAGCTGTCTATCTATCTAACTAAAACAGCTGGTGGTGATGGGGGAAATAAAAGGGCCAGTACAACCACAATTGAAACCTTTCTGGACCAGGTGAGACCAGATCACCGTAGAGGACGGCATATTATTATGGGGAGCAAGAGTGATTGTCCTGAGTAAAGATCGCAGCAGAAAATGGCTGAACTCCTCCAAGATTATCCAGGTATTTCCAAAACCAAAATGTTCGGAAGAAGTGTGTCTGGTAGCGAGGATTGGGTGCGTTGGTGGAGCAGTGCTCCCACATTTGTGAGAATGGCTGTGTAAACCCCTGGAACTGGTTACACATTGACTATGCTGGTCCTTCTATGGACTCGTGATCATTCCTGATCATTGTGGATGCCCATTCAAAATGGTTGGATGTGTATAGAGTTCATTCGTCACTCTCAGGTACATTTGTGATGCACGGACTTCCAGATGTATTGGTCACAGACAGCGGGATGTGATTTGGATTAGATTAGATTACTTACAGTGTGGAAACAGGCCCTTCGGCCCAACAAGTCCACACCGACCCACCGAAGCGCAACCCACCCAGACCCATTCCCCTACACTTATCCCTTCACCTAACACTACGGGCAATTTAACTTGGCCAATTTACCTGACCTGCACATTTTTGGACTGTGGGAGGAAACCGGAGCACCCGGAGGAAACCCACGCAGACACGGGGAGAACGTGCAAACTCCACACAGTCAGTTGCCTGAGGCGGGAATTGAACCCGGGTCCCTGGCGCTGTGAGGCAGCAGTGCTAACCACTGTGCCACCGTACCAGCAGGGTTTTGAATATTTTCAGTGAAACAGCAGCAGGAACACAAATGGCAGCTACATGCCTCTTCTAAGCAAGGGAGAGTTTTCTTCAGGGGCCAAAGTTTGTTGTCGAAACCATGGAAATGTCTCTTCATGGATGGGAGGCAAGGTCAGGTCCTGTTTGAGGGCTGAGATTCAGGAAGTGGAAGAGATGCAATTGAGGGTATCGTTCATTTCAGGGGAGGGCAAGTTATGGTCCTGGAGTTTGTAACAATGCAAAGCTAAACAACCTAAAGAGCTGCTTATGACACGTGACATCCTAGACAGACCATGGGTAACAACTTCACTGTTGCAGGAACTGATGATCTTGTCACTGATTACTACAATTATGAGATAGACCAACTAGCATCAATAGTTATCAGATGGAGTACATATTTGCTGAAGGCACACTTTAGTCCTGATGGTATTCCAGATGTTGAGATGAGTGACGCTGCTGTCAGTTCATGACTGACGAATTCTGCCAATTCAGGATTGGGAAATTAAACACTATACATCGTCACCACCTATCCCCAATCAAATGGAAAGACTGAGTTGGCAGTGTGAAGTGATTGAAACCAAATGGATTTCCTGGAACATTTTTGCTCTCTGACTCAGACTCAGATCTGGGGCACAAATGTCTCCGGAGATCTGCCTGGTTCTAATCACAACACAATGGGAGTCTCCAGAGAAATTCCAGCACAAATTAATACAAGTAATGGAGCACAACTGCTGAACGTATGGAAAATTGCCCAATCTAAAGACTAATGTTACACTGCACACAAAGTACCCTACCTACAGCACAAAAACTACTGAAGTCAGAATTAGTAGCAAATGTGATTGACAAATTCAATGTGAAATATCAGAAAGTTAAATTTTACTTTGATAAAACAGTCAGTAATTTCCAGGGCTGAGCACTGAAGAGCCAATCAGAGTGCAAATGTTCAACAGTTTGAACAAAAGCTAGTCTGTAGCAAATTAGGCCCTGTGTAAATCAGCTGTCACCTCAAACTTATGCAATGAACATGAATATCAGATATATTGTCACAACCACAGACATTCTGAATATAACTAGAAGTTGTGCCTTCACTGCAGGTAATGGATCAAGAAGAAGGGATCTCACTACCTGCACAAAGTATAGAATTAGTATATGCCCGAGGCATCCATTGTTCCCCAGCACCACAAATGGATCAACAATCACAATTACCATGGCAACAACATTTGCACAGAAACAGCATTTCTCAGCGAAGGAACATTACCATAGGAATGATCAGATACTAAAAAAAAGACAACAGACATGTGTGTGTACATACCACAGTTTGAAGACAATGTATGGAATGTATATGCAGAGGCTGATGTAGGTGGAACTGAATAAAGTGAATGCCCTGTTTTGTTAATGAATGCTAATTTTCTTTGTGACCCTATACATTGGGTAACTTGCAATTGCAATGGTAGAGCATGCAATCTTTTTATGAAAAATAAAACTACATCCTTAGCGTACTTGCTGCCTTGTCGTAGTCAAGTGACCTCTAACTCTGATCTAGGTGCCTTTGCATGCAGTCTGTGGGAGTCATTAAACACACACTGCTGGAAACAAGGTGATTGGCAATCAAAATAATGTGACATAAGGAAAACCTTTTTTTATGCAACAACTGGTTTGGATCTGGAAACTATTGCCCAAGAGTGTGACAGAAGCAGATTCCATTATGGCTACATTGTAATGTACATGCACGATGACACAGGAGTCAAGATTAGAGTGGTACTGGAAAAGCACAGCAGGTCAGGCAGCATCCAAGGAGCAGGAAAATCGACGTTTTGGGCAAAATCGCTTCATCAGGAATGCTGCCTGACCTGCTGTGCTTTTCCAGCACCACTCTAATCTTGACTCTAATCTCCAGCATCTGTAGTACCCACCTCGCCATGAAGACATAGGACCCTGTTCTTTGCAGACGGAAAGACACTGCATTCCGACTCAACATAAAGTGACAACATTTGCTGATTTATTTCTCACCATGGGTCTTTGTCAGAGGAGACTTTGAAAGGCACAAAGGCTGGGAATTTGATTGAATGAGCAATTCAACTTTTCTAAGTTAAGTTTGAACAGTCAGATTCAGACAATAGACTTCTGGAAAGTTAAAGTCGCCTAATTAAAAGAGGCAATTGCAATATTGTGTCTGTTGAGATAAGAGTTGAGTGAGTAAAGCTGGAAATTTGCTTCCAAGTGGAAATTTATTGCGGGTGTGTGTTGGGGTGAGGGGTGGAGGGGAGGGTGCAGGGGTGCTTTAATTAAGGTTTACTGCAAGAAGCAAGAGGTGAGTGGGAGAGAAAGCACAATAAACTTTTTGAGTCTCGTGAACTTTCTTCAGAACTAGATTGTAGCTAGGAAAAAATGGTTTACATGCTGAATGTTAAGCCAGGGAAACAGAAAAGCTGATAATGGGGATAATAATTAAGTGAAAATGGGTTGGCTGCGCTGAAAACATTTCATATCATGACAGGGCCAGGGGTGTATAAAGGACAGGGAAGAAAGTGATCATGCCCTAAAGTTATTAAAGTTGATATTGAGTTCCGAAGGTGAAAGGGTTCCCAAGCAGAAAATGAGGTGCCGTCCTTCCAGCTTGTGCTGAGCCTGGCTGGAGAACTGCAGCAGGCCTGAGACGGAGACAGGGAACACAGTGGGTGTTGAAGTGGCAGGCAACTGGGAGCTCAGAGACATTTTGCGGATAGAACGTGGTGTTCCACAAAGCAGTCGCCCAGTCTGCATTTTATCTCTCTAATTTAGAGGAGACCACATTGTGAGCAGCAAATAGTAGACTAGATTGGGTGAAGTGCAGGCAAATCGCTGCCTCACCTGGAACGTATGTACGGAGCTTTGGATAGTGAGGAGGGAGGAAGTAAATGGGCAAGTGTTACACGTTAACTGTCTTTCTCTCTCTTTGGTCTCCATTGCCCCCTATCATTTACTCCTTTACTTCCACATCCTCTGTCTTCAGTATACCACCTTTTCCTAGCTACTATCTAGTTCCGAAGGAGGGTCACTGGACACAAAACAATAACTCTGTTTTCTCTCCATAAACGCTACCAAGACCTGCTGAGTTTCTCCAGCAATTTCTGTTTTTGTTTCAGATTCCAGCATTTGTAATTCTTTTTTTTATTGACTTGAATAATCTGTTGGCTGAGAAGTCCAACAAGATATTTTGAGATGCTGCAAAGTTATATGTAATTGTAACTCCATTTCTCTTGAATGAAGCAAGATTTCAACAAGAATTAATGCTCTCAGGAGAGGAAATGAGAAAGCAGATTGAGTTTCCACTGAAGATGTCCTGCCAGCAGAGGGCAGGCCTGTGTTGCACACAAGGCAAGTGACAAACTTAAAACTTGCTGGAGGTTAAACTCAGAGGAAAATACTTCACCAAATGATACAGGAATGGTCATGTGCTACAAGAACCAATAACTAGTGCCCAACCTTTTTTTTAAACTTATATCCAAACTTTGTTCAAGTGCAGAGTTTGCCTTGGCTTCCCGTAGATACACAACCTTGTCAATGTTAATTAAGAATGTACCAGTTTTGCAATCATAATTTGGAGATACCAGTGTTGGACTGGGGTGTGCAAAGTTAAAAATCACACAACACCAGGTTATAGTCCAACAGGTTTAATTGGAAGCACTAGCTTTCGGAGCACTGCTCCCCTGATGAAGGAGCGGTGCTCCGAAAGCTAGTGCTTCCAATTAAACCTGTTGGACCATAACCTGGTGTTGTCTGATTTTTAACCCAGTTCTGCAAAGCATTCTTATCCATTAGTTAGCCAATCTGTAGTTGAAACTGCCTGTACTGACTTTGGCCCATTGTTAAATTCATCTGTATAGATCAGGATTTTGAAAATAAATTATGTACCACCAAACTCAATATTGCACCAAATAAAACGATGATGGAACTCTGAAATATAAAAACAGAAAATGCTGGATAAACCCACCATCTTGTGGAGAGAGGAACAGAATTAACATTTCAAAACCAAAGACTTCTTCAGAACTGGATTTAAGCTCAGATTGTGTTCTTTGGAGCAGCAAAGACTGCGGTGTATAAGATTATGAGAGGCATGAACATGTGAATAGAAAGTAGTTGTTCCCCCGAGTTGAAAAGACTCAGTCCAAAAAGTTACCTACCACTTCAATAAACACCGTGTTCTCTGGCCAACATCTCTGTCTCAGGCTTGTTTCAGTACTCCAGCGAAGAACAGCACCACATTTTCCACTTGGGAACCCTGCAGCATTCTGGACTTAATGTCGAGTTCAACGTTTTAGAGTTTCAGCACCGTTCCCCATGATTTGCCCCACCCACATACACCAGGCATGGGCTGCTACCACAGACTACGCATTGTCAGTCACTAATAGTCGCCATTAGCAACTATTCATTCTCCCAGACTGAACTTTAACCACACCTTTGTCTGTCCAACTGTGTTTTTCTCTCTCTTTGAGTTCTAACTCGGCCTATCATTTACTCTCCCCCACCCCGCCCACCTCACCTCCTATATAAAAAAACATATTTTTCCGAGCTACCATCAGTTCTAAAGAAGGGTCACTGGAACAGGAAGGCTACCTCAGTGCACAGAGTGTTCAATAATTCGCCCACACAATGGGGATGCAGGGAGCCCCTTCCGCTAGTGACAAGACTGTGGATGAATGGATATTTGGTAATTCTATAAACTGTTAAAATTGCCAGTATTAACGTGCATAGTGTTAAATCTACTACGCAATGTGTTTCCACATTGGCTGACCTGGTCAATGTCAAAGCAGACCTCCTGTTTCTGCAGGAGTGAGAGATAGAGTCAAAAGTGTAGCGCTGGAAAAACACAGCAGGTCAGGCATCATCCGAGGAGCAGGAGAGTCAACGTTTTGAGCATACAGTCTTCATCAGGGATGTGTTTGGGGACGGTGGACAAAGGGGCTGAGAAATAAACGGGAGGGGGTTGGTGCTTGATGGGGGAAGATAGCTAGGAATGCCACAGGTAGCTGGAGGTAGGGGTGATAGTGATAGGTCAGAGTGGAGGGTGGAGCAGACAGGTGGAAAGGAAGGTGGACAGTTAGGATAGTTCAAGAGGGCGGTGCCAAGTTGGAGGGTTGGATCTGGGATAAGATGGGATGAGGGGAAATGGAGAAACTGGTGAAATCAACATTGATCCAGTATGGTTGGACAGTCCCAAGGTGGAAGATGAGGTGTTTTTCCTCCAGGCAATGGGTGGCTAGAATTTGGCAGTGGAGGATGCCCAGGACTTGGCATGTCCTTGGCGGAGTGGGAGGGGGAGTTGATGTGTTTGGCCACAGGGCAGTGGGGTTGATTGGTGCATGTGTCCCAGAGATGTCCTTTGAAAATTTCTGTAAGTTGGCGACCTGTCTCCCCAGTGTAGAGGAGACCACATCGAGAGCAATGCACACAGTAGGTGTTTAGATGTGCAGGAAAATCTCTGCCGGAGATGGAAGAATCCTTTGGGGCCTAGGATGGAGGTGAGGGAGGAGGTGTGGGCATAGGTTTTACATCTCTTGCGGTGGCAAGGAAGGTGCCAGGAGTGGAGGATTGGGGCTGTGGACCTAATGAGGGAATCACGGAGGGAATGGTCTCTGTAGTATGCAGATAGGGGTGGGGAGGAAAATATATCTCTGATGGTGAGGTCTGATTGTGAGTTGTGGAAATGGTGGAGAATGATGCATTGTATCTGGACGTTGGTGGAGTGGAAGGTGAGGACCGGGGGTGGGGGGGCAGTGTTCTGTCCTTGTTGCAGTTGGACGGGTGGGGTCCAAGGGCAGAGGTGTGGGAAGTGTAGGAACTGTGCTGGAGGGCATTGATGACACCATGGGAGGGGAAATTGTGGTCCTTGAATGGGGAGGCCATCTGGAATGTCCTGGAGTGGAATTGGTCTTCCTGGGAGCAGATACTTATCACATTCCCAGCTACCTTTCCCCATCCCCATCCCCACCCTCCTCCGAATTATCTCTCAGCCTCATTGGCCCCTCCCATCCCATTCCTGATGAAGAGCTTATGCTCGAACTATTGACTCTCTTGCTCCCCAGATGCTGCCTGACCAGCTGTGCTTTTCCAGCACCACACTTTTTGATTCTGCTTTCCAGCATCTGCAGTCCTCACTTTCTCCTAGGCTTGTGAGATACCACACCTCAGCAGCTACAGGAGGTGGACAAGCTTATGGACCTGTGGGCCTTCAATCCGGTCAGGGGGAAATAATAGCCATTCCTCCGGTCTGGGTATTCTGCTGCAAGGAGGCAACTTCACCATCTCTGAGGTTAAAGAGGTGGTTGCTGGGCACCTCCTTGTAGCACGCATTACTTATTGAAATGCTCCATTGAGATTAATTGACGTGAAGCTCTAGTGGTAAAGGGTGAGTGGTTGGCTGTCCTGCAGCAGCTCCCACTGTTGCTGGCAACTTCCAGGTCAGTCATTCTGGCTGGAGACTTCAACTGCATCATCGATACAGATGGATTACCCTGAGGGGCTGACAGCAAACTGCACTCCATATCCAGATTCCTGACGGGAAATGGTTAAAGTCACCAAGCTGCACAACAATTTCAGCTATCCTGCAGCCTAGATACGCCAAGTCGCGGCCAGACGGGGCTATCCGCTCAAGGATAGATATCCTGTTCATGTCCCACACGGTCAGATCCACCAACATCAAGCTGGTGTTCTTCTCTAACCACTGCCTCCTGCTGGCCAAATGTAACCTACAGGATGACCAGCAGGCTGGCAAGGGAATGTGAAAGCTGAATATAAAATTGTTCACCCCAGAAAAGGTATTACACAGGTTGGAGAACAGTGAAGCCCTCTTTGAGTCTCCATTGAACTGGTGGGGAACAGTCAAGGTGAACATCAAGAGGTTCTTCATTCTCAAAGGTGTTCAGAAGGCTAGAGACAGGCGGGGAAACTGTCCAAACTCCAGAAAACCATGCAGAGCCTACTCCTGCTACAGGCAATGGGGGTCAATGTCACAGAGGATCTCCAGGAGGTGAAGAGCCAGCAAACCTTGCTCTTTGCCTTGGAGATTTCCAAGATAATCTTCCGGTCGAGGGTCTGCTCCATGGGGCAGAATGAGACGTGCTCATGTTTCTTTTTCCAGAAAGTGCACAGGGAGAGCTCTGTGCTCAGCAACCTGAAGGAAGATGACAGCTCGGCAACGTCATCTCAGGCTGACATCATGAGGATCAGCAAATCCTTTTATGTCAAACTGTCTGACACAAAGCCCACAGATAGAGCGGCCTTCCAATTGTTTCTGTCCTCTATCATGGAGCCCTTAGTCAACATTATGCAGGAGAGGCTGGACCAGCCGCTATCTCTGGATGAGCTGACCGAGGCCCTCGAGCCCTTAGAAAAGAATAAACCTCCCGGAAGCGATGGCTTACTGGCCGAGTTGTATTCCAGTCTGAGGGACTTGTTTGGCCAGGACCTGTTGGAGCTGAATGATAGTCTGCTTCTTGCAGGTACCATGTGTGAATCCATGAGGAAATGTATCGTCACCCTCATCTACATGCAGAAGGGGAGAGGGAGCAAATTTGAAGTTGGCAGCCAATATCATTGCTGAATGCAGATTACAAAATCCTGTCTGAGGTCACCGCTGACCGGGTCAGGTCTGCTCTGGGATTGGTGATACCCCCTGACCAAACCAGGCAGGATGATCTCTGAAAGCCTCACTCTCCTCAGAGATACAATCACCAAGTACACGACAGGGGGGTGGATGCTTGCCTCATCAGTCTGGACCAGGAGAAGGTCTTTGACAGGGTATCACACAAAAACACATGGGACGTACTCTTCAAAATGGGCTTTGGGAAGGGAATCTGCAATTGGATCTGACTGCTCCACACCAACATCGTTAGCACAGTCTCAATCAATGGATGGGAATCAGAAAGCTTCCCAATCAGATCTGGAGTCAGGCAGAGCTGCCCACTCTCCCCTGCCTTGTGTGTGTGCTGTATAGCGCCCTTTGCTGAGTCCATCAGGAAGGATGTGAGCTTGGGAGGGGTGACTATTCCAGGCAGTGGGGGCCTGCAGGTCAAAACCTCCCTGTACATGGATGATGTCATCGTTTTGTGCTCGGATCTGCTGTCAGTGTGCAGACTCATGAGCTTCTGTGACCAGTTCAAACTGGCCTCGGGAGCCCAGGTAAATTGAGGCAAGAACGAGGCCATGTTATTTTGGAACTGGGCAGACCAATCTATCATTCACTTCACCTTCAGGACAGATTACTGGAAAGTGCTGGGAATATGGTTCAAAGGGGCCGGGGAGTACACAAAAATTGGCAGGAGTGCATTGCCGAAGTGAAGTAGAAACTGGTCTTTTGGGAGCACTGCTCCCTCTCCTTTGTGCGTATAAAAAAACTGGTCCTGTTGTGGAAGAATCACTCCATGTTCTATAAAAAAAATCACCAGGAGAGGCAGAAAATCCTTCACAAAATTAGACTTTAATCTTGCAAAATCAAAACTGTGAGAGCCAGCAAAATGGCTTTCCTGGCTTCCCCCCCTCCCCCTTGCTTTGTTCTCCTCCAGTTTATACAATTCGTTGGTCCCACGCTTATTGGATAATATTAGCATAGCTAATCATGCTGGCTTGCTTTATCTTTCTAAACTAATCATCGTCTGCCACACTGGTTCCTTCCGTCACACTTAACCTATCACATTACAGCACCATCAACTGCAGCATTAGCTCATCTCCCAGTGAGTTAACTAACCTATCACAACGCACTACCATTATCTGTTACTGGAGCCTTGTAACATGATCTCAGGCATACATTGCAACACTAAGTTAACTACATTATTGACATAATAACTTCCATAGTCATTAGGTGTGAAGCACTCTCTCTGATGTTGTACGTAGCACAGATCTGGCCCATTTCCCGAAACTGCGCAGCTTCTGTCACCCGAGCCACCTTCTATTTTGTCTGGAAGCCTAAAGGAGACCGGGTCTTCAGAGAGGAGAAAGTGAGGACTGCAGATGCTGGAGATCAGAGCTGAAAATGTGTTGCTGGAAAAGCGCAGCAGGTCAGGCAGCATCCAAGGAACAGGAGAATCGACGTTTCGGGCATAAGCCCTTCTTCAGGAATCTTCAGGGACTCCATGTACAAAACTCTGGAAAATGGAAGGAAAAACATACCCAACATTGCTCTTATTCTGATGGCCACCTTTGTGTGAGGCTGCATCAAGCTGTGTGTAGATCCTCGGTATGCACACACCAAGTGTCACTGTGTACTGAGGTTCTACCTGTCCCTGGTGCTGTGAAGGATGAGACTGGCCTTGATGCTGCAAAATGCTCCAAATTATTGGACCATATCACCTGTTCTTCAAAGAGAAATTTGCAAAGAAAAGCACTTTTGACCACATCAGGAAGTGGTCAACACATAGCATCTGAGACTCTATGGGAAAAGAAGAGGGTGCATCTCCTTCTGGAATGTCCTTCTGCAAAGGAAGTCTGGGGGAAGATGCAGCATTTGTGTTGAGGGTTGTTTCGAGCAGCTCCATGATGCAGGACTCTGTCCTCTACTGTCTGTTCCCTGGGACGCACACTGAGATAAACATCAACTATGCCTGGACGACCATCAACTCAATGAAAGACGCTCTTTGTTCTGCCCAAAACTTGTTGGTCTTCCAGAACAAGGACTTGACTCTGCCTGAGTGTTGCAGATTGCCACATTCCAAGATCCAGGACTGTGTGCTAAGGGACACACTAAAGTCCGGGGCAGCTGCTGCTAAGGCGCAGTGGCATAAGACCACTGTCTGAGATCTTCCTGCAGAAGATAAATGGGTCTGTTCAGTTATCGGACCTTCCTTGTGCCTCAAATATGTGTAAATATTAGTATTGTATTTGTAAGAGAGGTCTTTGGCTTTTTTGGATCGAGTCAAAGTCTAACATTTTGTTTATTTACTTGATGTGCAACTGTAGAGAATCGAATTGTGTATTTACAAAGCTTTTTTAGGAATAAAGCATACTTTTGAAATAAAAACAAGTTAACACTGATTTCTCTCCACAGATGCTGCCAGACTTTCTGAAAATTTCCAGCAATATCTGGCTTTTATCCCTTAGTTGAAAGTTCAATGATTGGGGGCATAATTTCAAAATGAAAGCCAGGAGATTTAGAAGGAACTTAAGGATTTCATCCAGCAGGTGGAGAGGTTCTGGAATACATGGCCTGAGAGGGTAGTCAAGGCAAGTAACATCACAAACTTAAAAAGTACTTTGATAAAATTGAAATATCAAAACATTTAAGGCTATGGGTCTAATGTTGGAAGGTGGGACTAGTGTCAATTTAGTGCAGCTTTGGCAGCACAGATTGAATGGGCCAAAGGGCTATATTGTATGATTCTGTTATTTTATGATTAACTCAGTTTTTATATCGCAGTGCTTCACAAAGTACTTTTGAATTGCATCTGCTGTTCGAAAGTAGGAAATCTGGCAACCAACACACACATATCAGGCTCCCACAAATAGCAATGTGATAAAGGTCAGATAATTGTTGCGAATGATGTTGGTGAATGGACAAATATTGGACACCAGGTAATTCCCAAGCTCCTCTTCTAAACATTGCCATTTACCTGAGATGGCAATTGGGACCTTAGTTGAATATCTCAAGCTCAAGACATTATTTCCAACAAGTGCCAAAAAAGTTGATGGTCCTACAGAGTCAGGGCGACCCAAGAAGTAAGGAAGTTAATGTTAACACCACCTTTCGTTCTTACTCCAGATGTATTTTCAGAACTCAGATCCTCTCATTTCTCCTTTCTCCAGTCCCATTTCCAAAAAGCCGTACAGCCCTGGACACTGGACCTGGAGCCTGGGTTTGAAGGATGGTTGGGCAAAGGAGGAAGCAGAATATACCTGAGCTCAAACCCAGTCAACTAAATGCACGACCACCAATGGTGGAGTAATTTAAATTCGGGAATACTCAAGATGGGGAATTGGTTTAGCACAGTTGGCTGGATAGTTGGTTTACAGAGCAGTGTGATGCTAACAGTGTGGGTTCGATTCCCATCACTGGTTTGAGGTTACCAAGAAGGACTCTCCTTCTCAACCTCTTCCCTTGCCTGAGGTCTGGCGGCCCTCAGGTTAAATCACCACCAGTCACTTCTCTCTCTAATGAGAGAGCAGCCCCTATGGTCTGGTAAGGCTATGGCGACACAACAACTCAAGACGGCCAGAATTAATGGAATGCAGATATCACAGAATCCCTACTGTATGGAAAGAAACCTTTCAGCCCATTGAGTCTGTACTGGCCCTCTGAACAGCATTCCACCCTATCCCTATATTTCACCAAGGCTAATCCACCTAACCTGCACATTCCTGGACACTATGGGCAAATTTAGCATTGCCAATCCACCTAACCTGCACGTCCTCAGACTGCGGGAGGAAATGAGAGCACCCGACGGAAATTCACATATACATAGAGAGAACATGCAAACTCCACAAAGACAGTCACCCAATGCTGGAATTGAACCCGATCAGTGCCTCCCATCAGAATGGTACGGATTGAGGAGTTTATAGAGATGGACAAGAGTGAGGCTATAGACAGATTACATAACAAGGATGAGAATTTTAAAATCATGATCTTGTTTGATGGAGGAGTCTGTGTACATCAGCGAGGTGGGGAATGATATGATAATGGGACTTCCTGTGAGTTTTAGCATGAGGCTGGCAGAGTTTTGAATAACATCAAACTTACAGAAGGTAGAATATTGGAGGATCAGCTGGATTGCACTGGAATAGTAAAATCATTGAATCTGCAAAGAGAAGGATTAGATTAGATTAGATTACTTACAGTGTGGAAACAGGCCCTTCGGCCCAACAAGTCCACACCGCCCCGCCGAAGCGCAATCCACCCATACCCCTACATTTACCCCTTACCTAACACTACGGGCAATTTAGCATGGCCAATTCACCTGACCTGCACATCTTTGGACTGTGGGAGGAAACCGGAGTACCCGGAGGAAACCCACGCAGACACGGGGAGAATGTGCAAACTCCACACAATCAGTCGCCTGAGGCGGGAATTGAACCCGGGTCTCTACAGAGGTAGAAGTAGGATGTTACAGAGGTAGAAGTAGGTAGTCTTCATTATTACGGTGATGTGAAGGGAACAAATGTAATGTTAAACCGGGAAAGATTGAAGTTAGCTGCACCACAGAGGGAATTGGATCTCCTTGTACATGGCTCACAAACCATTCGTATCCAAATTCAGCGGGTAATAGGGAAGTCAAATGGCATGTTAGACTCCACTTACAAGGACTGGAGTATAAAAGTAGGAAGATCTTGCTTAAAATCTACCAGGCACTAGTAGAATAGATGAAATACTGTGAACAGTTTTGGTCCCATTATCTAAAGAAACATATGCTTTGGAGGAAGTTTAGAAAAAATGCATTGGTTTGATTCTAAGTATGGAGGGGAGAGGTTGAGCACCTATTGTACTTATTGGAGTTTAGAAAAATGAGAGGAGATCCTATTGAAACATACAAGACTTCAGGGGGTGCATGACAGGGTAGATGTGGAAAGGTTGTTTTCCCTCTTAGGAGAGTCTAGGACCAGAGAACATAATCACAGAGTAAGGGGTCACCAAGTTAGGACAAGGATGAGGAGTAATTTTTTTTCTCACAGAGGGTAATGAATCTGTCGAATTCTCAACTGCAGAGGCTGTAGAGGATGGATCATTAAGAATATTCAAGGCTGAGATAAACAGGTTTTTAATCTGTGAGGGAATCCAGGGGATAAGGCAGGACAGTAGATTTGAGGATGATCAGATCAGCAAAGATCTCATTGAATTGCAGAGCAGACTTGGCGAGCTGAGTGGCCTACTTCTTCTGCTACATCTTATGGTCCCGTAGAAACTCATCTTGTGATAAAATATGATACTATGTTGTGAGTGAAGTGGCTTAGTTTCAGACAGTTGCCAGGAGAGGTCATTTCATTCATTTTTCCAAGAATGGAGTTTTGGTAAAAGTATTGAATATGCAGTTGAAAAAAAGTCAGATCTTTCTGGCCTTTCCCTCACAAATAGGATTGGCCATACGTCACATGGTCGTAGAGGTCTACAGCACTGAAAAGGCCCTTCAGCCCATTTAGCCCATGCCAGTCTAAAACAACCACCTAACTGTTCTAATCCCATTTCTAACACTAAAGCCTTCAATGCCTCGGCATAAATGCGGGCTTTGCAAATTTGCTTCACAAATGAGTAAAAAAATTTAACTTCAATGGGAAAATGTCAAATGTGCCGTGATTTTCCCTTTACCAAACTAAGATTAAAGGCAGGTTTGTTTTGTGTTGATTGCTAAGAAAACTGGCCAGATCATACACCAAACAGAGTTGCCTGGTGAGCTTTGACAAATTGTTTGGTGAATCACAAGCCTGGTCAGACAACCCTAGCTCATCGAAAACAGCCAGCAAATCAGAGATTACCAACTTCTAGGTCCTTATGACTGTTGGTCAAGGCCTACTTTTCAAGGGATCCAATGATTAGATTACTTTACAGTGTGGAAACAGGCCCTTCGGCCCAACAAGTCCACACCGACCCGCCGAAGCGCAACCCACCCATAACCCTACATTTACCCCTTACCTAACGCTACGGACAATTTAGCATGGCCAATTTACCTGACCTGCACATCTTTGGACTGTGGGAGGAAACCGGAGCACCCGGAGGAAACCCACGCAGACACGGGGATAATGTGCAAACTCCACACAGTCAGTCGCCTGAGGCGGGAATTGAACCCTGGTCTCTGGCGCTGTGAAGCAGCAGTGCTAACCACTGTGCCACCGTGCCGCCCACAGATGAGAAGATAGGTCTTTATCTCTTGCTTATGATTTTATTAATAATAATAATAATAATAATAATTATAATAACCAATCTGGTTCACTAATGCCTCTTCAGGAAAGCAAACTTGCTGTCCTTACCTAGTCTGGTCTACAAGTGACTCCAGAGCCACAGCATTGTAACTGACTCTTAACTGCCCTCTGAATTTGCCTAACAAGCCACTCAGCTCAGGGCAGCAAAGATGGGCTTTGCTATTCATGCAAATGTCCCATAAAAGATTAAAGAAAAAGAATATATTTTTGCATCATAAGGTATCACCCGCCATTAGTTACAATGACAACGCTGCTCCTGCAATCAGTCCACCACTATTCACTGAATACTCCTTTCCTCCTACCACGACTGCAAACTTCCTTTATCCACAATTAACATCCCACACACATACACCATGAAAGACACTTCTCCAAACACCTCCCAAGACTCTCACAAACACACTTCATTCTTTCTCACAGAAGACTGCGTACAACAGTGGCTATGAGTAAGAGGAAAAATGTGGCTGCATACCCTTTCCGCTCCAGCCCTGAAGATAAAAGGAAGGGGCAGAGCAGAGACCATACCCCAGCTGATGTTGGAAAAGATGTGACATAGGGTTCCTCTTGATCATCATTATCCCTTCTAACTTCTCCTTGAGCCCAGTCAGTATTCTAAGTCACAGATTTTTTAAAATCCCCCTTACACTTTCATACCAAAGACCCATCCTTGTTCCTTTCTTTCAATTCAGCTGGTAGGATTATCAATGCCATTCTTTCAGTGGGGGAATAGGAATCCTAAAGATGCACAATGATTTGTCTGACTCTCGCAATCACCAACTCAGATACGCAATTCATGAACTTTAGAGACTCCAAAAGAGGAGGTGACTGACTGGATACAAGTGTAGAGGCTCCAGAGAAAGGAGATAGGATGCTACAGGTGCTAGAACCGGAGGCCAGGTTGCATGCTGGCTAGACTTCAGTTGACTCAGATGCAAAATGCAAAGTGCAGACAGAATAATGGCAAATTGCATGGAAATACCTGCCATACAGTTAGTGCACACTATCATGGAGCATGGAGGAGTATACGCACCTTGACCATAGCTCTCCTATGCCAGCTGAAAGAGACATTGTACTTGCATTGGGAACAGTTTGGAGTAGATTGTTTCAGCTGATCCCTGAAATGAAGGGTATCCTTTTGAGAAAAGGTTGAGCAGGTTAGACCTGTACTCATTGAGGTTTAACAAAAGGAGAGGTGATCTTATTGAAACGTAAGTTTGGCAGAGTAGATGCTCAAAGCATGCTCCCCTCATGGGGGAATCTAAAATGTTGGGGCCCTGTGTAAACATTGAGGTGCTAATCTTTACTTCATCCTGCATTTATTTAAAGAGTGAAACATTGCAAGTACATATGCGCTAACTCAACCAGCACACAAGCACATGCACTTTATTTATATTATATATATATACGCATGTGTGCGCACACACACACACACCACTCTCTCTCTCTCAATCGAACTCCAATTTCAGTGAGCGTCTTTTTAAAAATATTCAAGTGAAATCCCAATTAATGTGCTCCACATAAAATATAAGTAATATACATTTTTGGATTATTGGAATCACATTTTTGGATCATTGGAATCTCTTTTGGGGGAGAAGAGACCTGTACAAGAAGGACGGATTGCACCTAAATTGGAAGGTGACTAATATACTGGCAGGAAAATTTGCTAGAACTGCTTGGGAGGGTTTGAACTAGTAAGATGTGGGGGGGGAGGGGGAACCCAGGGAGATAGTGAGGAGAGACATCGATCTGAGATGTGTACAGCTGAGAACAGAAGTGAGTCAAACAGTCAGGGCAGGCAGGGACAAGGTAGAGCTAATAAATTAAACTGCATTTATTTCAATGTAAGAGGCCTAACAGGGAAGGCAGATGAACTCAGGGCATGGTTAGGAACATGGGACTGGGATATCATAGCAATTACGGAAACATGGCTCAGGGAAGGGCAGTACTGGCAGCTTAATGTTCCAGGATAAAAGTGCTACAGGAAGGATAGAAAGGGAGGCAAGAGAGGAGGGGGAGTGGCATTTTTGATAAAGGATAGCATTACAGCTGTGCTGAGGGAGGATATTCCTGGAAATACAACCAGGGAAGTTATTTGGGTGGAACTGAGAAATAAGAAAGGGATGATCACCTTATTGGGATTGTATTATAGACCCCCTAATAGTCAGAGGGAAATTGAGAAACAAACTTGTAAGGAGATCTCAGCTATCTGTAAGAATAATAGGGTAGTTATGGTAGGGGATTTTAACTTTCCAAACATCGACTGGGACTGCCATAGTGTTAAGCGTTTAGATGGAGAGGAATTTGTTAAGTGTGTATAAGACAATTTTCTGATTCAGTATGTGGATGTACCTACTAGAGAAGGTGCAAAACGTGACCTACTCTTGGGAAATAGGGCAGGGCAGGTGACTGAGGTGTCAGTGGGAGAGCACTTTGGGGCCAGCGACCATAATTCTATTTGTTTTAAAATAGTAATGGAAAAGGATAGACCACATCTAAAAGTTGAAGTTCTAAATTGGACAAAGGCCAATTTTGACGGTATTAGGCTAGAACTGTTGAAAGCTGATTGGAAGCAGATGTTCGCAGGTAAAGGGACGGCTGGAAAATGGGAAGCCTTCAGAAATGAGATAACAAGAATCCAGAGAAAGTATATTCCTGTCAGGGTGAAAGGGAAGGCTGGTAGGTATAGGGAATGCTGGATGACTAAAGAAATTGAGGGTTTGAATAGGAAAAAGAAGGAAGCATATGTCAGGTATAGACAGGATAGATCGAGTGACTCCTTAGAAGAGTATAAAGAAAGTAGGAGTATACTTAAGAGGGAAATCAGGAGGGCAAAACGGGGACATGAGATAGCTTTGGCAAATAGAATCAAGGAGAATCCAAAGGGTTTTTACAAATATATTAAGGACAAAAAGGTAACTAGGGAGAGAATAGAGCCCCTCAAAGATCAGGAAGGCAGCCTTTGTAGGGAGCCACAGAAAATGGGGCAGATACTAAATGAATATTTTGCATCAGTATTTACTGTGGAAAAGGATATGGAAGATATAGACTGCAGGGAAATAGATGGTGACATCTTGAAAAATGTCCAGATTACAGAGGAGGAAGTGCTGGATGTCTTGAAATGGTTAAAGGTGGAGGGTGGTAAAGACAAGCCAGGGAACTATAGACCGGTGAGCCTGACCTCGGTGGTGGGCATGTTGTTAGAGGGAATCCTGAGGGACAGGACATACATGTATTTGGAAAGGCAAGGACAGATTCAGGATAGTCAACATGGCTTTGTGCATCATGTCTCACAAACTTGAGACATGTCTCACAAACTTGATTGAGTATTTTGAAGAAGTAACAAAGAAGATTGATGAGGGCAGAGCAGTAGATGTGATCTATATGGACTTCAGTAAGGCATTCGGCATGGTTCATCATGGGAGATTGATTAGCAAGATTAGATCTCATGCAATACAGGGAGAAGTAGCCATTTGGATACAGAACTGGCTCATAGGTAGAAGACAGATGGTGGTGGTGGAGGGTTGTTTTTCAGACTGGAGGCCTGTGACCAGTGGAGTGCCACAAGGATCAGTGCTGGGCCATCTACCTTTTGTCATTTATATAAATGATTTGGATGTGAGCATAAGAGGTACAGTTAGTAAGTTTGTAGATGACACCAAAATTGGAGGTGCAGTGGACAGCAAAGAGGGTTACCTCAGATTACAATAGGATTTGGACCAGATGGACCAATGAGCTGAGAAGTGGCAGATGCAATTTAATTCAGATAAATGCGAGGTGCTGCATTTTGGGAAAGCAAATCTTAGCAGGACTTATACACTTAATGGTAAGGTCCTAGGGAGTGTTGGTGAACAAAGAGACCTTGGAGTGCGGGTTCATAGCTCCTTGAAAGTGGAGTCACAGGTAGATAGGATAGTGAAGAAGGCATTTGGTATGCTTTCCTTTATTGGTCAGAGTATTGAGTACAGGAGTTGGGAGGTCATGTTGCGGCTGTACAGGACATTGGTTAGGCCATTGTTGGAATATTGCGTGCAATTCTGGTCTCCTTCCTATCGGAAAGATGCTGTGAAATTTGAAAGGGTTCAGAAAAGATTTACCAGGATGTTGCCAAGTTTGGAGGATCTGAGCTACAGGGAGAGGCTGAACAGGCTGGGGCTGTTTTCCCTGGAGCGTCGGAGGCTGAGGGGTGACCTTATAGAGGTTTACAAAATTATGAGGGGCATGGATAGGATAAATAGACAAAGTCTTTTCCTTGGGGTCGGGAGTCCAGAACTAGAGGGCATAGGTTTAGGGTGAGAGGGGAAAGATATAAAAGAGAGCCAAGGGGCAACTTTTTCACGCAGAAGGTGATACATGTATGGAATGAGCTGCCAGAGGATGTGGTGGAGGCTGGTACAATTGCAACATTTAAGAGGCATTTGGATGGGTCTATGAATAGGAAGGGTTTGGAGGGATATGGACCAGGTGCTGGCAGTTGGGACTAGATTGGGTTGGGATATCTGGTCGGCATGGACGAGTTGGACCGAAGGGTCTGTTTCCATGCTGTACATCTCTATGACTCTAATTAACAGTGAGTGAAGCAATGAGGGCGCTGTCTCAGCAGTCTTCGAAGAAACATTAGAATTGTATAAAATTCTGGTTAGTTGTCATTTGAAGCACTGCGATATCATCTGGCACATCAGGAAGAGATACTTTGGCTTGGGAGAGATGTGAACACAGATTTACCAGAGTGATTCAGAGCATAAAACACAAAATTTTGATGGAGGTCTAAAAATGACTTGTTTTCCCTGGAAAACGTAATCTGACTGAAGTGTTTCAGGAATTATCCCGCATTAGTTCATTGTTCTGGCTTTGAGCACACATTTATTTGTCAGAGCTCAACCCTTTCCTGAACTAATTGGATGAATTAATTTTTAAGGAGCAGGGGGTGTATCTGACCAAGTACAACAGTTTCCTGCAATTGACTGGTTTCCTGTTTTAACTTCAAGCACACAATGAGTTCAGTGCCAGTGGCTATGTGAATGAACTGGAAATATTTTGCATGCTTATTTTGTTCGCCCCTTGCTGGAACACTGTGATAAAACAAACTGCAAAATGCTGGTTATATGAAATCAAAACAAAAAAGACTTCTAAGCATACCAAAATTATATGAATCTGTAATGATACCCATCCAGGACCAATCACAAAAGTGGCAGCAACCATTCAGTTAGTAGTTCCCTCACCGCTGGAAGGTTGAGGGTGGAAGGATATTTTATTCATTCATGGGACATGGATTTCGTTTTTTATGCCAGTATTTATTTCCCATCCTTAGTTTTAATTGAACGGCTGCATCCCAAGTGGTGTAGGTAGACCCAGATTAGCCGTTAGGGAGGGACATCCAGGGTTTCGGTCCAGCACCTCTGAGGGAATGGCCGTATATTTCCTGCTGTTAATATTAAAAGTGACCTTTGACTTGGGAGATGTCTGATGTAATCTCTGTCCCAATTTCATCACCTTCATCTTTGCGAGGCCTGGGGATGGAATGCCCAGAATTGATCGCCTCTGCGTTCCAAGGGAGTAGGCCTCCTGTGTTCCGAATGCCTTCATACAGCAGGTGCCGTTCTCTGATCACAACCCGATGTGAGTGGAGCTCGTTCTGTTCAGTGCCAGGGTAAGGTCCGTGTACTCACCCTTTAACAATCTGCTGCTGGAGGACGAGCGGTTCTGCATCTCATTTCGTTGGTTCTGGGTCGGGAAGGAAGCGGGGGACTTCCCCTCCTTGAGGCCTTGGTAGGATGTGGGCAAGACTCACATCTGCATCTTCTGTCACCAGCACATGTGGGAGTAGAGGAAAAGGTATAAATCCAGGATTGAGGAGTTGGCGGAAAGGCGCACGACCTGGAGTCATGCTTCAGTCAGCCTGGACTCAGGCCTGTGGGAGGCATTTAAAAAGCAGGCTGCGCTCTGTGATCTGTGAGTGCACATGTGTAGTCGCGAGTCTAGTTCCTCTGGGATCTGGACCATGGTTTCCCGCTTCTTCTGCTTGCTGGTAAAAAAAGCACGGGATCCCACGTTTCGGATCCAGGAGGCATCAGGACCCAAGTGACGGACTACTAGACAGTAAGGAGTGCAGATGCTGGAAGCCAGAGTCAATAGATGTGGTGCTGGAAAAGCACAGCAGCTGAGACAGCATCCGAGGAGCAGGAAAGTCAACGTTTAGGGCTGAAACCCTTCATCAGGACTGGAGAGGGGAAGGGGACCTCAGGGTTTTCGAGGGAGGGAGTTGGAGCTGGGGGAAGGGTAGGTGGGACGGTGATAGGTGGATGCAGGTGGGGTGGGTTATTGTGATTGGTCAGTGGGAAGGGTGGACTGGATAAGTGAGTGGGAAGATGGACAGATTAGATCAGGTCAGGGAGGTGAGGAGGAGGTGGAGGGCTGCACATGTGATAAGGCTGGAGGAGGAGGGATTTTGAACCTGGTGGGTAATCAATATTAAGGCCATTGGGCTGTAAGCTTGACAGACAAAATATCAGGGGTTGCTCCTCCAGTTTATGTTTGGCCTCACTCTGACAGTGTAGTGGGAACAAGATAACATCTAGAGGCTGGACCTGAGGATCTAGCAGCAGTACCCTCAATTTTAATAATCTCACAAGGGTGCACAAAGTCAGTGAACATGACGTCTCTTACCCAAGCAGTTGCATTCCCGGGCACTCCAGACTCACACCTAAAATATAACTTTAGTTTTCCCTTCAAACTGGTATTCTTGTGAATTGGGAGAAAGCAAGCCCAGCAGATGCTGGAGATTAGAGTCGAGGAGGGTGGTGCTGGAAAAGCACAGCAGGTCAGGCAGCATCCGAGGAGCAGGAAAATCAACGTTTCGGGCATAAGCCCTGATGAAGGGTTTTTGCCCGAAATGTTGATTCTCCTGCTCTTCGGATGCTGCCTGACCTGCTGTGTTTTTGCAGCACTACACTCTCAATTCTTGTGAATTGTCCTGATGTGTGCCAGTTGAAAAGCTTTGACAGAATGCACCTTTCCTCAGCAATACTTAAACATTGAACTGTCAGCTAGTGAAGACAATTCCTCATCACTGGTCTTTAGGATAGGGACATTTGAAATCGTGAAAATACAGAATGAATGGAATTTGAAGAAGCTTGGGCATGGAGGTAAACAGATCGCTAAACTGTTACAAAAAATAGTTCATATGTTTAATGGAGTGCTGGACTTTGATCTAAGAGAACTAGCAAAAGCAGGAAGTGAGAAATTACATTACAGTCTTATAAAGCCCTTATTAGACCACATGTAGAAGTGCAAAATATAGGTCTTGGCACCACACCTTAGAAAGAAGGGAGGGAGTGCAGTGTGGATCTACCAGAATATTACACAGGGTCCAAAGATTAATTTATAAAGGAATTAAAATGTTAATGAATGATTTGATTGAAGTTTTCTACACTGTATTGAATGCATTACCATCACTGAAACTCTTCCTATCAAACTCCTGGGCGTTATCATTTACTAGAAATTGAACTGGATCAGCCCTATTAATACTGTGGCTACAAGAGCAGGGTTAACATTCACACGACATCAGGTTATAAGCCAACAGGTTTATCTGGAAGTACAGATACTTACTACTTGACAAAGGAGCAGTGCTCTAAAAGCTTGTACTTCCAAATAAACCTGTTGAACTATAACCTGGTGTTGTGTGATTTTTAACTTTGTCCACCCCAATTCAACACCGGCACATCCACAAGAACAGGTCAGAGGCTGGGAATTATTCAAGTAACTCACTTCCCCAAAGTCTGTCCACCATTTATAAGTGAGGTGATGCATTTTGGGGAGGTCAAATACAGAAGAAAATGTATAGTAAATGCCAGGACCTTCAGGAACATTGGGATCTTATATAAGTATAAAAGTTGGCAAGTCATGTTGCAACTGTGGTCAGGCCACATTTGGAATATTGTGCGCAGTTCTGATCACTGCACTATAGGAAGGATGTGGAAGCTTTGGAGATGGTTCTGAAATTTACTATGATGTTGCCTGGTTTGGACTGCTTTTGCTATAAAGAAAGGTTGGACAAACGTGGATTGTTTTCAATAGAGCATCGAAGGCTGAGGGGTGATCTGATAGAAGTATATACAATTATGAGAGGCATGGACAGGATGGATAGTTGGAGTGTCTCTCCCAGGTTCAAACACTGGGGGGATAGATTTAAAGTGAGAGAGGAAAAGATTTAAAAAGACATGAAGGGCAACTTATTTACAGAGAGAATGCTTCTTATGTGGAATGAACTGCCAGAGAAAGTAGTGGATGCAGGTAAAGTTTAAAAGATATTTGAATAAATAATGAATAAGAAAGGTTTGGAGGGATCTGGGCCAAATGCAGGCAGGTGGGACTAGTTTGCTTTGGGAATATTTTCAGCGTATAATAGTTGGACCAAAGTGTCTGTTTCCATGTTGTATAACTCTATGATTATGACTCTGTACAAGGAAAGGTTATTACACAGAGCATAGTAGGTGCTTGAAGCGCCCTGACAGGGGAGGTGGTAGAAGCAGACACAATAGCAAAGTTTAAGAGGCATTTAGACAAACACAGAGTCACACAGCACGGAAACAGACCTTTTGGTCCAATCATCCGTGCTGACCAGACATCCCAATCTGACCTAGTCCCATTTGCCAGCATCTGGCCCATATCTATCTAAACACCTAAACCCTTCCTATTCATAAACCCATCTTTTAAAAATTATAATTGTAGCTGCCTCCATCACTTTCTCTGGCTACTCATTCCATACACCCACCACTCTCTGCGTGAAAAGGTTACTCTTCAGGTCCTTTTTAAATCTTTCCTTAAACCTATATCCTCTAGTTTTGGGCTCCCTCATTCTTGAAAAAAGACCTTGGCTATTCACACTATCCATGTCACTCATACTTTTATAAGCTATAAGGTCTCCCCATAGCCTCTGACGCTCCAGGGAATAAAGCCCCAGCCTATTCAGCCTCTCCCTATAACTCAAACCCTCCAGTCCCGGCAACATCCTTGAACAGGCAGGAACAGGAAGATGATGACCATGTACAGACAGGTGGGATTAGTTGAGAATAGCATCATGATTGGCACAAAAAGCACTTGTTCCTGTGCTGTTCTGTTCTATGCTCTAGGCCTGAGTGTTATTTGAATACTCCCCACTTATCCTCACTGATGCAGCTCCAGCAACACTCAAGAAGCTCGACGCCATCCATGGCAATTCAGCCTGCTTTATTATCACTCCATCCACCATCTTCAACATTCACTCCCTTCACAACCAGCGCACAAAGGCAGCTGTGTGTATCATCTACAAGACATATTGCACCAACTCACCAAGGCTCCTCCAACAGCACTTTCCAAATCTACCTAGTAAATCAAGGGTAGCTAATGCTTGGAAACACCACTACTTACAAGACAACAGCCCCCCCACCATCTCCCCCCTCCCCCTCCCCAACCAAGCCTCAAAGTATTCCAACTTATAACTGTATATTTATTTCTTCAGTGTCGCTGGACCAAAATCATGAAAAGTCCTGTCCATCTCAAAGAGGGCTCAAAGACTTCAAGAAGGCAGCTCACCACCTTCCCAAGGAGCAGTTAGGGGTGGGCAGTAAATACTTATCTAGTCTGTGGTTCCCACATTATGTGAACAAATATAAAAGTGTAGCATCAGGGAGTGCCACTTCCTCCACTCTGTAAAACAACTGTTTGGCCAGCATTCTTTGCTTTCTTTCCATGAACTTTGTAACTAAGCTGCCACCGTTCCATTCATTCCGTGAGTTTTGATGCTAACAGGTCTTTGAGATCGCTTTGCCAAATGCCTTATATACGCTGCATTAGCCTTAACTCTGTTATCCTCACTTCAGGAACATTTTCAAAGTGCTTGACAACGTTATTCAAACAAACTTTACTTTGCAAAAATTTGTAATGGTTTATACTTACTAAGCAATATTTTTCCAAGTGTCAATTAACTTTGTCCCCTGGCCTGAAGTTACTGAGTTATCCCTCTCCCTATTAATAAATAGGGGTGCAATGTTTGGAATCATTCAGTACTCTGAATCACTCACATAGCGAAAGATAATTAGACAATTATAGGCAGAGCCTCTATAATTTCCAAACTTACTTTATTAGCAAACTAGGTTGTAGCTTATCCAGACCAGGTGACCGTTCCACTTCAAATATTGTCATTTTAAAAATATATTTTCATCAGCATGTGTTCTATCTGATCTCTACTGCTCCTCTCCTGATTCGATCTTTGAGTCTCTATTTCCTCTTGCAGTTCTCCTTTTTATTTTCTATATCAAGGCTGGTTCTCTTTCGTCTTTTGAAAAAGATAGCTGGCATAAACCTTCCATTTTTATTTCATTTTAACCTCTACAGGCAGGGGTTTAAAGGGTGCGACATGGGCTATAATGAGATGTAATGTGTGGCAGAATTGGGGGGACAAGTATCATGAGGCCCATTTTAATATGGAGATTTTATCTTGCTCCATATTTAATACTTTTCTGATGTGGGTGAGGCAAGATTCTTGCTCGGCAATGCGAGATGCCAATTGATGGTCATTATTGATTGTTAGCAGCCAAACGCACCTCATTCATGTTCAGACTCCCATCTTACCAAACTTACTAAATATTGATCAAACTCAACAAGGAAACCAGATTTCATTTTAACCTACATATCCTGGAAGATCAGGCTTTGGAAGACTTCATTCCCTTCTCCGAAAATGTGTCTACTCTGTTCCTAAACTATCTCCTCTTTGAAGGTACCTCCATTGTTCAATCAATATTTTTTCCATCAATTCATATGAGCCAAACATTTTTTTCCAACTCACCGACCTTTGTTCTCCTAATGTTGAGCATTTCTGGCTTTTTCTTTCTTGTCTATTTGCATAACTGCCATTAATCTTATAATGTTACCATCACTGTTCCGCAATTGATATCCAAATCAAACATGTATTTGTTCAAACACAGTCCTCAGAACTAGATTCAGCATTATTCCCTTCCTTGATGGACTGGAAAAATGTTGTTGAAGCAATGTCTTTGCTGCACAAATTTCAGGAAGCTTCCCCACCCCCCTCCCATGCTGTAACTATCCTAGTCTGCCATATGGTCAGATAATATTATGGCAACTCATACTCACACGCTAGCAGCATTGAAGTCAAACATTATCACAAATCTACAGCTCCTTTGTCTTGTTGTAATGCGTTTTGCTCCTCTGTTCCCTTCTCATTATTTGGTGGCCTATAGATGATAGATTTGGATGGGCCCCTCCCATATCCACTGCTTTGTAATACTTTGATGAGTATTTTTATTTTATTTCAATTTTTCCATCCTATCTTTCCTAAAAAAATTGTAATCATGAATATTATAGGCATCCAATCCTTCTTTTATTTAACCAGGTCTGTTATAGTCACAATATCTTAGTATTATATAGCAATTTCTGTTTATTCACTATTCATTCACAGGGTGTGCTCATCACTGCCAAGACCAGCATTTATTTCTCGTTTTCCAATTCTCCTGGAGAAGGTGGTAGTTTATCATCTTCAGGAATTACTGCAATCCCTTTCAGATGGCAGTTAAGAATCAGCCACATTAACGTGCATCAAGAATCACAAGTAGGGCAGGCTAGGTGAGGATAGACAAGCAGGAGGCTGGAAGAACACAGCAGGCCAGGCAGCATCAGGAGGTGGAGAAGTCAATGTTTCGGGGGTAACCCTTCTTCAGGACTGGGGGTGGGTGTAAGGAGAGCTGCAGATAAAGTGAGGGGGTGGGGGAGAGTTTTGGGTGGGGAGAGTGGCGGGGTGTTGAGGTAGGGATAGATAAATAAAGGTTCAGAGTGCAACCTGATTGGTCAATGGGAGGAATGAATCTGGTTGGTAGCTGGAAGGAAGGGTTGATGAGAGGAGTTGGAAGGGAGGGGAAAGAGCTAGAAAGGGAGTCGGGGGATGGGAAGGGAGGTTATTTGAAATTGGAGACCTCAATGTTGAGTCCTCCAGGCGATAGGCTGCCCAGGCGGAAGAAAAGGTGTTGTTTCTCCAATTTGCAGTCTGATTTGCTGTGGCAATGGAGGAAGCCAAGGTTGGGAATGTTGGAAAGGGAGTGGTAAGGGAGGTCCAGCTGAGATGTTTGGCTCACTGGTGTAGAGAAGGCCACAATGGAAGCTCGGATACTATAAAGAAGGTTGGAAGAAAGGCAGGTGAACCTCAGTCTCACCTGGAAGGACTGTTTGGGGCCCTGGATAGAGGTGAGGGGTGTTATGCCAGCAGGTTTTGCATCTTTTCTGATTGCAGGGGAAGGTACCTGAGGGTTCGGGTGGTTGTGGGAAGAGTGGCATGAACCAAGGATTGGCGAAGGGAACAGTCCTTGCGGAAAGCAGAGATGGGTGGGGAGGGGAAGATAGCAAACTTCATTCCCTAAAGAAATTTGGTGAACCAGATGCGTTTTTATAGTAATCACAATGGTTTTATGGCCCTGCTGAAGGGCTTATGCCTGAAACGTTGATTCTCCTGCTCCTGGGATGCTGCCTGATCTTTTCCAGCACCACAATCTTAACTTTCATGGTCAATGTTGGATGAGTTTATAATTATAGATTTATTAACTGAATGTCAGTTATCTCTACAACTATCTTGCTGGGATTTGAATACATGCTCCTGTGATATTAGCTTGTGGATTACTAGTCTGGCAACGTTACCATTATGCCAACATCTCTCTATACATATGTTTGGAGATAGTGGTATTTACCACTACATGCATTTATACAAAGGCACTCTAAGCCCATCTTAAGCTGCCTTGTTTTACCCTATAACCGATTTCTCCTATGGCTGAATTTCTTTTTATTCTAATGTTATTTGTTTTCTGTGCAGCTTGTTTATCTTCCCCTTTGTTAAACACTATCGGTTAAAGGTTGGTTAACCCTATCCAGGCATATAGTTTGCCAGACAGAGTTTTATTCCAACTCACACATCACAAACCTTCAGCATTACTTATGACTTGTTTCCCGTACACATACACACAGCTAATTGCTCATCCAACTACCCCCTAATTAATGTTGAATGATCACCCACTCAACCAGTTCCATTGGGCTCAGGCATCCCTGTCAGATGATTGCACTTTCATCCCGGGATTTTGTCCCAGTAGATTAATTTGACTTCTCTCTGTGGGATAGAAATGTTTACTCTCCCATCAAGGACATTGGTTCCCAAACACTTGATCTGCAACTAGAGCTGTTCCTAAAGGAGAAGAGGGGCCCAGACAAAGCACATTGTACTGGGCACCTTCACACACCCTGCCCCTTCAGCTTTTCCTTCTGGTTCCTCCCAAGTCTCCATGGTCCCTGCACAGGGCTCCCCCGAATGTGGACAGTTCTGGCTGCAACTTATTTATTATGTTCAAATATCACATGTCCCCAGGCAACCCAGAACTGTGAACCCCTCTCTCCTGCAGCTACCATGAGTTGATTGTTGGAAACCCATCTGATTCACTAATGTCCTTTAAGGAAGAAAACCACTCTCCTACAGATCTGGGCTCTAGACCCACAGCAATGTGGTTTACTCTTAATTGCCTTCTGGGCAGTTAGGGATGGGTAATAAATGCTGGCCTAGCATTTATTACCTGGCCAGTAATGCCCTCATCCCATGAAAAAAAAAGACAAAAATGAAGATAAAAACATCCCTGTCATAACAGGGTCTGAGGTGTTGGGGTAGGTAAAGGTCATTGAGAAAAAAACTGCCAACACAAATTGAAGATGAGGTGCACAGAATTCCCTGGAAATTATCACTGAGGAGGGATGACCAATTTCCAATGATTTCAGCTACAACAATGAATAAACTACCTGTTTCAGCAGAGAACAAGTTCTCTGTGAAGAAGATCCAAGAGACTGAAGATTATAATTTCTAGATGTTCTCCATTCCCTTTGCAATGTCCTGCACATTTTCTGCAATGTCCACTACCCTGACTTCAGGGAACTCACTAGATTCACATCAGCAGCTGCCAGAACACTTGTCTCTCCCCATAACTATTGAAACTCCATCACCACATTATTCCAATGCTTGATGATGTTCCCAAACCGCCTTATTGGCCCCTGAAATAATTCCATGAAGATCCGTATCCTGTAACCAACTCCCCCTTTACTTACATGTGCACAGTACATGACTCTGACCCAGCTAGCTCAGAGCCTGCACTCGAGTGATCAGAACCCCTGAAACTCCCGTTTATATTCTGTCAGCCAGGGTTCCCTGATTGAACCAGGTTTACACACCCAATCAGGAACTCATATTTTATGAAGTCCACCTGGCTGATCTTTTTCCAATCACTGCAGTACTGTCCAATCTCATTGTATCATGCCCTCCTTTCACACTGTCTCTGCCCTTGCCATATTCAGTACTGAAAACTGTTCTGTGAAGGCCATCCATCTGGGCCACATTTCTGTTCTCTCTCTCTCCCAATCCTGTGATGATCACAGATCTCTCAGTGGAACCAGGAAATTTTCAATTCCCATGTGACCTGACTTGGGTTGTTTACATTTGAAATCAGAAGTGACTTTCCAGCAGTGTTTATTGTTATGAAGGGCTACAATAGAGTAACAAACCTTATCCAGTGGTTAAGGAGACTAGTTGAGATGACAATCATTTAAAAATGATTCTTTTATGGGCTCTGAGTGTCTTCGCTGTCATTTATTGCCCATTCCTAGTTTGCCCCTTGGGAAGGTGGTAGCAAGCTACATTCTTAAACCACTGCAGTCCATGATGATGTTCTATGATTTTGTGGGAGGAACAGTTTAGGAACTTGAAGGAGACCTGGCACTTTCCAGACAATTGAGCACTTCTGAAATTTAAAAAAATCACACGACAACAGGTTTATTTGGAAGCACTAGTTTTCAGAGCTCCGTTCCTTAATCAGTGGTTGTGGTTGTTAAGATCATGCCCACAGAATGTATAACCAAAGGAGTCCATTGTCATGGAGATATGATATAGTAAATAATCTGAGATTAAAGCTGTCATCTTTTAGAATGGGATATACTGGTTTCTGTTCTTTGTTATGTAAATCTCAGAACTTCTTTCAAATTACATTGGGTTGCGCTTCGGTGGGTCGGTGTGGACTTGTTGGGCCGAAGGGCCTGTTTCCACATTGTAAGTAATCTAATCTAATCTAATCTAAACATTCTCAAATTAGCTTAGCTTTTCGAACAATAGGTGTGAAGTCTGCCTGTGTCTCAGTGTTTAGTCAGACGGACAAGCCCTCTGTGTAGTTTTACAGAGTTTTACATGGATTCATGCAATTTTTGAGCAAAATGAAATGTAATACTGCAAAAACAAATTCACCCCTTAAGCTTATATGTGTGCGCAGGTAGGAGCAACAGAGTGAGCGTGCATGTGAGTGTCTGCGTGTGGGTGTGTGTGCACGTGATAGAGTGTGTGTATATGTGTAAGCTTGGTTAAGTGTGTGTGTCAGTGTGATGGGGTTAGTGTGGGGGGTGTATTTGTGTGTATATGAGAGAGAGCTTGTGTGTGAGGGAGGGTCTGCGTGGTTGAGTGTGTGAGCATGTAAGAGTGCCTGTGTATGTGTGTTTGTGTGTGAGTGTATAGTGCAGTGGGGTCACCTATAGTGTAACATGAACCCAAAGTCCCGGTTGAGGCCATCCCCATGGATATGGAACTTGGCTATCAGCTTCTGTTCAACCATTCTGCATTGTTGCTTGTCCCGAAGTCCACCTTGGAGGATGGTCAGCTGAAGGTCCGAGGCCGAATGTCCCTGACTGGGAGGGAACACGCCTGCGTGGTGATTGTTGTGCAGTGTCCATTCATCCGTTGCTGTAGCCTCTGCTTGGTCTCACCAATGTACCATGCCTCAGGGCATCCTTGCCTGCAGCATATGAGATAGACATTGTTAGCTCTCTGAAAGCTAGTGCTTCCAAACAAACCTGTTGGACTATAACCTGATGTTGTATGATTTTTAACTTTGACCACCCCAGTCCAACACAGGCACCGCCAAGTAGTCACTGCTCTAATATAAGAAATGTGGCAAACAATTTGCATACAGCAATCTCCCACTTACAACAAAGTGACCAGTTCATCTGTTTATGTGATGTTGATTGAAGGATAAATATTGGCCTGGACTCTGGGGAAAACTCGACTATTCCTATTTGAGTACATGTCATGGGACTTACCAGAGGGTAAGGTTGGTATCTTAAGAGAAGATCTGTGTATTGGCAATATTATTCAATAGAATAATCTGATCTCATGACAGTTGTTCAGGGAGAAATATTCCCTTTTAAGAGAACACCCCACGAGCAGTGCAGCATTCCATTGGTTTCAGTGTCCGTCAAGTTTATGTATTCAAATTCTCTGAGTCTAACCCTTAATATTAAATCTTATGATCAGGAGAGAAGAATATGGTCTCTCAACTATGGCTGATGCCTCAGTAAACAATAAGCACAATAAACATGGGAATAAACAGTGTCATGGTCTTGATTTGTCAAAATCAAATCTCCAAAGACTGCACCGTGCCTCAGCTGGTGAAGGGAGTATGCAATAAACTGTACAGAGCTGGTGGACTCAGCTTCAACTCTCACTTTGTGTAAAGCTGTGTACTTTGTGCACCTGATGACAATGTCAGTGTCAAAGGAGTTAATTTATTCACCAGGTCACCATTTCATAGGAGAGCAATGACAGCTCTCCTTGGTGTCCTGACCAATATTTCTCCCTGAACAACTGTCATGAGATCAGATTATTCTATTGAATAATATTGCCAATACACAGATCTTCAGACTGACTGCTCTACTCTCACCTTGATACTTCACAGCTTTCTCTCATCCTCTCAGCAAAACCATCAACATTTTTTGATTAGATTACAGTGTGGAAACAGGCCCTTCAGCCCAACAAGTCCACACCGACCCGCCGAAGCACAACCCACCTATACCCCTACATTTACCCATTACCTAACACTACGGGCAATTTAGCATGGCCAATTCACCTTCCCTGCATATCTTTGGACTGTGGGAGGAAACCGGATCACCCGGAGGAAACCCACGCAGACACGGGGAGAATGTGCAAACTCCACACAGTCAGTCGCCTGAGGCGGGAATTGAACCCGGGTCTCTGGCGCTGTGAGGCAGCAGTGCTAACCACTGTGCCGCCTTACCTCCTTCTCTTCACTCTTCTCTTCTCTCTGTTCACCATATCAACAATATTCACTTCAAACTCTCATTGTGGTCATGAGTTCCATTTTTTTTATTCATTTGTGGGAAGTGGGCATCACTGGCTGGCCAGCATTTATCGGCCAACCCTGATGAAGGGCTTTTGCCCAAACATAGATTTTCCTGTTCCTCGGATGCTGCCTGACCTGCTGTGCTTTTCCAGCACCACATAATTTTGACTCTGAACTCCAGCATCTGCAGTCCCCATTTCTGTCCAGCATTTATTGTCCATTCCTAGTTGCCTTTGAGAAGGTGGTGGTGAGCTGCCTTCTTAAACCGTCACAGTTCACATGCTGTAGGTTGACCCCTAATACTTTTAGGGAGGGAATCCTCACCACCCTTTGGGTAAAGGGGTTTTTATTGAATGCATCAGTAGATTTATTCGTAATTATCTGACATGATTCAAGAAAAACATATTGGTCCATTCAAACTCAGTGACCTCACTGGCACCAAACATAAAAGTACATACAGGAGAGAACTGCACCAGCCTGCACTGCATTTGATAAAATTATGGTTGATAGAATCATGGTCATAGGGTCATAGAGTTATACAGCACAGAAACAGACCCTTAGGTCCAACCTTAGGCTGAACATAATCCCAAACTAAACTAGTTCTACCTACCTCCTGGCCCATATCCCTCCAAATCTTTTCTATTCATGAGCTTAGCTAAGTATCTTTTAAACATTGTAACTGTGCCCCACATCCACTGCTTCCTCAGGAAGTTCATTCAACACATGTACCAATCTCTGTGCTGAAGATTTGCCCTCATATCTCTCCTTAAAGATATTCCTTCCCCCCCCCCCCACCCCCACCCCAAGTCTTGAAATCCCCATCCTAGGGAAAACACACTTACCATTAGCCTATCTTAAAGAAACAGAGAGAAAGTGAGGGCTGCAGATGCTGGAGATCAGAGCTGAAAATGTGTTGCTGGAAAAGCGCAGCAGGTCAGGCAGCATCCAAGGGACAGGAGAATCGACGTTTCGGGCATAAGCCTGAAACGTCGATTCTCCTGTTCCTTGGATGCTGCCTGACCTGCTGCGCTTTTCCAGCAACACATTTTCAGCTCAGTATCTTAAAGAAACAAACAACTTACAATTGACTGATGTTCGAACTACAAAGGAAACTGTTAAGAGCTCAACTCCTTGTTGAATTATCAGTTTTACAGACTTGTGTTAAATAATGGGGAAGGGGAAAGCCCTCTGTTCAGCAGGTGCAAAGGTGAGTGATTCTGAATGCTTTTCTTTTATCTCTCATTCATTCCTCTACCAAAAATGGGTTTTGGACTTCAATTCTTTCTGAAGTGCAGCAAAGTTAACAGTTGAAAGTGGGCATACTCATGGCATTCCTGATGCTTATTCCACTTGAACTCATCCGCCACACATTCTCTTGCCCTCTACACCACAAAAGTATTCATCAGCATCTTGGCGATTCTTGAAATTTTGGGGTGGGGGACATTTTGTACTCTCTAGCCTGTGTCACAAAGCTGGTCCCTTTTTACTAAAAGCTCTTCCTTTTCTCAAGGGTATTGTGTCCTGGGTTTTTTTCAGAGGGGTTGTAAACAGCTCCCGGTTCTGATTAGACTGGCTTGGTACAGAGATTAAAGGGTATTGATGAGCTTTTTTGCTTATATGTAAACAGATGAGACTTCAAGTCAAAGTGGTCATGTGTTAGAAGTGTCCTGTATAATGAAAGGGGAGTGGTTAGCTCTCTAGCTGAGCAATTCCGTCTAAAACTAGTTAGGAGTTCAGCTGTGTGGAAACAGGCTGTGAAACTCTCTCTCTCTTTCTGCCCTTCTCACTTCAACCTTAAGCATATGCTCCGTTCTTTTTTTCCAAGTGAGGGTTTGATTATTGGGACTGTTACGTATAGTCGGAACAACATAATTAAGTCTAGTTTGGATAGACTAAGTTCTGTAGAGTTCCTTTATTCTGTTCTTTGTGTTTCATTGTGTAATTTTGTGAATACATTTCTGTCTGTTTGAAAACCAAGTAGTCAACCTCGCTAACTTACTCCAGGTAATTTTCACTGTACACTTACTGAAACAAATTGCAAAGATATGGTCTGGGCTGTCTGCTTAAGAATGTTTTGAGTGGTCTGGCCTAGTCCATAAACCTGTCCTTCTACGACCAGCTCAATGCTCATTCTAGACCAGTCTCCTGCCACCGTTCACAGGGATCTGGGAACCATCCTGTGTGGTCTCTTTGCCTTCATCTGCTCACATTCCAGCATGCTGCTTGGGGTCTCATGCTCTGGCCCAAAAAAAGCCCCAAAGAAACCATTCCTGGGCCCCGAGAAAATTCCTGACCTTGCAGTCTATGCAACCTTCACTACTGATTGACAGCCCATGAAAATTGTGGGAGTCAAAGTGAGTCAGAAAGACAGTGCAGTCTTCTCACTGCACTTTGTCTAATGGCCCCTCATTTTGGTCTCCTCCACAAACCTCCAAGCATACAATATCAGTCACTTCTTCATCTTAAAAGATAAGATCATAATATTGAGGATCAGAAATAAGCCATTTATCCCATCAAATTTGCTCAGCTATTCAGTGAGATTCTGGCTAATCTGATAATACTTAACTCTATTTTCCTGACTTATTCCCATAATCCTTGGTTCACTTAGTGATTAAAAATTGTCCTTCTCAGCCTTGAATGCAGCAATAAAATAGACTCAGAACAACTACTTGAGGGTAAATCTATGGCACAGCAGTGGGTTCAAAAAATGACTGACGGGAATACAGGCCCACATGTTCCCTTTAGGGTGAAATGTAGGACCAAAAGGCCTGGAGAACCCTGGATATCTAGGAATATGTAGGATTGGATGAAAATGGAAGAACGACGCATAAAAGGTACATGGGGAGCAAAACATTGGGGGTCATAGAGGAGGACAGGAAGTGCAAGGGAGCTGAAGAAAGCAATTAGGAGAGCAAAGAGGGGATTTGACAAAATTGCGGGCAGGCAAGACTGGGGAGAATCCCAAGATAGTTTGCAAGTATTTCAAGTTGAAGAGAATAACCAGGGAATGGGTAGAGCCCATACGGCACCCAGGTGGGCAATCTATGTGTGAAACTAGAGGATATTGGTAGAGTGTTAGATGAGAACTTCACACCTGTCTTTACTTGGGAGAAGGAGGTGCATGTAAATAATTTGACTGCATGTACTGAGATGCTTTTGAGCAGATTGATGTAAGAAGCAAGGAGGTAAATGGACCCATCCCCAGGTCCACATGAGTTATATCCAGGGAGAAGATTATAGGCATTCTGACCAAAGTTTTATAGTATCTCTTGCCACAGGGGAGACATCAGAGGACTGGAAGATAGGTATAGAATTATATAGAATCCCCACAATGTGGAATCAGGCCCTTCAGCCCAACAAGTCCACACTGACCCTCTGAAGAGTAACCAACCAGACCAATTCCCCTACATTTACCCCTGACTAATACACCTAACCAAAACATCCCTGAACACGATGGGCAATTTAGCATGGCCAACGCACCCTAACCTGCACAACTTTGGATTGTGGGAGGAAACTGGAGCACCCGGAGGGAACTTATGCAGACACGGCGAGAATGTGCAAACTTCCACACAGACCGTCGCCCGAGGCAGGAATCGAGCCTGGGTCGCTGGCACTGTGAAGCAACAGTGCTAACCACTGGGCCACCGTACCGCCCCAAAATGTGGCTTTACTTTCCAAGAAGGGTGGTAGAGATAGACTAGGGAACTATAGACCAATGAGTATAACATCAGTGGTAGGGATTAGTGTTGAGAAACATATCAACCATGATTGAATGGTAGACCAGACTTGATAAGGCAAATGGCCTAATTATGCTTCTGTATGTCATGGTCTTACCCTGATAAATGTGAGGTGATGCACTTTGGAAGAAGGACCAAGACAATGAAGTACTCAGTGAGTGGTAGGACACTAGGAAACTCAAAGGTCTTAGTGTGTTTGTCCACAGATTCCTGAAGGTGGCAAGAAGGGTTAAAAGGGTAAGAAGGCATTTGGGATGCTTGCCTTATCAGCAGTGGCATAAATTATACCAATGGTTTGGGAGGGGGGGGGGGGGGAGGGCATGCTGGAACTTTGGTTAGGCCACAGCTGGAGTATTATGTGCAGTTCTGGTCACTGCACTCTAGGAGGGATGTAATTGGATCTTACAAAAAAGAAGTTGCTGGAAGATCTCAGCATGTTGCAGCATCTGTGGAGAGAAATCAGAATTAACGCTTTGGGTTGAGTGATCTTTCCTTAGAACCCACCAGGATGTTGCCAGGAATAGAGCATTTAGCTATGAAGAGAGGCTGGATAAGCTCAGGTTGCTTTCTTTGGAGCAGACAAGATTGAGGGGGTTACCTATTAGAGGTGTATAAGATTACAAGGAGCATGGACAGGATGAATTGAAAGCAGCTGGTTCCCTTAGTTGAAGGGTCAATAACAAGGAGGTATAATTTTAAAGTGAAAGGCAAGAGGTTTAGAAGGGATTTGAGGAAAATCCTTCTCACTCACAGAGTAATGGGGTCTGAAAATATTGCCTGGGAAAGTAGTTGAGGTGGAAACTTCATAACTTTTAAAGAGTACTTGAATGAGCTCTTGAAGTGTCATAACACTCAAGGCTATGGGCCTAGTGTGGGAAAGTGGGAGTACTTTAGACAATTGGGTATTTTTTGTGGTGCAGACCTGAATGACCAAAGGGCCTCTTCTGTACCTGTATCATTCTATAATTTTAATTAACTTAATAGCCCAGTCTCCACAGCCCCCTGCCATAAATAATTCCACAAAGTAATTACAACCTGAGAGAAAAGAAATCCCCTTCATCTCTGTCCTAAGTGGGCACCCTTTTATTCTGAGATTCTGCCCTCTGTGCTAGGGTCTCCCATAAGTGGAAGCAATCTCTCCACAACCTACCCTGTCAAGCCCACCTAGGAATCTTATGTGTTTCAATCAGATCATCTTTCATTCTTTTGAACTCCAGCCAACTCAACCTCTGCTTGTAAGACAATCCCTCCATGCCAGGAATCAACTTTGCAAATGGTCTTTGGACTGCATCCAATGCCAGTGTATCTTTCTTTAGAGAAAGGGATATTAAAAGATAAGGAAAACTGCCTACAGTTTTTCTGGGTGTGTTCTGACTACTGTTTTGTTTCATGCTTTGCAAGACCTCTCTGTGTTTATACTCCATTCCCTTTCAAGAAAAGTTAGAAGTCACATGATACCAGGTTATAGTCCAACAGGTTTATTTGAAATCACAAGCTTTCGGAGCGCTACACGTTATTGCATGGACGAGTTGGACCGAAGGGTCTGTTTCTGTGCTGTGCATCTCTATGACACTATGAGTTCATCTGTTGAAGGAGCAACACTCCGGAAGCTTGTGATTTTAAATAGACTTTTTGGACTATAATCTGGTATCATATGACTTCTGACTTTGTCCACTGCAGTCCAACACCAGCACCTCCACACCTTTGAAATAAAGGCTAATAGCCCTTTCATCTTCCCTGTTATTCGTTGAACATTCCTGTGATTCATGCACAAGGAGCCCAAGTCCCTAGATGCTGCAGCTTGCTGCAGACTTTTTCTATTCAAGTGATATGCCATTATTCTATTCTTCGTGCTAAAGTGCAAAACCTCACATTTCTTCATTTATATTCCATCTGCCAAGTTTATGTTCATTTACCTAACCTGTCTGTATGTCTCTAAAGACCTTAAATCATGCCTTCCCACTATCCCCATCAGGTCACTCCTCAGCACTTTTGTTTCTAAATGGCCCAGCATGCTCAACCTTTCCTAATAACCTTTTCTGTTTTTACTCTGGATCTCCAGCATTTGCAATACTTTGTGTTTTCAACACATTGCTTCTTCTCTTCCAGGTATGCCCACCTTATAGAAGGTTTCTTCTCTCTGATGGTACTTATTTTTTATTCTTTCAACTAGTTCACCTTTACTGCTTTCTAGTTCACTCATAACATTTGAATTCACATGGATTTGGACTGAAGCTCCATTCTTTGTGTTTCAACTCCATCCAGGACTATAGGTAACGTCATGACACACAACGCTGCTCAGACAGAATGTTTCTATTATGTCCTAAAATCCACACTCAATGCAATGTATTGTCATATGTACATTCTCAACCTCTCTGTCCATCAGCACCACCTCATTGACCACCAAATTACAATTAGATTACCGACAGTGGGGAAACAGGCTCTTTGGCCAAACAAGTCCACACCACACCTCATAGGGAACAGTATGACGAGAAGCTGTCAATATCAGATAATCACCAAGAAAATAACAGGGAACTCAAAAGAGATTGGTTAACATCAAACAGTGATGAGAACGTGGATCTCAATACTGCAGGAATTATTAAAGTGAATAATGCAGAGAGGTTTGAAGAACTTGATCATTCACATTTGGCAAATAAAAGGAGCCTCAGCAAACAGACTACTATACTGAATCAACACATTAAAACTTTACTGTGGATAAAGGGAAATAAGTACAAACTGGGAAGATGCAGGATGTCAGCTGATGAAGAGCTTATGCTCGAAACGTTGACTCTCCTGCTCCTCAGATGCTGCCTGACTGGCTGTGCTTTTCCAGCACCACACTTTTTGACAAAGGCAAATTCAGTAAAATAGATTGTCTCACATACAATTCTAGCAACAAGAAGAGAACCCCAGCTTTCAGCTTTAATAGAGAGAGGAAAAGCAGCTTCCAGCTTCATGATTCTCCAACAGCAACTGCTACTGAAGGCTAAAACTAAACAAAAATCCTGATTCTGTTTGGAGCTTGACCCCACCCATTCAGGCTGCTTCTATTGTTCCAACTTTTTAAAAATCCCCAAAGCCCCACAAGCTGTTTACTTGAATACCTTTGGAGCAGACTGCAAGCACCTGTCCCAACCTTTCTTCATAAAAAGAAACACGGCCAAATACACGTAAAGCCATTGTATTGTCACAATGATCATAGTTTATTTTATTAGGAACAGAATTTATTCTTTCAAAGATTCATTCATTTAATAATCAACTTCCGAAATCCAAGATGGTGGTGACCCAGCAAGTCTGAGTCTATAACGCTCCTCCCAAGACTTGGGCAAAGTGGGCCACCCACCTCCACCACACTCATCAACTCATTTAAAATAGTTTTTACTTAATTAGTTGCTCTGTACTAAATTTAAACAGTCTAGTCTCCTGCAAAAATGACTAAGGGGAAAGGTGCACGCAGCTCTCAGCACACAGGAACCCCTCCCCCGTCCTCCCCCGCTGCAGCAGAGGCATCCGCAGCCACCCCAGGGGACTCACCTACGGTGGCGATTCCTTCATTGAAGAGTCCCAGAGCAGAAGGAACTCACTCTCGGCCGCGCTACAAAAGCACAACTGAGACATTGAGGAAATCGAGCACCGAATCAGAGGGGCGGAGCTAAAGGCCACGACCTCCGAGACTACCGCAGAATCAGGTCGTCGAAAAAATATTCGTTTGCTGGGCCTTCCCGAACGGAAAGAGTAAAGTCAGCTTACAGCGTTCCTCGAGCAGTGGCTTCCACAGCTGTTAAATCTGGAGGCTGGATCAGGCCAGGTAAGGGTGGAATGGGCCTACCGGGTTGCAATGTGTGGGCCCAGCTCGAACCAGCATCCCCGCCCAGTCCTGTTCCGGCTGCAGAGCTACAAGGAGCCCGTAGCCCAACACTTTAACTCCCCCTCCCACTCCACCAAGGACATGCAGGTCCTTGGACTCCTCCATCGCCAGACCATGGCAACACGACGGTTGGAGGAAGAGCGCCTCATCTTCTGCCTGGGAACCCTCCAACCACAAGGGATGAACTCAGATTTCTCCAGTTTCCTCATTTCCCCTTCCCCTCACCTTGTCTCAGTCAAATCCCTCGAACTCAGCACCGCCTTCCTAACCTGCAATCTTCTTCCTGACCTCTCCGCCCCCACCCCACTCCGGCCTATCACCCTCACCTTAACCTCCTTCCACCTATTGCATTTCCAAAGCCCCTCCCCCAAGTCCCTCCTCCCTACCTTTTATCTTAGCCTGCTGGACACACCTTCCTCATTCCTGAAGAAGGGCTTATGCCCGAAACGTCGATTCTCCTCTTCCTTGGATGCTGCCTGACCTGCTGCGCTTTTCCAGCAACACATTTTCAGCTCTGATCTCCAGCATCTGCAGCCCTCACTTTCTCCTCTATTATTTATTTAAGACTTAATTGTATATCAATGTTTATGCTTGGGTTTTTTTATTTGTAAACTTGTAAAAACATGTTAAATTTTCAATAAAAATATCTATAAAAAGAAATTAACTTCCAAAATGGGCCGGGGGTCAGGCTGGCAAATGTCTTGCAATAGGTGGCATGGTGGCTCAGTGGTACCAGGGACTTGGGTTCGATTCCAGCCTTGGCCCACTGTCTGTGTGGAATTTGCACATTTTCCTTGTGTCTACGTGGGTTTCCTTTGGCCACTCTGATTTACTCCCACAACCCAAGGGTAGGGGAATGGTTCTGGGTGGGTTACTCTTTGGAGGGCCGGTGTGGACTTATTGGGCTGAATGGCCTGCTTCCACACTGTAGGGATTCTATGAATAGTTTTGCCAAGTAAATCTTTTTAAAAATCTGTATATAGAACGGAGAGAGCAGAGTACTTTGAGAATAGAGAATTAAGAATAGCAATTGCATAACAGAGAGAGCAGACAACCCATTTAGCTTTTAAGTAATTATTAGACTGGGGTATTTATCTCTTTTGGAGTCAAGTAATAGCCATTAGACTTTATTCATTGCGTACACGTGAAATGACACGGCAGTATTTTAAAATCTTCAACGGAATTTTCTTTTGAATTTAAGTATGAAGGTGGCATAAGAATGGGAGGAGCTTAATACCTCTCCCACCCTTTTAGGCATTGAGTTCGAGATTCCCCCACCCTTTAAGAGAAAATCATTTTTCTCAAATTCCCTTGTAACCTTAAAACCAGTTACTGACCTCCCCCGCCCCCACACCCCAACTAAGGGGTAAGGTCTACTTATCTATTCTGACCACCTTCATAACTTTGTTCACTTCAATCAGCTCACCCTTAGCCTACTTTGTTGAAAGGAAAACGACGCTAGCCTTATCCAGTAACAAGAATAAGGCAAGTGTGAATGTAAACAGACAATGAACTCAAAGATCACTTTGGCAGGCATTGGGAGAGGTCGGCGGAACACGTTTCTGATGAAAATCGAAACTGAATGTAAGTTTCGTTTCTGTGTGAGAGCCAACTCACTTCCCGACAGTGTATTTTTGGGAGGGACAGTAGCAGTTGGGGGATTGCACACAAGGCTGGCGCCAGAGATTCGCATTAGGACAGAATGGAGCAGCAGCCCATCTATAACCCGGTATGTAGCTGCAAACTGCCCCAGGGCCCGCAATGCCCATCCAGCACTCGCAAATACCATTTGGCCCAAAGCGCCAGCTCTTCGCCGCTGATTGTTTCCTCCGAGTAACCGCAATGTTGTGTTAAATTCAGGAGTAAGAAGAGAATGAATTCACGGAGGGGGGGGGGGGGCGAGTGAAAGTGTGTGATAGACTGTGAGATAAAGAGAATGAGAGCGGGAGGGACAGAGTGAAGGAGAGTGGATGAGAGTGAGGGACTGAGGGAGAGACAGTGAGGAGGTGGAAGGTAGGAGGGAGAAGCAAGAAACTGATGGAGGAAGTAATGAGAGGGGAGGGCGTGATGGGGAAAGAACGACAGGGACTGAGAGTAAAGCAGGGACTGAGAGAGAGTGAAGGGGAGAGAGTGGGATGGCGAGAATGAGGGTGTGAGGGAGAGAAGGGAGAATGAGGGAGAGTGTGAGGAAGAGGTGGAGGGAGAAAGAGAGGGTGAGTGAAGGACAGTGAGTGAGGGTGTGAGAGAGGGAAAGAAGGGAGGAAGTGAGTGAGGGGATGGGGAAATGCTGTTGACCTGGTGATAGCAGAAGTTCCTCAGTTTTGTTCTTAACTTTGTTAAACATTGGGTCTCATAATTCGAGGACAGGGCGGACCGTTTGTCTGGCAGTGATACATCAATAAGATAAACTGCAGTAACTCAGCCAAGCTCCTTTCAACCCCACCCTCATAAACTCAGAAGGACAGAGATAGCAGATGGATCACCAACACTACAGGAGAGGTACAGGAAGCAGTGAGGGGGCGGCCTGAGACAAAATTCTGCAGCCACAGTACCATGGCGTAAGATAGAGTCTTGAGTACTCTACTTGTTCTATTTCAGATTATCCCTTTCGTTGGGACTATCCTTGGTGGACTACAAGATGGAAAGATGATTATCGTTCAAGGGCAGGTGCCAGGACATGCCAAGAGGTAAGACAGGCAGAAGTGGGTACTTCAGATGTTGGAGATTAGAGTCAAGATTAGAGTGGTGCTGGAAAAGCATAGCAAGGCAGCCCGCATCCGAGGAGCGGGAAAATCGATGTTTCGGGCAGGATTCCTGATGAAGGGCTTTTGCCTGAAACATCGATTTTCCTGCTCCTTGGATGCTGCCTGACCTGCTGTGCTTTTCCAGCGCCACTCTAACCAAGAGGTAAGACAACCAGGTCTCACTGTTTGTCCTGTTCTGTCTTTGTTCCCATCCTCAACTGTCATCACTCCAGCACTGGTAACTGAACCTGCAGCTCCTAATGCCTTGGAGGAGTCCTCTCCCCAAACCTGTCTTTACTTAAGATGCTTTACCACTTCAACCAAGCTTTCGGTTCTAGATCTGTAACATCTACTTTAAGGTCTTGGGACAGGGGCTCTGACTGAGTAATCATCAATTCTGCAAAGCACTTGGAATGGTTCACCACACCTGATTCCATTCTTTTCCATCTGATCGTAAGCAGAGAGTCACTTGCAATGGCTTATCTTCCTGCTCCTGCATTGTTGCCCCTGATGTTCCCCAAGACTATCCCTAGTCCACTTCTATTTCTCATCTACATGCTACTCCTTTGAGACGTGATCTGAAAGTGCAGAATTTATCTTCAGATGCAACCTGACAACTTAGCTCTGCCATCATCTCTCTGCCAACCATCACCCCCAACTATATTTAAATTCACTTAATTTCCCAGAATTGTCCCAAAACAGAAGGAAGCTATTTGGTCCATGGTGGTTGCACCATTTTTCTGACATCCAGTTCTGGATGAACAGATATTCTCTCCAAATAAATATAGGGACAAGCAAAAGCCACTACTTTTGGTTTCTGCAGCACTCATATTCCAAGCCACTAAATCTACCCTTCAACCTGGCAATGGTCTGAGGTTGAACCAGGTTGAACACACATTAACATTGTTTGATTGAGATAAGCTACTGACCATCATTAAGACCATCAATTTCCCTGTAACAACACTTGATTCAATCTCTGCTTCAGCTCATCTGCTGTCGAAACCCTCATTCATGCTTTTGTTATTTCCAGAGTCAACTACTCCAATGCACTCCTGACTGGCATCCTGCATTTTGAACTCTGTAAACCTGAGGTCATGTTGTTTCCCATGTCCTAACTCATGTTAAATCCTGTCTATCCATCACTCTATTGTCACTGTCCTACATTGGGTCCTGTTGAAAACCAATGTCAATTTTAAAAATCTGATCAGGACTATTAAATCTCTTTATTGCCTGACTCTTCTCTATCTCTAACATCTCTTTGAGTTCCACAAACTTCCAAGATCTCTGCTCTCCTCGAAACCTGGCCTCTTCAGCATTCCCGTTTTTAGTCATTGCACCATTGATGGCTGTGCCTTCAACTTGCAAGCTCTGAGTCTGTGGAATTGCTTCTTTAAGGCTCACTGTCTCTCCATTTGTGTCTTCCTTGAAGATGCCTCTTAAAACCAACTTCTTTGATCAATCTTTTGTTCATCTTCATTCCGATCTCCTATAGTGGTTCGTACTGCTGCTGCAAGGCATCAGTGTGATGTTTTATTGCACTTGAGTTGCTCAACAAATGTGACTCATGATGAATGACACATGTATTTGTTGATGTGCATTAATCCAACACTAGAGCAATCAATACTTCTTGCAACTCTGAAAGAATCTGAAATTCACTTTTGCATAAAGCTTACCACCTTCCACAAAATGGCTTCAACATGTCCCTCTTCCTCCTGAACTGAGCACCTCCCGCATCTTCCCCAGCTTGATAGTACCCTCAGCGGAGTCACCCCATTTCTTTGACTTCTGCCCTCACCTCCCAGAACAACAATAAGGTTGCCCTTGTCCACAGTTTCCATTCCACCAGCTTTCACATTCAAAACACCATCCTCCACCATTACCACCACCTCAAAAAGATACCACCACCAAATACATCTTCCTCTCTCCTCAGTGTTCCAGAAAGACTATTCCTCTATGAAACCCTGAGTCTGCTCTATCACTCCAAATGCTTCCATGACATCTTCTCATGCAATCACAGATGTAACAATTGCCCTTTTACCGCCCATCTTCTCACTGTCCAACGTCCCAAATACAGCTTCTAGGTGAATGTCCAGTGTTTCAGTTGTACATCTTTCAATCCAGTCTACTGTATTTACTGCTCACAATGCAGTCTCCTCTACATTGGTGAAACCAAACACATACTGGCTAGCAGTTTAGTGAAATACTTTTACTCTGCCCATAAGAATGACCCCCAACCTTTCATTTCCTTGCCATTTCAGTGCACCATCTTGCTCTCATGCTAATGTTTCTGACCTAGGCCGGCAGCAATGTTCCAGTGAAGTTCTGTGCAAGGTGGAAGAACAGCCCCTCATTTTTCATTTAGGTACTTTACAGGACTTTAGAACTCAACATTAAGTTCAACAACTTGACAGTATGAGCAGTGTTTTCCACTTTGATCAGGAGCCTCCCCAACATACCTAAGCATCTGCATTATGTCTTGTTTTTATCTTGTCGGCTTTGCTTTCAGCATCGCGGATCCATTTTCTCCTTCTCACTCCTATCATTAACACCTTTTTTACATCTCAATTGCTCTTTTACCATTTCATTTGTCGCTCATGTGGGACCTTACTGAAAGTCTTTTGAAAATCCAAGGCTGCCCCTGACCAATTGGTTACATCCTTGAAAGATTCTAGCGTATTTATGACTTCCTTTTTCTAATTCTATGCTATCTAATCTTGTACTATTTTCCAAGTGCTCTGATTTTAAATCTTTGTTAATTGACTCCATTATTTTCTCCACAACTGATGTCAGGCAAGCTGGTCTATGATTCATGCTCTCTGTTCACCACCCTTTTTAAATAGTGGGGTTACATTAGCTACCTTCTAATCCATAGGAACTGTTTCAGAGCCTATAGGCTCTTGAAAGCTTCCACAAATGCGTCCATTATTTCTAGTGGTGGTCCTTTAAGTCTTTAAACCCACCACTTCCGCAACACCATTTCCCTAATAAAACATTAGACCCTTTGTTCCCTAATTCTTTGGGATGTTATTTGTGTTCCCCTGTTTGAAAACAGAATTAAACTATGTATTTAATTGATCTGCCATCTAGTTGTTCCCCATTTTAACATCATCTATTTTTGATTGGAAAGGCTCTACATTTGTCTTCACTAAACTTTTTCTCTTCATGTTAGTTGAAGCGCTTACAATCAGTTATGATGTTCCCTGCAAGCTTACTCTTGTACTATTTTCCCTCTCTTAATTAATCCCTTTGACCTTCTCCTAATCCTCAAATCTCCTGCTTTTTTTGGGAGGAATTTCTACAACCTTCCTTGGAACTAATGATATCCTTCCTTTCCCTTGTTCGCCATGGTTGGGCCACCTTTCCCGTTATATTTTTGTGCCCATCAGGAAAGAATAACTTCTTTGTGGATGCTGTCTGAACCGCTGTGATCGCCAGCATTGGTTGCTTTCAGGAAAGAACAATTGCTGCAGTTCCTCCATATGCTGTTTAGATGTTGGCCATTGCCAATTGGTACATACTATCGTTAAAATAGTATGTACCAATTTAGCATAACCAGCTCATGCCTCATATTTTTGTAGTTGCTTTATTTAGATTAAGGACCCTAGTCTCAGAATTAACTATGCCACTCTCTATCTTAACGAAGAATTCTATCTATGTCTCCGTCCTCCAAAGAGGAGAAACTGAGGACTGTAGATGCTGGAGATCAGAGTGGAAAGTGTGGGGTGCTGAAAAAGCACAGCAGGTCAGGCAGCATCCGAGGAGCAGAAAATCGATGTTTCAGGCAAGAGTCCTTCATCTGGAAAACCTACCAAAATGTCGATTCTCCTGCTCCTCGGTTGCTGCCTGACCTGCTATGCTTTTCCAGCACCACATTCTCAACTTTGTCCACCAAGGAACCTCATAGAGTTAGATTGCTAATTATACCCTTCCAAGATGAGCTTATATCGGGCAAAAGCACCAATCGTCGATTCTCCTGCTCCTCGGATGCTACCTGACCTGATGTGCTTTTCCAGCACCACACTCTTGACTCTAACCTCCAGCATTTGCAGCCCTCACTTTAGTCTAATTGCCACGAGTGGCTCAGCAGTACCATTACTGAATGCGTTGATTGAGTCTTAAAGGACGTAGCTGCTTAACTGGGTCTGTGGCAGGTGGTAAGGAAACTGGAGAGAGAGAAAAACAAACCTGACCAACCTGACCACATCCTCACCAAGCTGCCTGCTGCAGATGTCTCTGTACAGATCACTGCACACGAAGTCTCAACTTTACATTGAGAGTTCTTTCCATCATGTTACTCGGCACTACCACTGTGTTCCATGGGATAAGACTTCAAACAAATCTAGCAACTCAAGACTGGGTACCTGTGAAGCCCTTTGGGCAATCAACAGTAACAGAATGGTACTCTAACATAAATCTGCAACTTCATGGCCTGGCATATCCTCCGCTCTATCATTACCATCAAGCCAGGGGATCAACCCTGGATGAATGAAGAGAAAGAATGACATGGCAGAAGCAGTGCTAGGATGAGCTAACAGTGAGATGTCAACCTGGTGAAACTACAACCAGGACTAATAAGCAGCAATAGACAGTCAAGACTAGATAATTCTTAAACCAACAGATCAGACCTAAGCTCTGTAGTCCTGCTATATCCAGTTGTGAATGGTGGTGGACAATTAAATAACGATGGGGAGCCCAGCACATCAGTGCAAAAAATATTTCTGAAGCATTTGTAACAATATCCAGCCAGATGTGTTGAGTGGATGATCTATCTTGGCCTCCTTCTATGATGGAAATGTGTTGCTGGAAAAGCGCAGCACGTCAGGCAGCATCTAGGGAACAGGAGAATCGACGTTTCGGGCATTAGCCCTTCTAATGCCCGAAACGTCGATTCTCCTGTTCCCTAGATGCTGCTTGACCTGCTGCGCTTTTCCAGCAACACATTTCCATCTCTGATCTCCAGCATCTGCAGACCTCACTTTCTCCTCCTTCTATGATCCCCAGACATTATACAATTCAGTTCACTCCATATGATGTGAATAAATGCTTGGAGGCACTGGAAACTGAAAAGACTGTGAGCCTTGACAATAGTCTGGTAGTAGTACTGAAGACTGTGCTTCAGAATTTGCTGCTCCCCCAGCCGACAGCTACAAGACTGACATCTACCCTACAATGTGGAAAATTGCCCAGGTATGTCCTGTGCACAAAATGCAGGGCAAATCTAACCTGGCCAGTTACTGCCCCATGAGCTCACCCCATCCTCCCCAACCCCTATCTGCTTAGAAAGTTACTGCTCACTGATACGCAGATCGGACTTAACCAGAGGCCATTGACTTCAGTTCAAGCATGGACAGAAGAGCTGAACTTGGGAGGTGAGTTGTGAATGACTGCCCTTGACATTAAGGCAGCATTTGCCTGAGTATGACATTAAATAGACCTTGCAAGCTAGAGTCAGTGGCAATCGCGATGTGGAGGGGAGACCTCTCTGCTGGTTGGAGTCGTTTCTGGCACAAAAGATTCATTTGTTCTTTTTGGAAGTCAGTCATCTCAAGTTCAGGTCAGCTCTGCAGGATTTCCTCACATTACAGTCCTAGGCTCAACCATTTACAGCTGCTTAATCAATGACCTTCCCTTTATCATAAGGTCAGGAGTGGGATGTTCACTGATGATTGTGCAATATTCACAAATGAAGCAGTCCATGGAAAAATACAACAAGTCCTGGACAACACTGAGGCTTGAGCAGACAAATGGCAGGCAATGACTATTTCCTATGAGAGAATTTAACCATTGCTCCTTGACATTTAATGGCATTACTATTACTGAATTCCTCCCTTATCAACATCCTGAGGGGGTTACCATTGACCAGAAATTGAACTTGACTAGCCATATTAATTCAATGGTTACAAGAGGAAATCATAGGCTGGGAGTCCTGCCATAAACAATTCATTCCCTGACTCCCAAAGCCTGACTCTCAGCTACAAATACTGCCCATTTGACTGGGTCAATGCAGCTCCAAAAACACTCAAGATACTTGAAACCACCCAAGATAAGCAGCCCACTTGATTGACACCACATCCACAAACGTTCACTCCCTCTACCACCAACACACATTAGCAGCAGTGTGTACCATCTATAAGATGCATGCAGAAATTCACCAATTACAGGCATTCTAAGGCCTGAGATCACTATCATCTAGAAGGACAAGAGCAGCAGAAATATGGGAATACTCCCATCTGCAGAAAGTTTCCCTCCAAGTCACTCACCATCCTCACTTGGAAATGTGTCATCATTTCTTCACTGTCACTGGGTCAAATTCCTGAAACTCCCTCCCTCATGATGTCATGTGTCCACTTGAACCAAGTGGACTGCAGTGGTTCAAGAAGACAGCTCACCACAGGATTCTTGAGGTCAACTCGGAATGGGCAATGATTGTTGACCTAGGCCAGCGAAGCCTGCATCCCATGAATTAATTTTAAGAAAAATATTCATTCAAACCTCAACCATAAACCCTGCCTCCATGTGTAAATCACACCTTTGGCCTCTATTTGGCCCTATTTTTATCACCCCTTGACTATTAAAATGTTGGTTTATGACATTGGTATTTTCTCTTATCTTGGTTGTTAATCTTTTCCCATAACCCAGCATTGGTACTCTGATTTGTTTCATCACCTCCCTCTTAACCTTCTTATCACTCTTGGCTCAACTGTATTTTTTACATGACGTGTATTCTTTAGCTTATTCTCTATCACTTCCTTTGTCCAGCGAGATCTAGTAAGTTTACCTACCTCTCCCTTTTGGGGAACTCTTTGAAGAATATACCTCTTTGACTGCCTGGTGGTCACTCATTCCCAAACTGCCTGCCTGCCCCCAACCCTGTGGTGTGACCAGTACTCTAACTACACGAACCACATAGTTCTCTATCTCATGGGTACACCACAATGACGCCAGCCACTGTTCGGTCTCCAAAGCCTGTTACTGGAGCTCTGAAATCTTTAGAGAGGAAAGGCAAGAAAATGGATTTGATGATGATAAGATCGGCCATAATCCCGTTCAATAGCAGAGCAGACTTGATAAGCCGTATGCCTACGTCTCCTCCTTTTCTTTGATCCACTCGTCTGATGTGCATCCTGGCTGTCCGGCATTTATCTTCTGCCCATAGTTACCCTTGAGGAAGTGGTGGTGAGCTACATTCTTGAATCACGGCAGTCCATGTGCAGGTAGACCAACAATGTCATTAAGGATGGAGTTCCAGGATTTTGTCCCCAGTGACACTGAAGTAACAGTGATATATTTCCAAATGAGGGTGGTGAGTTTCTTGGAGGGGATCTTGTAGTTGGGGTGTTATATTTGCTGCCCTCGTCTTTCATGGGTTTGGAAGGTGCTGTCTTAGGATCTGTGATGAATTTCTGCAGTTTATCTTGTAGATAGCTACTGAGTGCTAGGGACGGAGGGGCTTTTGTGAACGTATGTCAAATGAGCTGATTTGTCCTTGATGGTGTGCAGCTTCTTGAATGTTGTTGAAGCTGCACTCATCTAGGCAAGTAGGGAGTATTCCATCACACACCTTGTAGATGGTAGGCAGACAATGGGAGTCTGATGCAGGATTTGCTGCAGGATTCGCAGTCCCTGACCTACTATTGTAGCCTCTGTTTTTATATGGTTAGTCTAGTTCAATTTCTGGTCAATAGTAACTTCCAGGATGTTGATTGCGGGAAATTTAGAGATGATAATGCTATTGAGTGTCACAGGGTGGTAGTTAGATTCTCCCTTATTGGAGATGGCCATTGCCTTTCACTTGTGTGACAGAACCAGGAGCATTATCTAAGAATTAGGGTCAGGCCATTCAGGAGAGATGTTCAAAAGCTGTTCCACATGCGAAGAGTAGTGGTCTGGCCTTGTCCATTTCACATGGTAGATGTGTCTAAGACTAGAGGGCGATAGTTTAAGGTTAAGAGTAAGTGGGTTAAAGAAGATCTGAGGAAAACCTTTTCACCTAGAGGATGGTAGAAATATGGAACGTACTGCCTGAGATGGTAGTGGAGGCATCTACTCTCACATCATTCAAGATAGAGGTTCATAAAATCATGAGGGGCATGGATAGGATAAATAGGCAAAGTCTTTTCCCTGGGGTCGGGGAGTCCAGAACTAGAGGGCATAGGTTTAGGGTGAGAGGGGAAAGATATAAAAGGGACCTAAAGGGTAACGTTTTCACGCAGAGGGTGGTGCGTGTATGGAATGAGCTGCCAGAGGATGTGGTGGAGGCTAGTACAATTACAACATTTAAGAGGCATTTGGATGGGTAAATGAATAGGAAGGGTTTAGAGGGATATGGGCCGGGTGCTGGCAGTTGGTACTAGATTGGGTTGGGATATATGGTCGGCATGGACGGGTTGGACCGAAGGGTCTGTTTCCATGCTTTACATCTATATGATTCTATGCATCTGGATGAACACTTAAAATACTAGGGCATAACAGGTAAATGGGCAATCCAGTATAGTTTACCATTTGTTGGACAGCATAGACACAGTGGGCTGAAGGGCCTTTTTCTACTTTAGAAGACTCTATGATCCTCCCCCTGCCCCCAGCCACCACCACCGCTACTATCCCATCCTTGTCTTTTGATAATAATCAGTTTCAGGGACACCTTATGTGTAATGTGCTGTAGCAGTGACTGTCACCATTCCCAGAACACTGGGAACCACATTGGGAGCAGCATGACTGCATCTGCATCTGTCTTTTTGCCTCGTAGGTTTGCAGTGGATTTCCAGTGTGGCAGCATTGTGAAGCCACGTTCTGATATTGCCTTTCACTTCAACATACGTTATGATGAGGGGACTGTGGTTTGCAACACATTGGAGCGTGAGCGTTGGGGAACAGAAGAGAGGAAGCCTCAGATGCCTATCTCCACTGGCTCTTACTTTGAACTGATCTTCCACGTGCGTAGTTACTGTTTTCAGGTACGAGAAAAGACTTACTGACTCCATGGAAAGACGGTCCAATTATCTTACTTTATTCTGTAAGTGGCTGCCTGGCCAATATGACTGAAACTCAATATTGAGGTGACCAGAGGGCCAGATCCCAATTTGGACTCCTTGAAGCTGCTTTGTGTTCCAACATTATAGAGAATGCAATGCAAAGTTGCCAACCCTGTAGGAATGGCCTGGTCTAATCTCCTGGACAAAGGCAGTGAGCAAACCAATTAGAAAAAAAAGATGACAAGCAATAAAGTAATTGTATTTTATAAAACTTTTCTTTTGTGATGCTTATTTACTAATTTTAAAGGTAATTGGATTTTAGTAGGAGGAGGGAAAGTGTAGTTTGCCAGTCAAGAGTCATCCAGTTTATTCTGTTTCCAACTGGAAGATCAGAGAGGGGTTTTTGAGGATGGACAAGTCAGGTGACCAGTAGGAGTGTGAGGGCAAGGGTGGAATGTTATGAGGGTCATGTGACAAAAATGCCCCATGAATGTGTCCCCCTGGAATTGGCCAACTGAAACCCAGGCAAAGCAAGTTTGGGAAGGCCGTGGATAAAGAGATTACACTGTTGCATCAGGCTGGATAAACAGTATCTGTCAGATAGAATCGATACTTATCCTGAAACCTGCAGGATTTCACTTCAGTCTTGAATCTTGGGAATTAAATCTTGTAAGGAAGCGGGAGAGGGTGGGATTAATAAGTCTCATGAAGAATTCAAGATAAACTTCTTTGCACTGTGGTGAGAAAATAGCACGTGTTGTCACAGTGGGTAGTTGAGGTGAATAACAAGAAATATATGAGGGAGAAAGGACAAGAAGGATATGCTGCTAAGGACATGTTGCTAGGGTGAGATGAAGTAAAGTAGATTGGAGTTCACGTAGAACAAACTTTTCATTCTGTTTACTTTCTGTTAACACTGAGTAACACCATGGAGGAGATGAGAGAGAGCCTGAAATTTAATAAGTAACGTGCATGTTTTCTCTCTTACAAAGGTATCTGTGAATGGTTCTCATTTCCTTGAGTATTCTCACAGGATTTCCTACAATAGAGTGGACACACTCTCGATTTCTGGAGATGTCCATGTGAATACCCTCACCTTCAGAAACCAAAATGTAAGTAGCTTGTTGGCATTTAACAAGTGCAAGAGAGGACAGGGAGGCAGAGGGTAGTTTAGTTGAAGCTGCATTTTGAGTTCTAGCACTAACTGAGCTACTGATTAAAACTTGTTTGAAAATCTTTGTAACTATTCCACAAGACTTGTATAATTTTGAAGGATGACTTTCATTTCCACGATGGTCTTCCAATCTCAATTTCCCTCACTCTACAAGTGGGGGTAATGACTGGGAAGGTGAAGGGTGAATTAGATTCTGAGGCCTACTTGAGCCTCAAAGCCTTAGACTCAATTTCTCTACCACTGCCCAAGACATGCCCACAATTAGCAGTGGATCCTTACATGTGACTGTTTGTTGACAGCTTTGCCCGAATAGGCTAAAGTATGGAATAATGTGGATTAAATTAGATACATCTTCTTATAAACTAAACTATGAGCAGTCATCAGTTGGACTGGATTTAAAAAGTTATTGGATGTTGCAGTGACAGCACTGTAGGCATTCATTTGATGGAGAAGTTGCAATGGGTTGATTGGTCTTCCTTAAGCATAATAACCTTGTCACCTGCATCAGTGCGGACGAGCCAAGTGGAAATTATTGATTGCCCAAGGGATCTGGGAAAGGAAAATGTCACCTTTCTTGGGCACCTTTCAGAAACCTGCTTCAAAATGACACCGAAGAAGACTTGATGGAACTGCGGATATGGGAGGAAGGTTCCCTTTCTTTCTAGTGGGGGAGTAATGAGGAGCAAAACAAGTGCAGTAAAATTCAAGAAGACTTTAAAAAGAAACAAAACATTTTCAATTGGAAAAAAGGGCAGGAGAAACTCGGCAGGTCTATCAGGATCTGTGGGAAGAGAAACAGTGTTCATATTTCAAACACAATATGACTCTTGTTTTGAACTGAATAGATCTTAAGACCATAAGAAATGGGAACAAGAGCCCAGTCCGCCATCCAATGGCTGATCTGACACTCCTCACATTCACTTTCCTGCCCTTTCCCCTAATGGAAAATTATTTTCTGTTTTCTGGTTCTGACCAAGAATGTTGACAAATGCAAGTTTAGCTTCCTATTTCTGATTTAACTGCCATGAAATTTCAGGATATGACACTTTCCTTCCATGTTCTTGCACTTTGGCCTGCACAAAGTTCTGATCATCAAACATCCCTTTGCTCACTGAACAATTGTGGCCATTAGTGACTGAGTGACTTTATTTTTAAAATTCTCATCGTGCGTTTCAATCCCTTTATAATCTTTTCCTTTGCTATCTTTGTAACCTGCTCAAGCTCTATGACTCTCTGAGATCTCTACATTTCTCCAACTCGAGTCTCTTGCACATTTACATTTCCTATGTCTGCCATTGGTAGTCATACACTCAGTCATCAAGTCCCAAAGCTCTGGAATTCCCACCCACTGACCACAAAATCGGTCATATCCTGCTCTCTGGGTCCTTGATCACACGTGTCCCCATTCATCCAGACCCCCATGCTTTCTGACCTACATTGGCTCCTGGTCTTGCAAGTTTAGAATTCCTATCTCTTACTTTTAAATCCTTCTATGGCTTCATCCCTCTATATCTTATCGAGTCCTGTAACCCTGCGCGATAACTGTACATCTCCATTTTTTTGCATCTTGCATATCCCAATTATAGTTTTTCCACATTTGATGCGTGAACTTTCAACTGTTTGCATCTGAAGCTTTGGAGCTCTATCCCAAACTTTCTTCGTATCTCTAGCTCATCCCTCTTCCTGTGCATAAAATGGGGGTTCTCACATGATGCAGACATTGCTAGCTAAGCCAGCATTTATTGCCCTTCTCCAACTGTCCGTGCCACACTCTGTAAAGCCCGCCTCTTTGACAATGTCCCTATCCTAATGGATTCTTCATGAAAGCAAAATATTATGAATGCTGGAAATCTGTATTGAAAAAGGAACAGGAAATGCTGGAGAAACTGAGCAGGTCTGACAGCATCGGTGGAGAGAGACACAGTGGTAATGTTTCAAAACAGTTTTGAACAAGAGTCATTCTCGAGTTAATGTTAACGCTCTTCACAGGTCCTGCTAGATCTGCTGAGAGTCTCCAGCATTTTCTGTTTTTATTTCTAGTATTTCATTCCTTGGCTTGTTATAAATGTTTTATAATGTCAAAGGCACACTATAAACGCAAGCATTTCATGCTGTCCTGTTGTTGGCATACTATTTTGACCATCCCTAAATCCTGTTTTCTGATCCTCAATGTATTTTCAGGTTCCTCCACCTTATGCTCCTCCTGCTTACACTCCAATTCAAGCTTTCAATGTAAGTCTGCTTGTTTTGCATCTGTTCATAGTTTTTGCCAAGCGATTGACGTGAGTTAACTCAGCATTGCAATAGTGTCAGGTTTGTCAATTGCCTTTGTGAATGCCTCTCTGGATCTGCCGTGCATAGAGAGTGATTTGCATGTGGAATGAACTTCCTGAGAAAGTGGTGGATGTGGGTACAATTACGTTTAAAAGACAGTTGGATGAGTACATGAATAGGAAAGATTTGGAGGGATATGGGCCAGGAGCAGGTAGGTGGGATTAGTTTAGTTTTGGATTATGTTCGGCATGGACTGGTCGGACCGAAAGATCTGTTTCCTTGCTGTAAGAGTCTATGATGCTATGACTATGAGACGTGTATTAGAATGTTGCGGTAAGTGAGGAATTGGGTTTATTCTTGGTGAATGTGCTTCAGTCGTCAGAATAACTTTACCCATTTGTATTTTCTTGTTATCTTTCCTTAAACGTTGCGATTAACTTAAATAAATTATAAATGAAAATTGTTCAAAGAAGGCTTTGTAAAAGAGAAATATGGGGATCATAGGGCAAAGAATGTAACTCTCTCATTCTGTTGGGGGCTTGGGAAACTCTCCCCCATCCTGTAGGGGGAGCTGTGTGTTCCTTTCCCATCTTGTATGTGGGAGCTGTGCGCATTCTGTCCATCCTTTAGGGGCTGAACTGTGTAAAATGCTCCCAGTCTGTAGGGGGCAAGCTGTAACTAGCCCTCCCATCCTTTAGGGAATGATCTATGTTTAGCCTGGCCCATCCTATAGGTTGGGGGTGGGGCATAAGCTATGGATAGCCCTCGGATCCTGTTGAGTGGACAGTAAGTACCCCTCCCAAACTGCCTTCCAGTCTGATTTTTTGTTTCTTCACCAGCTTTGTTGTGACTTTGAACTTGTGTGTAATGTTTGCTCTCTGATACGTTCCAATTCCAAAGGAAGATCACTTAATCTGAATCACTTAATCTGAATTATTAACATCTTTTCTTCAGCAGCACTGTACACTCCACAATCCCCACCGCTCCCCCCCAACTCTTGCATAAATGTTGCCCCCTCCACACTTCACTTCAGCTCTGATGAAGAGGTATGTAGACTCTAAACGTGAGCTTGCTCTCTCTCCATGGATGCTGTCTGACCCACTGAGATCTCTAGCATTTGTTGTTTCCAGGACAGGTCCCAGGATTTGTAGTAATTTGTTCTAACAATTAATACTGCATTAGAAGAGGGTGCTGATTGGTTGGTGAATAGATTCTGATGGTAGGGCATTGCCATAGAAAATGAACCAGGGAACAGTTAACTGCCACTTTTTTGTTTAAATTCAAACCAGAGTGATGAACTCTGATTGGTTGAATTGCTGCCATGTTGACAATGGTTGTTGCACAGACTTTGTTCAGATGAAAAAGGCTCAATGTGTTGAAATGTTCTCTCTGTTTATAGAACACCAGGTCATGTGTACACATCTAGCATGCGTAAGTGAGCCAAACTGCAAGCCTGACTATAACCCCTAAACTGGTTGTTAGTGTAATTGGTGGCACAGTCGGGTTATTTTGCAAGTACTGTACAATGCAAGGTCACATTTAATGTTGGATGTTGTGTTCTGAGTTTTGTAAGTGCTGGTTGGTTGAGTATGGAATGCGTTGCCAGCAGCAGTTGTGGAGGCAGGGTCACTGGGGACATTTAAGAGACTCCTCGACATACATATGGTCACAGATATTTGAGGGTGCATACATGAGGATCAGTGGTCGGCACAACATCGTGGGCTGAAGAGCCTGTTCTGTGCTGTACTGTTCTATGTTCTATTCTGCCTATTATGAACAGCCTAAGAGGTGATCACCTTGTAAGATTCAAGAATATGAAGAGTAAAGACAAAAAAACTGCAGATGGTAGAAATCTGAAACAAGCACAGGGGCGGCACAGTGGCTCAGTGGTTGGCACTGCTGCCTCACAGCACCAGGGAAAAGGGTTTAATTCCCACCTTGGGCCACTGTCTGTGAGGAGTTTGCACGTTCTCCCCGTGTCTGCGTCGGTTTTCTCTGGGTGCTCCGGTTTCCTCCCACAGTCCAAGGATGTGCAGATCAGGTGGATTGGCCAAGCTAAATTGCCCATAGTGTTAGGTGTATTAGTCAGGGTTAAATGTAGGGAATGGGTTTGGGTGGGTTACTCTTCGGAGGGTCAGTGTGGACTGGTTTGGCCAAATGGCCTGTTTCTGGAGAAACCCGGCAGTGTCTGTAGAGAGAGCAACAGAGTTAGCATTTCAAGTCTGGTATGACTTCTCCTCAGAATGAGCTGAGATAATGAAGGGGGCTTGGCAGAGCAGAAATAGAGCTTTAGTGCTACTTGGGGAATTGTTTAAGAGTTAAAAGGTCTGACTGAGGTGAGGAAAGGTTTATTTCCTCAGTGTTGTGAATTTGAAGAATTCTCAACCCCAAATAGTTGTGGATGCTGCTGTGTTGAATATATTTGAGATTGGGATAGTCAGTTTTTTTTTGATTCTGTGAGAATCAAGAGATTTGGGGAGCATGCAAGAAAATGGGATTGAAGCACCAAATTTAACCGTGATCATCTTGCATGTTTAGAGCATGTTTGATGAACTATTTGAAGTCCATAGCTTTAGGTATAGAATTGAGCAAGGCACTGGTCTCAGCCCAGTTTAAGTGGAGCAGAATATCTCTCTCTTCCATTAGGTTATCATTTAAAAAGAAAGAATGTGTAGGGTATGGGGAAACAAAGCAGAGAATGGGACTCCGTCGTGATGCTCATTTGAAGAGTCAACGCAAACATGATGAGCTGAATGGCCGATTTCCTCACCGTAACACTTCTGTGATTCTAAATAGAGGTATCAGTGCTCCTCAAATGGAGGCTTCTATGTTGCACACCTATCCTTGGCTCGAAACCATTTGACACATGACTGCGGTGACAACCCTGAGATGATTACCTTTCATGTTCTGCCTTTTCATTTGAAATATAACTCCCCAAATTGCAATATAGAACATCAATTCTACCTGTATTCTATCCTATTAATTCTATCTCTGTCTTTGGTTCCCATATGGACCACTGGATCTTTCTGTCCCCCTCTACAAGTCCATCTTTAGCCATAAGGAGATGTCCTTAATTCTGACGTCAAGCAGGCAACACAATCTTTGCAGTTCCCAGTCTATCCCCCGATTACATTGTCTCCCATCTATACCTCTTTAGTATTTGCTTCCCCACTAGAATGGCTTTCTTTACCACTGTTTCCTAGTCATTTTGCTCATCCACACTGTAGTCCCTCCTTTCACCTACACAGGCAATATAGTTCAGTGGCTAGGGCTCCTCTATAGCTATCTATCTGCTGAATCCCCACAATTGTGCAGCTGGCAGTCACACAGCCTTTTGTCTCTGAATATTGACCAATTTTAAAGTTCTTTTACTGTGGCCTCAACTTCACTTTCCTGTTTGCGCTCGATTACATTTGATTCCCTTATCAATTAAGAATCTATCAAACTCTGTCTTAAAAATATTCAATGGCCCAACCTCCATTACTCTCTGAAGAAGAGAATTCCACAAATGATCTTCTCAGAAATGAGAACCTTCTCATCTCAGCTTCGTAAACAGAAGACCCTGATTTTTAAATGGAGTCTCTTAGTCCAAGAGGAAACATCCTATTGTATCTCTCCCATCAAATCCCTTCAGAACTCCTCTCGTTCTTCCAAAGTCAATTCTTGTCTTTGTTCTGGTGCCACATTTTGTTTGATAATGCTTGCGTGTAACCTTGAGATATTTTCCTACATTAAAGGTACTACGTAAGTCTATATTGATGATGATAAGAACAAGAATTTCAGGAGCTCGATACTGCCACCTGCAGGGTCATGTTGATACTGCAGCCTTTCAGAAACAGTTTTAGTTCCTGGAGTAATCTTTAAAACTAATTTTTCAGATGAAGATTTGCTATGATTGAGAGATTGTGTTATTTCTTTGTCTCTCTCTTTTTTCCACAGCCTTTGTGGATGATATTGTGTTGTATTTTCCTCCTAGGTTCACTCCACATTTAGCTCCAAACCTGCCTTTCTTTTTGCTGCACCATGCAAGGAAGTTGTAAGTCTCACTGTTTAAAGTTTTGATTTGGAGATGCCGGTGTTGGACTGGGGTGTACAAAGTTAAAAATCACACAACACCAAGTTATAGTCCAACAGGTTTGTGTGATTTTTAACTCCGTTTAAAGTTTAATTCTACCTTAGCAGGTATTAAAGGTTGTACAAAAATGTGTTTTTTAGTGAGTGATGCAAGAGTCAGAACTAAACAAACCAAGGGAACATGTATGAGTTGTGACTGAGACTGAGTCGCTGTTCAATTGTTCAATGTCAAACCTTATCACATGCACATAGAATGTAAATAAAACAACAAGAATACAGTTGTTGAAGTTGGACGGTATTCAGCCCAGTTTGACTAAGTTTCCCATGACGAGAGAAACAATCCCTACAGATGATCTTTGGCCTCAGACTTTCTCTTAAGAGTGGCCCACTTAATTTGGACAGGTCAGTCCGTCCTATGTGGAATGACACCCCTACTCTCTTCCAAACTTATTCAATGCTCCGCCCCCAGCCCCCTTATCTTCACCTCCTCAGCTACAACACAAGTTCATGTCAAGAGCAAACGATAAAAGCAAAGAGGCAGTAGAAGCTTTTGACCATCCAGCCAAGCATTTGTAGGAGGCCTGTAGGAGGATGGAGATAGGAGCCATGTACAGGCTGCCCATGTCCAGCGGGACCTTTGTAAATCTATTGACTTTCCCCCCCACCCCATCATAGGCGTCTCCACTAATGGTTGCAGGCGGCAGGCGAAATCGCTTGAAGGTGAGTCACATGGCATCACATGGGGAATTTATGTGGCTTGTTGGTGTGATAGCTGCTAAGGATTTGGAAAGGGCAAAACTGAATTACAGCCAGATCTGGACTGGTGTATTTACCCATGTACTGTTACTATGGAAACAAGCTGAACAAATTAGAGAAGCGTCTCAAATTGACTTTTGACTCATTTTAATGAACTGGTGCAGACACGGTGGGCTTAATGACCTCCTTCCATACTGTAAAACTTCTATTATTCTGTGACTTGATTGTAGTGGCATTGGCTACAGAACAGGCTGATAAGCTTGAACTCAGTTAGTCAGCAACTTAGAATATTTATAGGAAAGAAATATTCAGCCCATTGTGTCTTTGCTGGTCGGTTCCAAGGCTAATCCCACTTTCCAGCACTGGGTCCATAACCCTATAGGTTACACAAAATGCCAAGTGTAAATCCAAACACTTTTTCTTAATTTTGATGAGAGTTTTTGCCTCTATCACACTTTCCGGCAGTGAAGTTCCAGACACTGAACACTCTCTTGGTGAATACAGCACTCCTCTAATCTATTTTCAAATCAACCTGTTTGAAGATGTTCTGACACACTTCTGGAACAGGTGAGACTTGAACCCAGGCCTCTGGCTCAGTAGTAGGACACTACCACTGCACCACAAGAGACCTTAAATCCAATAATCTAAATTAGCTTTGTTAACTCAATGCCTCTTGCCTACTGACGTTTCAGCACTGACGTCAGTGCTGAGTTTAACCTCAAAGCCTGGGTGTTCAACTGATATTTTCATCCTTTTTTTCTCACTCATCCTGGCTGGGACTGGCTGAATTGCTCAGTCCTGTGGAACCCTATTTAACTCTGACTTCTTGCTCTGGTGCATGACCTGTCTTTGATTTTTGTTTGAATCTGATCACTTTTGTCATGTTTCATTCATTCAGTCTTGGAACAAGAAGGGGCTTTTGTGCTGGACCGAAGTAAGGCCCGGAATCATTTTGTAGTGTTGGTGTTCGCTGTGTAAACCATCACATTTTAAGATGGACGGAGACATTGACTTTTTCATCAGGCAGCTGTGCTTATTACAAGCAATCTTTGTATCTACTTGTTGAATTGGGTGCAACTTCAATTTGCTCAAATGTTTGCAACACTGAACTCGATAATTAAAACTCGAAACCCAAATTATTATCTGATGCAATTATTTGCCACACCTCCGACACAGGTACTGATGCAAAAGTTATGTCTTATTGCATGTCTGATCAGATCCACATCACTGCAAAAACAAATGAATCCCATGAGAAATCTGAAAAAGTGCATAAGACATCGCCTCCCTTCACCAGTGACAGTTACTGTGATGCATTATTTACCATCTACAGGATGAATTACAACTCACTTTAATGCCACTGGACACAAATCCTGGAACTCCCTCCCGAACAGAATATTGGGCACACCCTGAGGACTGAAGGGGCAGCTCACTACAATCTTCTTGAAGGCAGTTAGGGATAAGTAATAAATCCTGGCCTAGGCAATGACACCAATATCACGTGAATTAATGCACAAGAACTGTGCCAGTGACAGATCTGATAGGTTGTGCTTGTTTAAAAAATGCATTCAGGGATTGAAGGTGTCACTGTCTGGACCAGCATTATGACCAATCCCTAGTTGTCCTGGAAAAAGTGGTAGTGAGCTGCTTTCTTGAACTGCTGCAGTCCACATGCTGAAGGTAGACCAACCATGCCGTTAGAGAGGGAGTTCCACAACTTTGACCCATTGACATTGAAGGAATGGTGATATAGTTCCGAATCAGGATGGTGAGTGGCTTGCAAGGGGTGGTGTTCCCATCTGCAAATTCATCCGTACGATCAGTGAAAAAAATCAAATCCTAACCTCATTTCTTGTTTTTCAGAAATCACCTACTCAAGTGACTGTAAATAATCCAGTGAGTATTTAGTTAAGTTTTTCTGGGCTTTCTTTTATGTAGGATTGATACTGAATTAAAGTCGGATCATCTATGAATTCCTGCTGAAGGTTAATAACATATTTAAGTAGAAAAAGAAAAGGAAAGAGAAAGAGGTGGAAGTTATTGTTAGGAATATTGTATAACTTTAATTTTTATTTTGTACATTTATCTGTTAGAGGAGACATGGTTTTAGTTTCATTTTAAACTTGCTTTTGTAGGCTTTGGACATGCACTTAGAGGTCTGTTTGCTTTTTCTTCTTGTATCTCAATCTCTCCCTTCCTCACTGCCTCTCTCTCCTTGCTCCTGTCATACCATCTCACGCTCTCCTGTGTCTCTGGACATACATTGCCTAACCCATGGGTGCATACTTGATCCTCCCACCTCACTCTCCACTACTCACATAATGAGTACTGATGAAGAGTCACCAGATTCAAAATGTTAACTCTGCTTTCTTCCTACAAGTGTTGTCAGACCAGCTGAGTTTCTCCAGCAATTACAGATCTCCAGCATCCGTAGTTCTTTAGTTTTATTTACTCCACTGCTGATCATCTGTCTTCTCATAGTCATAGAAACAGACCCTTCGTTCCAACTTGCCAACCAAATATCCCAACCTAATCCAGTCCCATTTGCTAGCACTTGGCCCATATTCCTCTAAACCCTTCTTATTCATATACCCATCCAGATGCCTTCTAAATGCTGTAATTGTACCAGCCTCCACCATTTCCACTGGCAGCTCATTCCATACCCGTACCACCCTCTGCATGAAAAGGTTGCCCCTTAGGTCCCCTTCATATCTTTCCCCTCTCACCCTAAACCTATGCCCTCTAGTTCTGGACTCCCCCACCCAAGGGAAAATACCCTGTCTATTTATCCTATCCATTCCCCTCAGGATTTTATAAACCTCTATCAGGTCACCCCTCAGCCTCCGACGCTCCAGGGAAAACATCTCCAGCCTATTCAGCCTCTCCCTTTGCTCAAATCCTCCAACCCTGGCAACATCCTTGTAAATCTTTTCTGAACCCTTTCAAGTGTCACAACATCTTTCCGATAGGAAGGAGACCAGAATTGCATGCAATATTCCAACAGTGGCCTAACCAATGTCCTTACAGCCGCAACATGACCTCCCAACTCCTATAATCAATACTCTGACCAAAAACGGAAAGCATACCAAACACCTTCTTCACTATCCTATCTACCTGCAATTCTACTTTCAAAGAAGTATGAATCTGCACTCCAAGGTCTCTTTGTCAGCAACACTCCCTATGACCTTACTATTAATGTGTAAGTCCTGCTCTGATTTGCTTTTCCAAAATACACCACCTCACATTTATCTAAATTAAACTCCATCTGCCACTCTTCAGCCCATTGGCCCATCTGATCAAGGTCCTATTGCACCTTCTTCGCTGTCCACTACACCTCCAATTTTGGTGTAATCTGCAAACTTGCTAACTATACCGTATATGTTCACATTTTTATAAATGATGAGAAGCAATGGACCCAGCGCCGATCCTTGTGGCACACCACTGGTCACAGGCCTCCAGTCTGAAAAGCAACCCTCTACCACACCCTGTCTTCTACCTTTGAGCCAGTTCTGAATCCAAATGGCTAGTTCTCCCAGTATTCCATGAGATTTAATCTTGCCAACTAGTCTCCCTTAAGGAACCTTTTCGAATGCCTTATTGAAGTTCACATAGATCACATCTACTGCTCTGCCCTCATCAATCCTCTTTGTTACTTCTTCAAAAAACTCAATGTAGTTTGTGAGATTTTATTTCCCACTAAGCCATGTTGACTATTCCTAATCAGTCCTTGCCTTTCCAAATACACGGAAATGCTGCCCTCAGGATTCCCTCCAACAACTTGCCCACCACTGATGTCAGGCTCACTGTTCTCTTGTTCCCTATCTTTTCCTTACCACTTTCTTAAACAGTGGCACCACTTTAGCCAACCTCCAGTCCTCCGGCACCTCACCTGTGACTATTGATGATACAAGTATCACAGCAAGGGACCCAGCAATCACTTCCCTATCTTCCCACAGAGTTCTAGATTATACCTGATCAGGTCCTGTGGATTCATCCACTTCTATCTGTTTCAAGACATCCAGCACCTCCTCCTCTGTAATATGGACATTTTCCAAGATGTCACCATCTATTTCCCTACATTCTACATCTACCATGTCCTTCTCCACAGTAACACTGATGCAAAATACTCATTTAGTATTTCCTCCATCTCCTGTAGCTCCATTTAGAGGCTGTCTTGCTAATCTTTTCTCCTCCCCCCCCATTTTTTCTCTCCCAATCTCTTCCCACTCCCATCTCTCTCTCCATCCTTCATTATCACCCTCCCCCCACCTACTCTTTTTCTCCCACAGCTTTCTGTACCAAATCTCAACCCCTTTCTCTCACCTCTACTTCATTCCATTCTTTTCTACCTCATCTGTCTGTTCTTCCCTTCTTGTCTGTATCCCCACAACCACCTCACTCTCCAATGCAACTGTCCCTCTCTTGGCCTTTGGCTCTTCCTTCCCTGCCCCCCACACCCTCACTCTCTGCCACTTGACCTGCTTTGTTGTAATCCACTTGCTGTCCATGACCTGTCCCCACTTCCTGTGGTGGTTAGACTCCCTTCTCCGCAAGGCGTCTGGCGACATTTTCAGGTGTCAAAGGATCCTGCACCAGCGCAAGTTAAAGAGAGTAGTTGTACAAATTTCGATTCAAACTTCCTGGAATCCAGTGTCTGGGAATGTCCAGGTCCCAATTTTGCCACTGTTGCTTTCAGAATACAGTTCCCCTGGCACACTCCGATGGTTGAGAAACAAAGCTAGATTCCTCTGGAGGTGAGAGACCTGGAATCACCTCCTCCTGATGGACTGCCATTTTTTTTTCAGCCGGTTCCATACCAGGCATACATAGGAGGTATCAAGCCGCAGCAGAAGATAAAGATTATTGGGACTGTGAACGTCAAACCTTACAGGTGTGGAAATTGAATAGAAGACTGTGTTTAAAGACATAGCGTTTAATGTTCTTTACAAATTGTTTGAAATTATTTGAACCCTATTGTTGGACAAGCCAGTCTGCGCAACACCTCAATTTCACAATTGTCAGTCTTGTGTTCATTTCCAACCGTGGTCTCATCCTGTTGAATCTTCATAAATATCACCACCCTTAGATTCTCGAGTGTTTGTGCTTTTCCTAATTCTGACCTCTTACACACCCTTACTTCTCTTTAATAGTGTTGTGGTGATGTCACTGCACTAGTAATCCAGGACCCCAGACTAATTTTCTGAGGATATGTACTTAAATTTTACCATAACAGGTGATGAAAATTGAATTCAATAAAAATCTGACATTAAAAAGCTGACCATGCAACTACTGTTGATTGTCATAGCGAATGGGGAAGGAAATCTGCTATTCTTATTTGGTCTGGCCTATATGTGACTCAAGACCCACAGCAATGGAATTAACTCTTACTTGCCCTCTGAATAATTTAGAATGGCCTAGCCAGTGATGTTTGCATTCCATGAATAATAATAATTCCAAAAATCAAAACAGGAGTTTCAAATCTTTTTCTGAATTGGATCCCATTTCAAGGGTGGAAAATTGTCATGATCCCTCAGACCTGAGACAGTTCATGGAGGAGGGATGATGGGGTCTGACCATTTTGTTACTCAAGTCAAGGTCTTGAGTTTGGCTTTGATTTGGGTTATTCAGGCCAGGCCAGTCATTTTGAATAATCTCACAGTTGGTCACACAATCATCGTTCCATGGCAGCCATTGCTGCTGTCGACCAACGTTTTGGCACATGACTCTCACTTTGGAATGCTCTGCTTTACATGGTTTTGTTCCTGAATGAAGTTCTTCAGTGATGACATTGCTAAGTGCCCATTATGTAAGACCAGTGGATTTGTTTGTAATTTTGACACAATTTGAATTCAACGTTATCCCTTGTTTGATATCTGATCCAATACTCCCCAGATACTTATAGAATTGTGTTTGTCTATTTTTATTACTTGAATGATTGCTCCATGTTTTTAACCTGTTTACGGGAATGTTTCTCATATAAGTGTGACTCTGCTGTTCAACCTTCAGGGAGTGAACATTTTCCTTGGTTTACCTATGGTAATTTTTGTTTCGAACAGAGGAGGCCCCAAGAACAAAGAAAATTTACAGCCCAGTAACAGACCCTTCGGCCCTCCAAGCCTGTGCCGTCCAAATCCACTGTCTGAACCTATCGCCCAATTCCTAAAGATCTTTATCCCTCTGCTCCCCACCTACTCATGCATCTGTCCAGACGCACCTTAAATGAATCTACCGTGCCTGCCTCTACTCCCTCTGTTGGTAACACGTTCCAGGCACCTACCACCCTCTGTGTAAAGTATAAAGATGTGTAAAGTTATGCAAGGCCCAGCAAAGAGTGCCTAAGCAGCGCCTGCTCCATTTAACATAAATTGCAATAAACTGGAGTCAGTGATGTTGAGTAATTTTCGAAAGGAGTGGGAAGAGTTGAACATAACATTTTTACACCTTGGATGTGGTTGATTTCTTGAAAGAGTGATGGAGGTAGAAAAAACACATCTTGTTTAAAGGGTGGGTGAATATTATTATCCCAGATTTCCTTTGCCTTACCATTGATGGCCGCTAAGTTCTGAAATTCTCTACCTAAAACTCAATGCCTTTCTATCCTGTATAAAACTCAAATCATCTCCAAGTTGATGTTGTGTCTGTTTTTTTTCAGGTTTACCATTAATCTGAAGGTGAGTTATTATGACAACATCGCCCTCCACATCAATCAAAGATTTGATGAAAATGCAGTAGTGAGGAACAGTTGCATCAACAAGAACTGGGGCACAGAGGAGAGGAACCTGCCATTTCTCCCATTTTTGCCTGGTCAAACATTTGAGGTATGCTTTCTGCACGTTGCGTGGTCCTGATCAGACTTGCTGTGGATGAAATAAAAGCAAAGTATTGGAGAAACTTAGCAGGTCTGGCAAGATCTATGGACAGAAAGAGAGTTAATTAGAATATTGCGTTTAGAATACTGTGTACAGTTCTGGTCGCCACATTACCAAAAGGATGTGGACGCTTTGGAGAGAGTGCAGAGAAGGTTTTTTTAGATTAGATTAGATTACTTACAGTGTGGAAACAGGCCCTTCAGCCCAACAAGTCCACACCGCCCCGCCGAAGCGCAACCCACCCATACATTTACCCCTTACCTAACACTACGGTCAATTTAGCATGGCCAATTCACCTTCCCTGCACATCTTTCTGACTGTGGGAGGAAACAGGAGCACCCGGAGGAAACCCACGCAGACACGGGGAGAACGTGCAAACTCCACACAGTCAGTCGCCTGAGGCTGGAATTGAACCCGGGTCTCTGGCGCTGTGAGGCAGCAGTGCTAGCCACTGTGCCACCGAGCCGCCCATGTAGCTGTTGCCTGGTGGAAGGTGCTAGCTATGAAGACAGGTTGAGTAGGGTAGGATTATTTTCATTAGAAAAAAGGAGATTAAGGGTGGACCTGATTGAGGTCTACAAAATCATGAAGGATGGACAGAGATAAGCTTTTTCCCAGGGTGAGGGATTCAATAATGAGAGGTCACACGTTCAAGGTGAGAGGTGAAAAGTTTAAGGGGGGATACATGCAGAAAATACTTTACACAGAGGGTGGTAGGTGCCTGGAACATGTTACCAACAGAGGTAGTAGAGGCAGGCACGGTAGATTCATTTAAGGTGTGTCTGGACAGATGCATGAGTAGGTGGGGAGCAGAGGGATATTGATCTTTAGGAATTGGACGATAGGTTTAGATAGTGGATTTGGATCGGCATAGGCGTAAAGGGCTGAAGGGCCTATTCCTAGGATGTAAATTTTCTTTTTTTTAATATTTCTAATGATTCTTCTTCAGAACTGTTCTGAAGCACTGTCATCCTGACCGTGGAACATTCATTCTCGTTCTGTCTGCACAGAAGCTGTCACACCTGCTGGGTTTCTCCAATGTTTTGTTTTGATTTCGGTTTCCAGTTTTTATTTTCTGTGAATAAGGCTGGTTTTGGAATACTAACTGTGTGTCTGTTAACTTTGAGCTCAACACTAGAACAATAATGAATAGTTTTCCATTGAGGGAAAACATTCCTAATCCCTCTCTCAGTGCATTCTATTTCCACATTGACCAAATGTGGTTTGGGATTTATACTGAAGTCAAGCACTCCACTTGACTGCAACTTGAACATCTTGAGGCTGGGCAGCTGAGATTCCTTCCCCATCCCAGCCATTTCCCATCCTAGTCACCCGGGTGTGGGTCTTGCATCACTTTAGGCCAGCACAGATTGTAGTGTAAATCCAGTGTAAAGCTGTATCTTAAATTAATCTGGGTGCGTTGCTGTGTTGCCTGGGCTTACAGGAGTTTTTTGAAGAGCTGACAGAAAGGGTTAATGAGGGCTCACTATGCTATACATGAATGTCCAAAACGCATTTGACTTTCAACAGATTTTTGAGGAAAGTTCTGGATCACTATATGAAAGGGACACCGGTAACATGGATTCAAAATTGGCTAGGAGATAGAAATTAAGAATAATGGTCAATGGATATTTTTCAGGCTGAAGGAATGTTTGAAGTGTAGTTCCCCAGGGGTCAATATTGGGACCCTTACTTTTCCTGATTTATATTAATGATCTGGATCTTGGTGTGCAGTGGACAATTTCTAAGATTTCTGATGACACTAGACTTGGAAGAACTGTGAGGAGGATAGTGTGGATTTCAAAAGGATGTTTACAAGTAAGAGGGGATGGATAGGTGGTAGATTAGTTTTGATTCAGAGATATGTGAGGTAATGCACTTTGGTCAGAAGAACACTGAAAGACAATATAAAATAGGGAGTATAATTTTAAAGTGAGCTGGGTGTGTATGTGTACAGATCATTGAAGGTGACAGAACAAATAGAGAAAAAAGTTAACAAAATACACAGCATCCTTGGCTTTATTAATACAGTGCAAGAGCAAGGGGTTGAAGCTGAACTTGTACAAATGACTAGTTAGATCTCAGCTGGAATATTGTGTACGGATGTGGGCACAATATTATAGGAAAGATGTGAATGTATTAGAGAGAATGCACAAGTGATTTGCTATGAATGGTTTCAAGTATAAGAAACTTCAGCTTTGAGGATGGACTGAAGAGGCTGGGACTGTTCCCTGGAAGGAAGAAAACTGAGAGAAGATCTGATTGAGGTTTTCAAAATCATGAATAGGCTGGATTTGATTTGATTTATTATTGTCACATGCACCTAGGTACAGTGTGCAGTACAGGCATAGAATACCAAATAAAGTGCATTAGGATAATAGAACAGGGCGATGAATACAATGTTACAGCTGCAGAGAAGGTGCACAAAGAGTGAGATCAACATTTAAAATATGAGAGGTCCATTCAGAAGTCTAATAACAGCGGGGAAGAAGCTGTTCTTGAATGTGTTTGTATGTGTGTTTAAGATTTTGAATGTCCTGCCCTATAGAAGAGGTTGGAAAAGATTATAACGAGGGTAGGAGGAGTCTTTGAGTCCTGAGGCAGCGAGAACTATAGTTTTTGTCGATGGATGGGCAGGTTGGCTGACGTGATGGACTGGGCTGTGTTCACAACTCTCTGTAGTTTGATACAGTCCTGGCAGAGCAGTTGCCATATCACTCTGTGATGCATCCAGATAGAATGCTTTCCCTGCTGCGTCTGTAAAAATTGGTAAGAATCTTCACAGGATTTCCTCAGCCTCCTGAGGAAGTAGAGGTGTTGTTGTGCTTTCTTGACTGTTGCATCAACGTGGATGGACCAGGACAGGTTGTTGGTGATCATCACTCCGAAGAACCTGAGACACTCTCGGCCATCTCTGCCTCAGCTCCATTGCTGTAGACAGGGGTAAGCCCTCCACCTTGTGACTTGAAGTCAATGACCAGTTCCTTCATTACGCTGATGTTGAGGGAGAGTTTGTTATCTTTACACTACACCTCTATCCTTTTTCTGTATTCTGTCTTGTCATTGTTTGAGATCTGGCCTACAGTAGTAGGTAGTTTCGTCGGTAAACGTGGGGTTAAGATGAAATTTGGTGACACAGTCATGAGTGTGTAGGGAGTATAGTAAGGGGCTGAGTATGCAGCCTTGCAGAGTGCTGGTGTTGAGGATTATTGTGGAGGTGTTGTTTCCTATTCTCACTGATTGTGGTGTGTGGGTCAGGAGTCACGGATCCAGTTGCAGATGGCAGAACAGAGACCTAAGTCCCAGAGTTTGGAGATTAATTTGGGTGGAATTATATCGTTGAAACTGGAGCTGTAGTCAAAATGTAGGACCCTGACATGGGTATCCTTGTTATCCAGATGTTCCAGGGATGAGTATAGGGATGGCAAGATGGAAAGAGTAGGTGGGGTGAAACAAGGGTGATGTCAGAATTGAAATGGGAGATGACTGGAAGGTTAGGCTGGCCCCAAACAGTCCTCCCAATTACCACCGCCCTCACCTCCATCCAGGGTCCCAAACAGTCCATTTAGGTACCAACCTTCCTCACCTCCATCCAAAGCCCCAAACAGTTCTTCCAGGTGTAACAAAACCTGCATTGCCTCCACCATAGTTTATTGCTCCCAATGTGGTTTTCCCTACTTCGGTGAGACCAAACATAAACTAAGTGAACATTTGGGCCTGAAAGGGCTAGCCTGACCTCCTGGTCAATGCCCATTTCAATTCTTCCCACTCCCTCTCTGACATATCCATCCTTGGCCTTCTCCATTCCCACAGTGAATCAGATCACAAATTGGAGGAATACCTTATCTTCTCCTGGGCAGCCTGGAGCCCGGAGGACTCAACATTGAGTTCTCCAATTTCAAATAACCTTCCCACCCATTCCCTGACTCCCTTTCCAGCCCTACCAACCCTTCCTTCCAACAGGATTCATGCCTCCCATCAACCAACCACTACCCACTACCTGTGCTCACCTATCACTATCTCACCATTTCACCTGTCTCCCTACCATAACTCTCTGACCCACCGCCTTTATCTGCAATTCGCCCTACTCCAACCTCCATTCCTGAAGAAGGGTTATACCCAAAATGTTGACTTCTCCACCTCCTGATGCTGCATGGCTTGCTGTGTTTTTCCAGCCTCCTGCTTGTCTACTCAGTAGGTTTGAACATGAGTATTCCTAACCCCAACTCACACTTCCTGTTGAAAATGGCCTCCCACTGGGAGTCGGGATATGGTGATTTTGCTGTTAAATCCTACCGTCAAAGTAGATGCACTCAGAATTGTAGGATCAGGTGGCACACATGGACAGTTTTGCACTTGGTCCACGGCCCAGCTATGGATAGGCTTTCTTTGGCTTTCAGTTGGACTTGGATGGCTGTTTTTGAGCAAGTATGGCTCTTGTCTGTACATTTTGATGGTTCAGGTGGATATTAAAAATCCTATAGCACAACTCTAATAGTGTGAGAGTTTTTCCAATGTTCTGGTGAACCAGGCACCACCAGTCAACAAATTGATATTGTTCTTGTTGCTAATTTTGGATGCTGCATTGAAAATGTGATGCTTTGAGTGACAACTCTTCTGTGAACATTCTTAGAGTCACAAAAAGTCTTTAGCATCACATTTTAAATGCAAGTATCCAAAATTACCAACAAGTGGTGCCTGGTAATCCAATGTAAACACCTATCCTTTGTTGCTCAGGACTTTGTATCTAATCAATCATAGAAGAGTATTTTAAATTTGGCAACTATTGATACATTTTTAATTATATCTTGTTAGATGCAGATTATGATTCAACCAATCTGCTACAAGATCTTAGTCAATGGAAGACACCTCTTCAACTTCAACCATCGTGTGCAGCCTCTGAATCATATCGATCAATTGGAGGTCACTGGTGATGTCAGTCTTTCCCTTGTGGAATACTAATATTTTGAAGTAAACATTCTGCTGAATTTTATCCTTGGTAGAATACTTTCCCCTTCACAAGTACAAATTCTTTTAGGTTTGTCTTTTCTAGAAGAATAATCCTTTAATCTCAATCGTTAATCTAAATCCCCCTTCCACAGGGCCTAATCTGTGGTGATTTTGTTTGAGTGTAGTGAAGAAAGTCAACACCTCACTTGCATGATTAATAGCAGTGATTCATGTGGATCTCGTCTACTGTTTGAGTTTTCCCCCTCCCCTTATTCCATACCCATCACAGCGATTTATAAAATCATACAATGACACAGAAAAGAAGAAGGCCTTTCAGTCTATTCGGTCAATACCATTTCTTAGAAAGAGCCATCCATATAGACCTACTCTCCTCTGAAAACACACAACAGTTTATAAAGGAGATATTGACCATATCATGAATTTGCTGTAGCATCTTGTGGAAATCCATGTGACATACCAAGATGGTGGCCAGCAGATAACATTGAGGAGAACCCAAACGTTTGTTCAAAACACAAACATCTGTGAAATAAAATGCTCCATAGTCTTTTCACGTGGAGCACAGGTGTAGGAGAAGGCCATTCCACCTCCTGTTAGATCATGCCTGACCTGTAGCTTAACTTTATTTACAGACTTGTTTCTAGTTCCAGGTTTCCACAACCCTTTGTTCTTCTTAACATTTAACCTCCCCCACCCTACCTCCATTTAAACAACATGGCTTGAATTTTAAGCTTTTGCCCTTTTGTTCTGGACTCCCGTTTAACCTTCTCACCAGCGACTACAGTTTCTCTCCATCTCAGACGGCAATCGTGTTTAAATGTTGTTGTAAACTCTATAAAGACTGAATTATATCTTTTGACAGAACGTCTGTCTGTATAATACTCTAATGATGGAAGTCTTTAAAAATGTATACTGATGAAAACAACTTTTGCATGTTATTTGCTTGCTCCCATGTCAATGTTGTTGTCAATGTAACGGGTACGGAACTTGGCTATTGGTTTTTGCTCAGCAATTCTACTTTGTTGTGTACCTCGAAGACCACATCAGAGGACGCTTACCCAAAGATCAGAGGCTAAATGTGCTTGACTGCTGAACCGTTCCCCGACTGGGAGGGAACATTCCTGTCTGGCGATGGTTGTCGGTGTCTGTTTGTTCGTTATCATCGCATCTGCATGTTCTCGCCATTATATCATACCATAGACAACATTGGCCGAGTCACGAGTATATGCCGTGAAGACTTATGAAGACGGCCTCAACAGTGATCAAGCGTTCATGTCGCGTTATACCTAACCCCACCTATATCTGCAAAATCTTCCTTACTGTCCTGTTTTGACACTATCACCATGACGAATTGTTATGATCTCTCGACCTTAATTAGTTTATACAGTTTGGATTACTTACTACTTTGGTTAGTCCCTCAACTCTTATATCTATCATATTATTCCAGGCATTTGGTTTGCCTCCAGCACCACTTTATTTTTAATTCTTTGTAATTATCTCTCTCTGCCCCATTTAATCAGTTTATAGGCCGTCCTTTTGCTTGTTATTCAGCTAGGTCTGTGTGCTTCTCTCTCACTTCACTTGACAAAGGAGCTATGTTCTGAAAGCTTGTGATTTCAAATAAATCTGTTGGACTATAACCTGGTGTCATGTGAGTTCTGACTTTGTCCACCCAAATCCAACACATCGTAAGCCAAGAAACTCATTCCCCAGCTGGTCCACGGCTTTCCTCCAGTGCCTCTCTCCTGCTTTGATTTGATTTGATTTATTACTGTCATGCGTACCCAAGAACAGTGATAGGTGTTGGCCTTATGTGTTTTACTGGCAGATTGCACTAAACAAGTGCACCTGGGTAACAGAACAGAGTACAGGCTACAATGTTACAGCTACCAAGAAGGTGCAGAGAGAGATCAATATGAACATTGAACAGGTCCATTTAAAATTCTGGTAACAATGGGGAAGAAGCTATTTGTGTGTAGACAGAAGAGGGTATAAATTGGGGTGGGAGGTGTTTTTGATTATGTTGGTTAGTTTCCTAATGCAGCTGGCAGTACAGATGGAGTCAATGGATGGGAGGCTGGTTTGCATGATGGACTGGTCTGTGCTCTCAACTCTCTGTGGGTTCTTTGGAGCTTGGGAAGAGCAGTCATCATACCATGTCGTGATGCATCCAGATAGGATACTTTCGATAGTGCACCTATAAGTATTTGTAAGAATCTTGATGAACTTGCTGAATTTCTTTAGCCTCTTGAGGAACTAGAGACGTTGCTGCACCTTCTTGACAGTAGTATCAATGTGGGTGGACCAGGTGGGATTGTTAGGAACTTGACATTCTCGACCTCGGCATTACTGATGCAGACAGACGCGTGCCCTCCACCTCACTCCCTGAGGTCAATAACCAGCTCCTTCGTTTTGCTGACATTGATGAAGAGATTGTTGTCCTTACATCATGCCATTATGCACTCCTCCTGGACTTGTTGTTGGTGCAGAGATGCAAACAATGGTTAAATCTAATGGCATCAGATCAAATATAGGCTCTGAAACCTTCTGCTGATTACCCCCAATGATCTCCGTCAGCCAATGGATCAGAAGCCCTGCATGTTGAACACTATTTGAGAAAAATAGCACAGACAAAAGAGAAAAATAGCATACTGAGTGGCAAGAGAACAGAATATACACTGAGTGGGGGATCTCAAGATCCATCACTAAGGAATCACAACTTAGTAGCACTGTGGAATCAAAGAATTGTTATAACACCAAAGAAAGCCTTTATATACCAACAGATAAATTAGGAGCAGGAGTAATTATTCAGCCCCTTGAATCTGTTTCACCATTCAATAAGGTCATGGCTGATTTGTTTGTATTTTGAATTCTACATTCCCATCTACCCTGATAACCCTTGATTCTCCTGCCTAACAAGGATCCATCAACAAATGCAAATATTCAATAATTTTTTTTCAGCCAGACAGTGTTGAGAATCCACAACTCACTGCCTGGATGAGTATGTGGCTGGACAGGCCGGCCAAAATAATTGATTTATGATGACCTTCAATAAAGTGGCCAGATATTACAGCATGCTGGGAAATGTGATGTGACTAAAGTGACAATGTCAATCCCCATGCTGCAGAATGCAGACAGGCTGCAGCTACCCACATCGGTTTGCAAACAGACAGCTGCAAAGCCTGCAATACACACCTGAAGTTGGACTTGCATGGGACAATGGAACATCGCCTTTGGGACAATTGGGAGCATTGATTCATTTCCCAGACTTGGAGGTGCCTAGCACCCTCGTTTGGAGAAGGCTATATGCTCCCAGCACCTAACATTATGGACGCCTAAGGGCCACCTTGCCATCAACGTGCCAACCCCTATCAGTATAATCGAACCTGATCAATCCATTGGCAGATTCTCAAGAGCCCCCTGAAAGGGTGTGTGATGATGCTGCTCTTTTAACAAAGTTCTGGTGTCCTTGGTTTCTTTTTTCAAAGTGGTCATAAGGACACAGACTCGGGGAGGTCTAGGTTTGAAGGGTTTTAGGGCCAATTTGATTATAGCTAACAGATACTGCCTCAGGCAAAAGGCTTTCAGAAAACACTTGTACAATGAAAGGGGAGTTGCCAGTTCTTCCAGCTCAGCTTCTCTCTGGTTTGGCTTGGCTTTTGTAAGCAGTCAGTTGTGAAGCTGCTGAACCGAAAGAAGCAGGTCCATCCTGATCCTCCCTCTCTCTGATATCTCTCCTGTAAGACACTGTGTTTGATTTGACCTTTTTTGGCAAGGAGCATTTTATGGGGATTGTTGCAAGTGTTTGGATTAGCATAATTAAGTTGGGACAATCTGCTGGGTTTTCAAATAGGTTAAATTTTTCTGCACTCTCTTCTCTTTTGTTTGTGCTTCATTCGGTAATCCTGCAAATACATTGTTTTGTTTACAACTAAATGGTTGGGCCAGCTGTATCACTTCTGGAATATCCACCTTAAAGCAACCAGCAAATTTAGGGTCCGGACTAATTCCATGAAATGTTTTGAAGGATAAGAATCGCTGCAAAATCCCTTTCAGGGGGGTCACTCAAGAATAACCACTGAAAGACACTCCTGAGACTCTCAGGGCCACCCTGCTATCAAGCTGCCAAACTCTATCAGGATAATTGAACCTGATCAATCCATTGGCAGATTCTCAAGACCCTTCTGAGGGTCTTATGGAGCCCAGCCAAGTTCTAGTGTGGTGTATATGATTATGCAAAATTAAGTTAAAGCATAAGTTTGTAGTGTTTATTGTTAGCTTATAGCATACTTTATTGTTCTAATATTAATTGTGTCAAGTAAATGAGTATTATTGAGCATCGTTACTAAGAGTTGCCTCACAGTTCTTTTGTTGAATATAAGAATTTAAACAGAGTGTGGCAAGCGCAATAGGTGGGAGGGGTAGAAACCCTCATAACATTTAAGAAGCATTCAGATGTACACTTGTGATGCTAAGGCATGTAAGACTTTGGACCTAGTGAGATTAGAATTGTTTGGTGATTTTTTTTTGATGTACAAAGGGCCTATTTCTGTGCTGTAGATTTCAAGACTCTCGTCTCACTGCCTTCTGAGGACAAGGGGTCCAAAACTGTACATGCCTTTGAAAGAAGCTGTTTCTCCTTATCTCTGTCCTTGTAGAGTGACTGCTAAGTTGTAAATGGTGTGCCCAATGAAAGAAACTTTGTTTTTGCATTCAGCTTGTCAAGACATTTCAGGATCTTATACAATTCAAGAAATTCATATGATTTTTTTATTCATCCTACCAAAATGTCCAACATTTTCCTCTGTCTGAGAGATTTTTGTCTACTCACTCAAGCTAACAATGCCCACTCACCCCCTATCAATGGGTGGCATGGTGACTCAGTGGTTAGCACAGCTGTCTCACAGGTCAAGGGATTCCAGTTTGATTCAGAACAATGAACCTGCATTCTTGTTCAGCAACATTCCCCAGGACCTTACCATTAAGTATATAAACCTGTCCCGATTTCCCTTACCAAAATACAGCACCTCACATTTATCTAGATTAAACTTCATCTGCCACTGTCGGTGAGTTCTATCGAATTTCTGGACAATGGCAACCCCCAAGATGTTGATAGCAGGGGTTCAATGATGGTAACATCATTGAATGCTGTTTGTAATAAGATCATTCCAATACTTTGTATTTTCTTTGTATAAGAAACTTTCATGTTATTTTGCTAAAACTACATTGGCAGCCTCTTGTGAATATATAACAAAAACAGGAAGTGCTAGAGGAATGCATCAGGTCTGCTAGCATCTGTAGAGAGAAAAACAAAGTTACCACTTAAAATCCAGTGACCTTTCATCATTACACTGAACTATGCTTGACCATTGTGTTAAATAAAAGGGAAAGTTGAATTTATGGTTTGTCAAGCTGGGTTTCATTCTGGGAACTGACGTGTCCATTATTATGATCAATGCTGGGGTCATAACAATATGAACTGCAAGGAGAAAATACAGGAAGGATCGGAAATAATTCAACTAGAGACTAAGTAAATCTCTGTCATATACAATACAGCTCAACAGTCACTCCCCCAGAGTAAAGTTGTTAATGCGCCACCAAATCATGTTTACATTTGAATTTTTCCTACGTATGAAAGTGTACAAGCTGGTGTGCCAGAAGGCTGATAGCAGAGAGAACCTGTTCCCACAACAGAACAGTCTGTTTCTGGTGTGACTACATCAATTAACTTCTAGTTTTTAAAGGGAACTGTATCCTTTCCCATAGTTTCCAAATTTTTATGGATTCTCAGTTATGAAGGTGCCCTTTTGTCTCTTCAGGGTAGATGATCAATTGAGGCCTCATTTCCATACATGCTGACTGTTATAATCATCTTGGCCATGGTTCTGAAGAGGGGAGATTCACCAGAGTTCATACATCCTCCGATTTTCTTACAGATCACTTGAGACTCTGTTTTTAGTTTTCCCCTTTTTTATTTGAGCATTTGCAGGGGAGAATGCACAACTAGTCAGGCTGAGATACAATCTTCCAGATTCAAATACAATAAGTGCTTTGTACTTTATTCTTATTATAACTGATAACTTTGATCTCTAGTCTGCTCTGGTAGAATCCAACTGACATCCTTCAGACAGTAACTTGTTATACTACCTTATCACAATTCATTTTACCTGCATCTTTCCATATAAGATACTAGCTACATTCTTGCAGTGTCACTTAACCACTTTATACCAGCTAGGCAGTGATAATGTATTGGGTCTAACCCAGTTTGAGAGTCATACAGCATGGAAACACCCCATGCCAACCAAGCTGCCCAAACTAAACTAGGCCCACTTGCCTGCATTTAGTCCCAATCCCTGTAAACCTTTCCTATTCATGTACCTATCCAAATGTCTTTTAAATGTTCTAACTGTACCTACATCTACCATTTTCATTCCACTTTACAACCACCCTCTGTGTGAAAAGGTTCTTTTAAATCTTTCTCCTCTCACCTTAAATATATGACCCCTATTTTGAACTCCCTCACCCTAGGGGAAAACTAACTTTGCTCTTCACTTTATCTATGTCCCTCATGGTTTTATAAACTTCTATAAGGTCACCCCTCAACCTCCTATGCTCCAGTCAAAAGAAATTCCCAGCCAATCCAACCTCTCCTTATAAATCAAATCCTCCAGTCCTGGCAACATCCTGGTAAATATTTCGTGAAGCTTCTCAAATTTAATAATATTCTAGCAATTTTGATTTTTCCTATAGCAGGGCAACCAAAACTGTACACAGTACTCCAGAAGTGGCCTCACCAATGCTCTGTACAATCTCAACATGACATCCCAACTCTTATACTCAATGCTCTGAACAATGAAGGCAAGCACCTTATAATGCCTTATAAAATCTGTCTACCTGTGACACAACTTTCAAAGAACTATGTACCCCTAGGTCTCTGTTTAACATCACTACCCAGGACCCTACCATTAACTGAAAGGTCACACTAGGCGAAAGTAAGTACTGCAGATGCTGGACATTAGAGTCAAGAGAGTGGTGCTGGAAAAGCACAGCGGGTCAGGCAGCATCCGAGGAGCAGAAAAATCAACGTTTTGGGCAAAAGCCCTTCATCAGGAATGAGGCTCGGAGCCTTGCTGGTGGAGAGATAAATGGGAGGGGGAGGGGGAGGGGGCTGGGGCTGGGGTGGGCGGGGGGGGGGGGGGAGGTATTTGAGAATGCAACAGGTGGATGGAGGTGGGGGCAAAGGTGATAGGTCAGAGGGGAGGGTGCAGCGGATAGGTGAGAAGGAAGATGAACAAATGGGACAGATCATGAGGGCGGTGCTGAATTAGAAGGGCTTTCTGCTGCTATACTTGTAACTATTACATTCATATTTGTACGTGAATTCATCATTAACAAAACTCCCTCCCCATTATCAGTGAGAATTGTGCCAGTGTTCCAAGTCCGGTTTCTATTATCTTATCTACAATTATTTTCTTATCTTTACTACGTATTATTGTTATCAGACAAAATCTGGTTGTTAAATATACAAGGTATAAAAGGAAATTATTTATTTGTTCCACATATTCAAGTCCATAGCCACTACCTCATTATAATCTCATACTAAGGTTGGACTTACTGTAGACTGCTGTCAAAGAATCATGTATGTCTTCTGTTATTAATATAGGCATTGTTGTGTGCCAACTTAAACATTTTTCAGTTTTTTCTGTAAAACTTGCAAATGATAATAAGTGACTATTCTATCCCATCTTTGCCAGAACAGAAGTCTGCACTGACAAAAAAAACCCCATCAACCATCCACACAGTGGGCGGCACGGTGGCACAGTGGTTAGCACTGCTGCCTCACAGCGTCAGAGACCCGGGTTCAATTCCCGCCTCAGATGACTGACTGTGTGGAGTTTGCACATTCTCCCGGTGTCGGCGTGGGTTTCCTCCGGGTGCTCCGGTTTCCTCCCACAGTCCAAAGATGTGCAGGTTAGGTGAACTGGCCACGCTAAATTGCCCGTAGTGTTAGGTAAGGGGTAAATGTAGGGGTATGGGTGGGTTGCGCTTTGGCGGGTCGGTGTGGACATATTGGGCCGAAGGGCCTGTTTCCACTGTAATGTAATATCATGACATTTCAAGTGCTCCTGTAAGTACTTTTTGAAGGTTGTAAGGTTTCCTACCTGGCAGTGAATTCCAGATTCTCACTATCCTCTGGCTGAAACAACTCTATTTCAAATTCCCCCAGAATGAGATCTGGAGGACAGCAGCGAGGCAGCTGATGAGTCCAGAGTGGGACTCTGGAATCTGGTATCGGCTGCCACATCGACAGAGGCTTGTGGTAGCTCAACATTGAGGTGATTTCCTAGTATCCAGCAGCCCTGGAATCCTTTGGGCAGCTTTTGTGATGTCTTCCCATGATCAGCAATGAGATAGGTCCTTGGAGCAGTTTTTGTGGAGTCTTGTGGCGTGGACGACCTGCTTCAGTGGCGGCTCCTGGCCCAGTATTCCAGCAGCCCTACGTGATGGTCTTGCAGCAGTACTGGCTTTTTCTTTACCCAAGAGCTGGGCATTGAACTAAGGTAGATTTTATTTTAAGAAAACAAGTTTTTAAAAAAATTATATATGTCTTCTGTTACTAATGTAGGCATCATGGTGTGGCAACTTAAACACTTTTCACTATTATTTTTGTAAAACGTGCAAATGATAATAAGTGGTTATTCTATCCAATTTTTGTCAAGATTGTGTACCAAGAATCAAACCATTCCTGTATTAAATAAACGTTCAATGTCTCTGCTTCAACTACTTTTTCTGGAACAGAGTTCCAAAGACTCATGACCTTTTGAGAGAAAACATTTCACCTCATCTCTATTTTGAATTGTCAATGAAAACATTTTAAACTAGAAGAGATCCTTTCCACGTCTACCATATCAACTCCTCCGGGGCTTATATATTTGAATCAAGTATTCTCTTACTCTTCTAAAATCCAGCCTGCCTAGGTTTTTCTACTAAGACAACCCCCTAATTCCAGCCATTAGTCTGGTAAGCCTTCTTTGAAATGCCACCAATGCACTTATATCCTTCCTTGAATAAATTGACTATGCAGACTTACAAATGTGGTCTCACCAGTACTCTATATAAATTAAGCATAATGTCCCTAATTTTGTGTTCAACTCTCCTTGCAATTAACAATAGCATTCCATTAGTTATCCTAATTACTTGCTGTACCAGCACATCAACCTTTTGTGATTCATGTATGAGGACACTTCTTTTCCATCTCAGAACGTTCAATCTCTCACCATTTTCTTTCATTTATCCTGCAAAATGGTAAATTTCCACATATTTCATATTTGCCAGATCTTTGGCCACTCACGTAACCAAACTCTATCTTTTGATAGCCTTCTTCTGTCCTCTTTACAACTTACTTTCCTATCTATCACTATGTCATGATCAATCTTACGTTGTGTCCTTTCATCTAAGTCACTGAGAATAAGTTGTAGCCAGTTGAGGTCACACTCCCGTGGCACACCTTGCCAAGCTGAAAAAGACCCATTCATACCCACCATCTGCTTCCGGTTAGCCAGCCAATCTTCCAACCATGTCAATATGTTACCTCTTACACCATGGATGTTTATTTTCCACAATAATCTTTGATGTTAAACATTATCAAACGTCTTCTGGAAATTTAAGTACAGTACATTTACTAATTCATCTTTACAACATGGTGAGTTCCACGTGAGTTTTCTTTTGGTAAATCATACTAACTCTGCCAAATTACCTTGAATTTAAGTGCCCTGTGATAATTTTCAGAACAAATTATTACATTTTCCTTATGCCAGATGTTAAGCTGGCTTGTTGTTTCCCGTTTTCTGTCTCCATCGCTTTATAAAGAGAAGGGATTTATTTGCTATTTTCTAATCAAATGGAACCTTGCCCGAATCTATAGCTGTGGAAAATTAAAAACAATGCATCTGTAATGTTAAGAGATTGAATGGGAAGACTATATCCTGGCCACAGAGAAAAAGGTCAATCTCTGCACAGATACATGGTACACCATTGGCGTGGCCCATAACTTTGGCCAGCTATGGTCCCAGCGAGGATTCCTGACCTCTTCAGGCATCCGTATTCACAACACACTTTATGTCCAAAATCTCCTTAAGGCCATCCTCCTCCTGAAGCAATTGGCCATAATCAAACATGCTGCCCACGTCACAGACACTACAGATGTCAGCCATAGCAATGACAGAGCTGACCAAGCCGCCAAGGATGTGGCAAGGGCTTGCAATTCAATTGTCTCCACTATTAACCGGCAGGCACCCAACCGAAAACCTGCCTCAAAAACAAAAGATATTTCAGACATTGTCACGGTGTGGTGTTTACAGGGAGACACCCCGATTCAGAAAAGCAGATATGGAAGACGCATGGGATCACTCCAGCCGGTCAAGCACGTATACCTGATACCTTATTAACAATGCTCGTTGATTGCCTTCATACTGATACACACTTTGGCAAGGGGGGAGTTGAGTAGAATCATGTTGCGGACCTGGTGGCACCCCTGACTAGCCAAGGCAGTTCAAAAGTATGTCAGATTATGTTTGATATGTCAGCAAAATAATGCAGTCTAGGGTGCAGTATGTAACAGGAAAACCTCACTTGCTAGTGGGTCCATTTGCATGTATTCAGTTTGATTTTATTGAACTTCCGTGTGTACATTATAATAAGTATTGCCTTGTTGTTATTGATGTCTTCAGTAGACGGATTGAGGCTTCTCCCACTACCTCAATGGTGGTATGATTACTCCTAACAGAGATCATACTGAGGGTTTGGGGTGCTCCGACAGGTTAGTTCAGACAATGGCGCCCACTTGGTAGGGAAAGTTAACACAGAGCTGTGTGAAGTGTTACATATCCAGCAGCACCTCCATTGCGTCTACTACCCCCAGGTGTCAGGCATAGTGGAAAGGGCAAACGGGACCCTTAAAACCAAACTGACTAAGCTCGCATGTGAAATGGGCCTGAACTGGTTGAAGGTCTTGCGCCTTTGGCCCTGTATCATGAGGATTACCCCACACTCGACCACTGGGCTGTCGGCAGCCGAGATAATCTACGGCAGACCCAATAGGACCCCTTGGGATGCAGATACAAACCCAACCACCCGCGTAGACCTAAATATTATGGGAGAGGAAATGCAGGCATGCTTTTGGCAGCTAATCTCGTCTCTAAAGTTCCTTCACTCACAGGTCAGGAACGCCTTTTGATCACCGCCTCAAGCAGTCAACCGGGATTCGAACGACCCAAATAAACTTCCCAACCTGCAGACAGGAGAGCACGTGCTGATCAAAAACTTGGACCGCCCCTAGCTCGTTCCTCGGAAAGGACCGTACCAGGTGCTCCTACAAACACTGACTGCAGTTTGGTGTTTGGTCCTCACAAATGCCTTATGCGCCCAGAAACAATTTACCTGCAGGCATTGCCAGGTCAACCATGGAATGCTCACCTGCACCCGTGATGAGCAAAGGTGCTTACATGTTACTGCAAGACGGCCGTTCATTTGCGGGCACTGCAACGGTACCCACGTCAGCTCGGCGTTTTGGTCATGCCCTTTTTCTGATTACCAGCTGATTGGATTAAGAGGAAGCTCCAGCCAGGCCAGGAGCTGGCTGTACATGACAGCCACAAAGCAATTAAGTGCTACTGGGCCATCAGAAGATTGTGCCAGTGAAGAGATATAGGACAGATTGCAGCACTGACTATCCCGCTCAGTGTGATCCTGAATGGCATTCAGGAGGTTCTGCTCCTGTCACAAACCCACAGCCACTTCCACCTGGAAGGAAGGACAAGGCCAGCAGATACATGGAAACACCACCACCTGCAGGTTCTCCTCCAAGTCACTCACAATCCTGAACTGGAAATACATCACTGTTCTTTCACCGTCACTGGGTCAAAATCCTAGAATTCTCTCCCCAGTGGCATTATGGGCCAATTTAAAGCATGTGGACTGCAATGGTTCAAGGCAGCAGCTCGTCACCAGCAGCTCATCACCAGCTTTCAAGAGCAACTAAGGACAGGCAAAAAGTTCTGGCCAGCCAGCTACACTCATATCCCAACAATGAATAAAATAATTGTTTGATGTGGGCGGCACGGTGGCACAGTGGTTAGCACTGCTGCCTCACAGCGCCAGAGACCCGGGTTCAATTCCCGCCTCAGGCGACTGACTGTGTGGAGTTTGCACATTCTCCCCGTGTCTGCGTGGGTTTCCTCCGGTTTCCTCCCACAGTCCAAAGATGTGCAGGTCAGGTGAATTGGCCATGCTAAATTGTCCGTAGTGTTAGGTAAGGGATAAATGTAGGGGTATGGGTGGTTTGCGCTTCAGCGGGTCGGTGTGGACTTGTTGGGCCGAAGGGCCTGTTTCCACACTGTAAAGTAATCTAATCTAAATCTCTAACAAGGTGATTAAAATCAAAAACTAAAACAATAGCCCAGAAATTCCATACAGATTAATGTAGTTTAACTTCTTATTTAATTGATTTTAAGATTGAATCTGGTCAGATTAAAAAAAATATTCACTGGTTTGGTGCTGCAGATTTCTGGACAGGGGTCTCCTATGATGAACCTATCCAGGAATCCTTGATCATCGTAGAAATCATGCACCTTTTTTTAAAGTAGAGTGCTGTATTCTGAAGTTTAAAACTTCCAGCAGAGACGTGAAAGACTAAGTGAGAGGGTACGTTGGAAACAGTTGAAGGGTGACAGGTGGATGAGGTGGAGCATACTGGTAGTTGAGGGAATTAGGGTGCCAAGTGAAAGTAAGACATAAATGCACGGTAAGATGATGAGTGCTTACAGTAAGTTGGAGAGTTGTCATCACAGGTGAGGTCAGAATGTTGTGTTAAGGGTAGGTCTGGTGCTGCCAGGTCTGGTGGGCTCAGGTCAGGAGTGCGGCTTGTAAGGAAACCTAAGGTGGTGTCATTGGTAAGGACTAATGCTGAGTCAAACTTTCATTTTTTTCATCCTCTACCCTTTCTTGGAGAGCAATTGAGCTTAAGTGAGATGGAACTGTCAGAATTCTTAAACTTTAACGCTCTTTTCAAAGAGTTCTGGACACAGGAAAATTGTCCATTGGAATTTTCAATTTCCTTTCGCATCACTGATGCACAACTTCAGTTTACTCTGTTGAAACAACTACCTGGCCTATAAAGTATCTAGGTTAATGTCTTTCAACAATGCTTCCTGATTTACTCAAAATATCAAATTCCATCTCAGTTAAACAAGTGATCAACATCAGTAGGAACAAATACAGTTCAATCTTGGATGTGAATAACAGCATTATGAACAGCAGAATCCAGCCCTGCAGTCACAGGTGAAGTTGATGGTGTCTCAGCAGATCAGATGACTGAGTGAATCCTTTCCCACAGAGGGAGCAGGTGAAACGCTTCTGCCCACCGTGAGTGCGTTGGTGCTTCAATAGGTACCTTTTACTTTTAAATCTCTTCTCACATTCACAACACTGAAAAGGTCTCTGATCAGAATGGACAAGTTCATGTTCAATGAGATGGGATGACTGAGCAAATCCCTTCCCACACATAGAGCAGGTGAATGGCCTCTCCCCAGTGTGTGTTTGTTGATGTCGCAATAGATGGGATGAATCAATGAATCCCTTCCCACACACTGAGCAAGTGAATGGCCTCTCCCAAGTGTGAACTCGCTGGTGTGTCAGCAGATCCTTTTTGCTTTTAAAACTTTTTTCACAGTCAGAGCACTGAAATGGTCTCTTATCAGAGTGTGTGAGTTTATGTTCAGTGAGATGGGGTGATTGAGTGAATCCCTTCCCACACACAGAGCAGACAAATGGTCTCTCTCCAGTATGAGCACGTTGGTGCGTCAATAGGGCAGATGATTGAATAAATCCCTTCCCACATATACAGCAGGTAAATGGCCTCTCTCCGGTGTGAATACACCGATGAGTTTCCAGCTCATAAGGATAACTGAATTCCTTCTCACAGTCTCCACATTTACAGGGTTTATCCCCAGTATGAATGCGCTCATGTCTTGACAGACTAGATGACTGGCTGAAGCCTCGTCCACACACAGGACACATGTATGGTTTCTCTCCATAGTGAACAGTGTTCTTTGCTTCAATATTCAAAGGCCAATGATGTTCATGTGCTGATGAATCAAGAGACTTTGTCAGATCTTGATGTGACATTTGGTTTATGCTTTACCTCAACACATTCTCCTTCTAAAAGCCTGTAAAATTGGGGAAAAAGGAAGCATAAAAGAGAATTCCCAAAACACAAAGCAACTTTTGAAACTAAACTTAATGAATTTGCCCATTTGTGGGTCAGGTACTAGGACATTGGCCATTGAAAGTGATGGATTATCTTTACCACAAGGACTGCAAAAGGTCCCAGAAGGCCTATCACTTTTTCAAACGATCATAGGGGACTGGCAATAGATACTGGTCTGACTACTGATATGCATATTCTACCAATTCATTATGAACCTATATTTGAGAATGGATTAAGAACTTCCAGAAAAATATTTACTGCTAAAATTGTTCTTCATATTGGAGGGGGTATATCTAGCAACCCCCTGAATATCAGCTAAAGTCTACTTTCCATGAGAGTCTGACATTAGCAGTTGTTAACCATTTTTTAAAGTTCAAGATGATTTGAGGTTAATCCCAGCAGCTCTTCCGTCATCTCTAACCAACGGAAAAAAACATGCAAGTGGAAGCATGCAAAAGGACATCTTCTGCATTCAACGCCTACCCTGATTCAAACCGGTTTATGTTTTTTTTTAAATATTACCGATGTTGGAAATTAAAAAGCGAGAATGCTGCAACCATGCATGAGGTCGGGTAGCAATTGTGGAAAAGCAGAAGTGAATTGTTTCTAGTCGCCGACCTACCGTGAGAATGTAATAAAAGACACATGGTGGCCCGTTCTGAGTAATGGCAGTCACCACTCCCACAATTCATAAGGCCTCAGAAACTACTCTATCCAACACGCGTCTTCACCGGGCGTTGAGAATGCGCGTACACCGTAGGGCTAACCGCAAGGCATTCTGGGCAGTTCCTTTGTTGTGAGTCAGACACAGTTGAAACGGGAGGAAAACCGAGGAGGCGGCGGCTTGCATCAAGAAGGCAAAGCATCATCTATTTAATGATGCTCCCGTGCATCCTACAGCCCGGTTCACGACGCACATTCACCGCTGGGCCTGCTTTGATTCGAGGCCCCTGAACCAGTGAGACTCGAGGTCCCTGAAGCTCCGCTCGCTCCCGTGCAATCTGGTGTCGCACTACGCGTGCGCCGTGCTGGCGGGCGTTAACTGGGTTGGTGTTTGTGGGGGGGAGGGGGAGACGGCGTCTGCGCAGTTTGTCTCCGGTTATTGATAAGGCGTATTCCGGTTCGCCATGCATTCTGGGTATGTCCAACTGCCATTTCATGAATACGGTGTAGAAGTGCCGGTGTAGGACTGGAGTGGACAAAGTTAAAAAATAACACAACACCAGGTTGTAGTTCATTAATTTTATTTGGACATACACGCTTTCGGAGTGGTGCTGCTTCGTCAGGTAGCTAGTGGAGCAAGATTGGACTATAATCTGGTATTGTGTGATTTTTAATTTTATGAACAGTGCAGAGGAAAGTTCGTGTATGATAATAATTAAAAAGTTTGATTAAATTGGACGTTTTTCACACACAATCTACAATTGTCACCCAAGTTGTTGTTTCATTTCGAAGTTAAATATTTTGGTTTATAAACGGAACTAGATTTCTTCAATTATGTTTCCCAGCTCAGATTCAATGGTGTCACCTTTCTTTTCACTCTCAGCCTCTCAGCTGAATCTGGTAGTATAATGTAGGTGAATGGTAATTGATTGCCCTGGGAGTCAACAGAAAGATAGTTCAAAGCTTCTGAGAGGCAAGGATGAAGCATGTTCTGTGATTGGTCATGGTACTTGAAGGGTGGAAGTGGAGTCCCAGTATCATAAGAGACCTTTAGGAAAGAAAGGGAGAAAAATCTAAACTTGCAACCTATCTTTAAGTCAAACCACAAGAAGGTGAGGAAAGAACATTGTCAGTTTGAGAGATTTGTAGATAGAAGAGGGGGAAAATTCACGAGAAACCAAAACTGTCTGTTCAGAATTTCTAGTCTGCACTTAGAGTTTAACCTTTGTACAAGTTTTCAGGCTCATATTCCTCTGAAATATGGAACATTAAGACTTAATTTTTTGGGGGGTGAGGAGGTGGTGTTAAATATGTTGAAAGGACAAACTAGAGAGAGACTAGTTCCTCTGGTGAGGACAAGGAATGTAACATTGAACTCAGTGCTGCTCTACAGTGTTGTCAGGAGGCACTTCTTCACATAAAAGGAGGTGTAAATGTGAAACACTGTCATTTCAGAAGCTGATGAGAATACGGGTTAATCAGAAATTTCAAAGCTGTGTATTTCAGATTTTTGTAAATCAAGATTACTGAGGATTACAGGACAAAAGTGGTTAGATGCATTCAAGATTCAGATCGACTATAAATATCTAGGCTGAATGGCTTCCTCCTGTTTTATGTTCCTACTTACTGTGATGAATTTTGTGAGTTCTATGAGGATGTAACTAGTAGAGTTGACAAGGGGGAGCCAATTTATGTGGTATATTTGGACTTTCAAAAATGTTTGACAAAGTCCCCTATCAGCAATTATTATGCAAAATTAAAATGCATAGGATTGGAGGACGTGCATTGAGACAGATAGAAAACTGGTTGGCAGAGAGGAAACGAAAAGTAGGAATTAATGGGTCCTTTTCAAATTGGCAGGCAGTAATTAGTGGGGTGCCACTGGGGATTGGTGTGGGGACTCCAGCTATTCAAAATTATATTAGTGATTTGGATGAGAGAACAAAATGTAACATCTCAAAGTTTGCAGATGATACCAAGTTGAGTGAAAGGGTGAACTGTGATGAGGACGCAGAGATCCTTCAGCATGATCTGTACAGGTTGGGTGAGTTAGCAAATCAATGGCAGATGCAGTGTAATTTAGATAATTTGCTTTGGAAGCAAAAAGCAAGAAGGCAGATTACTATCTAAATAGCTGTAAATTGGGAGTGGGGAATATGCAGCAGGACCTGGCTATCCTTGTACACCAGTCACTGAAGGTAAGCATGTAGGTGCAGCAGGCGGGAAAGAAGGCAAATGGTATGTTGGCCTTCATTGCGAGTGGTTTCATGTACAGGAGCAGGGATATGTTGTTGCGGTTATACAGGACCTTGGTGAAGTCACACCAAGAATATTATATGCAATTTTGGTCTCCTTTTCTGAGGAAGGATGCTCTTGCTCTAGAGTGAGTGCAGTGAAGGAACTGATGTATGAGGTCAGGTTGACTAGGTTAGCATTGTTTACACTAGAGTTCAGACGAGTGAGTGGGTATGTCACAGAAACTTATAAAATTCTACCAGGATTTGACAGGGCAGATGCAGGGAGGATTTTCCAATGATGGATGTGTCCACAACCAGGGGTCAGTTTGAGGATTTGGGGTAGACCATTTAGGATGGAGATGAGAAGACATTTTTTCACCCAGAGTGGTGAGCCTGTGGAATTCATTACAACAGGAAGTAGTTGATGCCAAAACATTGAATGTATCCAAGAGGCAACTAGATACAGTGCTTGGGTGAATGGGATCAAAGTTTGTGGGGAGAAAGCAGGATTAGGTTATTGAGTTGGATGATTACCCATGTTTGTGATGAATGGCAGAGTTGGCTTGAAGGGCCAAATGACTTCTTCCTGCTCCTATCTTTTATATTTCTATGTTTTATGTTTCAATAGGGAATGAGAAAAACAGACTGGAAACTCAAATCAAACACCATGTCAAGATCTAACAAATTACTTAATCCATCTGTCTCTGAATGTCAGCAGTCATTGAGTATAGAAGGATGACTGCTTGTGGGAAAAGATTTCAAATATCAGTTTAACATGGAAATCACAGAGATACACAGCTCCATGTGAAAGTGTTTTAATGGACTGACTATAAAGAGTTTTAACCAGTTACACAGCCTAAAAAAAATTACCAATTCATTTTGAAGAGAAACTGTTTGTGTACTCATTGTGCAGACAAGGCTTCAATTGATCATCCAACCTGGAACGACAGAAAGACACCAGCACCATGTAGAAACCATGGTAATGTGGGGACTGTGAGAAGCAATTCAACTATCCATCCCAGTTGGAAATTCATAAACGCAGTCATACTGGTGAGAGGCCATGCTCCTGTTCTGTGTGTAGGAAGGTATTTAGTAAGTCGTCTGGCCTTGTGATACATCTATGTATTCACACCATGGAGAAGCCTTTTACCTGCTCAATGTGTGTAAAGACTTTCACTGAGTTATCCAAGCTTCAAGCACATCAACTTGTTCACACTGAGGAGAGACCTTTCAAATGTCCTAAATGTGAGAATAAGTACAAAAGGAAACAAGATCTGCTGACACACCAGCGCACTTACACTGGGGAAAGGCCATTCACTTGCATGGGAAGACTTTCTCTTGGTCATACAATCTGTTGAGCCACCAACTTGTTCACAGTGAAGACAGACCTTTTAAATGTTCCATCTGTGAGAGGAGCTTTGAAACCACAAAGGATCTGCAGGCACATCAATTTGTTCACACCAATCAGAGACTTTTTTAAAAGTGTTGACTGTGAGAAACATTTTAAAAGCACAAAGGACCTGTTGACACACCAACGCACTCACACTGGTGAGAGGCCATTCACCTGCTGTGTGTGTGGGAAGAGATTCACCCATTAATCTGACCAGTTCAGACACCAGCAAGTTCACATCTGACTGCAAGCATTCAATTCTGGCTGTCAATTGCAGCTAGTCCTGAACCATCTTCATTCTAATACTTGGGTTTGGTTTCTGCTGACAAATTCCAATCCAAACAGAAGAGTTATTGCTCTGGATAAACAACCGAGGTTCTAACTTGCAGCTCCAATTGAGGGGCAAATGATGTCTGATGCCTTGAATTGTTTCATGTTGAAATCAGTTCAGATTATTACTGAAGAAGAAAAACCTAAAGGACAATCTCGCAGGATTTGCTGTAACCAGAAAACAAAAAAGCATCATAGATTAAGAATTAACTTTCATGCAAATTAAACAGAAAATATACAAGGTTAAGTCTCATAGAGGTTTCAGGCAGTTCATTGAGTGTATATGGCATTAGTTTCAGCTGCAAAGTCCTTCAAATTCATGAAATTTCTCCATTAGAATTCTAGTTCATTTTCAAGAGTCTGATCCCAAGGATTTAGCATAACGCAACACCCAACCAGCTCAAGATTCATAGGCACAGACTTGACCAACTTGCTTGATTCTGCTGATGTTGTTCTTGATGCCATGGATCAATGGTAACATCAAAGAGCAGAAATAGCTGCAGAAACTGCTCAGGAGACATTGGCAAATACAATCTCCATCTTCAATCTGCCTGTAGTGCACCAGTGGGATCTGAGCGTGATGGTTCTGTATCTTATTTTCTGCATTTCAATTTTAGCGTTCCTAGAAATCTGTAGGTTCAGTTTCCAGTTCAGTTCTGGTTAGAGCCTGTTTTAAATAATACATGCTTTTGAACCACAGATTCCATCACACCTTGGAACAGTTATCAAAAGATAACTGGAACAATGTAACAGAATAAACCAGCATTTGTCTACAGTTGGGAGCTAAGAAGGAAGAGAGACTAGTGCAGAATTGGCTCATCCTTTTGAAACTTAAGGAAAAAAAAATTGTTCATCCCATGTAGATCCAGCCAAAACTTCAATAATAAAACAAGCAGTATAAAGTAGACATAAACAAATCTGAACAATGAGAAAGATTAGAAAAGGATAAATTGGAAAGAGATTTTAAAAATCAGTGATTTAAAAAGAAAGAGATTCATTAGTAAGTAGGTTTTCAGATGACGCAAAAATTGTTGGTGATGTTGATAGTGAGCAGGATGGTCTCAGACGACAGTCAATGTTGATCAACTGGTAAATTAGCACAGGCACAGGCAGCCTGTCATCATTGGCAGCGGTGATCAGTCAAGGGTGTGAATATGTTGCTGTATGTCACCTTGTTACATCTATCTCATACTTGCATCATATGCCAATAGCCCATGTGACAAACATATGTTGTCTGCACTTTTGACATTTTGACCAGATTATGTATTAAAATCACTTTACCCAAGTGCTTTTGCTGGTGAGTTAGACAACTCGATTTTGTTAACAAAATATTCCTTAGTAAAACTCAATACGAGCATTCCCAAAATTTCCACAATATGTATTCTCTATCTAGCACTATCTGACTGAAAAGGGATATTACCTACGATGATCCATGTTTGAGGTGGGCCATTGCAGTTTCCTTCCACTCCAATGCAGGGCTGGCTTTATTCTATGAAGCTGGGTCTCACAGGTCAGGGCAGATCTTCTCTTGGATCTTTTTGGGTTTCTGGGTGGTCTTCTGCCACACGTTTTTCCATGATTAATCGCCGAGTCTTCACTTTGTGACTGAGAGAGGTGGTGTCCAGGTTTGTGTTCTTATCCCATCATCCCGATCTTGAGAATGTTCTGTGGCCTTTGCCAAATGGATGGTGGCTCCTTTTTAATTTTGTTTAATCAGTTATCTGTCAGGCCTGATTTCTCCAGCTTAGATCAATTTAGAATGTCTGATTTTGGGCCCATGGTCATTTGACTAAATACTGCACATGCTTCAGCTAAGCAGCCATGTTTCAAAGTCTAAGGGATGTGGTTCTCAGACAAGTCAAGGAAGAATATCAGTCCAGGGAATTGGCCACTTGAGCAGGTTAGGGCCAGAGTTCCATATTGTGAGCATCTACACTATAGGTCCATGTATCCAAAGCGAGCTTGCTGAACCTTGATGTCCAAGGCAGCAGTCAACTAGTGCATACAGAAAGCTAGATGGTCACATGCCAGAGGTACCATGGTGCAAATTAGCATCAGTGCAGTCCTCCAACTTTTGAGATAGCTTTCCCAGTGATTCCAGAAAACCTGCCTGCTTTCTGTTTCTATTTATGCTTTACAATGGAGATCTGAATTGATGACAACATAAGATCATCTTTTGCCTCAGGATGAATAGGTGCCTGGTGACTGGCATTCCTCTAATTGCCAGCTACCTGGGATGTTGTTCTGCACCTGATTGTGATATGGCAGTGATCTTCTCTCCAGCTGGTGCTCCGAATTCTAATCTGGCTAAAATACCCACCAAGGTGTCAGTATTTGAGAATGTGGAGGGGGCAGCCGTACAAATGCATTCTCTGAGGCTTTCTGAGGAGGGAGTGTCTTGCAGGGTCAGCCTGTTAGCTGAGGATACTTTGCAGTATCTACTGACATCTGCTGGGACAACAGGGTAAAAGGGCCTTGAAAATGGGGGAGACATTTATGAACATTAAGAGAATATTCACAGTGGCGATGATGGGAGAGATTCTTACTTGTTGTTGAGACATGGAGGTTTCAGCATCTCAACCCGAGTGGGCTCACTCATCAGAATGTTCTCCTCACAGGGGTGAGCAATTGTATGTTGAGCACCCCCACCATCCATCTTGGCTCTCTCCACCCAATGTACATTTCTTAAATCAATGTGGGCCATTTTATCTTGGAACAGGACAAAGGGAGAGATTAAATGAGATGGAAGTGAATAGCTCAGTTGTTAATGCTGCTGCATGGTGGAGTGGGGTAGGAGCAGTGGTGAGATGTACTGGGTGAGTAGGCAGCTCATGCAGGGTTAAGAGTGACTGAGGGAAGACCTATATAATAGTGAGAATCGGAAGATATTGGCTTGGTGGTATTATTGCTGGGCTATTAATCCAGAGACCCAGGTAAATGTTTTGGGGACCAAGTTTGAATCCCATCACAGAAGATGGTGAAGTTTGAATTTCAATAAAAATCTGAAATTAAGAATCCAATGATGACCATGAAACCACTGTTGATTGGCAGAAAAATCTGGTTCACTAATGTCCTTTAGGGAAGGAAATTGCCACCCTTACCTGGTCTGGACTACATGTGATTCCAGATCCACAGACTCTTAGCTGCCCCCTGGTCAATTAGGATTGGATAATAAGTCTTTGAAAATTATGTGTACAGGAAATATAGACTGCAAATTTGCATACAAATGAAGCATGCACAACCCTCTAGTGTAGAGGGTTCCAAAGATTTATAATCCTATTAAGGAATTTCTCCTCATCTGAGTCTGAAATCATTAGCACTTTACCCTGAGACAGTGCTCCTGTTCTGGATTTCCCTGCCTTGGGGAAATAACCTCTCAGTTTCTTCTCTGTTGAAATCTTGTGTGTTTCAATGAACTGTACCACCTCCAAATATCTTTATATCATCAGCAAATTTGAGTGTAATACAGTCTCATTCTTCATATACATTATTAAAATGTATCTCAATATTTGAGTAACCAGGAAAGATCCCTAAAGCACTCCAGTAGTTGCACTTTGCCAACTTGAACAGAGCCCATTTCTGCTTACTCTGTTTCATATTGGTTGACTAATCCTATGTCAATGTTACTATATCACCACCAACACCAGCAGCTTTTTTCCTGTGCAATAACCTTTTATATGGCACCTTAATAAATGTCTTTTGGATATCTCAGTGCATTACGTTTACTGGTTGTATTTTATGCACCCTGCAATAATTACATCAGTGCTGTATTCAATTCTGGGTTTAACACCTTAGCATCAACATCACAGCCTTTGATAGTATGAAGACGAGATTATCCAGAATGGTAACTCAAATTACAACCTTCAGTTCTATGTAAAAGTTGGAGTTGAAAAGCAAAGCAAAATAAAGTTAAATTAACTTATCATGAAGAACTTTCACATTAATTATGGAAAAAGTGTTTTCAATGGCAGAAGCATTAGTAATCAGCTGACACAGATTCAAGATAATTACCAAAAGATGTTTTTAAAAATCAATTGTGTTGTGATGTTCTGGGATGCATTGCCTGAATGCAGGTGGAAGCTGCATTGTTGAGTATCATGACAGCAAGAAATAATTTAGAAATTTAGAGTCATGGAGTATGCAAACCGACCACATTACAGAAGAGGAAGTTCGGGAGATCTTACAGAATATAAAGGTGAATACATCTGTGGGAGCTGATCTAACGTATTCCAAAACATTGTAGCAAGACCTCACACTTATCGATATTAAACTCCATTTGCCATTTTTCAGCCCACTTCCCCAGCTTATCAAGGTCCTACTGCAATTTCTGATAACCTTCCTCATTGTCCACGATACCTCCTATTTTCATGTCATCTACAAATTTACTACTCATGCATTGTACATTCTCACCCAAATCATTGATACAGATAACAAGCAGCACCAATCCCTGAGGCACTTCTCTAGTCACAGGCCTTCATTTCCACAAGCATCCTTCCACTATTCCTCTCTGCTCTCTACCATCAAGCACATTGTGCATCCAGCTTACCAGCTCCCCCAGATTCTGTGTGATCGAATCTTCCAGAGCAGCCTACCATGCGGAACCTCATTAAAGGCTTTACTGAAATCCACATAGACTACATCTTCTTCCCTGTCCTCATCAACATTCCTGGTCACTTCATCAAAGAACTCTAATGAATCTGTGAGGCATGATCTTCTACACAGAAAGCCATGCTGATTATTCCTAATCAAACCCTGTCTTTCCAAATGCATGTATATCATATCTCTCAGAATCTTCTCAAGTAACTTATCCACCACAGATGTTACTGGTCTATAGTTCTCAGGTTTTTCTTTACAGCCCTTCTTGAATAAGGGCACATTTGCTACCCTCCACTCTTCTGGGATTCACCCATTGCTAAAATAATGATGCAAAAATATCAGCCAGGGTCCCTGCAATTTCTTCTCTGGTCTCTTGCAGTGTTCTTGGATATATGTGGGTGGCACGGTGGCACAGTGGTTAGCACTGCTGCCTCACAGCGCCAGAGACCAGGGTTCAATTCCCGACTCAGGCGACTGACTGTGTGGAGTTTGCACGTTCTCCCCGTGTCTACGTGGGTTTCCTCCGGGTGCTCCGGTTTCCTCCCACAGTCCAAAAATGTGCAGGTTAGGTGAATTGGCCATGCTAAATTGCCCGTAGTGTTAGGTAAGGGGTAAATGTAGGGGTATGGGTGGGTTGTGCTTCGGCGGGTCGGTGTGGACTTGTTGGGCCGAAGGGTCTGTTTTCACACTGTAATGTAATCTAATCTAATCTATATCTGGTCAGGACCAGGAGATTTATCCACCTTCATATATTCTAATACATCCAACACTGATGTGGACTGTCCCCAAGATATGACTACTAACTTCCCCAAATTTCCAAGTCTTCAAAAATGCCATTCCCTAATTTGTCAGTGATGTTATAGTCAAATTATGCTGCCGAAATGCATGTTACCCCAGAATTACCTGTATTTTCATATGGAGGTAGTTACCACTCAATGATACAATCATTCATAAAATTGGCAAGGACAAAGTATCCTCAAGATGGATACAGTTAAAGAGAGCTGGATAAATTTTGAGTCCATATATGATGTTACTTTCCAGTTATTGAGTGAGGTGAGCTGTGGATAGGGGACTGCAGGATAATGAAAAGCACAAATTATGGAACCTGAATTTGGAATATACTGAATTTTAGAGCAAATTATGTAAATAGATTAACTGAAAAAAATGTCAACAATATTCTGATTGCTTCAGTCAGGTGGCAGCAGTAATTAAAACTAAAGCACACAGAAAGATGCAAGTGTTAGAACAGAAATGAATCAACAAACAGCCAGCAAGTCTGGCACTCTCTCTCTCCTCTCTCCCTCTTGCAGCTTTTAAGGGCCCTCACCACATGATCACCAACAAGCAGTAAGAACAGGATCCTCAACCCCACGAATAGATTAAGGTTGAATGTAAACAAATGTGACACGTGTTATGCACCAGGCCAGGCCCCCTCAAATCATTTCAAGAAGCTAGGCCAGATCCTAACTTGTCTAGCTGTTTTGAGCAGGTGTAAAGCGAATATTTCAGGAGTGACCCAGCTTGTCAAAACCCCTTGGTTTTAAACAAAACAGAATTTAATTACAGAGTACTGTATGAAAGAGAACAGAATACAGAAAAAACGTAACCTATCCAAAAACCCAATAGATTATCACAACTTAATGATGCTGTTTCAAATTCCTGCAACAATCCCCATAAACAGCCCTTGGCAAACAAAAGGTAAAATCAAACACAGGGTCTTACAGGAGAGATGTCAGAGAGAGGTAGGATCAACATGGACCTTCTTCTTTGGGTCCAGCAGCTTCAAAACTGACTGCTTGCTCTGAACATCTATACTGCTAAACCCAAACCAAACCAGAGAAAAATTAGGAGAACTGGCCACTCTCCTTCCATTGTACAAGTTTGCTTTTTAAAACTCAAAAGCTTCTTCAAGTAGATAAACACAGACAAAATGGAGCCTCTGTCTTTACATCCCCTCTGAAAGAAAAGAAACCCAAGGACCACCTAACCTTGTTAAAGGAACAACACTGTCACATGCGATTGTGCCGTGACTGTAATTAAGAATATTACTACTATTAGTATAACTATGAAAACGTTAATGCTCTGTGAGGTCTTCTCAACCTTGATCCCATTGGAGGCAGACAGGCAAGTGGTGAAATGAGAACATAATGTTTACATGACTTGCTGATTCCATCATGATCTTGAACATACATCACTGATAGGATCTATTTACGGGTTGGTCTCCAAAGGCAATTATGATAATTAGTTTGATGATACATCCTTATTGTCATATTGTTCATGTTAATGATGATTATTTTCATTGTAGATTTAAGTTTCTGGTGTAGGTTATATACTGTTATTTTACAGTCTCACACAGTTATCGCTGATTTGTGTCTGCATGTGCAATTGTAACATATGCAATTGTATTATCAACAGGGGTGGATTGTATAGGATGGGTTAGAATTGTTGATGACATTCCACACCTGTGTGACCTTGAAGAAGTCCTGTGATAGGTGACTCAAATTTCTTTATGTGCCGAAGACAGCACATATCAACTTCTTTTTCTGTACTTGTGGCTCATTGCACTGTACGAGTGAGAGAGCTTTGTTCTGAATCATTGGTCTTCCCCTTGGACCGGGACCGTGCACAGTGTCAAGAATGAACTAAGCCTTCAGACCAGCTGTTGTTTGAGGAGTCCCTGATGGGCATAAGGGCATGAGACTTATTGTTGTTTACCTTTCCTTTTCATTTTTTAAATTTACTTATTAAGTGTTCATATTTAAGTACATTTCTGTTGTTGAGCCTTCTCTTAACTACATTTCATCAAACCCATTTGGATATATTTTGTGATCTAAGACAACGTATTGTGCTGTGATCCAGATCTTAACTGTTTACTGCATAAAAATATCTTTCATCATGTCATGTTCTTTTTTTGAATTCCACCTTAAATCTGTGCCCTCCAATTTTTTGAGGATGTAACTATGAAGATGGACGAGGGAGATCCAGTAGATGTAGTGTACCTGGACTTTCAGAAAGCTTTTGATAAAGTCCCACATAGGAGGTTAGTAAGCAAAGTTAGGGCACATGGTATTGGGGGCAAAATACTAACTTGGATTGAAAGTTGGTTAGCTGATAGGAAATGAAGAGTAGTGATAAACGGCTCCATTTCGGAATGGCACGCAGTGACCAGTGGGGTACCGCAGGGATGAGTACTTGGACGGCAGCTTTTTACAATATATGTTAATGATATAGAAGATGGTATTAGTAATAACATTAGCAAATTTGCTGATGATACTAAGCTGGGTGGCAGGGTGAAATGTGATGAGGATGTTAGGAGATTACAGGGTGACCTGGACAAGTTAGGTGAGTGGTCAGATGCATGGCAGATGCAGTTTAATGTGGATAAATGTATGGTTATCCACTTTGGTGGCAAGAACAGGAAGGCAGATTACTACCTAAATGGAATTAATTTAGGTAAAGGGGCAGTACAGAGAGATCTGGGTGTTCTTGTACAGTAGTGAATGAAGGTAAGCATGCAGGTACAGCAGGTAGTGAAGAAGGCTAATAGCATGCTGGCCTTCATAACAAGAGGAATTGAGTATAGAAGCAAAGAGGTTCTTCTGCAGCTGTAAAGGGCCCTGGTGAGACCACACCTGGAGTACTGTGTGCAGTTCTAGTCTCCAAATTTGAGGAAAGACATTCTGGCTATTGAGGGAGCGCAGCGTAGGTTCACGAGGTCAATTCCTGGAATGGCAGGATTACCTTACACTGAAAGACTGGAGCGACTGGGCTTGTATACCCTTGAGTTTAGAAGACTGAGAGGGGATCTGATTGAGACATATAAGATTATTAAAGAATTGGACACTCTGGAGGCAGGAAACATGTTTCCGCTGATGGGTGAGTGCCGAATCAGAGGACACAGCTTAAAAATACGGGGTAGACCATTTCGGACAGATATGAGGAGAAACCTCTTCACCCAGAGAGTGGTGGCTGTGTGGAATGCTCTGCCCCAGAGGGCAATGGAGGCCCAGTCTCTGGATTCATTTAAGAAAGAGTTGGATAGAGCACTCAAGGATTGTGGTATCAAGGGTTATGGAGATAAGGCAGGAACAGGATACTGATTAAGGATGATCAGCCATGATCATATTGAATGGTGGTGCAGGCTCGAAGGACAGAATGGCCTACTCCTGCACCTATTGTCTATTACTGGGAATATTTTTCCTTCTGCACTCTGTATAGATTTTCTACATGATTTTGCATATCTTGATCAAATCTTCACCAAACTTACTTTTGAATTGAATTGAACTAATTGTCACATGTACCGAAGCACAGTGAAAAGCTTTGTCTTGCGAGCAATACAGGCAAATCAGAGTTAAGTAGCATAGATAAGTAAATAATGGGTAAACAGCGGCAAAAACGAAAATGCAGGTACAGGCGAATGTTAAGAATTTGTGAGTCCATTCATTATTCTAACAACTGTAGGAGAGAAACTGTTACGAAACTGGCTGGTGCATGTGTTCAGGCTTCTGTACCTTCTCCCTGATTGTAGACATTGTAGAAAAACTTTGCCAGAATGGGATGCATCTTTGAGAATGGGCCTGGTAGATGGATTCTATAGATGGGAGGTTGGCCTTTGTGATTGTCTGGGCTGAGTTCATCACTCTCTGTATGGTACAGTTGCTATACCAGGTAGTAATACATCCAGACAGAATGCATGGTGCACTTATAAAAGTTGGCAAGGGTATTCGCCGTCATGCCAAATTTCCTCAGCTGCCTGAGGAAGAATAGACATTGTTGGGCCTTTGTAACCAGTGCGTCCTCATGAAGAGAGTCCAAGAAAGCTTGTTGTGGATGACCACTCCCTGGAGCTTGACACTCTCCACTCGTTCCACCTCTATGCTGTTAATGTGTAGAGGGGCATGAGTAACATCCCGCCGAAAGTCAATAATGGTTTCCTTGGTTTTGCTAGCATTGAGAGCTAGGTTGTTCTCAGTGCACCATTTTTCCAGGTCTTCCACCTCCTGTCTGTAGTCTGTTTCATCACCATCTGAGATTCGACCGATAATGGTGGTATCATCAGCGAACTTATAAATGGCGTTCGTCTGGTATTTGGCAATGCTGTCATGGGTATACACTGAGTACAGTAGGTGGCTGAGTATGTACCCCTGGGGGGCTCCAGTGTTGAGTGTTAGTGAGGATGAAATATTATCCCAAATCTTCACTGATTGTGGTCTGTGGGTCAGGAAACTTAGGATCCAGTTGCAGAGAGTGGGGCTTAGTCTGAGATCACTTTTAGTAATCAGTTTCGAGGGGATAACAGTGTTGAAGGTTGAATTGTAGTCAATGAGTAGGATTCTTACGCAGCTGTTCTTGGTGTCAAGATGTTCTCGGGAGGAGTGAAGGGCAAGTGATATGGCATCTGACATGGATCTGTTGGTCTGATAGGCAAACTGGAGTGTGCCAAGAGTGGTGGGGAGGCTGGAGTTGATTAATGCCATTTCTCCAAGGAGAACAACCCAGGCTTTTTTTAAATTGTGGATTGAAATGAGAAAATAACAGTTTTAAAACCAAGGATTGGTACATGGTTTGAAAGTAAAAAACTTGATACTAATTGTGAATACTATTTCCATAGCTGTGGGTGACACCAATGGTGACATGCAAACTGAAGCTGAATGGTTGTGTACAAATGTAGCCTTGGTTGGTAACAAGTAATAGAATGATTTATTGACTCATGACCAATTAGCACAGATAAAGGTCTTCTAACTGGCAACAACTATGTGATGGATTAGATTAGATTAGATTACAGTGTGGAAACAGGCCCTTCGGCCCAACAAGTCCACACCGACCCACTGAAGTGCAACCCACCCATACATTTACCCCTTACCTAACACTACGGGCAATTTAGCATGGCCAATTCACCTGACCTGCACATCTTTGGACTGTGGGAGGAAACCGGAGCACCCGGAGGAAACCCACGCAGACACGGGGAGAACGTGCAAACTCCACACAGTTAGTCGCCTGAGGCGGGAATTGAACCCGGATCTCTGGCACTGTGAGGCAGCAGTGCTAACCACTGTGCCACCGTGCCGCCCACGTGGGTTCTTAAGTAGTTGAACAGTTTGGGACTGTAAACAAGGTGGAGTCAGACCTTTGGACCCCCACCAGTTTAGGAGTTTAGCAGTAATCCACCTGAAGCCTGATGAAAAAAAAACAATTTTATCTTTCATTCAGCACTTACTGTAAGGTGTGACTTTTAGTTGATAAATCACAGAGTTTTCATAAGTGAATCAGCTCCTTTGTACTTTTTTACAAATCAATGGAAACATCTGGAAAATAACAACTGAAAAGCAACTTTTGACCAGCAGAAGAATCATAGGAATCATCTCAGCAATCCTTGTGAAATGGAAGCAGTGAACTGCTTTCCCTTTGTTCATTCCTGTACTTTTAATGTCTGTATCTGTATGTATGCAAAGGGGAGTTTATAAGGGAGTTAGAGTTTTAACTAGTAGAGTTATATGCTGATAGTTCATAATTGTTTACCTGTAGCTAGAATCTAATTGCTTATAATAAATTGTAATTTTTGTTAAGTACAAAAAAACTGGTGTATGCTTTGTCACCTGGGTGTGGATATCAGGTGAATTGAAGAGTCTGCATTTATAAAAAAAATCTTTTAAAGAAACTTTCATGATAACTCTGGGAATAGCAGGTCTTGATTTCCAGTGTCCCAGTGAGGTGTGACAAGATTAAATAATAAGTTTCAGGACAGCTTTGGATAAATAAAGAAAGACTATGAAGAAAGATCAAGGGATTGCAACTCATTGATAATACACTGAAGAATCTGCACAGGCACGAAGATGTGAATGGTACCTTCCAACTGTGGACTAGTTTTTGCCAAAATTCTGCGACCAACACCAGGGACTCATTCCCCTCCCTTCTCTCATCCACATCTTACAGGAACCATTCCCTCCTGGATAGACTCATCCACTCCTCGAACAACTCACCACACCTTCCTTTCAGAAGAAGCAGTATTTCATTCAATCTAAGCTCTGTATGGAAAAATGTCCCCAAACTTCCACTTGTATGCTACTCCAACGCACCACTATGTTCCCATGCCAACATTTCTGTCCCAGGCTTGCTGTTGTGCTCTGGTGAAGCTCAATATCAGGGGAAGGAATAACACTTCATCTTCTATTTAGATAGGACTCAACACTGAGTTTAACAATTTCAAAGCATGAACACCTTCCTCCATATTTGCTACCCTTCTCCACACCTCTAGGTCCTGCTCTGTATGGGTTGTTCTGAGCTATCCTATTTTCACTAATCACACTTCCCATTAGCATTTATTTAGCATTTATTTCTTGCCTGACTTATCATCAGCACTCCTTGTTTCTGTTTCTAATTTCCGTCCCTCAATGTGTACCTTCTTTATCTATTCGAAAAACTCCATTCCGTCCCCCAACCTCACACGAATACTACTATTTTCCAGCTGCTTTTCAGTGGTGACGAAGGGCCACTGGACTCGAAATGTTAACTGTTTTTCTTTCCACAGATGCCGCCAGACCTGCTGAACTTCTCGAGCACTATTTGCTTCAGATCTACAACATCCGCAGTTGTGTCATTAAACGACCGCCTGAAGGCAATGGCAACTGTCCCTACCCAGAATGCTCAGCGAGACAGAAGGCGCTCTGGTTCCCGCAGAAGGGCGGTTCTGCGCAGGCGCACGGCTTGCCCGCCCCCGCGATGACCGCACGCCGAGCGACGCATGCGCAGTGCGACACCAGGCGGCTGAACGTGCGACCGACGAAAGCATCGAGAAGATCTGAATCGCGGCCCCGAATCAGAGTCACTGGGTCCCCAGGACCCGAGGGAAGGGGTGCACCATTAAATAGATGGTCTTGCGCCTCCCCGATTCGAGCCGCCGTCTCACGCTTTCTTCTCTCATTTTCACTGAGTCTGACGCATAACAAAGGGACCGTCCAGAAGACCTCACGCATGTGCATGGAGAGCCGGTGTACAATGGATAGAGCGGTTTCCGAGCCGCGAGGAATTGTGGGAACTGCAGCCGCTATTAACGAAGCCTTTTATGTGGAATTGTGGATTAGACTGGAATAGAGATCGGCCAGAAAACTGTCGGTTTAACTTTGAGTACATGTGAGTATAGTCATACCAAATAATTTCAGCCGTAAAATTGTAAAAGGTGATATATTCAAAGTTGGTGCGAAGATTTGTAGCTCGGGTGCTCGTTGTTGTGGTTCTGTTCGCCGATCTGGGAATTTGTGTTGCAGACGTTTCGTCCCCTGTCTAGGTGACATCCTCATTGTTTGGGAGCCTCCTGTGAAACGCTTCTGTGATCTTTCCTCCGGCGTTTATAGTGGTTTGTCTCTACCGCTTCCGGCTGTCAGTTCCAGCTGCCCGCTGCATTGGCCGGTATATTGGGTCCAGGTCGATGTGTTTATTGATAGAATCTGTGGATGAGTGCCATGCCTCTAGGAATTCCCTGGCTGTTCTCTGTTTGGCTTGTCCTATAATAGTAGTGTTGTCCCAGTCAAACTCATGTTGCTTGTCATCTGCGTGTGTGGCTACTAAGGATAGCTGGTCATATCGTTTCATGGCTAGTTGGTGTTCATGGATGCGGACCGTTAACTGTGTTCCTGTTTTTCCTATGTAGTGTTTTGTGCAAGTCCTTGCATGGGATTTTGTACACTACATTGGTTTTGCTCATGCTGGGTATCGGATCCTTCGTCCTGGTGAGTTGTTGTCTGACAGTGGCTGTTGGTTTGTGTGCTGTTATGAGTCCTAGTGGTCGCAGTAGTCTGGCTGTCAGTTCAGAAATGTTTTTGATGTATGGTAGTGTGGCTAGTCCTTTGGGTTGTGGCATGTCCTCATTCCGTTGTCTTTCCCTTAGACATCTGTTGGGGGTATCCGTTTTTGGCAAATACATTGTAGAGGTGTTCTTCTTCCTCTTTTTGCAGTTCTGGTGTGCTGCAGTATGTTGTGGCCCTTTTGAACAGTGTCTTGATGCAACTTCTTTTGTGTGTGTTGGGGTGATTGCTTTCATAGTTTAGGACTTGGTCTGTGTGTGTGGCTTTCCTGTATACCTTTGTGGTGAATTCTCCGTTCGGTGTTCTCTGTACCATCACGTCTAGGAATGGGAGTTGGTTGTCCTTTTCTTCCTCTCTAGTGAATCGGATTCCTGTGAGTGTGGCGTTGATGATCCGGTGTGTGTTCTCTATTTCTGTGTTTTTAATGATTACAAAGGTATCATCTACATATCTGACCCAGAGTTTGGGTTGAATTTGCGGTAAGACTGTTCTAACCTTTGCATTATTGCTTCTGCTATGAGTCCAGAGATGGGTGAGCCCATGGGTGTGCCGTTGATTTGTTCATATATTTGGTTGTTGAATGTGAAGTGTGTTGTGAGGCACAAGTCCAGTAGTTTGAGTATGCCGTCTTTGTTGATAGGTTCCCCGTCCTGTTGTCTGTTCTGTATGTCCAGCAGGTTGGCTATTGTTTCTCTGGCTATGGTTTTGTCGATAGAGGTGAACAGTGCCGTTACATCGAATGAGACCATAGTTTCTTCCTTGTCTATGGGTATATTTCTGATGATGTCCAAGAATTCCTGTGTTGACTGTATAGAGTGTCTGGGTCCACTGATCAGCTGTTTCAGTTTCTGCTGTAGTTATTTAGCCAGTTTGTGTGATGGTGTCCCTGGTAGTGATACTATGGGTCTGAGTGGGATGTTTGGTTTGTGCAGAAGCAATAATGCAAAGGTAATGCATTGACTCATCGCAGAAGCAGTAATGCTAAGGTTAGAACAAACAGTCTTACCGCAAATTCAACCCAAACTCTGGGTCAGATATGTAGATGATACCTTTGTAATCATAAAAACACAGAAATAGAGAACACACACCGGATCATCAACGCCACACTCACAGGAATCCGATTCACTAGAGAAGAAGAAAAGGACAACCAACTCCCATTCCTAAACGTGATGGTACAGAGAACACCGAATGGAGATTTCACCACAAAGGTATACAGGAACGCCACACACACAGACCAAGTCCTAAACTATGAAAGCAACCACCCCAACACACACAAAAGAAGTTGCATCAAGACACTGTTCAAAAGGGCCACTACACACTGCAGCACACCAGAACTGCAAAACGAGGAAGAAGAACACCTATACAAAGTATTCGCCAAAAACAGATACCCCCGCAATTTCATCAACAGATGCCTAAGGGAGAGACAACGGAATGAGGACATGCCACAACCCAAAGGACTAGCCACACTACCATACATCAAAAACATTTCTGAACTGACAGCCAGACTACTGCGACCACTAGGACTCATAACAGCACACAAACCAACAGCCACTGTCAGACAACAACTCACCAGGACGAAGGATCCGATACCCAGCATGAGCAAAACCAATGTAGTGTATAAAATTCCATGCAAGGACTGCACAAAACACTACATAGGATAAACAGGAAGACAGCTAACGGTCCGCATTCATGAACACCAACTAGCCACGAAACGACTAGACCAGCTATCCTTAGTAGCCACACACTCAGATGACAAGCAACATGAGTTCGACTGGGACAACACTACTATTATAGGACAAGCCAAACAGAGAACAGCCAGGGAATTCCTAGAGGCATGGTACTCATCCACAGATTCTATCAACAAACACATCGACCTGGACCCAATATACTGGCCACTGCAGCAGACAGCTGGAACTGACAACCGGAAGCGGCAGGTACAAATCACTATAAATGCCGGAGGAAACATCACAGAAGCGTTTCACAGGAGGCTGCCAAGCACTGAGGATGTCACCTAGACAGGGGACGAAACGTCTGCAACACAAATTCCCAGCTCGGCGAACAGAACCACAACAAGGTGATACATTATAGGATGCTAAACCAACTGCTCCTTAATTTGAAAAAAAATTGTATAGATACAAGTATGATTGAAGAAGCTTTTAAACCATTTGACTATGTTTGTACAGATTTTAAAAGATTAGTTTTATCGAATGTAGGTTTTTATGACAACGCTGTGGCTTTCAGTCACGTTTTTTCTATTACTAGCATCACAGATCACCATTTAGTTTATTTTCAATTGCACAATCTGTCTTTTTGAATTTTTGTTCCTTTTCATTTCTTTTTGTTGTTTTGTATTAATTTTACAGAATACCAGAAGGGATACACCTGGAGTCAGGAAACCTAAGTCTATCATCATATCAAATCCTGAAAGAGCCCCTTGGAATTGTCAGAACAGGAATATCATCAGCTTTTAAATGTGGATAAATATTTGTCCATTCTACCTATGGGGAAAAAATATTAAGTGAGAGTATTTAAGTGGAGTACTGTGGAATGAGCTTGAAATTGGAAAAATATGTCACATGACTCATACACATGGTTCATTCTGTGCACAAGGCTGATTCTCCAACTAGGAGAAACACAAGGGCAGTCACACTATGGAGAAACCGTGGAAATGTGAGGACTGTGGGAAGCAATTTAATTACCCCTCAAAGCTAGAAACTCATCGGCGCAGTCACACTGGGGAAAGACCATTCACCTGTTCCGTATGTGGGAAAGGATTCACTCTGTTGTCTAACCTCCAGACACATCAAAGGGTTCACACTGGGGAGAAACCATTCACCTGCACTGACTGTGGACAGCGTTTCACTACATTATCCAACTTGCTTAAACACCAACGTATTCATACAGATCAAAGACCTTTTAAATGTTCCGACTGTGAAAAGAGCTTTAAGAGCAGAAATGAATTGTTGACACACCAACGCACTCATACTGGTGAGAGACCATTCTCCTGCTCTCTGTGTGGAAAGGGATTCACTCAATTATCACACCTTCTCAGACACCAGCGAGTTCACACTGGGGAGAGGCCATTCAGCTGCTCAGCCTGTGGGAAAGGATTCGCCAATTCATCTGAGCTTCTTAGACACCAGCCAGTTCACACTCGGGAGAGACCGTTCACCTGCTCCATTTGTGGGAAAGGATTCACTCGATCATTCACCCTGCTGAAACACCAGCGAGTTCACAAGTGACACAAGGGAATGGATTTTGCTGATCTCACTGTTATTCATCATTGCCTGGAGTGTTATTGTACAAAGCTGAATGTGGTGCAGGAACAAAGAGATCTAGAGGGGCAAATTGCATCCTTTTTAACATATGGAGGACAGAAATGTGCAAAGCACTTGAATTGCAGGATGGCCACGGTTCTAACATAATTTCATTACCTTCAACTACTGACAAATATATAATGAGACAGAATTAATTATCTTGTAACAAATTATCTATAAACAAAAATGATCATAACATGATAAAATATCACATTCATTTTGAAGGTGAGAAATGTGAGTCTGATACTCAGCAATTCCAAGAGTATGTAGACAGAGTTGGCAATAGTGCAGTGGCAAAATAGGTTAAAGGATACAATGGTATGAAGCACTGAGAGGTGTTTATGGAAATATTTCCACACCAGACAAAGATATATTGCACTGAGAAGGAAATGCTCTTTGAGAGACAGGCACCACTAAACTAAAGAAGTTAAATATGGAATCAAAATAGAAAATGGTGGGGAAATTCAGCAGGTCTGTGGAGAGTGAAACAAGTGTAAATGTTCAAGTACTGCTCCTCCGAACTGAAGGGAGGGGCAGAAAGTGATGGGCTTTAAACTATAGAAAAGGTTGGAGATGAGCAAGTGGAACAGTGGTGAGAAGGTGAAGGGAAATTATTGATAACAAGTGGAAAAATGAGGATTAATGATTGTAAAGAAAAGAGAAGTTCAGAGTAGATGCTACTAGGAGAATATAGGTCAGCTATGCTGAAAGCAAAACCAAGAAAAGCAGATACTGGATTAGGATGGCTGGTTTGCAGGCAGAGAAACAAAATGGGGGAGAGAGTTCATGGTCTGAAATTGTTGAACTCGTAGTTGAGTCCTGAAGACTGTAATTAGCTTAAATGCAAAATGAGGTGCTGTTCCTCCAACTTGCATTGGGCTTTGCCAGAATACAGGACTTGGACAATCATGAGAATAAGATGGTGTATTAAAAAAGCAAGTGACTTGGTGGTCAGTGTAATGGTTGCTGACTGACCAGAGATGCCCTTGCAAAGTGGTTACCCAGTCTATTCCTGGTCTTGCCAATGTAGAGGAGACTGCATTGTGAGTAGCGAATGCATTACACTAGATTTGAAGAAGTCCAAGTAAATCACTGCTTTACTTGAAAGGAGTGTGTGGGACTTTAGATAATGAGAAGAGAGGTGGGAAAAGGGCAAGTGTTACACCATCAATTATATGAGAAGATGCCATTGGAGGGAGATGAGGTTTTGAAGGGAGACCAGGATGTCAAAGAGGGAATGCTACTTCTGGAATGTTCACAGGGGTGGATTGTAGCATTATGCTGGAGGTGGTCAAAATAGTAGAGAATGATTCCTTGCATATGATGTGTTGGGAAGTGAGGACAAGCATATTGTTCCAGGAAGGATGAGTCAGAGCTTAGGTGATGAGTCAAGCATGGTTAAGGCCACCAGCCAGCCCAGTGGATGCAAACTTCATCAGAACAGAAAGAGAAACTTTGGTGTGGGCATGGATATTCACGTGAATTTAAATGGTCCAGCTGAGATCAGGTTTCCCAAAAGTGCACTTAATGACCCACTTCCCATACTGATGAAAAGAAAAACTTCTGGAATTGGGGTGGGACTTTCATCTTAAAGGTTCTTGGAGTCTTACTAATTCATGAACATGTAGCCCTTTATGTCTATACGTCATGAGGCCCCAGTGCTGATCCCTGTGGCACTCTTAATAGTTACAGCCTGTCAACCCAAACAATTATTCCTATTCTCTGCTTTCTGTTGTTTAAACAATCTTCTACTCATGTTAATGTGCCATGAACTTTTAATTTTGTGAAGTAACCTTTGAAATGGCGCTTTATTGAATGCCATCAGGAAATCCCATTTATTCATTTTATTATTACTTTTTAACTAACAAATTAGTAAACATGACTTTCTTTCAACATTGAGCTAGCCATGTGTAACAATGAATTGTAGTTATCTCAAATGGTCTTCACCATAATGGCACAGATCGCAATCATAAAAACTGTTTCAGTGATGACAGCACAGTCAATAAACAGAGGCTAGCTTCAATGCTTCATTAATGTGCTGATGCTACATGTTGGGAACATTATAACAAGATTGCATCCATTTATTACTGTATCAGTGTGAATAGTTTTGATTCAAAGACGAGGAGTAGATGAAGTGGGAAGTAAGAACAGAAATAGCATCATTCACAGACTTGAAATGAGTTTTGAGGTATCTTGAAGTCCAAACTGGAATTTTGTCCAAGTTCTGATTAAAGTGAAATTGAAACATGAATGATCAATGGTTTAATCCTATAGTATTGATGTGTACAGTATGGCAGCTGGTAATGGCAGCCACACTGGTCACCAGCAAAGTAATTTGTCCACTTGATGGGAGGAAAATATTCTTTCTGGTCTTTGTCAGAAACTGTGTCTTCAGGTTGAAATCTTAAACCAAGTCTCTGTCTGCTCTCTCAGGTGACCAAAAGATTCTGTGATATGATTTGAAGGACATCAAGAGTTGTTTATGTTGTTCTTATCAAGGTAATTATAACATAATTGTAACAAGATCTATACTTAAATGGCTGAAGGAAGCATGTGGAGAAATGGACATTGAAAATGCTAAAAAGAAATAGTGGTTGCCTTGAAATTTTATGTTACTGTTTTCATATCATGAACATGCTCAATGCTTGATGATACATTTTTTTTAAAAAAAGGTTGATCTTAATATCTGTCTGTCTTTTAAGAATGAAGCATGGGTGGAGCCCAATTTCTGATGGGAGTGGAACAGGCTTGTCTGTCCTTTATAGGATTTGATGGCATGAGCAGTGTGCTACCTGGACACATGCTTGACTGACAATATGAACACTGATCTTTCAAGTTATATTAATGTAATTTTGTTTCTGCTTTACCACATGTTGGGATTCTTCCTTTCGTGATAGACAATAAATTGATTGATGAGATTGATCATAGATATTAGTACCTGAATGACTGATAATTTGATGTTTCTAATGTGTATATATATATTCATTCACAAACACTTTGTGAATGAAGACATGTGCAACTTACCATGCTTTTGGTTATAAATATAATCCTATTGTATTCAGTGCCCTGAAAAGTTGTATAAAATGCACATCCATTTGCTTTGGGTGATTATGTGACAATTGGACCTCATTCATTTGCAATCAATGTGGTATTTACAGGTTTGACCACGAAAATTGTTCAAAATAATGACCAGCCTGTGCACATGTTACACCATTAATGTCACATTTGACTAAGCTTTGTCTTCCTTATAAACATTGCCAGGGGTAGCTTACATTATCTCTGACTGTGACTAGACGTTTTCTGTTAATCCTGAGGCTGGGAGGATCATTTCTCAATGTTTCAGACAGTGTTTTCTTTCACATGAAGCATGCCAATTGCATTCAGGCCGTGTCAGGGAATCCAAGAGCACGTGTTATCCTTGGGTTTATCAATCAGGATGGGCATTTTTCATTCATGTGTCTGATTTTGCAAGTATCCTCTTTTCAAATAAACATTTATTGCTCTGTTTAAGAACAACATATTTTCCTAAAGGACTATAAACTCAAAAATGCAAGTTGGACACTGCTATGTAGCTAAAAGATACCAGGTGAGTTCTTTTTTTAAATTCTGAAACTTCAAGGTCAAGTGGGATTGAGTGGTGTACAGTTTAAGTACACAATGTTTGGAGCAGTGAAGTAGGTACTACTGACAGTGGCACCAGGAGTCATTGAGTTAAGGAAAAGCTGCCAGACAACAGCCTTTCATTGGTCTAGCTCCAGTTTGTTACAGTGAATGCAGTGGAAGACACATGTAGAAGCCTACAAACTTACCATTTCTCTCTGTGACTGAAAAGACAAAAATTCTAGAGACTCTTTCAAAAAAAGAATTCTCATACAAGAAAAGACTTTGGTCCACCTGAACGGCTGTTAAAATGAATATTGATCATTGGCTCTGCAGACAACATTGTGTGACCAATACAGGAAAATATCAAAAGAGGTGCGATAAACCATCCCTGCTGGTTTCGAGTTTGACTTCGAGCATCTGTCTTTATTTTTCCATCTATAATGTTTCTATGAAACCATCTGGTTTTGTGTGTCTTATTTATGAATTAATCTGAATTTTGAAGTTTTAAAGCTTAAGTTGCATAGTGGTAAATTTGTTATTGTCCTGTATATCACAAAACTTCGTGTGAATTACTTTTGTCCTGAATTGCAGTCCATAATGCAAATCCATTATCTTGCTTGTTTTATTGGATTGTGTCATGTTTGTGATGGATTATGAAAAGTGGGGCTTGATTATAATTGAATCGTGTCATGTGACTTTTATGGAGAACCTGACTAGGACGATAATGAAGAAACTTAACCATGTGTGAAGCATCGAAATTTTGTTTCTAAAATTGTAATCTGAACTCCAATCTTAGTCTGTCCTGAGAATAGGGTGTGTTCAGGTGAGATGGAACTTAATCCCACTCAGTTTGACTTCAATCATAAAATAAATTAGGATGCAAAATGAGCATCCAGCAGACAGGTTAAAGTCAGGCCCATAATTAGTCCAATGCCGAGACTAAGTAGTGGCTGATAGATAATATAAAGTGTGATTACTTTGAAGAACCTATTAAATACTGGTTTACACTTTACACTCTAACAGTGACATGGTGCTGTCACGTTCCGTTTTCCCCCCTTATTTGTCAAATTGCCACAAGATGCGGTGAATCATAAAGTCCACAAATATTCTCTCCACTTGTCTTGATATCAATGATGATGATCAGTCACTGCTTCTATACTCAACAGAATTTCATCTAAATAAACTAACCCTCTTTTATAAGGTTTCTTCTCTCTCGATCTTTCATCAGTTATTATGGTAATTAACATGAATTGTTGATGGATTTATTTTTAAAATATCAATCCTTGAGGCAGTGCTTTGAAAGGAAAGTAAATCTCAAACCATCCTTGGATAATCTTTACAGAAATCAATTGTCTGTAATTCCATAAACAGTACTTTTTTCCTAATAAAATGAAACTTTGAGGCATAATGTACTCTGAAATAAGAATCCAGTAAACATATTAGTCAGAGCAATGCCCTTCTATTTTACTGCTGATTAAATAGACAAACCAGACTATATATTTGCAAGCAATAATTATAGTATCAAACAGCGAGGTTTGGAATTGGTACTAAAGCCAGCAATACCTGACCAATGAAGCAAGTTTAAAATGTGAGATAAAATTCAATGTTTTGTAGGAAGTTATTTTTCTAAACAGTATAACTTCAGTAAAATATTCCTCAATCTAATATAATCCTGGTGTGGTTTCATTAATATACCTGAAAATTGGTTTATCACAAAATAAAGAACAATTTAATCAATGTGTAGTCTACCATCTGTGAGGGAGCAGGTAACATTTTACTGAAAATATCTTTAAACAGCAGCATCCTAAAACTGGATGAACAGCAAAGTCAGTCCCTTTGTTCTCCTTGGTTTCTGAAAAAGGAAGACATAGGACATTCACCCATTAGTTAGTACTGGGGGAGACTGACTCAACCCCTAATCCCAGCTGTATTTATCATTTTCCAACCTTTGTGATTTTGAGCAATAACCAAGGACAAGGTGCAGCATAAAAGGCTGCTGTATAAGATAAAGGTACATGGCGTTACAGGCAATGCATTCGCACTGATAGAAGATTGGTTAACTAAAGGGAAGCAAAAAGTGGAGATAAATGAGTGCTTTTCTGGTTGGCGATCAGGACTGCCATTGTTTACGATATACATAAATGATTTGGAATTGGAGACCAGGTGTAGTGTGTCAGAGTTTGCAGATGACACGAAGATGAGTGGTAGAGCAAGGTGTGCAGAGGACTCTGAAACCTTGCAAAGGGATATAGATAATTTAAGTGAGTGGGCAAAGGTCTAGCAGATGAAGTACAATGTTGATAAATGTGAAGTCATTCATTTTGGTAGGAATGACAGTAAAAAGGACTACTATTTGAATAGTAATCAATTGTAGCATGCTGCTGTGCAGAGGGACCTTGGTGACCATGTGCATGAATCGCAGAAGGTTGGTTTGCAGGTGCAACAGGTAATTAAGAAGGCAAATGGATTTTTGTCCTTCATTGCTAGAGGGATTTAGTTTAAAAGCAGGGAGGTTATGTTGCAGCTGTATAGTGTGTTGCTGAGGCCACACGTGGAGTACTGCATTCAGCTTTGGTCTCCTTACTTGAGAAAGGATGTGCTGGCACTAGAGGAGATGCAGAGAAGATTCACTACGTTGATTCCGGAGTTGAGAGGGTTGGCTTATGAGGAGAGATGAAAAAGACTAGGATTATAATCTTTGGAATTTAGAAGAATGAGGGGGCATCTTATAGAAACATAAAATTATGAAGCAAATAGATAAGATAGAAGGTTGTTTCCACTGGCGGGTGAAACTAGAACAAGAGGGCATAACCTCAAAACAAGGGGGAGCAGATTTAGGCCTGAATTGAGGAGGAACTTCTTCACCCAAAGAGTTGTGAATCTATGGAATTCCTTGCCCAGTGAAGTAGTTGAGGCTTTCTCATTGGATATTTTTAAAGCTAAGATAGGTATTTTTTGAACAGTGAAGGAATTAAGGGTTATGGTGAGAGGGCGGGTAAGTGGAGCTGAGGCCACAAAATGATCAGTTATGATCTTATTGAATGGTGGAGCAGGTTCAAGGGCCAGATGGCCTACTCCTGCTCCTGTTTCTTATGTTATTATGACAAGGTCGCCTGAAAGAATTACGGGATTCGAGAGAAATAATCCCCCATTTAACATCAGTCTTGGCATTTCCAGTTGGCAGGCAAACTACATATGACCCTGCATTAGACTGAATTTACGGGTTTGATTTTAGTAAAGAGTCAGTTGTTATTTTGCCAAGTGTGAATATTCAGAGCTTTGTTCATTTGATTTTTAAGTTACTTGATTTGTGTACCTCAAAATAGTTGATTCCCGTTGAAACTTTATGTCGGTGCTTTTATGCTGTGAGCATGCTGTCTCGTTATTGATGTAATTTTTAAAACAAAATGGTTGATTTTGATAGCGATATGTTAAAGTTACTCCCAGCAGAAAGCAGATTTTCTTGATGAAGATAGAATTAATGCATAAAAGTATTAGCATCAAAGTTACAAATGTAAAATGATCTAAAATGCATGCATATTTAACTTTACAACAGCCTTGTTGATTAACAGACAGGCTGTGATCAAACACCCCATGCATGAAATGTTGTCAACTGGCAGAAGGTTGTCAATGGATTTCTGAGCAACCCACCTAGATATTAGTGATAACTTTCATTAATTCTAGATCGGAAGAAGAATCATTATATTTGAAATGTTAACTCTTCTTCTGTCTCCACAGATGCCGCCAGACTTGCCTTTTCTGTTTCTATTTCTCATCAAAACTTTTGACTCCTCCACTAGTTCTTCACTGACAAAGACACAGCCTCTAAATTTCCTCAACCATCACTCCAAAGTGGACTGCTTCCCTGACTTCTCTTCCTGGTAGTTCAGTCACTTCCCTGAGTCTGTGTTCCATTGGAATCCTGGTGCTGCATGCCCAGTGCCCACTAATTCCCTAATGTACTAAGATGGCAAAGGTTTTAGTTACTTTATACAAGGCCTGTGGTTTAAACTGTCTCCTCAGTTATAGTGTCCTATTATTCATTGAATTCAACTGCTAGCTTTCTGACTGGTTTTGACAAACCCAACACATAGTGCCCCCCCCCCCCCCCCCCCCAACACACACACAGACTCTGCCACTTTGAAGAAGATACAACAGGTTTATAAGAGACCCCTGGTTGTTGCCAAGAAGAAGGTAAGATAGGTTAAAATTAATGTTAGGGGCCAAGGATGATCTCAATGTTGGGAGAAGACAGTCAGTCAGTGCTATTTGACATTGAGGTCAGGTGATAGGCTCTTAGGGGCCTTCACTTTCCAATCACCAGTGTGTGCACACTCCGTTTCATTTTACCTCATGCATAATTAACTTTTAAATGTATCAGTTCTTTTCAGCACAACTGTTAAATTGAATTGTTGACAAATAGGACATATTTGACCAATAAAGGAGGTGTAGCCGATTAATAATATAATACTCTGCTGGAGCAATAACATGCTGGCATGATGAGGGTCTCATGTTACAGAAACACCACAGTAAATTCACAATTGTGATCAATGATTTTGACTGAATCGCAGAATGGCAATGGCACAGTTGAAGGCCATTTAGTTCAATGTTTACATGCTGATATTCTTTTGAAACTATTATGAGATTCCTTAAACAAGCAGAGACAATCCAGGATGAGATCATCAGCTGTTCATTCCATTCTGTAATGTAAGGATGACCTTAGGTATATTGGACAAATGACTTCTAAGCTTGGTATGACAGTAGCATTAGCTAATATATATGAATGAATACTTCCGATCCTTTTCCAGGTTCTTTACCTGTCCTAGTTAATGGGTTCCTTTGGGAACAAGTCATGCTGCCTTGTACCTGCAAAGGGAATGTCCCAGTCTTGGAAGTCGAGTACACGCATTTTGGGGGCTATCCAACTGAGAAAATTTATACTACCTTGTCCATTGAAGCCATACTTTAGTACAAGACTGAAGATCTGAGACAGGGCAAACCTATTCAAAGATCAACTGGCCAGGGCAGCCAATCAATTGTGACTCTGACCTCATAGAATCAGACCAGAATGAGTACCTGTAAGAGATTATTGAGAAGATGGATCTGAATTTTCATCGACATTCATCTCTCTCTAACAAATTATCTGTTTCAGTATTCTGCATTTAATCTTTAATTTTTATGAAAAGGATAGTACACTGGTTATGATACTGGATCAGTAATCCAGAGGACTTGACTAATAATCCAGAGAAAATTAGTTCAAATCCCAACACGGTACCTTTAGAATTTAAATCCTGTTTACTTAAATAGAAATCCGGAGACGTAAGAGATTTAATCCAAATAAAGGTGATCAATGCTCTTTTAGTTAGTCTTCTACATTCTAATTTTTCTAAATATGAGATCATTCAAAGCTCTGCTATCCATGTTTTAACTCACAGCCATATCTCTTCATGTGAAACTGGAGCATGTAATAGTGCTACACTCGCTGTCCAGAAACTTGCTCCATTAGTCCCTGGTTATTGGGATGGTGGATGAACAGCCCCTGAACTTCTCTGGTAGGCTTTACAAAGCTGCTCATTGGTGTGTACCCCAGTTATTCCAACATCCTATGGACATTTTCTACATTGCTCCCTGTATCTGTAAATCTACATTCATCCTGATAGTCAAATATCACGACAGTCTTGCACCTTTCCATGTCTGTCATTTCCTCAAACATGCAACTCTCATAGAACTCCTTCAATTTTTGCCTCTAGAGAAATTGAAATTTTGATCTGCAAGTTATGCCTTCAGATGGTTGGACACTGACGAATTCTCTCTTTAAAACTCTTGCTGCTGCACCAGCACTCTTTTCATTTCACCTGTTTGACCAAGTTTTTGCTCACATGCACTTATCCTTCTTAATGTGGATCCTTGCAAAGATTTTTTTGATAATGACTTCTGCACCTCAGGGTTGTGGCTTAATCCTCACTTGATCAGGTCAGCAGTAGTTTTAATCAATAGAAAGACAATCTTGGTACCTTGATGAGTACAGGTCCTGTGAAGTGTCCAACTTTCAATCATTGCCCCCCTATACACTGATCTCCCTAATACTCTGAGCTCTACTATCGTGCAGCTCCTATAATCCATTTGCCAGAGGCCCTTGGTTGTCATGGTGTTCAGTGTAATTTAAACAGTCTGTGCTCCTTAACAGCTCCTTTACGTTGTGTTGGATTCTCTTAATGGAACCCAATTTTCCTGCTGGCTTTCCTCCTAAGAAATATAATAAACTGACATGAGCTATTAAATGACAATGATTTTCCAAAACGTCTTTTCAAATTGAAACATCAGCCTTTGTGCTAACAGCAGCTGAGCACCAGGATGGAGTGGTAAGAGAACAAAACCCTCTAAGGGATGGGGACATCCAGCATTGACTCAGTTTTCACTAAACAAGAGCCTGGATCAGGAAGGGGGAGATCAGCCCAGTGTGTGTGGTCAATGTTGATTCCTGCTAGGGTCTCTGAGCTCAGGATCAGCAAATCACTGCTCACAGACCTTTCAGACATGCAGAGTCTGAAGAGAGATGAGCTACCAGAGAAAGTGTTGTCACTTTACTAGAAAAATTGATATTTCGTTTTCTGCGTTATATCTCAGCATTACTGTTACAGACTATATTGAAATCCAGCTATCAGATACAAATAGAACTACCTTTATCTGTGTAATCCATTGGTAACTCCCAGTGTGAGACTAATTTCTACTCAATATCCACTTGATGAGCAATTGGGAACATTTCTGATTAATTTGTTCATTTTAACTTGTTCTTCATGCAGGGGATGCTAGATGGGTCAATTTATGGTTCATCTTTAATCGCAGCAGTCTTTGTAGTGATGAACTGTGGTAAACATGGGAAGAGGCAAGAGTAGCAACCACTTGTTTTGTGTTAATTCATAGGATGTGGGCTTTGTTGTTCATGTGGGTATTTAACTGCCCATTCCTTATTGGCATGGAGAAAGATGTAGTGAGTTATCTCCTTGAAGCACTGCAGTCAGTGTGGTGTAGATGCCAGTGCCATTAGGGAGAGAGGTCCAGGATTTTGACACAGTGACAGCGAAGGAACAGCAATATACTTTCAAGTTAGAATGGTGAGTGACCTGGAAGGGAGCTTGCAGGAATGGTTCTCCTAAGCATCTGCTATCCTTGTCCTATGTGGTGAGTTCATGATTGTGGAAGGACAATTGAAAAAACTTTGATGAGTTGCTGCAGTATATCTTGTATATGGTATGTACAGTTGCTACTGAGCATTGGTGGTAGAGGGAATGAATTTGGAGGTGCTGAATGGGGTGCTAATAAAGCAGGCTACTTTTCCCTGGCTGATATTGACCTCCTTCAGTGTTGCTGGAGATGGACTCAATCAGGCAAGTGGACGTATACGATAAACCGACTTACTCCCACAGCTACCTAGATTACACCTCTTCCCACCCTGCCCCCTATAAAAAAGCCATCCCATATTCCCAATTCCTTCGCCTTTGCCGCATCTGCTCCCAGGAGGACCAATTCCAATACCGAAAAACCCAGATGGCCTCCTTCTTCAAAGACCGCAATTGCCCCTCAGATGTAGTTGACGATGCTCTCCACCGCATCTCCTCCACTTCCCGCTCCTCCACCCTTGAACTCCGCCCCTCCAATCGCCACCAGGACAGAACGCCACTAGTCCTCACCTACCACCCCACCAACCTCCAGATACATCGGATCATCCTTCGTCATTTCCACCACCTCCAAACGTACCCCACCACCAAGGATATATTTCCCTCCCCACCCCTATCAGCGTTCCGGAAAGACCACTTCCTCCACAACTCCCTTGTCAGATTCACACCCCCCACCAACCCAACCTCCACTCCTGGCACCTTCCCCTGCAACCGCAAAAATTGCAAAACTTGCGCCCACACCTCCCCCCTCACTTCCCTCCAAGGCCCCAAGGGATCCTTCAATATCCATCAGAAATTCACCTGCACCTCCACACACATCATTTACTGCATCCGCTGCACCCGATGTGGCCTCCTATACATTGGGGAGACAGGCCGCCTACTTGCGGAATGTTTCAGAGAACACCTCTGGGACACCCGCACCAACCAACCCAACTGCCCCGTGGCTGAACACTTTAATTCCCCCTTCCACTCTGCCAAAGACATGCAGGTCCTTGGCCTCCTCCATCGCCAGAACATGGCAACACGACGCCTGGAGGAAGAACGACTCATCGTCCGCCTAGGAACCCTCCAACCACAAGGGATGAATGCAAATTTCTCCAGCTTCCTCATTTCCCCTCCCCCCACCTTTTCTCAGTCCCAACCCTCAGTCTCAGCACCGCCTTCTTGACCTGCAATCTTCTTCCCGACCTCTCCGCCCCCACCCCCTCTCCGGCCTATCACCCTCACCTTAACCTCCTTCCACCTATCGCATTCCCAACGCCCCTCCCCCAAGTCCCTCCTCCCTACCTTTTATCTTAGCCTGCTTGGCACATCCTCCTCATTCCTGAAGAAGGGCTTATGCCCGAAACGTCGATTCTCCTTCTCCTTTGATGCTGCCTGACCTGCTGCGCTTTTCCAGCAACACATTTTTAAGTGGAAAGTAATCCAGCACTCTCCTGACTTATGTCTTGTAGATGGTGAAACGTCTTAGAGAATTCAGGAGGTGAATTATTTGTTAATCCGGTTTAGTTTCTGGTTGATGGTAACCTCCAAGATGTTGATAGTGGGATGATTCAGTGGTGGTAATGCCAGCATGTTGTTATTGCCAGTAAATGTTTTAGAAACAGGATTTATACTCTCGTTGTTTTACAAATTTAACTTAAATTGACCTTTGTAGCACTCCATTTATTGCATTCAGCCATCTTGAAAAATAATCCCTTTATTCCTATTCTGTTCCTTAATCCTCAGCCCATGTTAATATATTGAGACAATGTTCAATAATGTATGCAAGCCATGTGTCCCCAGAGGACACTGGAAGTGCCAGACAATGCAGTAGATTCCAGAGACCAGATAGTGACAGCATTCCAAACCAACCACGAGTACGTACCAACCAGTGTAACGGTAATGAACTGTCTTTCCAACCTACATGGTAAGATGATATGTCTAAGACCAGAGGACATATGGACCAAGTGCAGATAAATGTGATTAGTTTGGTGTTTGGTGGTTGGCACAAACATGGTGGGCTGAAGGACCTGTTTCTATGCTAAATAATTGTATGATGAGAAAAATGGAACATTGTTACATGATGTAACCAGACATTCAGCATGAATGAAGACAATCAAAGGATGCAATTCAACAGAAGCATTTGCCATCACCTGGATTATATATCCATGGATGCAGGGGCAGTATAGATTATGCGCAAGACAAAAATCAGTGCAGGTGCAATGATGCTTCCCATTCAGTGAAGTGAATGTATCCACAGAAGCGACATCTGATGGTTCAATCCACCACTGCCAAATTAGCACACTCAGTGCTCCAAGATCTGCCTCTGGAAACTAATAAACGTTAATGTTGCTACAATAACTCACTGATCAGCACAGATATTTGATGTTGTGGTTACCATTCCTGGTATCGTATACAGAAGGATGAAGACCACAGAGATCCCCATTCTAAACTCTATGCTTACACTGGGAGAAGATTAATTGTGTTAAGTTGGTTACAATTAAATGTGAGATATACAGATCATATATGGATACTGGAATCTTTCTAATCAATCCGCTACAATGTGACCCTGCAGTACCATACTTTGTTCACTAGAGGCACTGTTTCTCCATTTCTTTGGCCGATTGAACTGGAAAACCCCACCCTCGTACATTATGAATGCACACATCATTCACTGATCTACAAGAAGCTGTTAATCCCAAACCGGGAGAAGGTGTTTGGGATACCTGACAGCAATGAAATTATGTGATCCATATGTCCTAGAAATTACTCACAATTATGGGTGGACATAGCAGGATCAAAGAGAACATGACATTTTTTTTTAAAAATCAAGTTGCATTTTTCTAGTGCCTTTACCACATTAGGATGTCCCAAAGTGTTTCACAGCCAATGAAGTGTTTTACTTGAAGTTCACGCGCAGTTATAATGTAATAAACACTGCTTCCACAAACATAAATATGGGAATGAGCTTGATCATCAGTTAGAGCCCTGGTGGAAAGATAACATTGGTCCCACACAACCTGCGAGAACCCAGCATACTCTTCTTCAAAATACTGGTTGAGGGATCTCCAACAGGTTCTTGAAAGGGCAGCAGAAGCTTAGTTTAATGTCTCAACCAAAAGACAACACCTCTGGCTGTGCAGCATTCCATCAGTGCTGACCCACTGAGAATGCAGCATTCCTTCAGTACTGATTCTCCAACTGTGCAGCACTCCCTTAGTACTGACCCTTGAACATGCAGCATTCACTCAGTACTGACAATCTAACAGTGCAGCACTTGCAACACTGACCTCCAACAAATCAGCATTCCTTCAGTATTGGCCCTTAAACTGTACAGAATGTCCTCAATACTGACCCTTTGCACACCCATGCAGCACTGAATCTCCATTCGGGCAGCCCCCCTCAGTGCAGACCTTCACTGCAGCATTCCATTAGTATGATCCCTCAACATTGTACCTTGACAGTATTGCATTGCCACAGTTTTGATCATTTGGGTCCCTTTAATACGTGAACCAGTCTCTGGGTTAATTTGCCTCCCTACTTCGCTTCCTGTTACCTCGGCGGTTATGAATGGTTTTACTCAAGCAAACATTCTGTATCCTGGAAGGAGAGAAAGGAGAAATTGATGATGGCAGATTCTTCCCAAGCAACGATCATGGAAACATTGGTACCGGTGTTGACAGATATGATTGTCAGTGAGTGAATTCTTGATCAGCAGGACTTATGTAGTTATTACACAGGAGTGTTTTTAGGCTGAACAGTGTCCTTCCAGTGTCTTGTCTTCAACAGTCTTGGGTTTGTCACAAATGTGTAATTACTCTCCCCTTGATGTTGAGCACCAATTGTCTCTGTTTTTAATCTCCCACATCCACCATTGCCAGCCAAAGAGAGAGAGAGAGATTGTCCTGTCACCTAATCTTTGAAGCCCTTGTGACATGCAGATTTATCTTGCATGGTTCACCATGCTGAAATCCTCATGTGTGATAACGTCCTGTTGAACACAACTGGTATTGTATTGCAAGTTAGACAGTAAGACTCAAGCATAACAAGTGTAACTGGAAACAAAGCCGATTTCTCAATAAGAAGTTAACAAAGCATTGAGTTGACAATCTTAATGATATTTTAAAAGCTTTTGATAACTAATTTCTACAAATGAAGTTCTGGATAGAACAAGATTCAATTGAAGAATCCAGAATCTTCGTAAATAAATATGTAATATTATTAATGATTCCCACCGATTAGATGAGAGATGTGAGTATGGAGATTTGAAGAAAGGTCAAGAGATCAGAGACCACAAAATTGTTTGTCTTTCTGGTGAGTCCTTGTCAAATTTATTGCGGTCAAAAAAAGACCTCAATCTGGAGAAAGCTGGTAAGAGAGATGTCCAGAAGTGGAGCAGTTCAATTCTCAAAGGAGTAGAAAAAACTTTGTACAGATCTTCAATGGAACCTATTTATTTCCTTAAGATCAAGATGGTAAAATAAGTGAAAAAGAAAAAAAATACAGCTGGGTGACAAATGCAAGATGTCAAGAATCACTGTTGATGCTGCAGTACTGTAAAAACTTAAAAGGCAGGAGCAGAGTCCTTCCTGCCATTGAAGCAAACTATTTTAACTGCAAGAAATAGCTCATTTTCAGGAATGTGTAAAATCAGAACATTGTCACTGAACAACCATAAAAATAAAGTCTTCACTCATAAATTTACCAACAAAGTCTACAGTTATTAAGTTTGCGTAGATTTTCATTGATGTTAAACCAGAAGGTTTAATGATCCTGATCGAATATCTCCACACATGTATATTTAGGTCAATGGGCTTCTTATAAACTTCAAATTAGACACAGGAGCAAGAGGAGCAATCATGTCAGGTAGAGAACCTTGGTTAGCAAAACAGTGCATACAACCAAGAGAAATCCAGTCATGTCATCCAGGAGACTTAGAATTAAAAGTTAACAGTATGCTGCATGTAACTGTCCAATGCAGACAGATTAAATAATAAAAAGTTAACATATTTGCATCATCAAAATGTTTTATTCTTCAGCAGAGGAATTTGAATTGATCTGAATCTTGTTCAGAATATTGAAGAATTTAGCGAACAGAAGGAACTCACCATATTACCTCCAAGAATATAAAGATTTAATTTAAGATCGATGAGATTTGTTTGTGACACACTTTAAGGACAAAGCAAACTGCACACAACAGCAGATGCACTTTCTAGAGCAAATGTATGACACAATGAGATGTTAGGTTTACCAAGGAGACTTATTGTACATTCAGTCTACTTCAACACAATGGCCATCAAGTCAGAATAGATTCAATAAATTCATCAGGAACAGATGTAGGATCAGGAATCATCAAATTCCATCAATATTGTACAGTACAGAGGGTGAACCGAACCAACTACCTGGTTGTATAATCATAGTAATTACTTTGAACCCAAAAACACTCTTGTCAACAGAACAGAGAAAGTTCACTCGATTGATATCTGGAATGGGAGCTGGGGAGAGCATTATTATTTGAGGGAGTGTTGGACTGGCTAGGTTTATATCCATTGAAGTTTCAAACATTGACACAGATAAGAATTTGATAAGGTGGATCCCGAAAAGATGTTTCCCATTATGGGAGAATATAGAAGTATGGGAGACAGTTGGAACTCTATCCCAGAGTCAGGTGGATTGACTATTTTTAAGGCAGAAGTAGCTAGATTCTTGACAAACCAGGGAGTCAAAGTATATCAGGGGTAGGAGGGAATTTGATGATGAGGCATCACATAATCTTATTGAATTCTGGGGCTGCCTCACGGAAACAAATTCCAATTTGTATGTCATACGTCTACAATGAGATTAGTTTTTCCAACTTCAGAGAAGCCATATCATGATTAAATAGACATCACCAAATGGAGAGCAAGGACTCAGATATTGTGTTTTGGCCTAGAATTTTGAGGGAATGTGAAATAATTGCACAGAGACTGGTAGCCCGTTTCCAAGTCACCCTTTATTTACATGTGGACAGAACATGAGAGCTGACCAAGCAGCTCAGAGCCAGTCCTTGGAATAAGGAGACTTTCTGAATTTCCCATTCATGTCTGTCAGCCAGGGCTCACTGATTGACATGGGTGAATAACCCCAATCAATGATCTCATAGTCAATGAGATCCACCTGGCCCTCGTTCCAATCACTTATGAAGAAATTTGATCCAAATCTTGTTTTTTAAAGATCATGTGGATCCATCATGTGAATCTTAAGAAATTTTGCAAAGTAAAAAGCATTGGTTATGACAGTAACAATGTTGCACATTCAAGGAACAAGGAGCTTGAATGGAGTTATACAGTCTGGAGATTTAAAGAGAAATTATGCTACCCAGCTTGTGAGCAGGATAAGATTACATTTTTTTTTTGTTGAGCTCAATTGGTGAGAATTTGCCCTGCCTGAAAAGCCATAACTTATTGCTTTCTCTCTTTCATTCTTTGCAACCCCTTTCAGTAAACGACATGAAAACCCAGGAGAAAATTCATGGGAATCTACTCCACCATTTGAAGTAAGGGAATTCAGTCAAATACAACAGTTCCAAGAAGGAATCACAAAACCTGTGTGTCCAAAATAGCTTAAGAACCAGAACACTACTTGGCACAATCTGTGAGTTATTCTTTCTCCATGAGTTTTAACTATTACTTGGCCAAAGTACTTTAAAGTTAATATTTTTCATTTTTCTGTTTCTCTTCTGACTTGTGTCCTTGTGTCTGCGCATGTGTGCACGCTGTAGGCTAAAACAACTTGGATGATTTGTTCCTAACATTGAACTTGACACAGATTGAGACCTATACAATTTGCTACACCTATGTGTGGAGCCTGAAGAGGTATGTGAGGTCCTAAATGAATACTTTGTGTCAGAGGAGGAATTGGTGGAGGATGAGCTCAGGGAAGGGAGTGTCAAATTTCTAGTCCAAGTTACTATTAAAAAGGAAGAGGTGTTGTGCATTTTAAAAAGTATTAAGGTAAATAAGTCCCTGTATCCTGATGGGATCTATCCCAGAATATTGAGGGAGGCAAGAAAACAAATTGCTGGAGCATTGACAGACATCTTTGTATCCTCTTCGGCCACACGTGAGTCCCCAGAGGACTGGATGATAGCCAATGTTGTCCCATTGTTTAAGAAGAGTGGCAGGGATAATCTAGGAAATTACAGGTCTGTGAGCCTCATGTCAGTGGTAGGGAAATTATTGGAAAAGCTTCTCAGAGACAAGATCCATATGCAATTCATCTAGATGAATTGAAAGTAAAAGCTTTTATATTATGAATGTAGAAGGAGTCATCAAATTATTGAAAGAAATATATTTGCAACCCATACAATTCCACATTTTGTAAATATTCACATTTTTGAGTACTTTGCAGGAAATAGTGGATTCCAACCTATCACAAGTTCACCAAGACATCACAGTAAAGCTGAACAAGAAATCAGAACTATCAAGTCACTTTTGTAAAACAAGAAAAATTTTCAAACAGTATTATTGAACTGTAATTTTGACTGGCGCCTTTTGCATTATTGGTGGGAACAAAACTCAAAACTTAACTTTCTATTCTACCTAAACAATTCTTTCCAAGATTATAAGCCAAAAAATCCAAGACAAAGAGAAATCTTACAGAAAGCAACAAGCCAGGAATTACAGGACATATCATATGAAGAATTTACTAAAATTCTGGGAAGGTCAAACGATATGGATTTGTGATCAAACCTGAGATGGTATTATTAGCCAGAACAATAAAATTCAACAAAAACTTATATAATATGCAAAGTCAGAAGATACTGTAAGATTAAGTAATCTTATTTCAAAATATCAAGAAATTCAGTTACATATTGGGATGAACCATATAGAACCCTGAAATCTGTGAGGAATAGGAAAACTCAAACCTTCAGGAAGACTAACACCCAAGTCAATAACCAAGTAATAGTAACAGTTATTCCATGCCAGAAGAAACCATATTCAGGAAAAGTTGTTAACCTCCAAACTGACTGACTATACCAAGTCAGACACTTATAGGGAAGTGGCGTAGTAAGTAATTGTTAACATACAAAGATGAGTGTATGTAATAATGAAATAATAAATGGGACAAAGCCTTGGGGAGCGATATTGTATATGGGTCTGGAAATGTTAGTATCTGGAGGAGTGTGATTAACACCACCCACTGTGATAATATCACACAGACATAAGGAGTCAGTCTGACATAGTCAGTGGAGAGGACTTATAGAACTAACAGTGGCAGTGATAAAAGTGCTCATGTAACCTGCACAGAGAAACTATGAAGAATCAAATTTAAATAAACTGAAAGATTAGTTGAGTTGAAATTGTCAGCTATTTCCAAATCCTATAAAATGATGTCTGTGTTAGGCCAAAAAGTTGGTCTGGTATCGCTCGATTAATCAAACTTGTGCAAGCTTGTCATATGACCACACCAACTAATCAGACTGAAGTTCGGCTATGCTGGAGTGTAGAATCACAGAACTCTGCCTAAGCCCTCATTTAACGTCAAGATCTCCCCACGAAAGGATGGTTTAACTCTGCAAATATAGCAACACCTATGAGAAGGTCAATGGGTTCATGGAGAGGAAGTGAAGTTGATACAAGCGGAAGACTGTGGCAGGAAATGGAAAGTGGACGTCACTAAAAAGTTACTATTGTATCGGTCAACCATTCCAAAATACAAGGCAAACATTCTGCAAGTTTGACAAGCTGCCATTGAGAAAGAGGATCTTAACGGCTTCCTAACCTCATTTGCAGAGGTTCAGTTCACATGGTTCAAGACTGCTCAATTAGACAATATTCCCATCTCTGGTCCAATCCTGTAGGAAAGGGGATTCACTCTAGTAAAGAGGCTGGGCTATGTGGAGTTCACCAGAAGCCGTGGATGGCTGAACTGATTCAAAACAAGACATGGCCTTATCAAACTTGCAGTCACTGGTGACGGTGCATCGGTTATAGCAACAGTGATAGATTGACTGCAAAATAGTCTCCCCTTCATCCTGATAAGTATGCATTTTGAGATGTTTTAACTCAGATGATTGTGGATAATTTTACCATCTTTTCCCAGATTGCTTAAAAATGTTATAGTGGGAAATGGAGTAAGGAATGTATCATTGTTATGATGTATGTCAACATGATGACATTGAGAACCTGCTGCTTTTTGTGATAGGAAAGTCGAGGAAGTCATGTTTCTTTGTGAATGTCAAGGTATTACTCATGCAGTGTGAGGCTAACAAAACTGCTTGGATGACTGCTAGCATTTTTTGAGACATGGATCGGGAACATTGCCAAAATGTATCAATGGAAGTAAATGAAGACATTACATATCATTGCATATTTTGTCCTGCACATTCTGACACTGCAGATATTGAGCATCAAGCTGAAGTCCTTTCCCTCTGATGTGCTAGCCAAGATGCAGCCAGCGGATCAGCACCTGATTCAGAAACTGAAATCCCATTATTAATGGCAGCTGATCTCTCAGATTAGTGAGGCCATCAATAAGCAGCAGAAATACAACCTAAATGTTCTAAAGTTCATGATGAAAAAAGGCATTGACAATGGTAACAAAAGCCTTAATTACCAAGTACTTCCACTACATTGGGCTATGACTATACAAGACGGGGAGGAACAAGGAACGGGGAGCACGGTGAGGCCAACTGACCTATTGACGAGGCTTGGAAGTTCCAGCAGAGACAACTAGAGAATTTTATGCTGAGGTGGACAACATTGTACACTGCACAGCAGAACTGACAAATAAGGCATTCAAGGATGCAGTGGAGTTCTACAAATGATGCCCAGTGATTTAACCCATCACTGTATATAGTTTACACTAATACAATACACTTATCATTTAGTTAACCCCATCCTTGAAGTCTTGAACAAAAAGGTAAATTGCCCCTATACACAATACACCACAACACTTTGAGGGTTAAATATTGGCCAGGACACTGGGAAGAGCTTTCCTGCTCTTCTTTGAAAGAGAAACCATAGGATCCTTTGCATCCCGCTGCGAGGACAGGTGGACCACTGTTTACATGTCCTCTGAATAGCAGTGTAACCCTCCCTTAGGACTGCATTTGAGGTCAGCCCAATGACTTGAGTTGAAATCTCTGAAGCGAATGTTTATCCTCATAACTGATCTCATCTCTGAAACTGATATGTAAATTTTTCTCTTTCTAATCTTTCTTATAGTATTGTGCCCAAAACTGTAACCAAACTCCAGCTGAACTCTAACAAATGTCTCACACAAGGTCAACACAACTTGCTTGCTGTTGTACTTTGTAGCACTATTAATGAAGTCCAGGATACTGTAATGACTGCACCTTTTTATTTCTTTATTTATGTCTGTGGACTGAAATGTATAAAGGACTATTTTAAAACAATGGACTATGGTTGAATTACTGCACCTTTAAAAACAAGTTACTGGAACTCATTCCATGTTGTGCTTACGTTGTTGCTTTTCAAGCAGTGGGAGAGGAGAGTTAAGATACTAATCACTGGGAGATGTGCAGAGAGTGAGATTCATCCAACAATAGACTGCCGATTGGGGTGTACAGTTGTGACCAGTTCTCGATGCCAGAAGTCATCAGCCTGATAATACCTGGCTCCTGGGTAGGTAAACAGTTTGAGTGTTACATAGAGGAGTGAAACCTCAGGACAGCTGTTGGAGTTGGTTCTGAGTCTCTCTCTCTCTCCCCTCTAAAACTAACTGAAGCCTGAGGAAAGTCCATCATTTCCTCCCACCAGTGCTGTAAGCTATTGCCTTTAGCCAGTAACTAAGAGACTTTATTATTACCAGTGTACTAATTGTTTGGTATCTCCTGTGATGAAGGAAAGAGAAACCTGGAAAAGGAGATCAGAGAACAGATAATCGTGGCAAGCAAAACAAACATCTTGTCAAATCCTGTGGACTGGTGCTATGGAACTATGTCTCCCCAGGATTTTTTTCCTCCACTCATACCATCAATGTTTTTTCCTTGTCTATTCCTGCCTGTATGTTTTCATCAGCATTTTTAAAAAAGGGGTTACAGTTTTGACTAGCAGAGTTATGTGTTGATAGTTCATAGTTTTATTTACCCGTGGTGAGAATGTATTTATTTGTAATAAACAGTAGTTCTTGTGAAATACAGGAAGTTAGTCAGTGTTTGGTGTTCATGTAATTTCATCAGACAGGTAAATTAGGAACCTTTGGAATGGCCTTTCCCAAGTGGGTTATAACAAAGCTGTATGCTTCATTAATTACTATCTCAACTTGTCCTACCACATTCAATGATCTTTGCACATATACATGCAAGTCTCTCCATCCCCTTAAGAATTATACCCCTTATTTAGTACTGACTGTCCATGTTATTCCTACTGAAATGCATCACTTCACTTTACCACACGATCTACACACTTCATTAACTTATCCTCGTCCTTTTGGAGTTCTACACTGTCTTCCTTACAGTTTATGATGCTTCTATGGCTGATGACATTCATGGAACAGGCAGTTCCATGAGTTGGTATGTGGCAACATTCAATTTGATTCAGCAATAGAGAAGGAGTTTATGACAAAATTTTCAATTGATCACTCAGTTCAAGGGGTGGAGGGTGGTGATTTTCACTAGAGAGGAATTAAAAGGTTACCTGAAGGAACTAACAGTCAGTAAATTGTGATAAATTTGGATAATGGACTCCATGTTTTTCTTTAGGTGTAATGCAGTGAAAGCATCTTAACAACACAGGGAACTAAGAACGTTTGGATATCTCAGTGCTTCTGAAGGATTTTGGAACTGGGAGTTGCAGTCCGAGCTGAGGAAAACTTTTGTAAATTGTATTGACTCACAAAAAAGTCAATGCAGCTGAGAGTGAGAGTTGAAAAGCTACAAGCAGTGGTTGCTAGATGCAGCTGATTAAGGTAGCAGCTCAGGGAAAAACACAAGGAGAGGTTTAGCATCGTGAAGCCAGCTGTCAGTGAAAAGCTGGAGCTGTTCCTGTGAGTAAGTACAAAAGAACAGCTTTTTGGATTCCAGAGAGCTTAGACCTAGGACAGGAAGGTGATCAACTGAACTAGAACATTATATATTCACATTGTAAGTGCCCTGGACCTCATGTTTTTTCTACTTTAAAAATAAACGTTATTGGGCCTTAACCAGGTCATACTGTATGTCTGAAATCATCACATAATATTGTCATCTCATTCAGGATCACAATATAAAGTTGACTATTGGATCTGGAATCATGGCACTGGATGATCTGGTTTGAGTCTTTAGGTTTAGCTGAGGACAGCAAAACTGAGTGGTGAATAGCTAGGCCAGTTTTATATTTGGTGCCATCAAATGAGATGCTCTGGTGTCTTGAGGGAGAAGAAATTGTGTTGCATTGAGTGAGTAACAGGTGGGAGATGGTGCTTATATTGCTGCAAACAAGGGTTGTGTCACTGTTAGAAAACAAAGGAACTTCCATTTCGTTGACAGCAATCACAAGAGATCTGACTGTTTGTGAAAACATACGTGACTTCTTCCCACCCCCTGGTACATTTGCAGAGATTCATAGATAACATAAATCATCACTGAGAATGGAGTCAGGTTGATGGCAAAAACCAATTTAACAAGTGGTAATGAATCCTCAGCAATCTGAGATGACATCTGCTTCTGGCCATGACATTGAAATTTGTTTAGAAAATGTCTGTCTTGTCAATTTATGAGTTGTAGTAGTACAGGATTTCAATATAAAAGCAAATTTGCATTGGTGAATCATATCACAAGCAATCAGATGTGCAGTTGCTGTGCATGCATTAAAAACTATGGACCAAATGCTGGAAAATGGGATAGATTAGTTGGGTTTTTGTTTTCGACTAGCACAGACTGGATGGGGCTGTAAACCTCAATGATCTGTGAAATATACTTCCATGCAGTCTGATTTGGTGATTGCCTCATTTCTTCAAATTTTTATTAGAATACAAAATAATGTAATTTGTGTTTTATTTGCTCACTGTAACTTTCACCTTTGGTTCTTTTCTCTCAACCAAATGTGAAGACCACATGTTTTTATTTACATTTCTTTTGGACCATGCACTAGAAAAGGAAGATACTGTTTAAACTAAAGACTTGTACAAAGAGATGGCAAAAATAAATTAAAGGGTCATGTTTTCTAGAGTAAGTTGTGTATAATATTGTTTATTTGTGAAAGAGAGAGAGAAAAAAGCAGACAGCATAGAATTGATGGATTCTGAAATGGGACAACTGCTTGACAATGACATTTTGGTTGGATCCTGTCCAGGTGACCATGGCTTGGGTGGGCTCAGTGTAGCAGAAAAAACTCATCAAGTCCTGTGATCCAGATTGGTACTGTTGAACTCTGTTTCCCTGATACTTTCACAGTGGCATTTAGGAGAATGGGCCTCAGGCTAAATATCCAGAAAACAAGGTCCTCTACCAGCCTGCTCTTACCTTGCAACACTTCACTCAGCCCACTCCACTATCAAGATCCATGGTGAGCTATTGAATACGATAGATCAGTTCCTCTCAATAAGGGCAGGCATTGATAATGAACTTTAACATTGTCTCCAGTGTGGCAGCACAGCCTCTGTCTGAGGAATAGGGTATTTGATGACAAAGATCTCAAACCCGACATCAAGCTCATAGTCTACAGGGCAGCAGCATTAGCAGAAATCCTGTATGTATCAAATACATTGACAATGTATTGCAGCAATCACCTCAAATCCCTTGAGAAATAGCACCAGCAAAGCTGCTGCAAAGTCCTGCAAGTTCATTGATTGGCAGGATATTCAGTCCAATATCAATGTTGTCTCTCAGGACAACTTCCCTAGTATCAACACACTGGATACGATCAATTAGCTATGTTGGCTGAGCAACACTGTCTCCACGCCTGACATAAGACTCCCAAAGCAAGCTCTCTCTGCCAATCTTCAATACAACAAATGGCCACCAAGAGAAGTACTTCAAGGATGCTCTCAGATCCTCTTTGGAAATAATTCAATGCTTCAACTGACTCATGGAAATCTCTACCCCAGGGCGACCCAATTTGGAGATGGAAGTAAAGGAGCTAGCCATTTTGAGCATCTCTGACCAGCTATGATGGAGGCCAAGTGGAAACAGCTGAAGGAACTTGCAAACATTCAAGCATCCCAGTCATCCTCCTTTTCAAGTACCATCTGCCTCACCGGAGGATATGAATCCAGCTTTGGATTGTTTAATTTCCTCAGGACCCATAAGTCTGGGAAGAAAGTCATCATGGATCCCAAGGGATTTTCTAAGGAAGAGAAAGTAAGACTTATGAAACTGAGACACTCTTAAAATATCTGATGGGAAAAATATCAGCGACATGACATTATTAGATTGCTTCATGTTTGGTAAAAATGGGAGAAGACCATGCAAACTCAGAAAACAAGCAAGAAAGATGAGGGATTTTCAAGCGAGTGTATTTGAAGTATCGACCTGTTTAAAATAAAGATGAAGACTGCTGTTTAGTTTTGCAGTGAAAGATGCAAACACTTCTCTTATGTTATGTACTCGTGTGAAAGTTTGTAAGTTCAACACAGGGAAGACCATTGGAAGCAGTTTGAGCTGTTGTTCATGCTGTATATTAGACTTGAATTAACAACAAGTTGAGGAATCAAATAAAGAATCCATTTGAAATGAGGAGATTTGCATCCATGATATAAAATTGATGTGCATTTGGTAGTCTTGTTGAAATCAACTGCACTCATTACTTATCTTTGTCATAATTTTGTACTTTGGTTTAAATTTGGCACGTTTTCTGCAGGCAGTATAATATTCAGATACCTTCTGGGAAATTGCCTTTGTTTTAAGTTCTCTGCAAGTTCAACGATCGATGGACACAAATCCAGATTTGAACCCCAGCTTGTATTAATTGATGTCAGTGACAATGTCTATTCATTACCATTTCTCTGCACAAGTGTGGACGTCTAACAATGTTCAGGTTTGTGCAAGGAAATAACAGATGCGGAATGGAGGCTGTATCAGATTTTGAACTAAAGAAAAATAGAGTGATTTCTTGATTACAGTTTTACAAGTATTAATTCCAAAGCTTGACTTACAAACCTTTAGGACAAAAAAAACTTGTTAAACGAGGTCAGGGTAAATAACTCGACAATATTGTTTCCAAACTTTCTAATGACTGAAAGACTATCTCTTGTAAATTAAACTTGGCAAAGTTGCTGGGATGAGACACAAAATCAAGGGAGAGAACAATAGTAAAGCAGTAAGAAAGGAAGCAACATTATAATGTAGTAATAGAGGGGCACTGATGCAATAATGCAGCCGCAAATGTAGAAAGAGAGGGACACTAATACAACAAGAGAGAAGCACTAGTGCTTTATAAAGACTAGTCCTTAGACTTAGATAGGCTGAACCACAAAGTGTTCTGATCAAATACAAACAGATTTTCCTGGAAAATTGACTGTGAGCGGTCTCACCCGATGGATGATTGATGGAGCAAAAGAAAGAAAGGTGGGTAGCTTTCCTGTAAGGAATTAAGTCATCCTTTAAACAAAGAATATCATCCATTACTAATGTGATTTTAAAAGAAATTTCATAGCTCAGTATGGTCAATCAATAAAGGAAATTAAGTCCACCTCCTGAGAAAAGAGTGTAAAAGTTTTAACAGGCTGGAGAGGAAAGATATCCTCTCAAATTCAGCTTTTGTTATAACTTTTGCCTCTGATGTTTTTTTGCTGATGCCAAGAACAACATCTTAAAGTCAATGAGAGATAGTAAAACACCACTGCTTTTGTTTCTGTTCATGGAGCCTTTGAATTTTTGTCATTTGCTGAAGTTGATGTGCTCATTATCTCCAGACAGTTGGACTGACAGTAGATTTGCTCCCAGGCCATTTCACATGTCCATTTTTTGGGATTGGATAGTTAGGTAAAGTTTCCTTTTCCCCTTGCTCCCTCCTCCTACAGTGCATTTCGCCATGATTTTTAAAACTGAAGCTGGGATAAGGAAGAATGTTCTCTGTTCTATAATGTGTTCATCAGCCTCAGTGCTGGCAAGATTACCTTGAGTCTCTGTAGATTATGAGGAGAAAGTGAGGTCTGCAGATGCTGGAGATCAGAGATGGAAATGTGTTGCTGGAAAAGCGCAGCAGGTCAGGCAGCATCTAGGGAACAGGAGAATCGACGTTTCGGGCATTAGCCCTTCTTCAGGAATCTTGAATCTTCCTGAAGAAGGGCTAATGCCCGAAACATCGATTCTCCTGTTCCCTAGATGCTGCCTGACCTGCTGCGCTTTTCCAGCAACACATTTCCATCTCTGTAGATTATGCCCAGGCCATGATGGGGAGCATACTCTGCAATATTGATGTTACAGTTTTGCAGAGTTGACCACCAAGGTGTAAACCATTGTTCCACCGACTGCATTGTTTTTAAGAAAAAATGAGCAGTGACTATTTCCCAGCATAAAATGTTGAATGGTCTTATTGGCAATGCTTTAATCTGGTAGTTGTTGTTTAGTGTTGAGATGAATCATGAAAAGTCTTGATTAATTTAATATGACGTGATACCAGGAAAACACTGTTTGGGATTTCCTTTGGGAAAACGCAGAACTCTGTTTGGTGGGGAATAATACCAGGGAAAAGCTGAGGAGTCATATCTTTCCAGTTAATTGTCAAATCATGCAGTCCTTGCTTTTAAGTAATCATTTTCATTCTCTGTAATCACTTAAGTGCTTTAAATCCATAATTTTGACACAATTAGGGATCATTGTTGCAATGCCTTGCCTAATTTATTTTCCCCACCAGGGGTATTCCCCAAGAAGGACATAGATAATGGAAAGATTAGGGAGGGGTATGTTGAAATTCTAGGGCATGTTGATATTAAGGAGGAGTTTTGGTGTCTTGAAACACATTAGGATAGATGAGTCCCTAGGCCCTGATAGGATCTCATCCAGGATACTGAGGAAGGCAAAGGAGGAGACTGTTGGGGCCTTGACAGAGATCTTTGTATCCTCTTTCGCTGCAGGTTAGATACCAGGAGACTGGAGAAAAGCCAATGTTGTTCCTTTGTTTAAGAAGGACAAGGATAATCGAGGAAGTTATAGGCTGGTGAGCTTTACGTTTTTGGGAAATTATTGGAGAAGATTCTTAGGGACTGGATTTACTCTCATTTGAAAAAGAATGGATTTATTAGGGATAGTCAGCAAGACTTTGTGTTGGGGGAGGTATTGTCTCATAAATTTGATTGAGTCTTTGAGGAAGTTCCAAAGATTATTGATGAGGCCAGGGTCGTGGATGTTGTTTCCATAGACATTTGACAAGGTCCCTCAAGATAGGCTGAGCCAGAATATTAAGTCAGATGGGACCCACAGTGAGTTGGTATGTTGGATTAAAAAAAAATGGCTTGTTTGTAGAAGACAGAGGATAGTTGTGGAGTGATTTTCTTCTGACTGGAGGTCTGTAACCACTGGTGTTCCACAAGGATCAGCACTGGGACCTCTGTTGTTTGTTATATGTATGAAAGATTTGGATGACAATGTAGATGGTCTGACTAGTGAATTTGCAGACCACACAAAAATTATTGAAGTTGTGGATAGTGAGAAGGTTGTCAAAGGATACAGCAAGATATAGATCAGTTGTGAAGTGGGATGAGAAATGGCAGATGAAGTTTAATCAAGACAAATGTGAGGTGATGCATTTTGGGAAGTCAAATGTAAATGGGAAGTATATAGTAAATATAGAATCCTGAGGAACATTAATATACAGAGGGATCTTGGGATGCAAGCTGATAGCTCCCTGACACTGGCTAAACAAGTAGAAAGGTGGTAAAGAAGGCATAAGGCCTGCTTCCTTTCATCGGCCAGACATTGAGTATGAACATTGGTAAGTCATGTTGCAACTATATCAAATTTTAGTAACATCACAGTTGGAGTAATGTGAGCACTTCTGGTTGGCACACTATAGGAAGGACATGGAGGCTTTGGAGAAGGTGCAAAAATGGTTTACCAGGATGTTGCCTTGATTGGAGTGCATTAGCTACAAGGAAAGATTGTGCAAACTTGCAATATTTTTGATAGTGCATTGGAGGCTGAGGAGTAAACTGACAGAAGTATATAAAATAACAGAGATATGGATTGGGTGGGGAGTCAGAGCATTTTTTTTCCCAGGGTAGATATGTCAATTTGCACAGATATGTGAACAAAGCGGGGAATAGTGGGTTATAGAGCACGTGCAGGTAAATGGGATTAGTTTACAATGGCTTTATGGTCAGCACAGACATGATCGGCCAATGAACCTGTTCCTGTGCTTTACTGTTCTATGTTCTATGTACTGGGAAAGTAGACACCCAATTCTCTTTAGAGTGAGTACAACAGGAAGATTTGATAAGGTTATTTGATCAGTAGAGACACCACTTAGTTAACTAGCCAATATGTGAATGTAGAGGAATTGCTTCCAACTAAACAACATCCTCATAACCTTAGACTGGTAAAACAAGCTTATGTGGATAAAGAAATTCACTCCATGCTAAAAAACAAATCACCTGAGTAAACCGAGTCAAAGCAATCTAAGTGCACCGATGGTGTTAGATCGGTGGACTAGATTGTGCATAGCGTAGAAAAGTAAAAGCAGTAACAAAATAGATTAAGACCCAATTATTCAGTTAGAAGTGGGCAGTGCCTCATTCCTTACTGAAGTTGGCATGCTCAAAGGCTACAGATAAGTGCCATTAACACCGAGTCCATGAGATATTTGCTTATATTATATCAAATGGATTGCACCACTGTGGAGTCATGCTATTCATAAAATTACATAATTTTATAGTACAATATGCGTCCATTCAACCCATCATGTCTGCACCAGCTCCCACATGTGCTACCCACCAAGTCCCATTCTCCAGCCCTATCTCTGTTGCCCTTTAAATTCATCACTTTCAAACATATATCCAGCTTTCTTTCGAAACATCTTTATGGGATCTGACTTTACCACTTTCCCAAGAAGCGCATTTAAATTTGTAACAACTCTCTGAGCAAACACAGAAAAATAGAAAATGGAGAAGTTAATCCTCTTTTCTCTCCTAGCTCTCTTGCTGGGTTACTTTCTAAAGATTGAATCAAATATGCCTAATTGTGTAGTGCATTTGGATGATGCCTTCATATAGAGCAGCACCTGGAAGGAATATGTAAAACAACTATTAAAGTTGTTTAAGCATTTACAATATCCAGTTAAGTTTAAATTTGACCAAGAGTGATTTTGCAAAAGTGAGATTAACACACTTAGCATACTTTGTAGGGTAAGACAAGTATTGTCAAGAACAGAGAAAGTAAAGGTTCAGATAGAATTCTCTGTTCGTAAAACTAAACAAGAAGTCATAAGATTTCTGGGGAATGTGTGTTTATTTATGGGAAATTTGTGCTAACTTCAGCACAATAGCTGCTTTTCTAACAGATTAGTTATGAAAATAAGCAAATGTAATATGGTTAAAAGGGAGAAATTGTTTTTGAGATGCTGAAGATAATCTTAGTGAATGAACAGTGTTGGCTGCTCCTGACTTTGCCACACTTTGCTTGTGGCTCAGTCTTATTTCAAGATAATGAATCGGGAATAGAGAAGCCAGTTGGGCACTTTTCTCAGAAACTGAGCCAATATGAGTATTCTACATTGGGAAGGTCTGCGCTTGTTACTGGTTCTTAAACATTTTGAAGTTTATGACCGTTGCAACCACAAAGTAATGCTAAAATATTTTGACCATAATCCCTTGGCCTTTTTAGCAGACTTTAAAACTCGAAATATGAGATTGTTTTGATGGACCTTGTTAATTCAACCATATACTAATTTGGTTTATATTGCTGAAAAAGATAATTTAATTGCAGACACATTATGAAGAATGTAATGATACAAGAATAGTTTGAACATTTTTGAAGATAAGCATAAGAAATTGCATAAATTCTTCAGAAGGATAAAGCAAAACTAAATGCATGTAACTTTTTTGTTTCATTGTCTAGATATCAGGTTTAGATTGAGACAAAATTCATTTAGAAATGACATTTCCTCTCTTCATGTGTACAGGCATGTAAAGATTACATTTTTTGAACACAAACTTGGCCAAAAGCCAAGACACCTATAAGAAAGTCACCTTATTCCAAGCTTATAGTTTGGACTCTTGATCCACAGAATGTATTCGTTTTTCCATTCATGATATTTGTAGAGAGCTGTCTGGCTCCTCTATCTTATCTATAAATGAATGCATTTGTAGATTTAATGGGAATATAATTTAAGTGATGATTAGTGAGTTTTGCTCTGTCCTAGATAGCAGGCAAATTAACCATCTTGGTAAATCACTTGGTCATTTTTACATTTGTGACAATTGTGGAATAGTTGGCTTCATTTCCAGTGCATTCTTCCCATGAGAATCATAACAACTTTGAAAGGTAGAGTAAGCAGGAAAGAGAGCATAACATCAGAACTTGGAATGTACAGGTACCTGCAGTTATGGAGACAAAACCTGAGGCTGATGTAAACCATCAGTGGAGGAATTAACAGATCAGTTCAAAGTTTAAGGAAGAGGCTGTTAAATATGAGTTATCAATTATGGCCAGACTTAACAGATGCGTCTTAAATTCTGTTCCCAGATAATTTTGAGTTGACAGCTAGCGGGAGCTCTTTTCTATAGGAAAACTAGGGTTGCAATTTTATGGAGTTACTGTAAACCATTTTAAAATGATGACAGCTCTCAATTTTGGGATTCTTGCCTCCCATACCTAGCAGCCCCAAGGTTCGCTGATGAGCTCTCATCCTGCATTTGTTACATCTCCAGCTCCTTGCATTTACAACTCTGGCCGCTCGGCGAAGATTGTTGATGAAGTCATCCCCAGTGTTGAAAGTGATGAGAGGCCTTGTGCGAGTGAGTTAGAACACCAATCATTTCATGTTATCAATGTTACTGAACAGATTGGTTTGATTCTTCCACTGGAGGCATTTATGTCTATTTGCGTTCTATGTCTGAAGGAGGAGTTCTGGGCAAAGGTGGACGTAGGTCCTAATGCTAAGGTGAAGAATGTATTTGTGTTAATGGTAAGTCATGTTAACCTATGATCTTGCAATGATTCAGTGGTTCAAAATTCAGAATTCATCTAGGTTGATAACAAATGTAACCAGTTGGAATGTAAATCTCAGGTTTTCATATTGCCTAAGTGACTGAACCTGCTATTCTAGTATCTGTTTTAGGAGTATAGGAATACAGGGTTTTGACTCCAGTAATGATTCATTATCAGCATGAGATTGAAACAAACATTGAAGACAAGCTAACTCACTCTGTCCAGGGTCTCATTTTAGTTTTATTTAGACAGTGAAGAGAAGTTAAACATTTAGAAGGATGAGAGAGGATTGGATTGAAACAAATACATTCTAACAGGACTGAACAGAGTAGATGTGAGGAGGATGTTTCCCTGTTTGGGAAGTTTAGAAACAGAGAAAACAGTTGCAGGATATGGGGTAGACCATTAAGATCTGAGATGAGGAAAGATTTCTTGATTCAAAGGGTAGTGAACCTATGGAATTCTCTACAACAGAAGGCTGTAGAAGCCAAGTCACTCAATATATTCAAGAAAGAGATCGATAAACTTCTTGATTTTAATGGCATTAAACAGTTATGGGGAGAAAGCGAGAATATGGCATTGAGAAAGAGCAATTAGCCATGATCATACTGAATGGCGGAACAGGCTTGAAGAATTGAATGGTCTACAATTGCTCCTAGCTTCTATGGTTAAGTTTCTGTGATTATCCTGATTGTTTTGACAGGATAGGTAGCTTGACATGAGATGAAGTGTTACACTCATTGACCCATCTTCTACCTAACCTGATTATTATTCCTTTGTTTTAGAAGCAAAATTGCAAGAAATAGTTACCATGCTTAGGAAGGTAGAAGAGAGACTTGCTAGCATGGAAGAAAGTGAGCCTGTCAAAAAGAAAATGAATAAAGAACGCATGAAAGATCCTCTCAGCACAGTGGACAGGCACAACATTCAACTGCTCAGAGAATCTCTTCTGAAAGCTATCATCCTGTTTTTAGGTCTGGCTGTTTGATTAAGTCAAATAGTGCCAATTTGTCTGAGAACAACCTTTTAAATGTGAATTAATGCAGGCCGATGACACCAATTATTTTAGTGCCTGTTGGGATCTCTTAGAGGAGGGGCTGTGGGTCCTTGCAGGGACAGAACCCTCAGTGATTTCTTCATCAATCTGTCGTTGGTTAATTCACAATCCCAGGCAAGGATGTGGGCAATGTGTATTGTGAGATATGGGATGTTGAAGCCACATGAACAGTGACTAATCACTGGTCAGAGCTGGAGAAATTAGAGGGAAAAGCTTTAGCAGCTGAGAGGGTGAGGGTGAGTATGAAGTGACAGGGTGGTACGACTCCTGATTTATTGGTTGTTTCGTACCTATGCTGGCATTGTACATAATTTAATTTCTTCAAATACAAGAATTACTGAATCTCTTTGTATGGTTGCTAAGTTTATATAAATAAGAGATACTGTTCCCCTAATAGGGATGGAAACTGTAAGCTGTTTGTGGAGACAGAGGATGTTATCTTGGTTCTTAAAGAAAGCTTTGTGCCTATTTGCACAAAATGGGAGGAATGACCAGACGTTGCAATCAGGGGTGGGGTCTGTGAAAAATAAAAGCCTGTTTCTTTAAAAACGTCCTTATCATCAACATGCCCCTCCCCACCTGTAGCCAAATATTGTCTTTGATGACAAGAAAAAGACAGAAAGATTTGCATTTATATAGCACCATTCACAATTTCAAGATGTCCCAAAGTTTACACCAATTAGGTACATTTGAAATGATTTTACTGTTGTAGGAAACAACCACTCAATTAATAATGTAGCCTTGATTTAAATTGTCTCTTGACAAATGGAGAGCTAGCTCTGCAGCAGAAATGGGTTTAAACTGAAGCAAGCAGAAATGTAAGGGCCTGAGTGGTTGTGTAACAAAGGCAATTGGCACATTGAACAATCAGGAAAAGTTAAGATTATCCTGATGAGTGCAAGATGAAAGCCTTCAACACAACATGTCTTTTCTAAACAGTACTCAAGAAAAGACAGAACAAGTTTTAGAACAAGCTGTGAGCAGAAAAGTAGTTATTCAAACAGAGGTAAAGGCAGGACAGATGAACTATATCAAAGCGTTATCTGGGAAAGCTGTCATAATCGAATTGCATAATGGTCTGTGTTTATTCAAACTTAAGTGACTGCACTTGGCCATTGAAATTCATTGGCCAAAATGTTAACAAGACTTACAAAATAAGGACTATTTTTATCATATTTTGCTCAGCCGTGAGAATACTTGAAAATACTAATCTCAAATTTCATAATTCTCAGGAAAGATATAGATCATTGATAAAGTAAAACTGCACGAGACAAAGGCACCATCCCTGATTAATTAAGGAAATTCATGGTAGTATTCAATAGAAAGAAAATGTTCAAAACTGTGAAGATTATAGGTCGAATGATTGAATGGACTTTTGGGAACAAGCAAAATAATGAGGGATAATCAAGTCTATGAGAAAAAGCTAGCTAGAAATATAAAATCAAATTGTAAGAGTTATTTAAAATGGGTAAAAAAAATTGAAATGAGTGTTGGTCTCAGAAGGTGAGTTTCTCTCCTACTGGACAATTACTAATCTGAAACAATTGAAATATTGAACAGATATTGTGTGACTTCACTCCAAAAGGACCAAAACAATCCCAGGAGTACTTGAAAATTGAAAGGTAAAAAGGAGCGAGGATTTTAAAAGAACCAGTGTCACATGGAAAACAATAGGAAATAAATGGCTGATCAGTCCCCTGGATCTAATGGCCTATATCCAAGGTCTTAAAAAAGAGGCTGCAGAGATAATAGGCACATTGCTTATGATCTTCCAAGATTCCACACATTCTGAAAAGATCCTAATGGATAGGAAAACCACAAATATAACAACTCTAATCAAGAAAGGCAGGAGACAGATGCAGGAGAACAGGTCAGTTAGCTTAATAGATGTCAAAAAGAAAATGCTAAAATCCATTCAGTAGAATGGCAGGAAATATAGAACACTGTAATGCAAGTGGGCAAAGTGAATATAGTTTGACTAAAGACAAATTGTGCAATTAATGTTACAAAACTTTTATGTATTTATTGGCTAGAAATCACTTTTAAATTTTTAAAAGGGGTAAGGCAGCAAGTTGTTAAGATGAACATAGAATGGTTTGTGCTTTTGTAATTTCTGCACAGGCTTAGAACTATCTCAAGTGTCCAGAAAAACTTATTAAATGACCCAGGGTGAAGTGCCCTTCCTTGGGATGGAATTCAGACATACAATTACCTGTGGATTTATCAAAAATTAAAATCCATGGACTTGCATATTCACTGTCACCGTGTTTGATAGTTTAGGGAGATCTGCAGAGATACCACCTCATCATAGCTTTGTGTGAGCAGGCACCATTTTATTCCAAAGTCTTCTTAATTTTAACAATTTAAGAAGAAAATTGAAATATTGATAACATAATTGAAAAAGGCTTAAAATAATAAATCTTATTCACTTCGAGGACCACAGAGAAACAGAAAGTCCTGCTTGAAAATGTTCCCTCCCTCCTTCATCCTTGCAAACTTGAACCTTGTCTGCTGTTTTACTACTCATATGGCAAATTGAGATAACTCATCCAGCAGTTGCTGTTTCCAGAAAAACAAATAAATCATCTGTCTACATCTCTAATTATCTTGATATTGAAACCAGCTGAAGCTCAACTTTGACCTACGTATGAGAACTGTAAAACTCATCTATCTTTATTGGACTTTAAACATTGCTGAAAATATCCTCACACTTTGTAACAAATACAATGTTGTGTGCCTCAGATGCATCAGCTTGCCTGAACTAGTTGGCCATCGAATCATGAAGGATTAGGGAAATCATCCAGGGAATTCTTCCACCACTTCCCCAAGAAGGAAAAGGTACAAAAGATAATATAAATGATTTATATGTGGATGTTGGTGCCTGTATTATTTTACTTGGACTGGATTAAATCCAACAAATTTTCTTTTCAAAAAGAAATCTCTAGAAAACCTCTCTGTTTTTGTCTGTTATAATGATGGCACATAAGACCGTTAATCACTCATTGTTTTGGCAAGCATATCTTCATAGAAAAACATTTTGTGGCCAAACAAGGTTAAAAGAAAAGGTTAAAAGATTAGCAAGCAAAGTTAGAAACTATGCAAAGAGTAACATTAATTCATTAAAGTTCTTTGAAGAGCTAATAAGCAAAGTAGTAAAAGAGGAATCTGTAAAAATTATGTGCTCATATTTCCAAAAGATATTCAATTTGGCCATGTCAAATATCACAGTCATCAAAGGAGAAGGGGTGGTGTAGTGGTAATGTCACTGGGACAGAACACAAGGCTAATGTTTTGTGGCCATGAGTTTGGAGCCCACCATGGCAGAATTCAAAACCTAGAATTAAAGGCTAGCCTAATGGCAACCATTGGTGATTGCAAATGAAAACACATCTAGTTCACTAATGTCCTTTAAGGTAGGGAATTAGTCATCCTTCCCTGATCTGGCTGACATGTGACTCCAGACCCACAGCAGTGTGGCTGAGTTTTAATTGCCCTCTGTATAAATTGGGTGTTTTGGGTTATCAATGTGCAACTTGTGTAGTGCCCACAGGGATCGGACCTGCGACATTGACAATTTACAATCTATATGAAGAACTTGGTTGAAAGAACTGAATGTATAACAGCTAAGTTTGCTCTTGATGCAAGGATAGTCAAAGGAATAAATTGTGAAGGGGGATATAAGGTACTTGCAAACAGATATAACAGGTTAAGTGAATGGGCAAAACATTGGCAGATAATGTGGAAATGAGCAGTGCAATGTGGGAAAATGTGAACTTGTCCACTTTGGCAAGAAGAACAGAAAAGCAGCATGTTATTCAAATAGTGGCAAAAGCAGGGTTCTATAGTACAAATTGATCCAAGTATCCTGAAGTCCACACAAAGCACAAATACTGCAAGACCAGCAAGTGATTAGGAAGGCAAGTGGAATGATATCTTTTTTTGCAAGAGGAAATTAAGTATAAAAATAAATAAGTAATGCTACAGCTGTAAGGCCTTAGTAAATTCGCACCTAGAACACTATTTGCAATTTTGTTCTCCTTAATCAAGGAAAGATATAATTGTATTAGAGACAGTTCAGAGAAGGTTCATTCAACTGATTTCTCTAATGAACGGTTTGTCTAAGGAAGAAAGGTTGAGCAGATTGGGAATTTGAACGAATGAGGGATGATCTTATTGTAGTGTATAAGACCTTGATTGTTTGTCACTGGCCACCCGGGTGTTTTCCTATCTTCCTGGTGGTGGAATTTGAATAAAGATTCGTGCACTTTGTGTCTTCCACTGTGTCTCACACCTGCACACACACACCATGGGTGCTGGGGATAAAATAAGCACTACCGCACTTAGGTGGTAGTGTGGGGGTTAAATTTTAAAAAAAAAAATGGAGGAGGAAAAAAAAATATAAGACCTTGATAGGCCATGACAGGGTGGATGCTGATAGGATGTTTCCCCTTGTGGGAGACACTAGGACTAGGGTACACAGTTTTAAAACAAGGGGTTTCCCATTTAAATTGGTGATTAGAGGTTTCATTCACAAGTTTGTAAGTCTGTGGAATTGTCTTTTCCAGAGAGCAGAAGAGACAGGGTCATTGAATATATTCAAGATGAAGTAGATAGATCTTCAACATAAGGGAAAAGAAGAGGTCAAGGGTTATTGGGGAATGCGGTAAGACAAGAAAGTGGAGTTGAGGCCACAAGCAGATCAACTCTAACCTTATCCACTGGTGAAGCAGTCCTACTTCTGTTCCTAATTCTTGTGTCCTTGCAACTGTTTCCAGTGTTTGGGACAGAAGTGCTAATAGTTTTTCTTCCTATTACTCTACATGTTAAATGGTTCCAAATTCTCCCACAGAAAGCTCCAATAATTGGGAGTTCATTGTCCCATGCAGTCACTGCTGCGGGTGTAGCAAGCTCAGAGAATGAATATCTTTTACATTCTGTCTGTCTTTTTCATTGTTGTGTAAACTGCAATATTTATTTCCCAACCTTGGTCACCTTGTAACCATATATCTATAATGGAGATCTAAATAATTTTTCATCATTAATTCCTCTATTCTAGTGAATTCTTCACATATTTCAATAAAGAGTCTCATGTTGACCTTGTTGGACAGATCTTGGCTAATGTGTTTGGAGATAACATAATAATCCAGGATGGTCTCTTCCAATGAAAGGTTTGATATAATTTCCATGCATTTTTGATTTTGTTGTTGAACCAGGGAAATCCTGTCTGATTTGCAGATTTTGACAATTATTGTGATGCAGCAGCCAGCTGCGTTCGCTGTGCTTCATAAATGAAGGGTTCATCCCCAAAGTTCCAAATCCAATTAGTCTCCCTATAACAGCAGATGCTGCAACTCCCATTTTTGTGTTGGTTTTCAAGAAAGGTTGAACGACAACTGCTACATCACAAGAGTATACTAATTCATGTATAATTGAAGTAAAGGATGTTTATTGTCTCCCCGTGTCATGGCCGCAAAAGACTTCTTGATAATCAGAATTATTCCCATAATGTCTCCAAGATTGGTTTCCAATAGTTTTAAGAGGATATTTTGTGATGGTAGAAATGAGAATAAAAATGTACTAAAGCTAGTCAAGAACATCAGCTGAAACTTCCTTGCCTGAATTCCATGTTTCCAGTGTATTTCTTGGGACTGGATTTTATGGAGCTTGGCTATGGAGTATGATCTGAAGTTGTTTGGTTGCCAACTCCTGTCCCCATCTTTGACAAACACTTGATGGGTGGCCAATTAACGGTTGGGCAACTGGCCGATTGAGATTGGAATGACTGGGTCAAAAGGGGCAGATCATGAAGTAGAAAATACTTCCCAGTTAAAGCCACCGATGGCAGGAACTATGGCAATTGGCCAATTTGGAGGCTGAAGTTGTCACAAGATTATTAAACCAATTGAACTATTGCTGCAGGTAACAGTTGATTTAAATGTGGAGGTTTACTGCCCATTTAGTGAATCAATCCAGATGCTATGCCAAGGAGGAAAGGACAACTAAATGCCCATCTCCCCTTTGGTTAGGTAGTTTTTAGGAAAAATGCTCAAATGCAATCTTTTAGTAGTCTCTGTTTCTCCATAATGGAGGAGGGAGTGGTGACGACCTAGGATAGCTTCATGGTTTGATGATGATCCCTTATGAGTCCCCCTCTAAGTTGGTGGGGAGGGATGTCCTTGTTGGAGGAGATCTCCCAGACAGGCCAAAGCAATCTGGAGAGAGGCAGGAGCAGAGATTGACAGCCATGGGATGAGAACCTGGCTGCTGTTCAGGGAAGAGCTGACTGACACCTTGAGATCTGCGAGGGTGAGTGTACAACTATTTTGGAGATCTAGATTGTGAGGGTATAAAGTGGATGGAATTTGGGCTTGTCTCCTTCAAATGCCCAAGTCTAGAAACTGACTTGATACAAACATACCACCTTACATAGCAACCAGGTTTTGGGTTTGTGGGAGATGAAACTCCTGTACCAGTTACTAGCAAGCAACATTGAGTAATGGTGGCCCTCAACAATGGCTACCTATTTGAAGATATGATTAGAACAAACTCGCAGCATCTTCATTACAATGTTCCTTTTCATTTGGAGGAAAAGAGGATACACGAAGTCCATTGTGATAAAGATGGATAAAGACTTATATGTATTTTACCTACATTTGAGTTAAATTTGGATTTTAAGTGGTGACAAATAGATTCTTCTGTATGTCTGAAGGATTTGATTATTGGCTTGAGTATTTCTGTATCTGTAGTGATTTTTTTAGTAAACAGTCTGTGAGAATTCGTTTTCAAAACAAATGGGTTTTATTTACCAAAGGAAGGCTTATGACCTAGCAAAGTATACAATTGTGCCTCAGCGTTTCTGTTAGAAATTTCTTGACTTACTTTTCAGTGAAACACCCAAAGCTTTGAGAAAGAGAGTTGTATTTTCAGTTTATGGCAGTTCAACATAAGTTTATTATGTGTAAAGTTGCTATTGAGAAAGGGAGAAGAAAATGAGACTGGATGCTAAATTGCCTTAATGTCGAGTTAGTGACAGCCCCAGCCTGGAAATGCTTTGACAAAATACTGAAGAGATTATTTGAAGCTGAGAAAATTTAAGCTCAGGTGTACGATAGCTCCAGAAAGAAGCCATAAGATATTTCAGACTGGGGGCTGAATCTTAGCATTTTTTGACCAAGTGTAAATCATGCAGAATTGGTGGAACAATTCTCAATGTATTTTACCAGCCACTCTCATTGTTGTGTGAGCCCATTTCTGTCCCATCTCATCATACGTTGTTCATGGAGGAAATCACCACTGAATGGGGGTTTTCCATATGACCTGCATTCCTTAAAGATGGAGGAATGCTGCCATCTGCAGGCCTTGCTGCTCAACTGTATATGGAGTCAGGACGGATGGCAAAGATAGGTCTGCTTCTCAGAGAGGGACCGAGAGATCCTTGTGAATGGAGAAGAGTCCTATACCTGGTTGGCTGGCAGAAGTGGCCATCACACTATGGTTGAAATTGCCACCTAGTGCTATCTGTAGGATGAGGAGGACTGAGCAGCAGTGCAGGACCAAGTGCAATGCTCTTCTCTATTTTTGACTGCCTCACACTTACCCATGCAATTGCACCCACCTTCCACTCTGCTCATTCTCTGACAATGACATCTCTCTGATGGATGCAACACCGTCTCATTATCTCTCTTCTTCTACAATTCTAATGTCAACATTGCCTCCTCGTTCCCTCTGAGCATTCCAACAACTTTCCCCTATGAACCGGCACTAATAGCTGTGTTCTGTTTTATGTCATAGTTGTAGAAGACATCCCATGACACAGCTCTGTGACGCTGCACATGATAGGGGTCAGTGGAGTTGGGGAGGTGGGGTTGGCTGCTGTTGGGCATCTATGTCTCACCCTCCTCCCTTAACTCTATATCTCTGAGTGAGTATAATTGCTTATTGGACTGATTTACTGAGGGTCTGAAGTGTTTAGTTTAAATAGTTGAGAATTCCAGGGTTTTTGTTTTGTGACCTTTTAGATCAGAGTCACAGCACGGAAATAGGCCCTTCAGTCCAACCAGTCCATGCCAAACATAATCCCAAACTAAACTAGTACCACCTGCCTGCTTCTGGCCCATATCCCTCCAAACTTTTCCTATTCATGCATCCATCCAAATGTCTTTTAAATGTTGTAATTGTACCTGTGTTTACCACTTGCTCAGGAAGTTCATTCCACATGCAAACAGCCCTTGTGTAAAAAATTTGCCTTTTATGTCTTTTTTAAATCTCTCTCCTCTCACATAAAAAATGTTGAAACTCCCACTCTTAGGAAAAAGACAATTACCATCAACTCTATCTATACCCCTCATTATTTTATAAACTTCTATCAGGTCACCTTTCAACCCCAGTGAGAAGAGTCCCAGCCAATTCAAATGCCATTCATAAGAATTGACTATCTGTGTCACAATGATGAGAGAAGACCTGGGACATACATTGTTAAAACTTAACCGCTGCCTGAGGTCTAAGATGTGGTTCTAAGATTCACCCAATTTAGATGGACAAAAGGAGCAGCAGTGAGCAATGCAGGGCACAGCACATTTCAGAATGATAGCCATGGTCATCTTCAGTTGACAGCTCAGACATTAATTGGAAGTAAATTTGTGACAACAGCTGAATGAAGTTCACTGAGAATATGGAGCTTGGACAGCATAATCTATATAAAGCCTTATCCTCAGTAGCACCAAGATGCCACAGGTACATAGCAACTGAAAAATTTAAATAAAATGTCGGTTCCCAATAAGCTGGAGGAAAAAGAATGCCAGAGACTGTCAGAGTCATGCATGCATAAGTATGGTTGGTTACTAGAACTCAGCTCCCAGAAACCGCCAATGCAAGAGAGATTGTACGACATATGCTGAAAGTTGAAAGATTGCATGCCGATCACCATTCCTGGCTTCATGACTGTCTAGACGGGACAATGAGAACATTACTTAACACTTTTGGGAAAAGTAGCAATTAATGATCCTAAATTTTGGCAAAGTAAGAGAAGGGCCCTTATCTCTCCCCTATTGGCTCACTTTTACTCACCACGTGTTCTCTTTCTAGGGAATGGTGGTAAAGCATTTTTATGAGTAAAGGCATAGTGTTATCGCCAGACATTAATTCTTACAATCAGGTATAGGCATTATCCGAAAAGTGACTGGCCTGGATGGAGTTCCCAGTCGTGAACTCAGATTTAATGTGAGCCAGCCGGCGGGCATATTTGCAGGCATCTTGAACCACACCTTACTGTATTCTGAAGTCCCAATCTGCTTCAAGAAGACAACCATCATCCCAGTGCCAACGGAAAATCATGTGACTTCCATAATTATGAAGTACTTTAAGAGGTTAGTCATGGTTCATATCAACTTCAGCCTCCCAGGTTGCCTTTATCCTTTGCAACCATTGCAATAGACACATGGCAGACACCAACTCTCTGGCCCTATGCTCATCCCTGGAACATCTGGATAACAAAGGTACCTATGTCAGGCTCCTGCTTATTGACTATAGCTCTGCTTTCAATACCATAATTCCAAACCAACTCATCTTCAAACTCAGAGATCTAAGTCTTGGCTCCCCCCTCTATAACTGAATCCTCATCTTCCTGACCAATAGACTACAATCAGTAAGAGCAGACGACAAGAACTCTTCCACTATAATCCTCAACACTGATGCCCCGGAAGGTTGTGCACTGAGCCCCTGCTGTATTCCTTAAACACTCATGAATGTGTGGTCAAATTCCGCCCCAACTCTATGTATAAGTTTGCTGACAACACTACTGTTGTAGGTTGGATCTCAAACAATGACTAGACAGAATACAGAAAAGAAATTAGCGGCATGGTGTAAAGATAACAATTTCCCCATCAGTATCAGCAAAATGAAGGTGCTCATTACTGACTTCAGAAAGTGGAGTGGATGGCACACCCCTGAATGCATCAACGATGTGGAAATGGTCGATAGCATCAATGTCTGAGGAGTGATGATCACTAACAATCTGTCCTGGTCCACCTACATTGAAACGGTGGTCAAGAAAGTACAACAGCATCTCTACTTCCTTAGGAGGCTAAGCAAGTTCGGTATGTTGACAAAAACTCTTATCAATTTTTATAGATGCACCAGAGAAAGCATCCTATCTCAACCATCACAGCGTGGCATCTGCGCTTCCCAAGACTGCAAGGAACTACAGGGTCATGAACACAGCCCAGTCCATCACACAAATCAGCCTTCCATCCACTGATTCCATCTATATTTCCTGTTGCCTTAGGAAAGCAACCAAAATAATCAAAGACCCCCTCCAACCTGATTATGCTCTCTTCCACCTTCTTCCATTGTATAGAAGATATAAAAGTTTGAAGAAACAGATTCAAAAACAGCTTCTTCCCCATTGTTATCAGACTTTTGAACAAACCTCTCAAATGCTAATTCTGATCTCTTTCTCTGCACCTTCTCTGCAGCTGTAACACTGTATTCTGCACTCTTGTTCTGCTACCTTGATGCATTTTGTATGGTATAATCTGCCTGTATTGCACACAAAACAGCACTTTTCACTATACCTTGGGAAATGTGACAACAATAAATGAAGCTTAAAATTAGTTGATTTTCTGGGGACCTAGGTTTGAACCCTGTCATACAGATGGTAGAATTTGAATAAATCAATTTTAAAAATCTGGAATTAAGAATCTAATGAAACTATTGTTAATTGTTAGGAAAACCCATCTGGTTCACTAATGTCCTTTAGGGAAGAAACTGCTGACCTTATCTGATTTGGCCAAAGTATGATACTCTAGACCCACAGCAATTATGATTAACTTCAACTGCCTTCTGGGCAATAAAAATGCTGACCTAGCCAGTATTACCCACATCCTGTGTATGAATAAAAAAGAAAATTTGGTCAAAGACTCCTGATACCAACGAGAGGATGACAGAAGGCTAATTCCAAACATCTTGTGATCGATGTCAGGATTGAGTGCAGGAGTGCGATTGTTGCATTATCCCAGTCATTGTTTATCATCTGCCATGGCAACACATCTCTCACAGATAGTGAACACATTGTTTGGGACATTGACATTACAGTTCACAAATATATTCTCAAAAGATATTTCACGAGAATAATGTGCATTTTTACTTCTATTGTCTGTGCTGTAAGTTATGTCAGTGCATTTAATAAACTCAGTATCCAATTTGTGAAGAAAACCATGTTGTCAAAAATCTAAATAATGATAACTTTTTGTCAATGTGGATATCACTTCAAAGGTGAAGATAGTTCTTCAGAGATATGCTGCCCAAGTGAATCAAACATGCAGCATAGTATCCTAGGCTCAATCACCTTCACCTGCTTCATCAATGACTTTTAATGTTGATTTAAAGCAAAGGGCAGGTTTAGAGGAGACTTAAGGAAGATTTTGCTTCGTATAAAGGTGATGGATATCTGGGACTTACTATCTGAAAGAGTGGTAAAGGTAGGAACCATCACAATATTCAAGAAGTAATTAGGTGATCACTGATGCATGATATTGTACAGTGCTATGGACCAAACGTTGGAAAATGAGACTTGAGTAGATAAATGCTTGATGACCAATATAAACACAATAGACTGATGGGTCTCTTTTCATGTTGCAAAATTCTTTACCCTTTCATCGATCATAAGATCAGAAGTTCACTGATGATTGCACAATGTTCAGCATAATTGCCACACCTCAGATACTGAAGCAGTCTGTATCCTCATGCAACACAGCCTTGGCAATATTCAGGTTTGGGCTGACAAATGACAAGTAACATTTGCACACATAAAGTGCCAGGTAATGACCATTTCCAACAAGAGAGAATCTAACCATTGCCTGTTGACATTCAATGTCAATGCCATTGCTGAATCATTCTGGGGTTATTGTTCGCCAGAAGTTGAACTAGCCATGCAAATACTGTAGCTACAAAAGCAGGACATAGGCTAGGAATCCTGCAGTAGCTAACTCAACATCAGTCATCCCAAGCTAATCCCCTAACGACAAAGCAAAAGTTAGGAATATCCTGGAATACTGTCCAATTTGCCTGGATGAGTGCAGCTCCAACAACAAGAAGCTTGATGCTATCCAGGACAAAGCATCCTGCTTGGTTGGCATCCCTATCCATTACATTGTAGTAGTAATTCACCAAACCTCTACCATCTACAAAGACAAGGGCAGCAGCTGTATAGGAATACTACCACCCGCAAGATCTCTTTCAAGCCACTCACCATTATAACTTAGAAATGTATTGCCTTTCCTTCATTATCATGAGGGTCAGCATTAATAACAGTGTTGTGGGATGTCCCTACATCCCCAAGGACTGCAGTGGTTCAAGAAGGCAGTTCAACACCATCACTTCCATGCCAATTAGTGTTCCCCACATTGCATGAGCAGCTATAAAAATGGCAGGGAGAATGTAGAAAATTAATAGAGATGGCTGTTACAGATACATGGCTACAGACAGACAATAACATAGTTAAACAATCACTTCTCTTTCTTGCAACGTGGTGGCTTTTTAGTGATTAATTCTTCCAGATATTCATTATAATATGAATATTTATTGAACTCCCTTGAAAAGTAAGAACCATCAATCTGATTCTAGCTGAAGAATGGTTTGGAAAAAGAGATTCTGAAATGACTGTTTTCACATTAATTTGTTCAGGAAGCAGGAAACCTTTGTTTGATGATGGAGTGTTATGGTGTAGGACTGAGTTTGTTTTATGACAATACTCTTCAAACATAATTGTCAGAAACTTCAGTGATCAGCTATATATGTGCTCTCGGTATAAAACATAACTGAAAAACAGGGTAGATAATTCAATTGAATGTAAGCTACCATTCTGGACACATCATGACCTATTAAGAAGCAGTGAGAAGGACTAATTCAGGCAATGTAAAGATGCTGTATTTAAAAATTGTTGGAATGTGGATGTTGCGAAGTTGGGTACAGTACTTGTAGATTGGGAGATAGGAAGTTCGAATTTGGTGTTTGTAAAGTGCTGGGGGTGGGGAAAGCCTTGCATGATCCCTTTAAAAGATCATGTGCTTTTTCTGTGCTTAGAGATTTGTGAGCAGCAGCTTGAAAGTTTGCAAGCACCCAAATTAAAACATTTGTATCGATCGGCCACACAGTATGCAAATCAAGCAGTAGGTTTTACTAAGACATTAGGCTTTTGAATTGAAGCAAGCAATTTGAACCAGGTACTTTGATACCAAAAAAGACTATTAAATTTAAGTCTGATGATTTTGACAACATAGGACCAATCCTAATGTAAGAAATATTGATATGTCATCATGGGTGTAAAAGGAAGGGGGCAGTTGGACAAAGACCCCAGAGCTAGTTGCCAGAGCTAATGGCCCTCAGCTTTCAAAAAAGAATTACTAGCTCTCGCAGCCTCCTCTATGATTTAGAGAAAGCACCATCTAAATAATAACGGTATCAACAGCACAACTTGACAGAGAAGACACAGAACATTCCGGAAGACACGTAATCTGGCTGTAATTTTGAGAGACTAAATTCTTTTTTTTAAAGATGCGTAGAACTTCAAACTATTGGAACAGCATACCATTAGAGTCTTGCTTTATTCGGGAATAGTTATTAGTTTGAAGAATTTGATTCAGTTTGTTAATAGTTTAGTTAATTTGTTCACTCTTAGAGTTAGATAAATAAATTGTTGCTTGTTGATTTTAAAGTGAATGTCAGGGATTTATTTTATTTAACCACTAGAAGAGCTGAAAGGCAGATTATGCCACTTTTCACAGTCCTTTTACAGATTATTGGGTGAGGTGCTCCTCTTTGGGTGCTTCAGTTTTAGTTCTCAGAGGGAGGTCATCCTCTACTTTGTGATAGTGAATAATGAAGAAGTCATTACGACTGTAATTAGAAAGAATATTTCTGATGGATTGTCCAGTCAAATTATAAAGATAGAAATTAGATATAAGAAAGGGATGATCACCTTAATGGAATTGTACTATAGGCTCCCCAACATTCAGAGGGAAATTGAGGAGCAAATATACAGAGAGATGTCAGATATATGTAAGAATAGTAGAGTTGTAATAGTAAGGGATTTTAATTTTCCAAACATTGACTGGGACTGCCATAGTGTTAAAGGGTTGATGGTGAAAAATGTATTAAATGTGTTCAAGAAAAATTTCTTCATCAATGTAAAAATGTACCTACGAGAGAAGGAGCAAAACTTGATCTTTTCTTGGGAAATAAGGTAGGGCAAGTGACTGAAGTGTTAGTAGGGGAACACTTTGGGACTAGTGATCATAATTCTATTAGTTTTTAAATAGTTATGGAAACCTTCCATAAAAGTTAAAGTGCTTAAATGGACTAAGGCAAATTTTAATGGTATGAGACAAGAACTTTTGAAAGTTGATTGGAGTAGACTGTTCACAGGTAAAGGAATATTTGAGAAGTGTGAGGCTTTCAAAAGTGTGATAACTAGAGTTCAGAGGAATTATGTTCCTGTTAGAGTGAAAGGTAAGGCTGGTAAGATTAGGGAACAATGAATGCATAAAGATATTGAAATTTTGTTCAAGAATCAGAAAGAATCATATATTAGATACAGACAACTGGGATCAGATGAATCGCTTGAAGAGTTGGGCATTCTTAAGAGGGAAATCAGGAAGGCAAACATGGAAATATGAGATATCCTGGGCAGATAAGGTTAAGGATAATCCACAGACATTCTACAAATACATTAAGAGCAAAAGAGCAACTAAAGAGAGATATAGAATAGAGCCCCTTAAAGATCAACAAGGTCATCTATGTGTTGAACCTCAGGATTTAGGAGCGATACTAAATAAATATTTCGCATCAGTTTTTACTGTGGAGAAAGTATTGGAGGCTAGAGAATTTGCAGCAATAAATATTGATGTTTTGAAAGTAGTTCACATTACAGAAGAAGAATTGTTGGAAAACGTAAAGGCAGATAAATCTCTTGGGACTTGATCAAGTGTATCCCAGAACGTTGTATAAAGTTAGGGAAGAAACTGTGGGTCCCCTAGCAGAGATATTTGTGTCATAAATAACCACTGGTGAGGTGCGAAAGGCCTGGAAGGTGGCTACCATTGCACCTTTATTTAGGAAAGGCTAAAAAGAGAAACCTGCAAGTCTGACATCGGTGGTGGGTAAGTTGTTGGTGGTGATTCTGAAAGACAGGGTTTACATTAATTGGGGAGGCAATGACTGATTTGGGATAAAGAGCAAGGTTTTGTGTGAAGGAAATCATATCTCACAAAATTAAATGAGTTTTTTGAGGAAGTAACCAAACAGATTTATGAGAGCAGAGCGTTAGACATCATTTACATGGATTTTAGTGAAGCCTTTGATAAGGTTCCACATGGTAAACTAATTAATAAAGTTAGGTCAAATGGGATTCAGGGTGAGCTTGCCAATTGGATACAAAATTGGCTTAATGGTAGAAGTCAGAGGGTGATGGTGGAGGGTTGTTTTTTGAACTAATGGTCTGTGACCATTGTTGTTCCATGGGGATTGGTACTGGGCACACTTCTGTTTGTCATTTATATAAATGATTTGGATGAGAATATAGGAGGCAATTTAAGTTTGTGGATGACACCAAAATTGTTGGTATTGTGCACAGTAAAGAAGATTATCTAAGAATACAAGGAGATCTTGATAAATTGAGCCAATGGCCTAAGGAGTGGCACATTGATATTAATAAATGTGAGGTATTGCATTTTGGTAAACAAACAAAGGTTGGACTTATACAATTGATAGTAAGGTCATGGGTAGTGTTGTAGAACAGGAGTTCAGGTACATAATCCTTTGAAATTTGCATCATAGCTAGGGTGATTAAGAAAGCGTTTAGCATGCTTTCCTTGTTTGCTCAGACCATTGAGTATAGGGGTTGGGACACCATGTTGAGGTTATACAGGACGTTGGTGAGTTCTGTTCTGGAGTAATGTGTGAAGTTTTGGTCACCCTGCTGTTGGAAGGATATTGTTAAACTGGAGAGTGTTCAGAAAAGATTTACCGGGATGTTGCCAGGAATGGAGGGTTTGAATTATAAAAACTGGTTGGAAATATTTCACTGCATCATAAGAGGTTAAAGAGTGGCCTTATAGAGGTTTATAAAATCACGAGTGGCATAGATAAGGTGCGTAGCAAGGGTCTTTTCCCTACAAAGGGGGAGTTCAAAACTAGGAGTCATATTTTTAAAGTGAGAGGAGGAAGGACACAAGCAATAAGTATTTTACGGAGAGATGGTTTGTGTGTGGAATGGACTGTTAGAGGAGGTGGTGGATGCATGTACAGTTACAACATTTTAAAGAAATTTGGATAAGTATACGAATAGGAAATGTTTGGAGGGATATGGACTAAACACTGCCTTTATTCCTGATGAAGGGCTTTTGCCCGAAACGTCGATTTCAAAGCTCCTTGGATGCTGCCTGAACTGCTGTGCTCTTCCAGCACCACTAATCCAGAATCTAGTTTAGCTTGGGAACATGGTCAGCATCGACCAATTGGACTGAAGGGTCAATTTTCACACTGTATGACTCTATGACCCATGGAGACTGTTAGCCTTTCAACAGGAAATAGCTGTGAAAGTGGACAAAAGTATATATTCATCTTGTTAAGTTGTCATTGTTAATTAAGAAAGGAAGTGTAGATCTCGAGCTTCCCTGAATGACTATTATAATGGTCTCAACTAGGCTCAAGATACCATTCTAGAAGAGAAATTAAGTAATGACTAACTGATCAGCTTGACAAACCTAGCGTTTAAAACCAATATTGCTCAGAAGCAAGTTGGGAACAGTGTATAATTTAGGAGTTTGCAAGATGCTCAATACACATCTCCATCAAGGTCAAGAGAAGACAGGAGGTGGGTTTCAGTCAAGAGATTGAGGACTAATGTTTGACGTGAATGTGACTCCTGTTTATAAAAGGAGGCAGACAATAGGTGGTAACTGTAGGCCAGTTAGCTTAACTTCTATAGTAGAGAAAATGCTTGAATCTGTAATCAAGGAAGAAATAGCAAGACATCTGGATATAAATTGTCCCATGAATTCATGAAAGGCAAGTCATGTTTAACTAACTTACTGGAATTCTTAGAGAACATTGCAAACGTGGTGGACAACAGGGAACTGGTAGATGTGGTGCATCTGGATTTCCAGAAAGCATTACACAAGGTGCCGCACAAAAGACCAATGTGTAAGATAAAAGTGTACAGTGATATGGGTAAAATATCAACATAAATAGAAGATTAGTTAACTAACAGAAAGCAAAAGGGGGAATAAATGGATGTTTCTCTGCTTGGTGATCAGTGGCTAGTGGTGTGCTGTAGAGATGAGTGTTGGGACCAGAATTGTTTACAATCCACATCAATAATTTAGAGTTGGGAACCAAGTGTTGTGTGTCAAAGTTCGCAGATGATATTAAAATGAGTGGTAGAGCAAAGTGTGCAGAGGACACTGAAAGTCTGCAGAGGGATATGGATGGGTTAAGTGAGTGGGCAAGGGTCTGGCAGATAGTGTACAATGTTGGTAAATGCAACATCATCCATTTTTGTCGGAATAACAGTCAAATGGATTGTTGTTTAAATGGTGAAAAATTACAGCATGCTGATGTGCAGAGGGACCTGGGTATCCATGTATATGAATCATGAAAATATTTGTTCGTAGGTGCAGACAATTAAAAAGGCAAATGGAATATTGTCTTTCATTGCTAAAAGGATAGAATTTCAAAACAGGAAGGTTATGCTGCAGCTGTATAGGGTGCTGATGTGGTCATAGCTGGAGTATTATATACAGTTTTGGTCTCCTTACTTGAGAAGAAATGTACTGGTACTGGAGTAGGTGCAGAGACAGTTCACCAGGTTGATTCTGGAGTTGAGGGGGTTGGCTTATGAGTAGAGTTTGAGGAGACTGGGTCTACACTCATTGGAATTTAGAAGAATGAGGGGAATCTTATGGAAACATATAACATTATGACAGAAATAGATAAGATGGAAGCAAAGAGGTTGTTTCCACTGGCAGGTGAAACTAAGAGTAGGTGCCTTAGCCTCAAAATAAGAGGGAGCAGATTTAGGACTGAGTTAAGCAAGAGCATCTTTACCCAAAAAGTTGTGAATCTATAGAATTCCCTGCCCAGTGCTACCTTGTTGAAGGCTTTTAAGACAAAAATAGGTAGATTTTTGAACAGTAAAGCAATTAAGGGTTATGGTGAGCATGCGGGTAAGTGATCTTGAGTCCACAAAAAATCAGCCATGGTCTTATTGAATGGTGGAGCAGGCTCAACAGGCCAGACGGCCTACTCCTGCTCCTATTTCTTATGTACTTTGCTAAATATCATGATTTTGTGCTTATTATTGGAAAACTTAATACCATTTGTGAAGCCTGTGAAATATCCTTTGCAGCTGAGAGGTTTTGTAACTAGTCTGAGCTGAAAATTATTTTTTGATTCGCTCCCCCTTGTGGCAATTAAAATGGCAGGTGGCTGAAGACAGATTATATTGCAGCTATGTAGATTTTCCAGCACAAGTAGCAATTCGGAATGCTGTCCCAACTAAAGGTTTCCATAAATTTGGACTATGCTCCCTGAAGAGCCGGGAACTAGTCATCTAGTAGCTGATGGACAACTATCATCTTCAGATCAGACCAGCTGAAGGGATTCTCCGAGATGTGACTAGTACACAAGTGGAGGGAAGGGTCGTTAGAGGTGTGGGGGAGGGCCATGTCTTTTCTAACTTGCCATATGTTAGACTATCTTGGATCTTATCCCCTGATTTTATGCTTTGCCTTCTTTTGGGTTTTGTCAGACAATTAGCTGACTTGTGGGTCCCCCCAGCAGGCAGTGAACTTATCATTGGATTTCCTTGCCACTAATTGCAGTAGTGATCAATGAACATCTGAAATCCATTAAAACTGTCACTTTTTGTGAAAAGGTTCGCAAGACCATTTACTAAGAGGAAATACTGTGAGATCCCTTTGTCTTTCTGTCTCTCCCTGCTAGAAGAACACCACAAATAGCAGCAAGAGTAGGCATGTGTGGACCAGCACAATCATGAAGGAAAGAGTTTTTTTTGTAATGCTTCTAAGGCAAGTATATCTTACCTCAGGTATAAGACTGAACCTGAACACAGTTTTCTGGTTGTGGTCTCAGAAAAGCCCAATACTCATTGCAGCAAGACCACGGTATTCTTATTCAATTTTTTTTTGCAATAATGGCAGTTGTATTCGTTGGAGACATGGACAGCAGACACCTCAGACCCCTACAGAAATATCACTAGCGATGACTCCACAAAATCTTGCAAATCCATTGGCAGGATAATTACTCCAAAATTAGTGTCCACCCTCAAGTTAACATTCCAAGCATCAAGGCTCAGGTTGCTTTCAATTAACTTCATTGGGTGGGCCACATTGACCATCTGTCTGACTCAAAACAAGTTCTCTGTTCTAAAGCTCATCACAATAAGTGGTTGGGAGGGCAGAGGAAACACTTCAAGGTGGCACGGTGGCACAGTGGTGAGCACTGCTGCCTCACAGCGCCAGAGACCCGGGTTCAATTCCCGCCTCGGGTGACTGACTGTGTGGAGTTTGCACATTCTCCCCGTGTCTGCGTGGGTTTCCTCCGGGCGCTCCAGTTTCCTCCCACAGTCCAAAAATGTGCAGGTTAGGTGAATTGCCTGTAGTGTTAGGTGAAGGGGTAAGTGTAGGGTAATGGGTCTGGGTGGGTTGCTCTTCGGAGGGTTGATGTGGACTTGTTGGGCCGAAGGGCCTGTTTCCACACTGTGAGTAATCTAATCTATACAGACATTTTCAAACCCTCCCTGAAAATTGAGATATGCCCAGCCTTTGATGGCACTCTCTAACCCAGGATAACCCAACTGGTGAAGAGGCATCCATAATGGTGACAACTATCTCAGAAGGATTCATGTGGAGGCCAAGTGCAACTAGTGTGAAAACCTGAGTATCTCACCCACCCACCCCTTAAAGCACCATTTGTGGCAGAGTTTGTGGATCTAGCATTGAACTGTTTAGTCATCTCAGGACCCACAATTCCAGAATGGAAGAAAGTCATTTTTAGTCTCAAGGGATTGCCTAAGAGGAAAAGATATTTGCTTTTCTATTTGCAGAATGTACCTCCAAATTCACTTTTTGTGGTTTGTGTCAATTTGTGAACATTTAAACTCTCACCATTGAAAATTATTCTCTCTTTTTACTTTACCTAGCAAACCCAATAACCTCAAATTTCTTCATATTAGATTCCATTAGTCACTTTTTCACTCACTAATCTGACCATGTGGCCAGAGGGCTCACATTCCCACTAAGCTTTATGTCATCAGTAAACATATAAACACATTAGTGTTGGTCCCTTCATTTACATGACTGTTATAGATTGTAACTTGTTAAAGGTCCAGCAATGAAGCTTGTGCCACTCTGATTGTACCAGCATTTCAACATAAAAATAACCACTTTAGATCAATTCTGTTTCCTGTCCTTTAACAATCTCTAACCAGCCCTTGTTCAATAACCTTTTAATATGGGTACCAAATATCTTCTGAATATCTGAACATTTTTCAGTCACTTTGTGTGTTTATATGTCTGTCTGTATCTGTGTGTCTTTCTCTGAATGATTGTAAAAGATGTACAAACACAGGTGAAGTATTTTAAACTTGTCCATGGCTGACATTTTGAGACATTTATTACAGAGTCAGATATCTCACTAATTCTGCTCTAATTCTTTAAATATCAAAAAGACAGATATGGAGACCTTCACTTTAGGTTATGAGGTGACTTAATGAATGTTTTAAGTATTTGGGGAAACCAAGAGGGTAATTATCGCGAAACTATTTCTGCTAGCAAGCTTGAGGATTGGAGAGTTTAAATTAGAACCAGACCTTTTAAGAATTACATTAGGAAACACTTGCCAACACAAAGAATATTAGAAATTTGGAATCCTCTTTTGTAGGCAAAACGTGATGTGAGGATGTGAGGTAAATTGTTAATTTTGAAATCTGAGATTGTTAAGTTTTGAGAATCATACCCATACCTCCCACCCCCACATACAGGTTACCTTTCTGATCAAACTAAATCTACTTTTCCTTCAGCATCCTCTTGCTGGTTATGTATTTACAAAAATATCTTTGGATTTCATTTGCTTTCACTTGCTAATTATTGTTTTGGTCTCTCCTGGCTTTCTTGACTTTCTTTTTAATATCACCTTGTTTATCTCTATTCTCCTCTTAGTTACCTACAATATTGAGCTTTCTGCTTTAGCCCTCTTTTGTCTTATATTGTTGGTGTGGTCCTGACACTGCCTCACTGTTGCTCCATCTCACCATCTCCTGTTTCTCTCCATTCCTCTCTCTCCCCATTTATCTGTTATTCTGCCTCCCTTCCCTCTTCTAACCATGTTATTTATCATTAGGGGCCAACGTAAATCATAGAAAATCTGAACACGCCACAAGTCTCACAGCTTGAACAGTTAAATTGAAAGTTATTTCACAGCTGTATATATACAATATAACCAGCAAAGTACATCACGTGACTGGAGATTACAAACATTGCAACATTTCGGTACGCATTGTACCTCAATGTTGTGAAAAAGTGTTTAACAAGACCTGTTCAACCAACTGTCATTTGACAGCTGCAGCATTTCACTGGGTCCACATCCTCTACAAACATTAAATCATTCCCAAAGCAAAGCTCACAAATTCAACACAACCTTCCTTCGTTTCCCTGTTCTGGTCCTCCCGATAGATTCCTGGTCTTTAGCGGATCTATATTCCATTTTCACTTAACCATTCCTTATCTTTTTAAATTATCTAATTGTAGTCAGAGAATTCAAAAGTGAATTAAAAAGGAAATTTGGAAAGCAGTGTCCCAAACGCAGCACCAGCTGCTACACGTACAGGACTCTTTGTAAGCGTGTAACAGACCCAAACTGAGTGAGGAAAGGCACGGGGAAAGGAGCAGAGTGAAACTTGCAGTCTCGAAAAGGGATTTTGCAGCTTTTATAATATATAAACTGAGCAACAAAAGGTTATTCCAAAATTAATGAGAGATCCGAACACCAATTTAATTAATTGTCAATGGCAGAAATATTGCTGGCCCTTGACGTTATCGAATAAGCAACGTTCAGACATGCAATAATCCAATCCAGGAGTACAAAATGTTTTAATCCTGACAGGATATAGTTTCATTTACTTTGTATTTACAACACACAATCATGGACAGATCACATTATCCACCTCCAACTGTCTGAGTTTGCCACGTGGAAGCAATAACCTAATCGAGGAATAAATTGCAACAGTTATGACTGCTGCAGCTCAAAGCTCGTTATTTCAGAAGTGACTGCGTCCCAACCTCCATCGCCGACATAAAATATAAGAAAAGCTGCTGGAAAAAGAATCCCATTGTTCACACAGGTCGCGCCAGTTGAAAGATTGGCTTTTGAGATAGCTCAGCGAGTTTCTACACTGAGTCTAAACCACATCTAGAGCTCTGTGTCAGTATCAGGGGGGACTAGGTACTGTTGACTACCCACTGCTGGAGCTACTCCACATGGAGATCAGGGATCGAGTCTGCCCAGGGAACTAACCCAAAGCTCACGGCGAAGTAATTTTAGGAGGCTGGTGCAAATACACACACCAGCCTTCAGGAGGATTGGTTAAAAAAATAACACTGGGGCGTTGTTTAATGAAACTATTTGTGTAAACAGGGTGGAAGATATTTAGTCTTCATCTTATTTGTTTAAAAAGGGCAAGATATGAAGAATGCTGGAGGAGTGAAATGCCGGGCTGGGGAGTACAGGATGCACGTTCATCTCCAGAAAGAATTAGTCCTAGTATCCAAGAGTTCTTCTGTTGAATGTATTTTGCTATACTCCTGAAAATCAACTCAAATCAAATTATTCAAACCAACCCAAATCAAATTACTCAAACTTACAGAAGCAGCAGATGAGAACTTTTTTTTCTGGAAAGAATTTGAGAAAATAGAATAGCAATTTATTGTCGCTTTTATTTTATGAAAATACAGTGGGATGTGTATAAGTCGCTACAATTCGGCGCCATTTTAGTTACAGAAGTTAGAGAAAGAAATAATTGAGACAAAGTTGGGACAAGGTAAATCTTTTGTTTCCTTCACGACAGTCTGAGTTTACGGAGTGGCTGTGTAGAGTTCCAAAAAACTTAACCCGCTATGTTAAATATGCTTCCAAATAATAGCATTGACAAATATTTTATAGAGTTTATATTGAATATGTACACAATAAAAATGCATCTTCTACACTTAAAATTACGTCCTCACTTGCACTTCATTCTAGCTGATAACACAAGCTGCACCCTCTCCATTCATAGACACTGCCCAAAGTGGAACAAAATTAACAAGTTAAGCTCAGAATGCAATCCGTCACCATTACAGCAAGTTGTATTACATAGTGCCTTTATCATGATAAAACTTTTAAAGGTACGTTATGGATCAAACGTTTGAGGCTGAGCCACCTTAGGAGATAACATTTTGTTAAAGAGGCAGGTTTTAACGGAGGTCAGAGAAGCAGAGTTTGCTGGAGGGAATTCCAGAACCACGTGTAGTATCCGATCACAGCTTTTAATTGAATAAAAAAATTTTGATAACAGTTCAACAATTTTATTCAAGCTTCATCTGATTTGTTTAATGATACGGATATAGAAAGACTCCTGAAGAAGGTGTGGATTGTATTAGAGGAGTTCAGGCTAATGATCAGCTTCATTTAATCATCTGGATCGCAAAGCAGATTATGGTCTCGTCCATGGCAGTGCTCAGCTGCAATTAGAAATGCTAGAAATTTGAAGTGAAAACATCCAGATCAGTGACCCAGTCTAAAAGATGAAAGGTTTCTTTTACAGACGTTGATTGACATGCTGAGCTGGAAGGTCTGTTACTACTCATGGAGAGTGGGATCTGGACATTTGGAGCTTTGACTCAAAAGATAGGGCATCCGATAAACTGACACTGACTGATGCAGAAACTTTAAAACAAAGTATATATGAAAGATGACAGTGTTTGGCAGCTTTCTGTATGCTAGTGTTCCAAAACTACTCTCAGTGTAGCACCAGCCTTTCCTACACAAATGCTGCCCAATGGACAATAGGTTGATTTATTTTATATTCAAGTAGCTAAGTTTTAATATTCTGTGGAGAATTCAAAGGCAGTGATGAAATAAATAGCCTTATGAAGAGCAAAAACAAGCTTATGGAATCCATCACCTGGTTTATCATGAGGGTCTTTATGTCACATTATTATAAACATGACATGACTGTAATGGAGAAGGATAAACAAATACACTTCAAACATCCAACTCCTTACTCTTTGCTTTTATGCTTACAACAGCACAATCCCTTATAATTAATTCAGCCTGCAGTGTTAAAGGCAAATGCAAAAGTACACCAGTTTATGTCCTGTCTTTTCACCAGAGACTTCCTATTTTAATAACTGCATATGCAAACATCTCTTACGATTTTCTTGTTTCTAAAAGCAAAAAAGATTTTCATCCATTGGTGGTGCTGCATTTACATTCTGTGATGACTGAATTAGGTATAGGGCTGACAAGCAAAACTAGAATACAGCATCTCCAAGTTGTTTTCCTGTATTTTGCAAAACATGCATACTCTGAACAGCAACTTAATTTTTTTTGACTGTGCTGGCATATTCTTACAGCTTTACAGAGCAGGCATATCACACAGACAACCTTTTACATTTCCTCTCTGACTCCAAGAGACATATAGATTTTATATGGAGACTAGAAACTGGGATGTTGAGAAAGAGTGCCTGGCAGTTTCCAACCATTAGGTGGTAACAATCATGACAAAGATGATTTATTTTACAAACTACCACACACATTCAACTAACCATTCACAGCTTTTTTTTATTCATTCATAGGATGTGGACATCATTTATTGACTATCCCTAATTGCCTGTAAATCTGAGTGGCTTCATAGGCAATTTCAGAGAGCAATTAGGAGGCAACTACATTGCTATGGGTCTAGAGTCATATGTAGGGCAGACAGGTAAAGACGACAGACTTCTCTTCCTAAAGGACATTAATAACATCAGGCCATCTTTTCTCATTCCTGATTTTTAAAATTCAATTCAAATGTCATCATCTTCCATGTTCCCAGAGCATTAGCCTGGGGTTCTAGATTACTAGCCCAGTGACATTACCACTATACCACTACTTCAGCTCAATTTCTCCCACATGATGTTGGTAAATGTTTGAAAACTGAGCAAATAAAGAAGTGAGCCTAGACTGAATTCAACGTTGTGTTAAATTAGCTTTTGTCAGCTGAGGTTAGAGTAGGGAAGTTTGTGACTAACCTTAGGAACACTGAACTTGGAGGGAATAATGTTAAACATGCATGTGCTAAGTGGGATTGAAACCCAATTCAATTTCACCCAAGACAAATACACGACAACCCATTTTGAATAAAATGCTTTGGTGGAAGCTATAGAAACAGAAGGCTTAAATACTTTTAGAAAATAGAGGAGAAAAAAATAGTCATGGAAAGATGCAGTTCCAAGAAACAAATATACAAATTAACGATGCATTTGTAATGGTTTCAAAAGGGCTTTCAATGTGGCATGTGTGGAACAATAGATCGGGCACATCAAATGAATCCAGATAAATGTTTCAGATTAGTATTAAAGTAGTATAAATTGGGTCTATGTGATCAAAGAAATTGAATCATGCCATTTAAATAAGTCTCCTTGTGGAAATGTGAATGTCTATTACATGCAATTGTGGAAAAAAAGGTCTTTAAAAACTTGAGCTGCTTGACAAAAGGAAAGAAAGGAACCCAAATAGATTTTCTAAAAAAATTATATTCTATCTTAAATGTACAGGAAATCACAATGAAATGGCAATAAAGTGAGGATTAAGTTTTTAATTTGATGTAATTAATCTTAAATTAAAAGTTGGACCAGAATGTCTATGTGGGATTTTTTAGAGAAATCACTAAAGTTACAGAGAATACATGTACAACTGAATCCTGATCCAGGGCTCTGTAAATCCAGAAGTATTTACTTTAAAATGCTAGTGCCATTCTTGTTAACAATAGAAATTGCTGCTATTTCAGAGCTGTCATCTTTTGTCCTCCTTTTGGCTCCTGGAGAGCTCATCCAAACCTTCCTCTATTGCTCATCCTTCAGTTGTTGAAAGAGAAACATTATTTGGCATCTTGGTTTAATTTTCAAATTGACAGTATCTCTGAGAGAACATTTTCTTGAAAGAAAACTGGAGTATTAGCACAAAAATACATGTATAGTTTATTTAGTTTCTCAACTAATAAAATTGAAGGTCATCATATGACTTTAAGCTTATTCCAGTAAGATCACCTTGCAAAAAGTGGCTCAGGTTTAGTGACATTAAGTGTGCTGAATTTTACAGAGTTATTGTAATAATAATTTTGATAGATGTACTGTAAAGATTTGTAAGAGCTGCCATCTCTAGACTTAAAATCACTCAGGTCACACATGGTAGGTTACACTGCCAACGTTAACCACGTGTGTTTTATTTGTCAACCACTCAAACGAATGTTTAATCTGAAATACACAGATACATTTAAGGGGAGTGAAATATGTAAAGAATGGGGAAAATGTCAGAAAGCTATCATGAGCAGACCTCTGAGGATTGGAGATAGTGGTTGGAAAAAGAAACACCCTAACAGTCATATTGCTGGATGTATGCCATAGATAGCACCAACCAACTGGCCAAGTTCCTGCAATTTTTGCAGCTCATCAGTCTTTCCTCCAGCATCTCTGAAGTTTCTCCTTGTGTCTCAAAGTCCTGAACAGGACAAAACATTTTGGTCTAGTTTAAGTGTGACCCTGTCTGATCAATATTTGCATTTTTTGGTCTTCAGTCAAACATTCTTCTGGCTTTGGTCACCTAATGCCCAAATGTGTACGGATATGTGGTGATCTGTATGCATCAGGAACCATAGACAGCTTTCACTTTTGTAATTTGGAACACCGTTCATTATCCGCATCTCAACAAAAAATATTTATGTTACTCAGAGTCCTCTGTTATTTAATTGCAGTTTCCTGATATAACACTAGGACTGTATGCCATTATACGAGCCAATGGTGTCTGAATTTTAAACATCAAAATAAGAACAAAGTCATTACAATGATAGGAGTCAGTCCATCAAACCTGTTCTGCTATTCAATGAGATCATGACTGATCTGTATCCTAACTCCATTTGCTCACCTTGGCCGAGCAAATATCTATCAATCTCAGAATTCGAAATATGAATTCAGCCCATACCTGTAATTTTTCAGGATGAATGTTTCACTTCTCCTACCCTTGGAAATGTTTTCTAATCTCTCTCCTGAATGACCTGGCTCTAATTTTCAGATTATGTCCCTTTGATATGGGCATGGACTTCCTTCACTAACCTGTCCAAGATTGAATGGGATTTCTCGCTGGGTACTAGATTGAGGAACACCCAGTTAGTGAAGTCATAGCTCACCTCAATGATTCCAGGTTCCAGATCTGAGACGACATGTAATGAGGTGATAGTTGTATGTGTCATTGTCCTCCACCTTCATATCTCACTTGCAGCAGAATTATGGAGAGGGTGATGGTTATGAGAAGAGAAAGAGACAGAATGATAACCTGAGCTGACTGTTGGAGTTTGGAGAAGTGGGTGTAACAAAAGAAGAAGGGCTCCTTGACTGATCATCTTCTCCTGTCACTCCAATCCTTGCCTTCTCAGTTCACCTTTCACCTCCTTCTATCCTTTCGTTGGTGACATTCACCTGGATCTGTTCACATGAGCCACGATTAACTGTCCATGTTCCTCTGATCTTACAGGGTCTGGGAATTTTCTCCTGTGTCCTCAGCACCTGAAACCTTTCCTTGTTCTTAGTGACCTGAACCAGACACAACATGACTCACAACATATCTGCAGCTTTTGCCCCACAGTCTAAAATTCTTCTGGTTTCAATCACTGGTATTGTAGGACACTTGGTGGGACTCTATCTATTTTTCAGGGACCATACACACCTTTCATCTTTGCAATTTGCACACTGTTTATGGGCTACATGTGCTGCCTGCCTTTGATTTCCAACACTTTAGAATGATGATCATCGATTAATGCACTTGTTTTCATGTCAAACTAATATTCCAAATATTTTTGTTTCTTCATGGCATCACTGTACTAGGCCTGTGTGACATTAGAGTCTATTCTGTCTAAATTGTCGGAAACAATATGCAAGTTATATCTGCAACTTGTAGAGTCAGTCTCTCAAATGTTCCACTATTCAATGAGATCATAGGTGATCTGTATTCTAACTTCATTTACCTATATTGATACAATATCCCTCAATATCCTTGTCAAATATTCATCAGTCTCATAATTTGCCTTAGTAATTGAGTTTGTTTCTGCAAGTTTTTTGGGAGCGAATGCTGCACTTCTGATACCTATTGTGAGATAAGTCTTTGCTAACCTTTCTCCTGAATGGCCTGCCTTTGATTTTCAAATAGTGTCTCTTTGACCTGGAGTTGAATTTCCTTTACTGTTCTGACCCAAATCAAGTGGGATCTCTCAACAGAACCAATTTTGTAGGAACATTAGTGGAGCGATAGACTGGGGAAGTCCCAGTCAACAGAGTCAAAACTTTCTGAGTTTACATCAATGGTTACAATTTCACAAAGATCCAGTTTGAGAAAACAAGTTGGGATCTTTTGAAGTGATGCCAAATGTGTTTGAGTGATGCCCTCACAGCTGAATTGAATTGAATTGAATGGTGTGGAGTTACAACAAACACGCTTTAGTCTCAGATGAGAGTAGTTTGCGTTATGAGTGGCTCTGGAGCTCCACTCTGGCAGGGATTGTATACACCATTCATCTTTGCAATTTACAACACTGCTCATGATCTATGTTGATCAATGGGTGTTTTGTTATATCAAGCAAACATTTGTCTTACTCATGATTCGCTATTATTTAATAGCAGTCTTCATGATATCAGAACACTAGGACTGAATGACATAAGAGTCTATTGTGTCTAAATTTTAAATGTCAGAAGTACAAGGAAGTTACAGGAATGTGAGGAGGATATTCAACTGCTTATTAACAGTTTTGGTGTTCAACAAAATCATAGTTGATGTATATCCTAACTCCATTTGCCCATCTTGATGCCATGTCCCTTAATATCCTTGTCTCCCAAAAATCCACCAATTTCTGATTTTGAGTTATTAACTGAGTTGGTATCTGCCATTTAAAATAATGTGTTTTACACTTAGCCTCACCCTTCGTGAAAATAATAGTTTCCTAATCTCTATCGTGAATGACTTGGCTCTGATTTTTGGGTTATGTCCCTTTGCTATGGGTTTCCTCCAGTATTCTGCATGCAGGTTGAGTGAGTTCTCTCAAAGCAGAGAGAACTTACTGATAATACAAGTGTAGGGATTAAATTGAGGAACACCACAGTCAGAAAAGTCATAATTTTGCAAGTTTACTTCAATGATCCCTGATCTGAGATGACAGTTTGGTGGTTTTATAAGGTGATGGTCAATTGTATCAGTACAATATCAGCGCCTACTGTGAAATTTAATGGTGCAATGTTATAGCCACCAGCTAAGCAGGTGAAAGAATGGTTGTACCGTGGTAGTCATCTGTGTCTTAAGCATTCCTGGTATGGTCAACAGTCCCATCCCATTTCTAGATAGTCCCTAAATTCAGATTCTTTTTCAATTTTTAAAATGTGCAAAGTGGATGAGTCCTATGAAAATTTGCTTTACTGAGACTGATTAGACTATAGCTAAATGACATCAGTTCTGATTTTCCTTTTGTTTTTCTTGTCAAAAGGGCTGGCACCTATCACTCTTCTAGATCTTCATTTCCATGTGCTGGTATGCCCCTTCTGAGTGAGATGAGACAAGTTTGTTAAATACTCATCTGCTTTGAAACATAGCCCACTCTTTCTCTGATGGTAGAGTTTGTCATTTCCAACCCATGACTGCCTTCAATCCTTTTGGTCATCGTCTTATCAGAAAAAGTGCTCACAAGTCTTGTCATACATTATAAATCAGACTTTACTTATCAGCAGTTTCAGCCAATGAGTAAATATACCATGAGTTTACCAAACTGGTTAGCTTCTTGTCTCCTCAATGCACAATGTCCTGATCACTGTGTAATGCCTTTGTCTCTGATGTTGGGCTTATTCACAGAGTCTGCTGGATCATTTGGTCAAATTGCTTGGTCATCTAGCATGCATGAGCCTTGACAACCAAATTGGTTTGAGACTGTATCTTTCTAGCTCCTGCATCAAATACCTGGGATCAGGATTGTGCATCCTTCACAGAAAGACCTATCTCAGAACAGTTCAAGGCCTAAAAGACTCCCAGTATTTTTAACTCCATATTTTAACAAGAGAAATTTAATTGCTGGTTAAGCTCCTCTTCTGCATTCATAATTAGTTAGTAGTAGTGGAAACTGTGCTTTGCTTGCTCATGACACAACAAGACAGGTTGGATTGCGAACCTGGTATTCCCATTGTATGGTCTGTATAATATGCACTTCATCCTTGAAATGGTGATCTTACTCTTAATGTTGTCTTGATGTTCTCTTGATGTTGTCTCAATAGCCCAATTGCATTGAATACGGTCTCACTGAAACCCACAAAGTTTCATAGAATCAAATTATTGCAGGGTAATATCATAATGGAGTTAACTTTTTTTTCTATTTATTCTTTAATGGGATGTGAGCATCGTGGATAGATAAACTTTTATTGCTCATTCGTAATTGTTCTTGAAAAGCGGGTAGTGGTGAGCTACCTTCATGAATCACTATCGTCCGTGTGGTGTAGGTACACTCAAAGTACTGCCAGGAAAGGAATTCCTGCAGTTTGACCTGGTAACAGTGAAGGAATGGCAATATAGTTCCAAATCAGGATGCTCTCTGGTTTGGAAGAGAACGTGCAGGTGATGGTGCTCCCAAGTATCCGCTGCCCTTGTCCTCCTAGAGATAGAGATACATGTTAATGGAGCCCTGGTGAGCTACTGCAGTGAATCTTATAGATAGTACATTTCTGCCACTGTCCATTGGTGGTGGAGGAAGTGTATATTCTGAAGAATGTGAAGGAGTACCAATCAAATGGTGATTTTGTCCTGGGTGGTATTGAGCTTCTTGAGTGTTGTTGCAGCTGCATCCATCCAAGCAAATGGGGGGTATTCCAACATGCACCTAGACTGAGAACAGGTTTTAGGATGTCAGGAAATGAGTTACTCACTGCTCGCTGCAGGATTCTTAGCCTTTGATCTAGTGCAGTGCAAAACATAATTATAATGTCTAAATTGGAAACAGTCATGAGATTTTTAAAAGAAACAACAATGGTCTCATGATTGTAATTGGAAGGAGAACTAGTTAACATCCAAATTTAATCATAGGGTAGGGGAGACTTTCAATTCATGTATTTATTCGACATTAGAAGTCCTCCTTGGAAAAGGAACTCATTTCAATACAATGGACTTTCTGATTGCATTGCTGAAACAATGGTATGCACACTTAATCAAGAACCTACATTTCTATTAGGCAAATAAGAGAGTATTGTGTAATTATTAGCAGTTCATAGATTTCTGATACTTCATGCCTTTTCGCTGTTCCACCAGTAGAATCAGTTATGAAAATAAGAGCACCAAAAACTGATTTTATAGTTTCTGGCAACTCGAAGATTGCAAGCAATAGAGTCATAGAGATGTACAGCATGGAAACAGACCCTTCGGTCCAACTCGTCCATGCCGACCAATATCCCACCCCAATCTAATCTCACCTGCCAGCACCCGGCCCATATCCCTCCAAACCCTGCTGTTCATATACCCATCCAGATGCCTTTTAAATGTTGCAATTGTCCGAGCCTCCACCACTTCCTCTTGCACGCCTTTCCACACACGCACCACCCTCTGCGTGAAAAAGTTGCCCCTTAGGTCTCTTTTATATCTTTCCCCCTCACCCTAAACCTATGCCCTCTAGTCACACTGTCATGGTGGAGTCTCTTATGATTCAGATGGTGCTAATTTTAATTACCTCACCTTTTAGTTTCACAAATTCACAGGTTTCAGTGAATTGAGTTAATGATGTTGTGTACAGATCAAAGCACTCTCTATACCCTTCAGCCTTAATGTTGAATAAATTGTCTTCATATGGAACATTCACTTGATTAAAGTATGGCTTCAAAGCTTTTAAAATTGCTGCTATGTCTGTTTTGCTCTTCAGTAAGACCTAAGGTAGAATATATTTTCCAACAGTGATAACAGTATAGTGACTTTTGCCTGTTCTGGTTTGCCCAACAAATCCATTGCTGTTGTGCATGGAAGAAATTCAAATGTTGCTTCATATCGTTTGTCATATGAACAGGAGATGCTAAAGAAAAAGCTGCAGACATTTCCTCTTAACGGGTGTTCTAACTGAGGCATGCTTCATTTATCTGTGTTTTATCCCTAAGGGCAGCTTACACCTCTACACATACCTATGTCTCCCTGTCACAGTGTGTCCCATATAACACCCAGTTCTCTTCCTTAAACACCGTCTTCTGTCACCATGATTCAAGTGTATAACACAACAGTGCAATCAACAAAAAAATTTATTGAAGTGAAGTCATGATGTCTGCCTACAGTATGAGTTGGAGATGCCATGTGTGCCCCATGATAAAAATTATGTGATGACAGCAAATTAGGAATGATATTTGTATATAATTGCATTTATACTAAACAACTGTATGCCAGCCAAAGCTGATATTCCCGGAATCAATCCACCTACATTCCTGACCTCCATCTCTTTCTAATCTCACCTTTAGGGATATGTGAATACTTTCATGCATGGTGAGGCCAGAACTGGCTTTAGATGTATTCCACCTCCTTTCCCTTTTCTCACCCGTTCATTAATATCGTAACTGTTGTGTCTTCCGATTGTTTTCTGGTTATCCTAAGTTGGAAATAATCATACTTTAAATTGGAAACCTGAGAGCTCCCATTTAATTCCAATTTGTCGTATTATTTGCTCGGTCGACTTTCTAGTTTAGTATTGCATTACCCAAGAACCTGGCTCTCTAGTGCATCCATGAAATGTGGTCCATTGGCAATCTTGCAAACAATTGGTTCCTGGATAAATAATTCATAACTGTGAAGACAATATAACAATATGGAACAATAAGAATCAGCATTTTTGGCAAAAACATGACAGGCCATTCATGATGTTTTCTGGCACTTTGATGATCACTTGATTATGGGATCTTAACCAGCAAGAAGGTAGACAGGAAGCACGACAATCTTTCTGCGTAGGATATAATGTTATTTTAAAAGTTTATTATGATTCCAGCTGATAGTAAGACTGGACAAGTCAGATCCCAGAGTGAAACCTGGCTTAAAGACCATAAGTTTATTTTGCAATTTGTTTATCATGGTGGTTAGTCACTGAATATATTCATATGAAGCTGCAAATGTACTTTTAACAAAAGAACATGAAAGTTTGTAAGAAATGGAAAAAAAAATTAATGATAGTTTATGAAATAAGAACTATTTGAAACATTCTTATTCCAAACATGGATTCAAACCTTTACCATCAGCATCAACTTTACAAATATTCAGAGCTCAGTGAGTAGTCACTCTGTTGCTACTTTAAAGTTTTTTTGTTCAGTTGACCAGTAGCAATTGATTTCTGAAATTTTCTTCTTGCTGATTTGCAAACACTTTCTGGGAAAACCTTTTATGCGCTCAGCATTCAGCAGTTTTCTGCTTCCAGACGTTTCTTCTATGCCAAGCGGGACATTTTTCACAGCCCTGACTGTTTTGGAGAATGCTATAGCTATTAGCACATTTGCTTTCAGTGAACCAGAATAATCTGCCTGACCTTCTGTGTGGCCCTGTCTTTCTGTAATATTGGACTTCTGTTAATAGACAACAATAGCTTTTGGCCTTCAAATTATGTGAAATCAACATGTAAACTCTAGTTCAGTCCAGCTGGCCATACCTATGGCTGCATAGGTGCCAATGGTGACTTCTTTTTTACAGCTTGACAAACTCTTCAATGTCCTTATCTAGCCATGGCCACCTAAGATAAGCTTTCACTAGATTTTCTATCAATCTCATCACTCAGTGTTGATCATGAGAATCACACAACATCTGTGATCTGTACTGTTGCCTGTCTCTGTGAGACAATATTATATACATTGACTAAGATACAGTGGAGACACTTTGAGCTCTAAAATACTCAAATTAATTTGTTAAGCGATGACACATGCCTTTATATACCAGAGCTAACACAAGCACTGTTCTTTACGACCCTTGATTCTGTACCAACCACAAATGTTATTCCTTTGGAGAGTTGGCAACTGGCCAGGCTTGAACGCTTCTTGATGTCTTCATCAAGCCTCCTGACATTGGGCATTTTTTTGCAGTTGTTGGTCTCTGGAGTTTCTGCTGAAATCATGGGTTTCCTGGTCTGCTTTTATACAAGTGCCAAGTATATGCCTTATTTGAAATTATCTGTGCACATCACCAATCCTGAATGATTTGTCCTTATTTGGTATAGACAGCATTTGGTGATTTCCTGCAATCTTAGTTCACATCCTATCTGAAAGACTCAGTTTAACTCCACTCACTTAACAGCCCATTGTAAAATCTATCAGTTCCTGTATCTTCAGCCTTCCAACAATATCCAGAATTACAACTCTGGCTTCCTATTTTACACAACCTTTACCAACCGATAACACATTCTTTTAGATAAAAAAATTGGACAAATTTCGAAATCCAGTACCTGTGTAGGCCACCCATTTGTGACATAGACATATATACTTGACAATGCAAAGTCAAAAAAAATTATTCATTGTTCAAAACAATGTGATCTGCTGTGATTGGCATTTTGTTTACATTTGAAATGAAAAATACACCCTCCCTGTCAGGTACTATGTCAGATGGAGATGTAAACATTGCATCAGTATTCCAATGATCTTCTGGTTGTCTGTACTTATATTGTCATACATTTTAAGCAGGCAAATCCAAAGCCCGTATCTGGTTGCAGCTAAACTTAGATTCAGTGGTTTATACTGTTTTGATTGAAAATTTACATCTGTACAAGTACTTGTAAAATCTTAATTCTCTAAAAAGCAAAGACAATGCTTCATACTCTTTTCTTAGCAAAATTTCACTTACTAGAAATGATGGTATGTGAGGCATACACAACAGTCTCTGCTTATCATTATCCAACACAAGAGACATCACAGCCCCTATTCTGTAAGGAGGTGCATCACATGCTAGGTCAATCTTTTTGGACACATGGTAATTTTCAGACATTGTACCACTTCCCAATTCACAATGTAGCTAATTTGTCACACACCTTCATCCAAAACCACAAAACACCCTTCCTCAAGAGTTTGTTCAATGGATGCAATATGTTTGCCAAATTTGACATGAATTAGTGCAATGATTCTTTGGTTTCAAAAAATATCTGAGCTGAGGAATATGGCACATTATGTAATGCTTCAACCTTAATCTGGATAAGATGTAACCTAACCTGCCCAGTGACCCAAATAGACTACAGAATTTCAAAATATTCCTTGTTTCACCGTTTTTGCTCAAAATCCATGCTTTTCCGAAATGGTGGAATACGTTCTTCAGTCTGTCATCATGAAGCTGCTGAGCTAGAGCTGAAGTAGGTATCATCCAAATAATTCCCTCAATCACTTGTAAACTTTTGTTCATTACCCCTTGGATAATTCTGGAGGGAAAGAAACATCAATTGGCATCTTATGAAACTGAAATGTGCCCATGTGAGTACCAATAGTTAAATATGGCTTTGACTCATAACTAATCCTTGTTGTAGGTCAGCATATGTCAGGCATAGTCACAAAGTCATAGTCATAGAGATCTACAGCACAGGAAAAGGCCCTTTGTCCCATCAGTGTACATGCACACCAAAGTTCCTCTGATCCTGGATTCTTGCTCTGTCCAAGTGCATCACCTCATGCTTTAACTTAAGAGAAAGGTACTGATACTAATTCTCATGAATCAGAGACCAGTGAGCCATTGTTCAGCAATGTTTTGCAGCGGCTGGTCTGGCAGAATTCTCCTTTTGCAGGAATTTGGATGCAGGGCGATCCAGTTGAAGGCATAGCTGTAAAGCTCTAGGCGGACAATTAGTTCATTTTTCAGGTGAAACCTATTATTTTTTCTGAAAATGACGAGCTTTGAGAGAGTTTGAGGCTAGAAGCAGGGTTTTGCTAAGCCTGAACTTGCTTCATTGATGTTGTCCCGATGTAGAACAGCAGACTGAAGAAAGCAGTCAAAGCTATATAATTAAAAGTATTGATAAGCTCTGAGTTTCAGTCATTTATTTGGAGTTTCTGGGATGAGTCACTTTATTAATATGATGACTTTTATGCATCTGGTCTAAAACCATTGTATATTGTAGGAATTCATAGATACAAATTACAAGTGGAAGGAGGCCTTTTGGTCCTTCCAGCTTGCTCCACCATTCAATATGAGCATGGCTGATCCTCTGTCTCAATGGCATATTCTCACTTTCTCCCCATACCCATTGATGACTTTAAAATCAAACTTCTTCCTTGAATATATTCAATGACTTGCCCTCCATAGCCTTCTGTGGTTAAAAGTAAGTTCACTACCCTTCGAGTGAATGACACTTTTCTTCACCTCAGTCCTAAATGGCCTACCCTGTATCCTGAGACTGTGTCCCCTGGTTCTAGACTCCCCAGTCAGGGAAAACATATCCCCTGCATTTAGTCTGTTCAGCCCTATTAGAATTTTATATTTTTCAATCAGATCCCCTCTCATCCTTCTAAACTCTAGTGAATATAGGCCCATCAAATCAATCTCTTTTCATAGGACAGTCCTAGTGAACCTCTGCTGCACTCCCTTTATGGCAAATATGTCCTCACTTTGATAGGGAGACAAAAGCTGCACACTGTATAACTGCAGGAAAATATTCCTACTTCTGAAGTCAAATCCTTTTGCAATGAAAGCCAATCTGCCATTTGCCTTCCTAATTGTTTTCTTCATCCTCCTGCACCCTACATTCATTGACTAGTGTACAAGGACAATAGATCCCTTCGTACATCCATACTTCACTGAATATCATCATTTAAATCATACTCTTCCTTTAGGTTTTTCACACTCAAGTGAAAAACTTCACATTTAACACCTTGTACTCCATCTGCCATGTGTTTTCTCTCACACTTGTCTAAATAACCTCAAAACCTCTGTGCACCCTCCAGACAACTCACAATCCTATCCAGAAAATAAACCGTGGGCACATTTACATCATCTCAGGGATAAATGGTTTTGCTGGCTTTCTTTTAAACCATTCCTACTATGGGCCTTGGGTGCCTTCGTGTGGGTTTGAGTAGAATGCTTACACAGCACAAATGTGTGACATTCAGTGGAGCACATTCTGTGTTTCCCAGCAGCCATCTTACATCCAACAAGAATCTATTAAAAAATAAACAAGAGAATATAGTTTAAAACAAAAAAACAATGTTGGAATTCACTTCATACCTTCAGAGCATGACTCAATATTCAACTGCTAGACAGTACAGTTTATACGTTGTCTACTGCTTAGTGCAGCCATTTGAAATATTATAGAGTTGTTCGTAACCTATTTGTCTATTTGGGTTTGGGATTGATGCTCCTTTCACAATATAACTGATTTTATGATCTATTGATGTCAAACTAGATGAATTGTAAATTACATTTGACCCAGATCAGGTTAAAACTGTAACTCATGTTGAAGTTTTATAGATAAAATGCTGCTTTTTTCCACCTGCTCTTGTTCCTGTCATATTATCATTTTCAAGGTCTGTGTGCAGGGCTGTGGCATGAAAGGAAAGTGCTACAAATAACCTCAACAGTTACCCTGCTTGAAAGTTGGTGTCAGCAAAGTCAATATTACAGAACAAATAATATGAAGCCCACCTTGCATTGATAAACTCAAAGATAACACTTTCCTGTGGATTCTCTGATAATGGCATAAATGCAATGATATCTCTTCTGAAGAAAAATGCCACATGGAATATTAAGAAATGATCCACCTGGAGTCATGATTAATGAACAACTTTCAGACATGTTGGGGCACGATTAACTGATAAACTAACACACATGTCAATACTGGGTACAGGAATTACAATATGTGGCAAAATACAAACACACTCACATCAGCAAGATTTACAAAAATTATGTCCAACATTACCTGTCAAGAATGTGCCACACTAAGGCACAGCTCATTACGTCACATTCTGCAAATTAGATGCAAATTTGTTAATTTATTTTGAGTATGTTAATTCCTAAACACACTACCCATGGTTAATTTATTTCTCTTAGTATATAAATCAATTTTCACCCAGAATATTGCAACCTTTAGTTTTTTTTTCATATAGGATGTGGCCTCGACCAGCATTTATGAATCTGTTGGAGGTGGAACCATTAAACTATAATACTTTAGGACTTTAGGACTGGGCCCAGGAAAGGATCTCCAGTTTTTTTATGATTTTGAGTGAGATCCTCCCAAATAGTTAAAGTTTCTGAGTAAGGAGGGCTGAACTGGCTCCCCCTTCCAATTTAACCTTTTTCTTGGTTGCCCTATAAAAATGGTGATGAATCATCTTGGTTGCCCTATAAAAATGGTGATGAATCATCTTCTTGAGCTACTACAGTCCATATGGTGTAGCTACACTCAGAGTGCTATTAAAAAGGAAGTCCTAGGATTTTTACCCAGTGACAGTGAAGGAGCAGTGACATAGCCCCAAATCTGGATGATATGTGGCATGGGGGTGATCTTGCATCTGGTGATGTATTTGTTGTCTTTGTCCTTCTCGATGGTAGGACTTGGGTTTTCAATGTGCTGTCGTACATAGTCTTCAGTTATTGTATTGTTTCCTGAGAGTGGTACACAGTATTGCCACGCCATGTCAGTGGAGGGAGTGAATGCTTAATATGGTGGAAGAGGTACTAATGAAGTAAACTGCTTTGTCCTGGGTTACATTGAAATCCTTGAGTTGTTGGAGCTGTACTCATCTAGGCAAGCATGGGGTATTCCATTACACTTCTGACTTGTGCCTTGTAGATATTGGACAGGCATTGGGAGACAGGAAGTAAGACAATTTTCTTCTTATCTCTGTCATAAATGGGTTTTTAAACAGTGACCACTAGTTCCAGATCCTTCCACAAGAGGAAATATCCTTACTGCGTGGACTCTGTCAAGCCCCTCAGGATTTTACATGTTTCAATCAAGTCACCTCTTACTGTCCTAAACTCCAGCAGTTATGCCCAGCTCATCCAATCCTTTCTCATAAGACACTTTACTCATACCAGGCATTAGTCTGCTAAAATTTCTCTGAACTGCCTTCCAACAAACCTACATCTTTCCGTAAATAATGCTTTCCATGTGCATGTATCAAGTCCTGTATTGAGGGACAGATTGTCTGTTGCCCTGAGCCTAAGGTAGAATTTGCTCACCACTTTCCGTAAGGTTTCATTTGTGTGATCTGGTTGGAGAAGTAACTTTTGATGCATGACCATGATTTTCTTGATGCTCAGATTCAGGGTGAAAACTTTATAGGCCCATCCCTTTAGAGACAGCTGAGCTTCGGTATGGGTAGCCAATGGAATTGGCAGAGAGAAATTCTCTGATCAGGATGTGATGTAGTTTTGTCTTGATAGATTGTAAAGCTTGCTAGCTGACCTTGTGTGCAAGTAAACTCTTTTTTTAAACTGCAGAGAAGGCAAAAATGAAGAGCTTCAGGAGGAATAAGCCAAATGAGTTGGGATTTGGACACAAGCCTACTTCACACTGAATCTGTTGGAGGTGGAACCATTAAACTATAATACTTTAGGACTGGGCCCAGGAAAGGATCTCCAGTTTTTTTATGATTTTGAGTGAGATACTCCCAAATAGTTAAAGTTTCTGAGTAAGGAGGGCTGAACTGGCTCCCCCTTCCAATTTAACCTTTGTCTTGGTTGTTTGCAACAGGATTAAGTTAAAAAAAAATCCCCTCCATTATGGACACCTTTTTCCAATCAAATTATATGTATATTTTTAAAGGAGACCAACTAACCAGACTTTCTTGAGTTAAAAAGTATGATTTTATTCGCTATTAAACACACACACACAAATTATAATTATGAACTGAATAAAAAGATACAGTTTAAAAGATTTTGCAAATTAGTTTCCGGGTGAAAACTAGATTATGGAATATTGCAGTCATTAAGTTGGATGATACCATTAAAGCTGGTAGTGAAGCAGTTGATTTTAAGATTCTTGGCTCTGTAAATTATTTGACAGATTTCTGTTGTGTTTTCTTTGTGATGGTAACTTCACTGACTTGCCTAGCTTCCAGCTAATAAGGTGAAAGAGTTTTTTCTTTTACCTGCAACAGAGGGGCATCCAATGGTTATCCTCTGACCTTCACAGCACCCTAGTCCACACCAACATATCAGCCCACCAATACAATGAGCTGAGGACTTTTAACGGTTTGTGTGCATTTCCAAGAAGGCAAAACACAAACATATCTTTCATGTCATGTTCACAGTCGAGGGTATAATCCACAGGAGCTGGCTTTCTTGCTGAGAAGTGTAATAAATTTTTGCCTTGCATCTCTTCCTTTTAAGTCTCTTTGTTTGAAGTTTCCCTGACACTCTATATTAGTAACATACCATAGATTCACACAGGGACTTTGGCCAGCAGTGAATTCTATTCTGGTGCTGACACAGTTGGGTGGCATTACCAGCTGCCATACTGCAGATATCAATTCAACAGGTTTGCACACATTAGTGGTCATGCTTCATTCACTCCACATCACAATTTAAGGCCATAGGATATAGGAGCAGAATTAGGCCATTTGGCCCACCGATCATGGCTGATATGTTTCTCAACCCCATTGCCCTGCCTTCTTCCTTTAACCCTTGATCTCCTTACTAATCAAGAACCTATCTATCTCCAGCCTAAATACACTCAATGACTTGGCCTCCACAGCATTTTGTGGCAATGAGTTCCACAAATTAGGCATCTTCTGCCTGAAGAAATTCCACCCCTCCAGAGTTTTAAAGGATCATTCCTTCACACTGAGGCTGTGACCTTGGGTCCTAGTCTCTCCTAATAGTGGAAACATTTTCTCTGTGTCCACTCAATCCAAGCCTCTCAGTATTTTGAATGTTTCAATCACATCTCCCTCATCCTTCTAAACTCCTTCAAACTCCTCCCCCAGTGTCCTCAATTGCTCATTTTATGACAATCCCTTCATCCCTGGCATCATTCTTGTAAACTTTCTCTGGACCTCCTCCAACTCCAGCACATTCTTTCTCAGATGCCGAGCCCAAAACTGCTCACAACATTTCAAATGTGATGTGACCACACCCTTACATAGCCTCAGCAATACATTGCTGCTCTTGTATTCTAGCTCTCTCAAAATGAATGCTAACATTCCATTTGCTTTTCTAACCACCAACTAAACCTGCATGTTAACTTCAAGAGAATCCTAAGGAAATTCCAAGTTCCTATGTGCTTCAGATTTTCATAGCCTTTGACCATTTAGAAAATATTGAACACCTTTATTCTTCCTACCAAAGTGCATGACCTAACACTTCCCACATTGTATTTCATTGGCCAATTCTTTGGCCACTCACCTAGCCTGTCCAAGTTATTTTGTAGTCTCCCTGCTTCCCCAACACCATCTGTCCCTCCACCTATCTTTGTGCCATATGCAAACTTAGCATCAATGCTCTCAGTTCCTTAATCCAAATTGTTAATATATAATGTGAATAGTCATGGTCCCAAATCTGACCCTGGCAGAACTCCATTAGTCACTGACTGCCATCCTGCAAAAGACTCCTTTATCCCCACTCTCTGCCTTCTGTCAGTCAGCTAATCCTCTTTCCATGCCAGTACCTTGTCATGGACCAGTCCAGAGCCCCTCAAAATATTTTTAGAAGTAGCTTAGACCTTAATGTTTTCTTATTTTGAAGACAAATATGAAGTGTTGTGTTCCAGATACAATTCGACTGGTCAACCTAACCAACATGAAGCCAAACACAATTTAGCCAAACTGTGCAGTTAAATACAACAAAAGAAAGAAGAACTTGGATTGCCAACTCTGTTGGAAAACTTAACAGAATAATAGATACAATAACTATTACTCATTAATTGTTCCAATGCAATAACAGCCCATAAGCACACTCTTTGGCAAAAAGGCAAATTCAGAAAACATATTTTCTCACATGCAGTGCTCTCTGTAGGAAGAGAAGGCCCAGTTTCTAGCTGTAACTGAGAGAAGGGAAAAATACCTTCTACTTCTTCGAAACTTCTACCGAATCTAAAAGCTAAAAAAAATCAAGAAAACCTGGCCTGAGAACTGGCCACACTCACTCAGGCTTCTTCTTTTGCTCTAAGTTTTAAAAGAAAACCTAGGCCTCCTCACAAGTTGTTTGTCTTCTCCTAGACTGCTCTTCACCTGTCCCCCAATCTCTCTCCAAAAGAAACCAGGACAAAACACACCTCATAAAGCAATAGCATCAACACAGCTCCCCCCTTACAAAAAAAAGAATCATCAATATACAAAGATGGCGTCGTTTTTAAAAACTCTTAGCGTTAATCTATTAGTACACAATACATTACACTGATTGTAAGCACACAACCATTTACTTCTACAGTCTATTTCGGTCCTTTTGTCTTCTGCCACCAAACACCTCCGCCTTCCTTCACACCAGTTGCGGCATCATGTCAGCAATTACGTCCTCTCGTCCTGCCACCTAATAGGTCTTTCCATCGTCTTATTGTGTTCTTGCAAGAGTACAGCACCGACACCCACATCACCTGCACTGATAGGCTTTACATAATTATGTGTAGCCAACACTGGGGCAATGGTTAACACAGCCTTCAAGCTGTCAAATGCACTCTGACAGTTCTCTGTCCACTGCAGTTTGCTGCACATCCTCAATAAATCAGTCAGTGCAGCAACTACACTGCTAAAATTTGGTATAAACTTGCAACAAAACCCATTCAATCCCAGGAAGTCTAGTCCTGCACTCTTCGTCAATGGTATGGGAAACTCCCAATAACCTTTGGTTTCACATCCCATGGGGCCATCTGTCATGTCCAGTGACATGGCCCAGGAACATGACTCGGGATTTTGCAAACCCACTCTCAGCCAGGTTTATCACTGAAGTCGATCGAACAATTCCGACAGATGCTGCAAATGTTCCTTCCACATGTGACTCAAAATCATCAGATTTCTGTGTACACCACACAGTTGGGTAATCCAGAAATGATTTTATTGGTTAGTCCTTGAAATGTGGTTGGTGCATTTTTAAAATTGGTACAGCCCATGTGCTGCCACAAAAGTCATTGCTTTTCAGCTAATAGTATCTGCTATGTCCTTCAAGTTAGAAATACAAGTGGCTTGCTCCGCCTTCTCAATACAGTCTTCCAACATAGAATAGGGTATGAATCAGATTTTGTGATAGGCCACATATAATCCAGTTGGGTACCATCTGGTTTTGGTACCATTACTATGGGTGAACTCCAGCTGCTGTAACTCACTTCGATTATATTGTCAGTAATCATACATTCAATCCGTCTCTTGGCCCAGTGTGGCAGTCTGCCAGCCCAGCATGGAGTCCTCTCATGAACCCTGAGGTGAAGCCTGGTGTGCTGGAGTCAAAGTCCAGTGCAGTCTGGAGACTAGGTTCTAGCATAGACTGGGTTGGAAGACCATTGTTCTGAAATTTCTTTCCTCCATTTTATAATTTATTCCTAAAATCTACAATGTTGGACTTTTTAACTTCACTTTTTTAAAAGAATTCCACTGAAGAAACTGCATTTAGGGGTCTTTATTTCTAAGATGGCACCATAAGTGGTGACTTGTACACTTTTCACTGCACTCATTTGGGTATATTTGACAATAAAGCTAATTTTAATTCTAATTCTTTTGAACCTGTGCCAAATTTAGAGGGTTAGGTCTATAAGGATGCTGCTTAATTGGAACAACATTTCTTATATCTACAACATGCATAATCAGATTAGTACTTCTCAGCTCATTCCCACATATCTCCCCATATGATTGTAATAACTCTTTTAGGTCATTTTGATTTTCCCCTGGAAGGTAACTCAATAATTTATCCCAATTTTTGAGGACATCCTCATTGTGCAATTTAATTTGAGGAATGGCCAATTCAGAATCATCTGAACTTGGTTCTTCACTCTGTATTGTAACCAGTAACACATAGAACATAGAACATAGAACATAGAACATAGAACATAGAACATAGAACATAGAAGAATACAGCGCAGTACAGGCCCTTGGGCCCTCGATGTTGCGCCGATCCAAGCCCACCTAAACTACACTAACCCACTATCCTCCATATACCTATCCAATGCCCTCTTAAATGCCCATAAAGAGGGAGAGTCCACCACTGTTACTGGCAGGGCATTCCATGAACTAACGACTCGCTGAGTGAAGAACCTACCCCTAACATCAGTCCTATATCTACCCCCCCTTAATTTAAAGCTATGCCCCCTTGTAATACCCGACTCAATACGCGGGAAAAGGTTCATACTGTCGACCCTATCTAACCCCCTAATCATCTTGTACACCTCAATCAAGTCACCCCTAAACCTTCTTTTCTCTAGTGAAAACAGCCCCAAGTGCCTCAGTCTTTCCTCATACGATTTTCCTTTCATACCAGGCAACATCCTGGTAAACCTCCTCTGCACCCGTTCCAATGCCTCCACATCCTTCCTATAGTATGGCGACCAAAACTGCACACAATATTCCAGATGCGGCCGTACCAGAGTCTTATACAACTGCATCATGACCTCAGGACTCCGGAACTCAATTCCTCTACCAATAAAAGCCAGTACGCCATATGCCTTCCTCACCGCACTATTTACCTGGGTGGCAACACATTCTCTTCCTGCTTTCCTTCCCTATAAAAATACCTTTTGAGCATCTTCACATGACACATTCTGAGAGATTTCTTTCTTTTTGTGGCATTCTTATCAAATAATTCATCTCAATCTCCTTTCGATTTGATAAGGCCCCACTAAACCTACCACTGGAAGTGTCACTAACACTTTATCACTCACAAAATTGTGAGTTTTTGATTTCTTGTCTGCTTCCTGTTTCATCAGATGCTTTGTTCCTTTTA